>NC_080472.1:19041127-19758627 GCF_030265055.1 Doryrhamphus excisus | reverse complement strand
TTGCCTGTCAGTACCTCCGACTCCTTGGCGAATGCCGCCCTGCATGATGGGAGGTAAGAGAACCACATTAAAACAAACAAACATAATTATGGGGATGAGATATATGTGTACGTATAGACGTAAGACGTACATGCCATGGCTGAGACATACATGCCATGGCTGAGACGTACATGCCATGGCTGGGACGTACATGCCATGGCTGAGACGTACATGCCATGGCTGGGACGTACATGCCATGGCTGAGACGTACATGCCATGGCTGGGACGTACATGCCATGGCTGAGACGTACATGCCATGGCTGAGACGTACATGCCATGGCTGAGACGTACATGCATGGCTGAGACGTATATGCCATGGCTGAGACGTATATGCCATGGCTGAGACGTATATGCCATGGCTGAGATGTACACGCCATGGCTGAGACAACATGCCATGGCTGAGACGTACATGCCATGGCTGAGACGTACATGCCATGGCTGTGGCGTACATGCCATGGCTGAGACGTACATGCCGTGTCTGAGACGTACATGCCGTGTCTGAGACGTACATGCCGTGTCTGAGACGTACATGCCATGGCTGAGACAACATGCCATGGCTGAGACAACATGCCATGGCTGAGACGTACATGCCATGGCTGAGACAACATGCCATGGCTGAGACAACATGCCGTGGCTGGGACGTACATGCCGTGGCTGAGCTAACATGCCATGGCTGAGACGTACATGCCATGGCTGAGACGTATATGCCATGGCTGAGACGTATATGCCATGGCTGAGACGTATATGCCATGGCTGAGATATACACGCCATGGCTGAGATGTACACGCCATGGCTGAGACAACATGCCATGGCTGAGACAACATGCCATGGCTGAGACAACATGCCATGGCTGGGACGTACATGCCATGGCTGGGACGTACATGCCATGGCTGAGACGTATATGCCATGGCTGAGACAACATGCCATGGCTGGGACGAACACATGCCATGGCTGAGACGTACATGCCATGACTGGTCACTTATCAGGGTCCGGAACCAATAAACGAGAGATGACTGTATACCGGGTAAAGTCTTCTTCGTCCTCTCTTTTCTGGCGAGTCTGTCTGGGTTGGGCCATGTTGGCCCAGTTTGGGAGGGACTGAAGCAGGCGACTGATGTCCTCATCTTTGGACCAGGAAGCACTGATGGTCAACTTCTCCTCACACTGGACTATCCCCCTGAGGACACAATTATTCAGTGAGTGAATCTCTTCCCAGAATATACCCCTAGTTTGATTTCCACTTGCTACTCGGGTGTATAAACTGGTCTAGCCCAACTTAGCCTAGGCTATCATCACTATGGGTATATTCAAGGCATCGAGCGGCCATTTGTCCTACTTTACCTATAGGCTGTGTTGCAAATCTCCTTGTACTCTTTCAGCTTGTCGCAAACCATTTCCAGGAACTGGTTGGAGTAGGCGCTCAGGTCCTGCATGAGATTCATTAAATCCTGGATGGACTTCTCCACCACTACCGTGCTCTGGAGACAGAAGAAGAAGAAGAAATGGAGTGTGTTACCTGCTTGCCTCAGTTCATTGACACATGCAACACCAAGAGTGCAGGCGCTCCACTGGGAGGGGTAATGATCCATGGCGGGGCCGAGCACCGCACACACTAAGGGGGGTACAATTCAGGCCCTGTCCACACGGTAAGGATCCTGGAATTGTATTTTTATTTACTTATTTTTTTGGGAGGGTTCAGATCCACTTAATAAATAGTCGCCGGGAACACAGAATGTAATTTCCGAGTGGATGAGAAGCTGAAACAGTGCAATACTTTGCCGTTTTGGCCGTGTGGATAGCGTCTCTGCAGCAGGGGAGGGTGCAGAAGACCACACAGCCTGCAGGGATGTCAGGGGGGGGGTCGTAACAACGATAAAAACATGGCACTTTTACCACTGCTGAGGCTGCGGGACTGCATTTTGGCATTGATAGATTTTTGGTTGCTTTCTTTAGAAAAATATTACGACGAGGGTTGTGGGGGGTGCTGGAGCCTATCCTAGCTGTCTTTGGGCGAGAGGCGGGGTACACCCTGGACTGGTGGCCAGCCAATCACAGGGCACATATAGACAAACAACCATTCACACTCACATTCGTTAATTAACCTAGCATGTTTTTGGAATGTGTGAGGAAACCGGAATACCCGAAGAAAAACCATGCATGCATGGGGAGAACATGCAAACTCCACACAGAGATGGCCGAGGGTGGAATTGAACCCTGGTCTCTTAGCTGTGAGGTCTGCGCGCTAACCACTCGTCCACTGTGCAGTCGTTTGGTTATATAAATTATTATATATTATTATATTAATAAATATTTAAAAATATGAATTAATAAGCTGCACGGCGGTCGTGTGGTTAGCACACAGACCTCACAGCTAGAAGACCCGGGTTCAATCCCACCCGCGGTTTTCTCTGGGTATTCCGGTTTCCTCACACATTCCCAAAATGTTAATTGGCGACTCCAAACAGTCCATAGGTATGAATGTGAGTGTGAATGGTTGTTTGTCTATATGTCCCCTGTGATTGGGTGGCCACCAGTCCAGGGTGTACCCCGCCTCTCGCCCGAAGACAGCTGGGATAGGCTCCAGCACGCCTGCGTCCCTCGTGAGGATAAGCGGCAGAGAATTAATGAATTAATTAATAAATTATAAATTTTACTTTATGAACTTGTGGTTTTCCATCATATTTCTAGATATGGGGTAATATAAAACCCACACATGCACGGGGAGAACATGCAAACTCCACATAGAGATAGCCGAGGGTGGAATTTAACCTTGGTTTCCTAGCTGCGCGCTAACCACTCGACCACCGTGCCACCCTAATTCATAAATCTTATTGACAAAATTCCGGCACATGTTGAATATGTGTGTGTGTGTTAAGGTTTACTGGATCATGATTGTTTGGCTTCCTTTGGCAATAATGCATCACAAATATATTTCCAATATTACGGCAACACGATGAGGGATTCATTATGCAAAACTGAGCAAATGACGTTCCTGAACGTTCCTGGAAAACGACAGTTGACGGTGGTCCAAGCTGGTGAATGGACAAGACTAAACAATAGAATGCTTCTCTTAGCGCTGGGCTCCCTCGTCTAATTCTGCTCGTTTAACACAACCATTTGTCTTGGCCACCACAAATCATTAAAAAGTAATCAGCCAAGCGATTGGGGAAGTATTTATTTATTTATTTTTCAATGTCTACTCTATCTTAGTTTGACCATTACATTGGAGAGAACATGCGCTGTCCACTATTGTCGTTCTTAATGATTCATGCTTAAAGGTCAACACACTGTGCCGTGGAGTGAAAAACACCCATAATGCACTCCGGCGGTTGCCGCAGTACTCCTGGAAACCGGAGCTCGGCTCGCTGTTTTAGAACACGGACCGCCGCAGAGGAATATCTGGCTTTGCAAATGGATGGTCGCTGTTTGATGGCATGTCATTAAGAGCCAAATAGCAACCGGGGATGCACAGCTGACGTCCCGGTGGGGGAGAAAAAGGGGCTGTTAATGCGACAAGCTGCTGCTAAAAGTGCTTGTTTCCTTTAGTGGAGTGAGTTAAAAACACACACAAAGTGGGAATTACATTAATGCACTAAAAGGAAGGATTTTGATGGAGAAAGAGAATGGGAGGTGGAAGTGTGTGTGTGTGTGTGTTTATGTGAAAGCGTGCCAAACCCTCTTCATGAAAGGGCGACGGGGTGCCCCTCAAGGTCGCAGTGTTTTAACCCACCAAACCGCTCCACACCGACACCAGAAGGCTGCCAAAATAACACACAAGCTGATCTCCGCCTTCTGGCACACACACACACACACATACATATACACACATATACACAGTTCGCCCCTCTCTTGGGTAACGGGAGGCAGGAAGGGGCCAGCGTTGGGGGACCTGACAGATCATTCATCAAAGTCAGGGCGAAGAGTCACACATGGAAGACTCGCTCTCTCGCTCTCTCTCTCTCTCTTCTCGACAACACGCCTGATGGTTCGCGTGTTTGCAACACATGACTACACAAGTCAGTGGCCGTCCTGTCAAGTGTAAAGTCTCAAATTTAGATAACAAATAAGGAACAATAGGTGTGTCGTCATTGATAGAAGTCATCTGGAATAGATTCAATTAACCTAGCATGTTTTTGGAATGTGGGAGGAAACCGGAGTACCCGGAGAAAACCCACGCATGCACGGGGAGAACATGCAAACTCCACACAGAGATGGCCGAGGGTGGAATTGAACTTGGGTCTCCTAGCTGTGAGGTCTGCGGGCTAACCACTCGACCGCCATGCAGCCAAGTATGAACATCCATCCATCCATTTTCTACTGCTTATCCTCACGAGGGTCACAGGGGATACTGGAGCCTATCCCAGCTGTCTTCGGGCGAGAGGCGGGGTCCACCCTGGACTGGTCACCAGCCAATCACGGGGCACATATAGACAAACAACCATTCACACTCACATTCATACCTATGGACAATTTGGAGTCGCCAATTAACCTAGCATGTTTTTGGAATGTGGGAGGAAACCGGAGTACCCGGAGAAAACCCACGCATGCACGGGGAGAACATGCAAACTCCACACGGAGATGGCCGAGGGTGGAATTGAACTCGGGTCTGCTAGCTGTGAGGGCTGTGCGCTAACCACTCGCCCGCCGTGCAGCTTATTAATTAATTAAAGACAGAGAAAGACAAAATAAGAAGCCAAAAAGTTACCACTTCCACACAAAATAGAAGGAGAACTCATTCATTCATTCATTTCCTACTGCTTATCCTCACGAGGGTCGTGAGGGGTGCTGGAGCCTATCCCAGCTGTCTTCGGGCAGCTGGCGCGATACACCCTGGACTGGTCCTTATTAATTCATATTTTTAATATTTACTAATGTACTATTATAATAATGTATTTCTATTTGGTTTTTGTGGGACGCACAGTTACCTAGTGGTTAGCATGTTGCCCACACAGTCAAGATATCTGCAAGGTCCGGGTTCATACTGTATCTCCATTTGTACGGATGGGCATGGGTGGAATTGAACTCGGGTCTCCTCGCAGTGAGGTCTGTGCGCGAACCACTCGACCGCCGTGCAGCCCAGCTCTTCTTAATCCCTTCCTAAAAGGTTCAGTCATTTAGCCTGTAACAAATAACCAAGGCACAGCCATCTTGGGTTGAGGTGGGTCGTTGACCATCATAATGGGGTTAACCACAATAAATATGCATCACACGTCATATTCATATAAAATGCCCGGGATGCACCCAACTTGGACCACAAAATACGCTGCCTTATAATGGTTATGTAAACATACCAACTAAGAACAATCCCAGCCTGACCTCTCGCCTTGCACTTCAAAAGTGCGAAGAGGCGCATCGCCGGCGGCTACACGAGATTGACTTCATAAGAAAACAATGTCTCTTCTTGTCGTGCGGGTCTTCCGACGCGCCTTTGCGTAAGTGTTCTAATTGAAAGATGAGGAGCAATATCACACTTGGCTGCTTGCAGATGGGCTGCCATATTATTACACTTTCCTGCCATTCTCACTCAAAACACACTTACGCATGCAAAATGAAATATGGCGTTCTGGCATTAAAACAATCCAAGGAGTTAAAATGTGCAATCGGAGTACTCGGGGAAAAAAAAGCCATTATACTAATTATCTCTTTCTTGGCTTTCGTGTTCATTATTGTAATGGATGTGGAGCAAAACACGTAGAAAACTACGATGCATTTATCGCCACATCTCATTAAGCAAATGTCAAAAAAAGAATGTATCTTAGTTGAGGAAACTCAAGGATAAATTCAAGAACTTTTACAGTCATTTCCAAATTCTTCCAGTGCATCACTGCTGTGGATTATTTTGATTTATAACTATTATATACATTTTAATCAAATTAATCACAACTATGTGTGTATGTGTGTAATATTCCTGATTTAGCGTGGTGGTTCCCAAACTTAAAGACTTGAGTCGCACTGGAGTATAAGTCGCACAAGGTCAAAAATGCATAATTAGGTACAAAAAAACATACGTAAGTTGCACTGGAGTATAAATCGCACAAGGCCAAAGATGCATAATTAGGTAAAAAAAAAACATACGTAAGTCGCACTGGAGTATACGTCGCACAAGGCCAAAAATGCATACTTAGGTAGAAAAAAACATACATAAGTCGCACTGGAGTATAAGTCCCAAAAGGCCAAAAATGCATAATTAGATGGAAAAAATCATACATAAGTAGCACTGGAGTATAAGTCTCACATGGCCAAAAATGCATAATTAGGTAGAAAAAACATACGTAAGTAGCACTGTAGTGTAAGTCGCACAAGGCCAAAAATGCATAATTAGGTAGAAAAAAACATACACAAGTCACACTGCAGTACAAGTCGCACAAGGCTAAAAATGCATAATTAGGTAGAAAAAAACATACATAAGTCGCACTGGAGTATAAGTCCCACAAGGCCAAAAATGCATAATTAGGTAGAAAAAATCATACATAAGTAGCACTGGCGTATAAGTCGCACAAGGCCAAAAATGCATAATTAGGTAGAAAAAACATACATAAGTAGCACTGAAGTATAAGTCGCACAAGGCCAAAAATGCATAATTTGGTAGAAAAAAACATACATAAGTCGCACTGGAGTATACGTCGCACAAAGCCAAAAATGCATACTTAGTAGGTAGAAGAAAACATACGTAAGTCGCACTGAAGTATAAGTCGCAGGAACAGCCAACCTATGAAAAAAAGTGCGACTTATAGTCCGGTAAATACGGTAAATGAGTCACCTCCATGGACAGGCTAATTTTCCATAGCCCTGTTGGTAACGTTGGAAGTGATGCTATGAAAAAGTTACGTTATCGGCCCAAACCTTCCATCCTGCTTAAAACCAAAGGGCATGTTTGTGCTTGTGGCTGACATTTGGAGCCCCCCTCCTCTTTCTGCAAACCCACTTCCAGAGGCAAAAGAGGACTACTTGCTGCACACAGCCGCCCCCCCGGGTTGCAGTTTCTGACATTTAGAAGTCACTGTGTTTTGACTGCAAACACAGGCAAACTCTATTATATTTGAATAATGTGCATATTATGACAAAGTGCAGCCTTTTGTGTAGGTGAGGGAAAGAACATCTGCCTGGAGCACACGTGTGTTTGCTGCGAGATAACCGAGCCGAGGTAGGGCTGCCGAGGAAAAAGAAACACTCCTGGGCCGGGGTGGGAGGGTGAGTCACTTCAGTGGGAATAAAAGTCTCCAAGTTACAGGCCACGGTGCTTATCAACACAGACTCAATACACGCAATTGAATGCTGCTTTAATGTTAGCAGCGCACGGACTCCGCTAGCAATAGCCCTGCTGTTCATTTCACAACAGCACACATGAGAGCTAGTTAGCCTTTAATCCGAAGTCTCGAGTCGAGTCTCAAGTCGTGAGAAGTCGAGTCTCAAGTCGTGAGAAGTCGAGTCTCCAGTCGTGAGAAGTCGAGTCTCCAGTCGTGAGAAGTCGAGTCTCCAGTCGTGAGAAGCCGAGTCTCAAGTCGTGAGAAGCCGAGTCTCAAGTCGTGAGAAGTCGAGTCTCAAGTCGTGAGAAGTCGAGTCTCAAGTCGTGAGAAGTCGAGTCTCAAGTCGTGAGAAATCGAGTCTCCAGTCGTGAGAAGTCGAGTCTCCAGTCGTGAGAAGCCGAGTCTCAAGCCATGAGAAGTCGAGTCTCAAGTCATGAGAAGTCGAATCTCCAGTCATGAGAAGTCGACTCTCAAGTCATGAGAAGTCGATCCTCAAGTCATGAGAAGCCGAGTCTCAAGTCATGAGAAATCGAGTCTCAAGTTATGAGAAGTCGAGCTAGTTAGTCTTTAATCCAAAGTCTTGAGTCGAGTCTCAACTCATGAGAAGTCGAGTCTCAAGTCATGAGAAGTCGAGTCTCAAGTCATGTGAAGTCGAGTCTCAAGTCATGAGAAGCCAAGTCTCAAGTCATGAGAAGTCATCTCTCAAGTCATGAGAAGTCATGTCTCAAGTCATGAGAAGCTGACACAAGTTCCAGGTCAAAGGTCCGAAAGAGCTAATACAAGACATAAGCAGTGGTAAATACTAAGCAAATTTAAAGACGTTTTAACAACATAGCAATTTATTAAATGTGATAACACATTTTTTAACACGACTCAGTGGGTATCTGGAGCGGATTAATTGGATTGACATTATTTTCTATGAGAAAATGCACTTTGTTTATAGTTTTGGTTTGAGTCGGACCTTATGGAACAGATGTACGCTAACCAAGTCCCCACTGTCCTGTGTGTATTCCGGTATAAAAGCAGCGTCTTTGTGTCAGGTGCTGCAGAAAAGCTTTCATATTAAATGGAAGCAATTTGCACTCCTTTCATTAATAGCGCATGTTCTTGTTGTGTTGCTGAGATCGAAGCACGTTTTGCGTGTTTTTGTGTACAAAATCGTCCTTTTTCACCCTCCCACTCACGCTCAAGTGCCAATCACAGGGCACGGCTGATGCAGCTAACAGGTGTATTGTGTTGTGATTGCCGCACCCGCTGGGGGCTTCATAAAACACACACACACACACCTCCCTATTTGTGTATGTCGGCAATCAGCAGGCAGCAATCACACACACACACACACACACACACAACAAGCAACACACAAATAAGCCTTTCCTACACACATCAGCACAAACAATAAAGGTCAGTGTCATTACGGGAGGTGGCGCTTCTGGCGTAAAAAGTGAATATGCAACAGAAAAGGTCAACATCATTAGCGGAACGTTGGCAGACTGTGATACAAAGCGTGCTCCATCACACATTCAATAGTGAGGATGGCAAAATAAAGGAAGTTTGGAGGCATCGCTAGGAAACGAATAAGGAGACATCAGGAGACATGGCCGCTGGGCTGATGAATGTGTTGTGCATACAAACGGATTTCATGAATGGGTATGAAATTCCACAGGTTGTAGCTCTGTGTTGTGTTTGTGTCACGTGCTGCTTTGGAGATGCCGTATTTAGACATCGCACGAGGCATTTAGGGTCAAAGATTAGGACAGGGGTTCCCAAACTTTACAGACTCGGGGTCCACTTGAAAATCTAAAAAATGTCCACAGCCCACCTTTGTCCTATAAACAGTACATAGACCAAATGCTGTGTTCTCAGAACACTTTATTATTATTATTATTATTATATTTAAAAAATGAACATAAAATAAAAATCTATATATATTATTATTATTATTATTATTATTATTATTATTATTATAATAATAACAATCCAAGAATCAGGATTGAAAGGAAGCCCAGATGAAATGCTGTGTTCTCAGAGCACATAATAATAATAATAATAATAATAATAATAATAATAATAATAATAATAATAATAATAATAATAATCATAATCATAATCATAATCATAATAAAAAGTGCTCTGAGAACACAGCATTTCATCTGGGGTTCCTTTATCCCCTGCTTCATTTAAATCCTGATTCTTGGATTGTTATTATTAAAATAATAATATATTTTAATTTTTTATTTTTATTTTTTATTTTATTTATATGTTTATTTTTTAAATATTTTTTAATCTAATTAATTCTAATTAATTTCATAACTTTCATAACCAAGACTAGCATGATGACCAGAGATCTACGTTCCAATCATAAATTGTATAAGGTTGCTCAAATATTGTGACAGGTCAATAACACTCAATAATTTATTACTTATGCCAATATATATGTATATATTTTTGTAATCGTGCAATAAATATTTTACAATAAAAAAAATTATATTAAATAATTAAATTAATAATATTTAAAAAATCTTATATTTTCAAAAATGAATCATATTTTTAATGACCTCTCATGGTCCATCTGCCGTACCACCATACCGGCCCACACTTTGGGAATCACTGGATTAGGACATAAGGTCCAAAAATGATGTAGCTCCTCAGGTAAGGAACCATATTTGGTAACACGAGTGGGTGCTTAAAAATGACCAAATGTGTGATTTGATACTGAAGACGGTCATAACATGAAATCTTAAAACATGAAAACTTAATAGCCCTTTTCACAGACCGAAGATCAAATGAACGAAGAAAAGGCAGCATTTAAAATGTTAGAATGTAAAAATTAATTATATATATTATATATAATTATATATATTATATTATATAATATTCAATGATATGCCTTTTAATAATACAAAATACAATACATAAAGAAATATATACTTCCTGTGGGGCTTATGTGAGGTGCTGTGTGTGTGTGTGTGTGTGTGGGGGGGGGGTCACACCATGATAAATGGAGCCAATCTGAGGAGCCATCCAACAGGGTACTGGTACTCCTAGCTCGCCTACATTCTGCTTCTATTCTGCCTCCATCTAACTCTAATTAAATGAATCAATCAGAGGCGAAGAGAGCAAAGCAGGACAGATAGCATCTCTCCGCTACGTGTGTTGGACTCCTCCAACATCTGATTCAAATGGAAGAAACATAAAAGGAGGTGGGGGGAAAAAAAAAAGGTGCTTGTGGCTTATCAGCGGCAGCACGTGAATGGACATTCACCTCTATGGACATGAACCTTATCTACTGGTCCTTGTGGTCTACACATATATAAGCATAGAGATCTTATTGTCTTATTATTACTGTTTGATATGCTGTACATGCATGATACACAGCGGTCCTGTGGGAAACCACTGTGGGCTTATGATAGTCAAATCAACCCCCATATCAATATTACTTATTAACCCGGTGCTGCATGCTATAGCGATGGTTACGTTCACCTTGACTACGGTGCAGTTATTCCCACTGGGTCACTTTGGCTCAGACAGACCTGACACAGGGTTACAATATTCAAAAGCAAAATGGAGCCATAAATAATCATATTGAACATATTTATTATTTATTTCATTGGAATAAATGTGATGTTATTTAGGTTTAATATACTGTACTTCAGGTATGGTATTGAATGTTTTGATTACTAACACAATATTTAATGACTGCATTTGCACTTTATAGCGGTGGAGAGGCAACTAATATTTTGACCAGTTTTGGCCGTAAAGTCAAACCTTTATTTTCTAAAAGGACCAGTTTTAGTGCAAAATAAAATCAAAAAATTTTAAATGCATTTTATTTTTAAAACTAAACTGAAGTTTAGTTTTAAAATGAAACTTTTTATTACTATTCTTTTTATAATTTATTATTAGTAGCAACAACTGCAATCAAGCGTTAACTTGCAATGAGTGTCTTGAACGTCCGATTAAATGTCATGCCACAGCATCTTTATAGAATTCGACTGGTCTTAAAATTGTGATCGGGAGCGTATAAACACTAAGTTTCCCATTGGACGGGACCACATGCTAAATGCTAACACCGCCCACTGCTCACATAGGCGGCGGCGCATGCTCCAGTGGCTCCAGTGAGCAGATGCGTCCATAAAGCGTGCTCCCCGATGGTTTCCCATATGTGTCTGCAGCCCCGCTCCGCGAGTGTGTGTTTAATGTGCTGAAACTATATTGAGTTCTCCCCCATCAGCACCCTCGGGTTATCATGCCAGCCACGTGTGTGCATATGTGGCGCTCCATGATAACACCTGGCGTACTTGATGGAGAGCTCACACTGTACAAACGTACACACGCACACAAAAAAGTAGACACAAAGACATCTGCTACCTGATTGGAAACCCTTGCCAGAGTTTTACAGCGGAGCTGCCATAATCTTTAATCATGCGCTGCAGTCACGGAAGCCATGGGTGAGGACAAAAAAATGACTTAAGTTTATATTTGCGAGATAAAAAAGTGGCAGACTACGTTGTTACAAAAGACAACTAAGTCAATAAAAACTATTCACCCGAGGAAGACAGCAGTAGGTTATACAATATTCATTCCTTCATTTTCTACTGCTTATCCTCAAGAGGGGTGCTGGAGCCTATCCCAGCTGTCTTCGGGCGAGAGGCGGGGTACACCCTGGACTGGTGGCTAGCCAGCCAATCACAGGGCACATATACTAGACAAACAACCATTCACACTCACATTCATACCTATGGACAATTTGGAGTCGCTAATTAACCTAGCATGTTTTTGGAATGTGGGAGGAAACCGGAGTACCCGGAGAAAACCCACGCATGCACGGGGAGAACATGCAAACTCCACACAGAGATGGCCGAGGGTGGAATTGAACCCTGGTCTCCTAGCTAACCACTAGACCGCCGTGCAACCAAGTATGAACATCCATTCATTCATTTTCTACCGCTTATCCTTACGAGGGTCGCGAGGGGTGCTGGAGACTATCCCAGCTGTCTTCGGGCGAGAGGCGGGGTACACCCTGGACTGGTGGCTAGCTAGCCAATCACAGGGCACATATAGACAAACAACCATTCACACTCACATTCACACCTATGGACAATTTGGAGTCGCTAATTAACCTAGCATGTTTTTGGAATGTGGGAGGAAACCGGAGTAGAACATGCAAACTCCAAACAGAGATGGCCGAGAGTGGAATTGAACTCGGGTCTCCCAGCTGTGAAGCCTGCGCGCTAACCACTCGAGCTTATTAATTTATTAGTTCATTCATTTTCTACCGCTTATCCTCACGAGGGTCGCGAGGGGTGCTGGAGCCTATCCCAGCTGTCTTCGGGCAAGAGGCGCTGTACACCCTGGACTGCTCCTTATTAATTCATATTTTTAATATTTATTAATGTACTATTATAAGAATGTATTTCTTTTGAAATTGTAGTTTTCTATTTGTTTTTTGTGGTACGCACAGTTACCTAGTGGTTAGCATGTTGCCCACACAGTCAAGATATCTGCAAGTTAAGGGTTCATACTGTATCTCCATTTGTACGGATGGCCGAGGGTGGAATTGAACTCGGGTCTCCTAGCTGTGAGATCTGTGCGCTAACCACTTGACTGCCGTGCAACCCGGTTATACAATATATTTACGTAAAATACTATATTATTGTAAATATCAGCTATACATTCATACCTATGGACAATATGGCGTCGCTAATGAAGCTAGCATGTTTTTGGAAACTGCAGTACCCGGAGAAAACCCACACATGCACAGGGAGAATGTGCAAACTCGACACAGAGATGCCCAAGTGGAGAATGGAACCCAGGTGTTCCCGATCTCCTGACTGTGAGGCCAACATGCTAACTATGCTAACCCCCAAGCAACATTGTGCACCAATAATTTGCAATCCACTCTCATCGTGGTACCTTGGAAGTTTTTCCTCAGCGTGAATCAGCATCCAGGAGTAACTTTAGTACCTCACTAATGCATTTGAATGTTTTGAAAGGTTTAGCTCTGAGCCTCAAGTACCTTTTTGTTTCGACATTAAGCTTTTTTTCTTTACTGAAAACGAGGCACTTCCTGTTTGATTGCCTGGAGAAAGTTTCATTTCTCGGCGTAATAAAGATTTCCTTGTGCCAAAATGTAAAAATTAATTTCCCCAATCACCAATCACGGCATTTTGTTCGTCCCTAAGGACAACAGAGGAAAAGGCTCTCATAATGAAAAACTAGCCGCACACAGGTAAGCAAACAATGCTTCTACAATGAAAAAAAAAAAAAAGGAAGTGAAAGCACACCGCAGAATTGTGCCGGGCTCTTTTATTCAGTCCAATTAAAACCCCCCCAAAAAAGCCCAAACACAAGGAGTGCTTTATTGCGCTCCACACTATCAGCAGAAAGGCTCATTAGCCACAGCAGCATAATTAGCAAGATGCTGCACTCCTCGCGTGAAGGAGGGGCCCGAGCCGTAAACAAACCCTGCTGAACTCCAAACACCCACCGCCTCACGCTAGCGCTGTAATGAACTGATGTTTGCTGCATGGAAGACAAGACACGCACTTTACTACCTCGATTTGACAGCGTCTTTCTTCACTAAACAAACACAATTAAAGTGTACGCGTATGTGGAAAAAGGCATTTGGACAAAAACGCCAACATGTCTGACAGCAGGGCTGTGGACGGATATTTACCGACTGTTGGGATTCGCACTTTGGCACTCCGATCCTCAACCCGCCGACTGCCAGAAATGGCATAAAGCCATGCGGGCCAGCCGCTATTGCTGTTAACATGCTAGTTCCTCACCTGGAGCACGGGTCTCTGGACGCCCAGAAGCTTCATGGTGTCGGCGCTGGCGAGGATCTTCAAGGGGTCGGCTGCCTTGCTCACTGCCTCGATTTCCTTGTTGATCTCCGTTCGCACCTAGTAAAGGTGATTTGAGTTGTAGACATGTATGTGTGGCCGAGCGCGGCGTCTGTGTGTCGCATCGCTAACCTGGTTGAGGAAAAGGTCGTTGATGTAGTACGTCAGGAAGGTGCGGAGTTGGCACTGCTTGACCTGGCCCGCCCCCATGTTCATCTCGATCTCATGGATGAACCTGAGAAGGAGAGTCACAAAATATTACTAACTCAGCAATTGGCACTTCACTTGAACACCAAAAAAGGCAGTACAACATGTAACAGGTAAGTAAACAGAAATAGAGCTACTACTACTACTACTGCAGTACTATGACAGTGACAGTTACTACGGTACCCATTATGTCATTGTATGGTCATATCACCTCGTACTTCGGTAGTACAGAAGTACAAAAAAAACAAAACAAATATGACAAAAAATGTAAACAAAAAAAATAATAATGAATTATAAAAAAATAATAACATTTATATTTTTTAAAGCTTAAATTATATTAGAAAGGCAGGTCTTATCACCCTGTACTCCGGTACGTGACAAAAACAAAATAAAAAAAACAAAAAAAAAAAACCTAAAACTATATTATGAAAGAAGGAAGTGAACAAATGTAACAGTTACTGATTGTAGTACCTACTACTACTACTACTACTACTACTACTACAGTACTATGACAGTGACAGTTACTATGGTACCCATTATGTCATTGTTTGGTCATATCACCTTGTACTTCGGTATGTGACAAAAAATTAAATCATAAAAAAATAAATAAAATAAAAAAAAACTTATATTAGAAAGACAGGAAGTGAACAAATGCCATGAAAATATAATAATAAAAATGAAATAAATTAACTAAAATAAATAAATAAATTAATTATATTAGGAAAGCAGGAAGTGAACAAATGTAACAGTTACTGATTGTAAAAGTACCAAATGGAGGGGTAGGATTTAATAAGCTTTGCTTCTTCCTACTCCTTTTGGACATGTGGAACTGTGAACAGATTATGGGATGCATTCAATTGCAATCTGATGCATGGTCAATTGAAATTAAACCATTACTATTACTACTACTACTACTAGTAGTACTACAGGGAATAATTCATTACAACTATCATCATTCGCATTCTGGTATCTTTTAGTAACATTTTTAGGTCAGTCAGGGTGGTTAACACTTACAAATGGAGATTAATTAACTCATTAATTAATTAACTGGAGATTAACTGTGATTAATTTGAGTAAAAAGCCCATATTTTTATCCATCCATCCATTTTCCTCCGCTAATCCCGGTCCGGGTCGCGGGGGGGCAGCAGTCTCAGTAAGGAAGCCCAGACTTCCCGGTCCCCGGCCACCCCCTCCAGCTCCACCGGGAGGACACCGAGGCGTTCCCAGACCAGCTGTGAGACATAATCCCTCCAGCGTGTCCTAGGTGTGCCCCAGTTTGCTTTTTCCCGGGCGGGCATGCCCAGAACACCTCACCAGGGAGGCGTCCAGGAGGCATCCTGACTAGATGCTCAATTTTTATATTAGTTATATATTTTTGGTGTACTAGATAGAGTCCAACCTCACCCAGATTCTGAATTGCATTAGAAAAAGAGCAAGCGTGGCCCCCGACCTTTGTGTGCGCACAAAGAGGCCCATTCCTGTCATTTCTGTCAAACCAGACCGATGAAAACAAAAAGAACGAGAGAGGTGCACTCCAGACCTCATCGTAATCTAATGCAACGGTCATGCATAAAACAATGAAAAGCAAAAGTATCAACAATGTGCCTCCCAGATGTCCAGATATAGGTCGTACGCTAACGTATGGCTTCACCGAGGCACCTCGTTTGTCAGGATCGCTGGCCACTGACCTCGTCTGGAACGCGCCACAGGGGCGACGTCACACAAGAGCGGGCGCCTTCTCGAGCGAGCGGCACATATAAATGCGCAAATAAATCAAAACGCCTCGCAAAACAAAAAAAAAAAAGCGTTGCGGTGACCTACAAGACGTGCGCTACGCATGACCCCCAGACAACAAAAACAAAAGCGGGGGGTTATGTGAGGAGAAAATGCTGCAAAGATGAAAGATTCCCTTGTTAGACACAGCGGAGAGATTCCTTTTGTTAGGAGTTGAAATGATGCAGAGCTAAAAGTTGCGTCACCGCAAACAAGCACAGGCCAGCCGGGGGGAAAGCGAGGACTTCGGATGGTTTAGAATTCGGCAGTTTTGTAAAGCACAGTTTATACTTACACGCATTTTGGTACGCATTGTCCCGCAAACAATGCACAACGATGAGCCAATTCAAGAAACAATACAAGCAGTTGATGTTTGCTAAATACAAGGATGAAGAGTCTTCAACCAGTCATGATGTGCTATATATACATATATATATATATATATATATATATATATATATATATATATATATATATATGTATATCACTATATTGACACTTACTATGGTACCCATTATGTCATTGGATGCTCATATCACCTTGTACTTCGGTACATGACAAAAGCAAAAATTAAAAAAAAAAAACAACAAAACCCCCCCAAAAACCCTAAAACTATATTAGGAAAGCAGGAAGTGAACAAATGTAACAGTTACTGATTGTAAAAGTACCTATTACTACTACTACTACAGTACTATGACAGTGACAGTTGCTATGGTACCCATTATGTCATTATATGGTCATATCACCTCATACTTCGGTATGTGACAAAAATTAAATAATAAAAATAAATAAATAAATAAAAATTAATAAAAAATTAATAAAATAAAATGAAAAAAAAAACGGCACAACATGTAACAGGTAAGTAAACAGAAATAGAGCAACTACTACTACTACTACTACTACTACAGTACTATGACAGTAACAGTTACTATGGTACCCATTATGTCATTGTATGGTCATATCACCTCGTACAGAAATAATAATAAAAAAGAAATAAATAAATACAATAAAAATTTATAAAAAAATATTAAAAAATTAAATTAATAAAACATTTATAAAATACATTAAAACAACCTTAAATTATATTAGAAAGGCAGGAAGTGAACAAATTTTAAACTGTTTAACTGACTCAAATTGAACAGAATGAGGTTCCATAGCGTGGCAAAGTTAGCATGTCAGTATATCCGCATCCAAGCCATTCTTGCCTTTATTATTATTATTCCTCATTGGCTCCAAGGAAAAACTTATTTCTTGGTTAGCTCTGAGCCTCCGGCCATTCAAGCACACTAGCCAGCATTTGCACCCAATTAGTCAGCAAGACTGGAGGCCTTTTGTGTATCAGGGAGAGACTGTCTAAACCGACTGCAAATCCTTTATTGATTCTCCAAACTGGACCGCAGAGGAGAGTGGGAGAAAACTCTTCTGTGGCCTAATTAAAGCTGTCGTGAAAAAAACTGAGAAAAAAAAATAAAAACAATGGAGTCCTGATAAACAGCTCCTCTCTATAAATATGTACACAACTTAAAAACACCCCCCCCACACTGTTATACCCTACACTGTTCAAGGGAATATTTCTGCTGACAACTTCATCTGTAACAAATCGATTTGGGGACAAAAAGTTGCCACTTTAAAAGCGAGCCGACTTGCCCCGAGATCCATCTCGGGCTGTCATTACTGTCATTGTTTTCGATACGAGCGTCAAGATGATGGATCTGCGAGTGCGTGAACGCAGATGGATTTTTGCAGACAGAGGTGATAACATTTGAGTAATGCGGCAGGGCCTGAGCAGTAAAAGTACCATCTGGAGCCGAGGAGCCGAGGAACCGAGGAGTCGAGGACACCGGGCTTAGCCGGGATAAAAGGGCGGCGAGTCGCCGTGTCAGGACGATTTTGTTTATTAGCACTAAAGCTAAGCTGATGACAAAAGCACTCAGCAGATAATAAAACCGGATGACTCAAACCTACACATCAGAAACATCCGCCGGGTTGCTATGGCGACCACACAGACCTGAGTGTGAAATCTTAATAACCTTAAATAATTCACTTACCCGGCCTGACGCCACGCTCGGCCAAACACTGACATGTAGCAACGTTGTAATACAGTAGCGGGCGCCATTGACCGCCAAAGCATCACGAACAGCGATCAGCACTTTCTAATGCTGATTGCTGGGAAACATCTTATGACGTTTCATCAAATAAATAAAAACTATATTATGAAAGCAGGAAGTGAACAAATGTTGCTAAATACAAGGATGAAGAGTCTTCAACCAGTCATGATGTGCTATATATATCACTATATTGACACGTTATGTCATTGTATGGTCATATCACCTCGTACTTCGGTACGTGACAAAAACAAAATAAAAAAAACAAACAAAAAAAACCAACCTAAAACTATATTAGGAAAGCAGGAAGTGAACAAATGTAACAGTTACTGATTGTAAAAGTACCTACTACTATTACTACTACTACTACAGTACTATGACAGTGACACTTACTATGGTACCCATTATGTCATTGTATGGTCATATCACCTCGTACTTGGGTTATGTGAAAAAAAATTAAATAATAAAAAAAATTTAAATAAAAATTAATAAAATAAATACAATAAAAAAAACGGCACAACATGTAACAGGTAACATGTAACAGGAGTCGCCGTGTCAGGACAATTTTGTTTATTAGCACTAAAGCTAAGCTGATGACAAACCCACTCAGCAGATAATAGAACCGGACGACTCAAACCTACACATCAAAAACATCCGCTGGGTTGCTATGGCGACCACATAGACCTGAGTGTGAAATCTTAATAACCTTAAATAATTCACTTACGCTCGGCCAAACACTGACATGTAGCAACGTTGTAATACAGTAGCGGGCGCCATTGACCGCCATTAAGCGTCATGAACAGCGATCACCACATAAAACATCAGCATGCGGGGTTTCGACAGCGCGACCAAAGGTAAATTTAAACACTTTCAAGATGAGACTCGGCGCCAATTATCCATTTGCTGGCATTGTTACTGCAAATGTATGCATTTCAAGCACCGGCCAGAACCTTGCGGGAATAAACGGTATTGATTGTGTTGACTCCACACTCTCAAAATCGGCCTAGAGTATTTACTTGATATTCTTCTCAAGGTGTCGAGGTGTCGAGGTGTTGAGGTGTAGCGGTGTCCCCCCCCCTGCCCCACCGCCCCTCTAGAAGCCACATCTAAATCCACTTCCTGGGCAACAACTGGTGATTGCGGTTGACAGCATGTAATTATCTGTCATTAGCAAACAGATGTCAGAGTCTATGCTTTGGAGCCCCACAATTGCCCGTGTCACGCCCTGGGTGTTGGTTTGGTGCACGCGTGTACGCACGGAGGAATACTCGGCCTCTTGAACGCCATTATGTGTTTACACCGAAAGCGAATTTAAGCAAATGAGGTAACCCTTCGCTTTCTAACGCTGATTGCTGGGAAACATCTTTTGACGTTTCATCAAAGGCCGGTGAAGATACAAGACACAAATGATTTCAAGGAACGCATCCCGCAACGCCATTAAAAGCATGACTTCAACTGTGTTGTCAACAGTCTTTGAAACAATAATATTCATATAATTAAAATATTGTAGTAGATTGTGGCATCACCCTCGTTAGCATTCGATTCCGATGTAATGATGGTCATCAACACACCCGAAACCTTGGTGGTCTCTGCCCAGAATGTGTAAATTTTTTGTCCTCATGGTGCTCTTCTCTTCCAGGTGCAGGTAGACCGTCTTAACCTGGAGGTTAGCACCTCTACAAGGATGAAGAGTCTTGAACCAGTCATGATGTGCTATATATCTCACTATATTGACAGTTACTATGGTACCCATGATGTAATTGTATGCTCATATCACCTAGTACTTCGGTACGTGACAAAAATAAAATTTATTAAAAAAAAACTTAAACTATATTATGAAAGCAGGAAGTGAACAAATGTAACAGTTACTGATTGTAAAAGTACCAGATGGAGGGGTAGGATTTAATAAGCTTAGCTTCTTCTTCCGGCAAAATTATTCAAAAATTAACTCATTAATTTTTTTAATGCTAGGTACCTCCGTAGCAATAAAACACATTCCTTTTTAAATATCAATAAATTAATACATTTATAATAAATAATACATAAATAGTAAATATATAATAAATATATAGTAATATATATGGTCATATCACCTCATACTTCGGTACGTGACAAAAAATAAAAATTAATAAAATAAATTAACAAAAATAAATAAATAAATTATATTAGGAAAGCAGGAAGTGAACAAATGTAACAGTTACTGCTTGTAAAAGTACCAGATGGAGGGGTAGGACTTAATAAGCTTTGCTCTTTCTTCCAGCCAAATTATTTATAAATTATTATAATTTTTTTAATGCTAGGTACCCCCCTAGTAATTATTTTTTTCCATATATCAATAAATTAATAAATAATAAATATATAATAATATATATGTCATATCACCTCATACTTCGGTAAGTGACCAAAATAAAAATAAATAAATAATTACAATACATAAATAAATATAAACTATATTATGGAAAGCAGGAAGTGAACAAATGTAACAGTTTCTGATTGTAAAAGTACCAGATGGAGGGGTAGGATTTAATAAGCTTTGCTTCTTCCTACTCCTTTTGGACATGTGGAACTGTGAACTGATTATGGGATGCATTCAATTGTAATCTGATGCATGTTCAAATGAAATTAAACCATTACCATTACCATTACCATTAGCATTACCTCTATGCTGTGCTATGTACCCGCTCAACGGCTGCTTGGTTTCCCTAGTGTAAAAATTGGAGAGCATAGACCAGATTGTTTTTCTGGGTAGCTTAAAGAGGCCGAGGACAGTGAAGAGACTCAGAATCCACGCACCGCTCCTGGAAAGTAAGCCAAGGGTAACAAACGCTTCTTAAAATGGAAAAAAAGGGCCGAGCGCCCATCATCCGTCTCCATTGGTAGCAGAGGCGTAATGATGCCGAAAGAGAAATGGGATAAAGACAAAGACGTGCAGAGTAAGCGTCGATGAGAGACTCAGCACTTTTTTTTTTCTTTATCTCCCACAATCCCCCCCACCCCTGCAGGCATGAAGCTAGGTGCTACGTTTTGAATCCTGATTTTGCCGCCTGGAGGGGAGAAAGAGGGATTCTGAGTGAAGAGGGTTGGGGGATCTGTCGCCCATCAAGGACGAGTCACAGCGGCGTGTGTTGGAGGTCCACGCCGCTACATCAACATCCGGTGACACTTGAAAGCACTTATCTATTTGCAATTATTCTTTCCTGCAGCACTCCCCAGCCACTTCAGCAAGAATGTCAAAGTCATTAAAGGATTTTAATGGATGGAGACACTTGATGAGTTTTTCAACCAACATTAGCGCTCCCTTCCACTGGCTCGGGGCCCCTGACGCTAAATCTTCCGATGGCGCTTTTTAATTGTTATTCAACCGCACGTTCGATATCGACTCTCTCACGGATTATCGCGGCGCAATACACACTTGCTTACATTTATGTCGACGTTGAATCAATTAGATGGCGACGCCATCGCTGGGCTTCTCACTTGGGGGGGGGTTCAATTGGCAGCGCTTTGAAGAACAGGAAAATTAAAAAGTTTGATGAGGGGAAATTGCAATCTGAATGCTTGATTTGGACGATAAGATTTGCACACACGGCATAGGCTTGATAAATTAGCTTGATAATAATACCACCGGGCAGCACGGTGGACGAGTGGTTCGCGCGCAGACCTCACAGCTAGGAGAACAGGGTTCAATTCCACCCTCGGCCATCTCTGTGTGGAGTTTGCATGTTCTCCCCGTGCATGTGTGGGTTTTCTCCAGGAACTCCGGTTTCCTCCCACATTCCAAAAACATGCTAGGTTAATTAGCCACTCCAAATTGTCCATAGGTATGAATGTGAGTGTGAATGGTTGTTTGTCTATATGTGCCCTGTGATTGGCTGGCCACCAGTCCAGGGTGGGTGTACCCCGCCTCTCGCCTGAAGACAGCTGGGATAGGTTCCAGCACCCCCTTGCGACCCTCGTGAGGAAAAACGGTAGAAAATGAATGAATGAATGAGTTCTCCTCCTATTTTGTGTGGAAGTGGTAACTTTTTGGCTTCTTATTTTGTCTTTCTCCACCCTCGGCCATCTCTGTGTGGAGTTTGCATGTTCTCCCCGTGCATGCGTGGGTTTTCTCCGGGTACTCCGGTTTCCTCCCACATTCCAAAAACATGCTAGGTTAATTGGCGACTCCAAATTGTCCATAGGTATGAATGTGAGTGTGAATGGTTGTTTGTCTATATGTGCCCTGTGATTGGCTGGCCACCAGTCCAGGGTGGGTGTACCCCGCCTCTCGCCTGAAGACAGCTGGGATAGGCTCCAGCACCCCAGCGACCTTTGTGAGGAAAAAGCAAATGAATGAATGAATGAATAATACCACCTTCCTCTGTTGTAGTGGTACAGCAATGCTTGTGCAATCTCCACTTCTACCACCAGATGGCAGTGTGTCAGCTTGCTGTGTGTTTTTGTAGCATTAACAGGAAAAGTTGAGGCGTATGTATGTGTGCGTTACAAAAACGCCACGCTCGCTTAAATGACTTTTCACACGCAGTTTAATGCATATGCTCTTCCCACATAACACCAACGCCTACAGCTGGCACCCTGCTGTTTGCACCCTGCCTTTTGTTGTGTGTGTGTGTGTGTGTGTGTGTGTGTGTGTGTGTGCAGAGCATAACAAAAGAAAGAGCGGGTGTCGAGATGCACCATGGAAATGATGTGTGTGTGTGTGGGTCCTCGTGCTTACAGCAGCAGATATAAATTGGCTTCATAATCAGGAGCTTTTCCTTGGGGTACGGCGCAGCTAATGGGATATAAAGCGGAGGTCTATCTGCACGGACCAAGATGGATGACAGACAAAATGGACTGTCGCTGTGAGATAACGCTTCTCGTATTCTTGTTTTGTGGCTTGACCCCCAGTCGCTCCACATAAACAAAAAAAAATGGCGAGTCAGCAATGAAAGTACACACCTTTTACGATCAATACTCTTCATCGCATATGGCATTCTTATGCTAATTATGAATCTCTGGTGTACCACAAGGTATACAACTAAGTCCACTACTACTACTACTACTACTACTATTATTATTATGCGACTGCAAGTTGTCTGTTTATTGCATGCGTACGCTCAGTGTAGCGCAGGCCAATTAAAAACCGTGGAGATTGATGAGCGCCCGGCAAGCGGCGAGACAGCTGCTTCCTGCAGACAACAGGAAATGAGACGCTCTCGTTTAGCTGACGCCGCTGAGTCACCGCAACCTCAAAGACAAATCACAGTCTTGCCGCGGCTCCTCCATCTTCCTAACGCTCGCCCTCCGTCTTTTTTTTTTTTTTAAACTCTAATGCCACGGCCGAGAATACCTCAGCGTTAGCAACATTAGTCTCCCTTTTCAAGGCTGGTGATGTCGCATTGCGTGAAACGCACGTTACAATTTAACGTCGTCATACTCCTCATGGGAACTAAGCCTCATGCAAGACAAATATTGGAGTTTGAACATACGGGTTTGACTCTATGAATCAAAAGGGTTACATCGATATCGGGGCTGTCAAACATATTGCGTCAAGCTACATCTTTGTTATGATGCAGACGGAGCCATAATAGCATCCCCACAGAGTCTAACACCGCCATATGCGCTATGTATCTCCAACTCACAAACAAGATGCATTCACTGACTTCAAAAACAAATGTACATTTTAAATGTATTTTATATTTAAAGGCATTTTTATTCCTATTCATTCATTCATTTTTTTTCCCCGCTTTTCCTCACGAGGGTCGCGGTGGGTGCTGGAGCCTATTCCAGCTGTCTTCGGGGCGAGAGGCGGGGTACACCCTGGACTGGTGGCCAGCCAATCACAGGGCACATATAGACAAACAACCATTCACACTCACATTCATACCTATGGACAATTTGGAGTCGCTAATTAACCTAGCATGTTTTTGGAATGTGGGAGGAAACCGGAATACCCGGAGAAAACCCACGCATGCACGGGGAGAACATGCAAACTCCACACAGAGATGGCCGAGGGTGGAGAAAGACAAAATAGGAAGCCAAAAAGTTACCACTTCCACACAAAATAGGAGGAGAACTCATTCATTCATTCATTTTCTACCGCTTTTCCTCACGAGGGTCGCAAGGGGGTGCTGGAGCCTATCACAGCTGTCTTCGGGGCGAGAGGCGGGGTACACCCTGGACTGGTGGCCAGCAATTCACAGGGCACATATAGACAAACAACCATTCACACTCACATTCATACCTATGGACAATTTGGAGTCGCCAATTAACCTAGCATGTTTTTGTAGCATGTGGGAGGAAACCGGAGTACCCGGAGAAAAAAACCCACGCATGCACGGGGAGAACATGCAAACTCCACACAGAGATGGCCGAGGGTGGAATTGAACCCTGGTCTCCTAGCTGTGAGGTCTACTCGCTAACCACTAGACCGCCGTGCAGCCCTATTATGCCTATATGATTTATTATTTATTATGCTGTGATATTGAATAATTTATTATAAAATATGCTATCTATTTCAATTAAATTTTCCGTAACATGGAAGGGACAAGTCGAGGCTGTAAATAAACATTCATTGATATGCAATGACGGTTAACCATTCCCCTCCAATGCTCCTCGGAGCCGATCCGGAGAAGATGTCCCGCTGTCACAAAGCGAGGCCAGTGGCTCTAAGCGACGGCTTTTGTGAGCTTTGTGTAAAGTCGGTCAATAGAGACAGGTGACGGCACCCCTCCGCGGCCGCCCCTATGGTGTGAAAATCGACAGGGGGACGAAATGGCGGTTGGATGCGAGCAGGTGGTTGATAGGATAACATAAGTGGCCTTTAAACATCATTCAAACAAACAATGTAATAGTTTTAAAAGGGGGACGCTACCCTGTTGGGCAATTCTGGAACAAAACCGAGCGGGTATCGGGTGTGGAATAAGTGCACGAGCCACGTTGCTAATCAAATGGCTGGGGCAATCCCTCAGAAAGCCAAGTGTGAGAAGTAGCGAGGGGGAAAAAAAAGCACTTAACCTGCACAGAAAGGCGGCGGTGGTGGTGGGGGTGGAGGTGGGGGGTGAACATCAGGGGTTGATTTGGCCTGTAAAAAGCCCAGCTGAACAAGTAGAGGTCAAATGGGACTGCTGTGATTGCAAATGGTTTGAGGGGTTATACACAAGATATGAGAGCTACTACACAATCTACGTACATTTGACATGCAAACGATAAAAAAAAGGTGCAAGGGCAACCCCACGGTGGAACTCTTCTACCCAACATTTGGACACGTGTGCTGTTATTTCTATTTAAATACAACACATGGTGACGCTGATCGAGTTTGGAATTAAAGCGGCTTCTGTTTGGATTGCTCAGACCGCTAACCGTGATGAAGAGGATAGCTCGAGCTGAACGGCTAATTTGCCTGGAGACCAAGGTGACGCCGAGAGTGACAACAAAAGAGAGACAGTGTTACCAAAGAATTATGAGGCTGTTCAATTGGGATGCTGAGGGATGAGGGGTGGATGACGCTTTAACCAGCCATGTTGCATGCACTGTTAGGGACACTTTAGCCATGTTGCATGCACTGTTAGAGACACTTTAGCCATGTTGCATGCACTGTTAGAGACACTTTAACTATAGCCATGTTGCAGGCACTGTTAGGGACACTTTAGCCATGTTGCATGCACTGTTAGAGACACTTTAGCCATGTTGCATGCACTGTTAGGGACGCTTTAGCCATGTTGCATGCACTGTTAGGGACACTTTAACCAGCCATGTTGCATGCACTGTTAGGGACACTTTAGCCATGTTGCATGCACTGTTAGAGACACTTTAGCCATGTTGCATGCACTGTTAGGGACCCTTTAACTATAGCCATGTTGCATGCACTGTTAGGGACACTTTAACCATGTTGCATGCACTGTTAGGGACGCTTTAACTAGCCATGTTGCATGCACTGTTATGGACCCTTTAGCCATGTTGCATGCACTGTTAGGGACCCTTTAGCCATGTTGCATGCACTGTTAGAGACGCTTTAGCTATAGCCATGTTGCATGCACTGTTAGGGACGCTTTAACCAGCCATGTTGTATGAACTGTTAGGGACACTTTAACTATAGCCATGTTACATGCACTGTTAGGGACGCTTTAGCCAGCCATGTTGCATGCACTGTTACGGACTTCACTTCATCACTGCTTGCTTATACCAGGTTATGCCGCCCCCCTACCCCGGAGATGCTATATGTCAAAATCCCTTTACCCCTCTTTTCCACCTTCTCCCGTCCCTTCCAGACCTTTATGTTAAACATATTGGGCTCTCCATCCTGTGGGTAATAAATTGAAATAGTTCTCGGGGCCAGGTGAAGGCCTGATTGAATTTAAAAAGAAAAGTGCAATAAAGAGAACTAGTGGCGAGAGGTCCGTAACACACCTAAGGGCTCCCCAAGCTATCAGGAGAGCGGATGAGGAGTGGGAGGGAAGGAGGTGAGTGAGGGGGCATGAGAGGTAAAAAAAAAAAAAAAAAAAAAAGGAGGGAAGTGGACAAAGTGGGGGAAAAGGTGAGAAAAGATGGACGTCACTTTAAAAAAAACGGCTCAATCGGGGGTTTGCATGGCCCGTAGGAGTGGTGGCCGGGGGGTTGGGGGGGGGGGGGGGGGGGGGGTGTTATCGGGTGACAGCTCTCATATTGGCAAAATGCAATTTCTGCTCCGAGGCTAGGTGTCCGTCATATAAAGCTACAGCTGGGATAATACCGCCACACATCACAACGCGGCGAGAAGGGTGGACACAAAATGAAGGCGGACGCCGTCTCAGACTGACACTGGCCCTTTTTGGACACATCACAGCCGGAGGGGGCAGATCAAATGATGGGAGGGGTTAAATTATTCATTGATTCTTTGCCGCTGCTTGTCGTGTTTTGGTCAGCGAGCGTCCACGGGAGAAGCCAACCCTGACCTTTAACTTTGTTGTGTTGCACTTTGGCGTCCATGTTGAAAGGCGAATGGAGGGCGAACGGCACGTCTGTTCAAAACGTGAAGCAGCGAGAAGCTAGAAGAGGATTTCCAGGACTTCTAAATGTTTCAAAGCATGAACTCTCTCTGCAGAAATCAACACTAGAAATGCTGCTTAACAAACCATAGTGATACCAAGATATAGTATCTCCAGTGGCCGAGCGAGTCTGACTGGAAAGAGAGTTAAGTGTATATTACATCAATATGTTCAAAAAAATCATCATTGCTTTTTTAGGTCCAAAATGTTCACAATAAACGGTAAAGTCTCACTCCAATAGGTTCCCATTTTTAGGAAAAATTATACAGTCATCCCTCGTTTATCACTGTTAATTAGTTCCAGATTCCAGATTACAATCAATTTAAATCAATGGAATATCTTCATACTTGGCTGCACGGCGGACGAGTGGTTAGCGCACAGACCTCACAGCTAGGAGACCCAAGTTCAATCCCACCCTCGGCCATCTCTGTGTGGAGTTTGCATGTTCTCCCCCGTGCATGCGTGGGTTTTCTCCAGGTACTCCGGTACTCCAAAAACATGCTAGGCTAATTGGCAACTCCAAATTGTCCATAGGTATAAATGTGAGTGTGAATGGTTGTTTGTCTATATGTGCCCTGTGATTGGCTAGCTGGCCACCAGTCCAGGGTGTACCCTGAGTTAAATTCCACCCTCGGCCATCTCTGTGTGGAGTTTGCATGTTCTCCCCCGTGCATGCGCGGGTTTCCTCCGGGTATGCCGGTACTCCAAAAACATGCTAGGTTAATTAGCGACTCCAAATTGTCCATAGGTATGAATGTGAGTGTGAATGGTTGTTTGTCTATATGTGCCCTGTGATTGGCTGGCTGGCCACCAGTCCAGGGTGTACCCTGCCTCTTGTCCGAAGACAGCTGGGATAGGCTCCAGCACCCCCGCGACCCTTGTGAGGATAAGCGGTAGAAAATGAATGAATGAATATTCATACACGGTGGTCGAGTGGTTAGCACGCAGGCCTCACAGCTAGGAGACCCGAGTTCAATTCCACCCTGTGGAGTTTGCATGTTCTCCCCATGCATGCTCCGGGTACTCCGGTTTCCTCCCACATTCCAAAAACATGCTAGGCTAATTGCTGACTCCAAATTATCCATAGGTATGAATGTGAGTGTGAATGGTTGTTTGTCTATATGTGCCCTGTGATTGGTTGGCCACCAGTCCAGGGTGCACCCCGCCTCTCGCCTGAAGTGACCCTTGTGAGGATAATGAATGTGTAGCCCTCATCATTTCCATCATCCCCATTAATATTTGGAGCTACTATTACATTGTAATATAGCCCATACAGTAAATGATGGACATGGTAATATAAGTCAGGGATGAAATTGGTTTTATCGGATTAACACAAGATGTGCAATATGCACCAAAACAAAATGAAAGAGGCGCAGCAATGTCGTTTTGTTGATCTGAATACCTGAAGCTGCCTCACACAGGTTATTTGGAACACAAATGGGCGAGCTCATTAGGCCTTGTTTTTCCCCTTTGAATCTCCCGTGAAGACGGGCAGCACGGGGTCCTCCAAACAGCCGCCCAATGACCTGAAAATGATGATTGTTCAACATCATAGTTTACGGAAAGCCCACAGAAAGCGATCTGGGGAGATTTCAGCTATGACTTTCCACTGTGAGGAACATAATGAGGAGATGGAAGAGCACAAACACAGTTACTGTTAAGGCCAGGAAAAGTATCAGACAAAGACGGTCAAGGATAACCCTCAGACCACCCAGACCAAAAAAAACACATCAGCTTCCTGCAGATGATGTCATTGTTCAACAATTAGGGGCTACAGGATTCATCGAGCAGCTGTTGTGTTTGCAAAAGGAGCCTCTAATAAATATGATTTTTTTTCTGATCAATTTGATTTGATGGATATTTCCATCTTGTGTTAATCCAATAAACCTTAATTCAGTCCTAAAGTCTTACTCGTTGACTTACTGATACATTACAATGAAACACAAATGAACCAATGACGGAAATTGTCAAGAGTGCCCAAACCTTGGCATGTTTATATTATTTTAGTACAGTTCGGAAATACCGGGACAATTGCTGAATATTTTAGATATTTTACATTATATATATATGTATATATAGGTATATAATATTAGATATTATATATATATATATATATATATATATATATTTTTTTTTTTATATATTTGATATACCGTATTTTCTGGACTATAAGTCGCTCCGGAGTATAAGCAGCACAAGGACAAAAATGCATCATTAGGTAGAAAAAAACATACATAAGTCGCACTGGAGTATAAGTAGCACAAGGACAAAAATGCATAATTAGGTAGAAAAAAACATACATAAGTCGCACAAGGCCAAAAATGCATAATGAAGTAGAAAAAAACATACGATTATTATTATTATTATTATTATTATTATTATTATTATTATTATTATTATTATTATTATTATTATTATTATTAATATAACTTTCCTGTCCACCCTCTCACTCAGCTCCCCGATACCAGATCACATTTACAGCAACACACGGTCATGAGTCTTATTTATGTCTTAAACAGCTTATTAATACCGTATTTTCTGGACTATAAGTCGCTCCGGAGTATAAGTCGCACAAGGCCAAAAATGCATAATTAAGTAGAAAAATAACATACATAAGTCACACTGGAGTATAAGTCACACAAAGCCAAAAATGCAACATTAGGTAAAAATAAAAACATACATAAGTCGCACTGGAGTATAAGTCGAACAATGCCAAAAATGCATAATTAGGTAAAAATAAAAACATACATAAGTCGCACTGGAGTATAAGTTGCACAAGGCCAAAAATGCATAATTAGGTAGAAAAAAACATACAATTATTATTATTTATTTTTTATTCATTTTATTTTTTATATTTATTTTGTTATATTTGAGTAATTTTGACACAAAAACAAATAAAGGGAGCCGCCACCTCCAATAGACTCATGTCATTATCTGTCATTTTTTTCCCTGCCCGCCTGTCTGGAAGCATGAGAAATATTTAGCCATTGCGTCGTGGATGCTCGGGACGCTCTTATTACCTCAGCTGCACCCCCCCCCACCCGCCAACTGAGCTGGTGTGATATTCAATACTTCTGTTTCCCATCCTTCGAATCTCATTTACACTTGACACCTGACATTTGCATAATGGCTTCACTCCATCTTCTATCTCGTGAAACACCGGGCGATGGAGGTTGTGCCTGTGTGTGTCGATCTGCACCACATCACCGTGTGTATGTGTGTGTGTGTGTGTATAACGACTTCCTTCTTAATCTAACTCATTAAGCCTGCAGAGAACTCCCGGTGCATCGCATTGGCTGATTCAGTGCAATTTGTCGATGGGAACACGTAAATGTGCATGCTAATCACAGATTGCGTAACCCTAATCAGTCGCAGGTAGACAAAAGCGCCGGCTAACATCGACAAAAAATATATATTTTTTTTTCCTCTTTATAAAAGTACCAACAAATACTGATGAAGAGCCGGGGCAATAACACCAAACTCTTCTTCACACAACCCTTCCAGCCACGAGTTGAAGCGTTGTACTTAGCAAACAGCATTGGAAACCAGCGGGGAATAAATATTAGAAATAAAGGATGTTCTAATGTGCTCAAATCCATTAGAAATCTCATATTCGCAAGACGGCAATCACATTACAAGAAGCCCCTAATGTCATTTCACAGGCTTTTTTTCTTTTGCTGTGAGACATCAAACATAATGGATTTTTCCTGTTTCCCCTGCTCTCTCCCGACTGCTGTTCACTTCACATATACAGTAATCAAAGTCCCGCCCGATCCTCCTTTTTGGCTCTCAGACCTTTGAGAGAATTAGGAAACAATTTGGTATATATATGTCCGCTCGCCTTGAGAGAACTTTTAAAAGGACTAGAGGTGAGTCGGACGCAATCAGTCTGTCGGTTTGACTTTTCCACTGCTTGCACGCTCAGTGGGCCACTCCAGCACGAGCGACTGGGGATCAGACCGCCACCGATGGGGGGAGAGGACGACCGGGACGGGAACATCCATCTCCCTGACAAATGTACCTGGTACTCTTTGCAGTTTTCGCTCCTCTTTTTTGGTAACGGTAATAGTAATGGTTGAATTTCATTTGAACATGCATCAGATTACAATTGAATGCATCCCATAATAAGTTCACAGTTCCACATGTCCAAAAGGAGTAGGAAGAAGCAAAGCTTATTAAATCCTACCCCTCCATCTGGTACTTTTACAATCAGTAACTGTTACATTTGTTCACTTCCTGCTTTCCTCATGTAATGTATTTATTTATTTTATTAATTTTTATTTTTTAAATATTTTTTTAATTTTTTGTCACATACCGAAGTACGAGGTGATATGACCATATATATTATTATTTAGTATATATTTACTATTTATTTATTATAAATTTATTGATATATGAAAAAAAATGTGTTTTATTACTAGGGTCGTATCTAGCATTAAAAAATTAATTAATTAATTACTGAATAATTTTGCCGCAAGAAGAAGCAAAGCTTATTAAGTCCTACCCCTCCATCTGGTACTTTTACAATCAGTAACTGTTACATTTGTTCACTTCCTGTTTTCCTCATATAAATTTTTTATTATTTTTTTAAATTCATTTTATTAATTTTCTTTTGTCACGTACCGAAGTACAAGGTCATATGATTATACAATTACATAATGGGTACCATATGTCATACACATAAAGTCATAATATTACGAGAAGACAATTTACAAGATGAAAGTTGAAATATTAATGATGATAATAATAATAATAGACGTTTATATCACATTTTACGTCAAATATGCATAAGTTCTTCGCATATGATTGACATCATATAAAAGTGGCTCTCGGATCCTTTCATCTCTCGCTAAGTGGCTCTGGTTGGACAGAGTTTGGACACCTCTGCCGTCAGTCATCGAGGATTTGTCTAATGATAAGTTTGATATGATGAGTTTTTTTTTCAAATTTATTTTATTTTTTTATTAATATTTATATTAATTTTTATTTGTATTTTTTTGTTGTTGTAATTTTTAAATTTGTTTGTCACGTACCAAAGTACGAGGTGATATGAGCATCCAATGACATAATGGGTACCATAGTAACGGTCAATATAGTAACGGTCAACTGCTTGTATTGTTTCTTGAATTGGCTCATCGGCGACACATCCTCAGTAGAAACCTGACCACTTGAACACCCAACCAAGAACCAACAAGCTAGCAGACGACCACCCTACCATTTGAGCCAGGCTGTCCCTGGTAGATCAGGACTAACCATTCCAGACTGTACCTTTGTGGAAGTGTGGTTCATCACCACTGGAGGGAACCACTTCCCACATTCCAGTTGAGTTCATGACAGTACGAATGGTGTAGAAAAGTCCTTTGGAAGTCATTGTTCTATGTCCATAACAGAAACCTAAGAAGGACCAACCACTCCAACTGTGTCTTGGTTTACCAATCTAAGCTGTGGTCGCCTTTGGGGTAACTACTGCTGGGTACTATTACCTTCTAGTTCAGTTCAGTACGCATTTTTGTTACCTTATTGATCCGCTTCGTTGTACTTTGTATCGTCTTTGTCCGTGGCATAAACCAAATAAAGACCAACCACTTCAAACTATACCTTGGGCAGTTGCTTTGTAAAAATGCGGTTTAAGTCATCCCCATCGGCGTCTAGTCTCGACTTGAGCTTTGCATAGTATGTCACGCACGCATCCTTTGACTGGCATCTGCGCGGGCTCCTTCAAAAGCACCCCGGAAAAAGGGCGAGCGGATCAATCAATTACATCTCTGCTCCAGCAATCAAACAAGGTTATTATCAGGCGGTCGCTCGCCGACCTGGAAAGGCCCAGCCAATCAAAGGCCGCTGTGATGTGGGGGTTCGGCGCTCGCTCATGTGGCAGTAACGCCGAGTGGCAGCTCATGTTGTCAGGGGGATTGAAAAGGGATGGAAGGAGACGGAAATGGGAAAAATCTCGAAATCAGCCGTTCTCAATTGTGTCTCCTAAGAAGGGGGGGGGGGAGTTTTGTATTTTTAGTCTTTGTGTGGATGATTATCCATCCCGGCCAATAAAGACAACACGGAGCACAAAGCAAAGAATGAGGGCATATGGTAAAAAAATGGCTTCTTATTGTAGTCCGGTAATTCTATGAGAATTAGGCGGCATTCCGGCCTCCCACGTTTGTCCCTTCGTAGCAACGACTCCGAGGATATTAGAGCTTAATTGAATTATTGTGCGCTCAAAATAGGAGCGAGTTCACCTCATTAAACTGTTGTGGGTAACACAATACGCCAAGATTCTGGAGGATACAATCTTATCTCTTTTAAATATTGCCAAATGGAAACAAATGGGCATCGGGGGGGGGGGGGACCAAAGCAGGAACAGATTTTTCTGAACCGACTTCAGAGACATTCCCGTGTGCGCCATATATATTTATAAAAATGACAAACTATTAACAATTCCCGATGTTCTTCAACCGACGGGGAACCGTCACAAAAGCTGACTTCAGACAAAAACAAAAAAAATGGCCTCCTTGAGCCCCCCCCCCCTCCTCTCTCAGATGACGCCTGCCATTTTCCTGTGTTGTACAGGTTGCCCTGGGAACCCAGTGTGATTCCATTATGGGCTGGATAAAGAAAATGAAAGTGTTTATCCACCTTGTATCGCTGAGGAAAAGACCCCCGCAATGATGGATCTAATCTCTTGCATCTCCTGTGTGTGTGTGTGTGTGTGTTTTGCCGAGAACATGTATTGTTTTTATGCACGCTTATCGGAATAATCGCAGAATGTTATGTGGTCAGAAATTTATTTGTCACTTAACTTAATCGCAACACGTTTTTTCATCTGTTAAGTGCATTTGTTTCATTCGGTCCCCGTGGCATCGAAGGTGGACATTTCCAAGGCTTTCCTTGGTTCTTTTCTTATCTGTCCGTCTTTGTTTTTTATGTCATCTTTTTCCCTTTGTGTTTTATTTTTCTTTGATCGCTGCCATCATGCTCTGTCGTCGCTTTTGTATTTAATAAATATGAATGAGAAAAAGAGCGCTGCGGTAAAAATCATGTTGATTCATAAAGAAAAATCAGGGGAAGGAGAGCCGTGGAAGAGCTGCAGGTGCAAAACCCAAGGCAAGAAGGGCAGGTTGTACTTCGAATATCTACAGGAGACCACAAATAGACTTAATAGGTTGATAATAAATAAAAAAATAAGTAGGTAGAAAAAAACCTACATAAGTCGCACTGGCACATAAGTCGCACAAGGTCAAAAATGCATAATTAGGTAGGAAAGAACATACATAAGTCGCACTGGAGTATAAGTCGCACAAGGCCAAAAATGCATAATTAGGTAGAAAAAAACATACGTAAGTAGCACTGCAGTATAAGCCGCACAATGCCAAAAATGCATAATTAGATAGAAAAAAACATACATAAGTCACACTGGAGTATAAGTTGCACAAGGCCAAAAATGCATAATTAGATAGAAAAAAACATACATAAGTCACACTAGAGTATAAGTCGCACAAGGCCAAAAATGCATAATTAGATAGAAAAAAACATACATAAGTCACACTGGAGTATAAGTTGCACAAGGCCAAAAATGCATAATTAGATAGAAAAAAACATACATAAGTCACACTGGAGTATAAGTTGCACAAGGCCAAAAATGCATAATTAGATAGAAAAAAACATACATAAGTCACACTAGAGTATAAGTCGCACAAGGCCAAAAATGCATAATTAGATAGAAAAAAACATACGTAAGTAGCACTGCAGTATAAGCCGCACAATGCCAAAAATGCATAATTAGATAGAAAATAACATACTTAAGTCACACTGGAGTATAAGTCGCACAAGGCCAAAAATGCATAATTAGATAGAAAAAAACATACATAAGTCGCACTGGAGTATATGTCGCACAAGGCCTTTTCCGCAAGTCTGAGCTGGTCAAAACCTTATATTCAGGGTGTGCTTCTATTTGGGTCATTACGGTAATTAATACTGAAAGTCCCAACTGAATCCTCCAAGTTTTTGCCAACATTTTTCGTGGTACCCCATTTCACCTTCCCCTACATTAGCTCTTTGTATTTGTCTTCTTTGGACTGTCTGCTCTTCGGGAGGGGATTTAATGAGTGTGTGGAATTAGTGCATAGTCATGATGTGTGTATGTGTGTGTGTGTGTGTGGTTTTCACCACAGGCTACGTCTGTGGGTGGCAGGGACCTTCTGTCCTCTTCCTGTCATCTAGCTTTCTGTCGGCTCCTCATTACTTTCATCACTTGTTCAACTGTCCTTCCCCTCGCCGCTTCCTCCGAGCGCCTTTTGTCACAGACTGACCTTGTGGGTGTTTTTTTTTTTTTTTTCCTCCCTTCATTCCAGTTTTTGAACAAACTTTGCCAGGGCCGCGCGTGCATGAATGTGAGCTAGCTTGTTTTAAAATGACATTAATGTATGTCTTTGGAGCATCACCTTGCCTCCAGTGATGGGTGGGAGACTGGCGGCCGTCGATGAAGCTATTCAAAATGCCAACCCCCCCCCCGCCCGTCTTGTCAACAGGAGACCCTACAAGGCTGTGACACTCTAAACTACATTATTATTAGCATTATTATTATTACTGTGGGAAATAAGTCTGGTTTTGTCATTTTCAGGGTTGCTGATATTCTGTCTCTTTAAATACCCCCCCCCAACGAATATATAAAGCTTGCAAGAGCACAAAAAAAAAAAGAGTCCGAAAATGTGCGTATGCCATCTCTGTGTGATCTATAAAAACTAGTGCCGTCCAAGTTAACACGTTAGCACAATGTTATTTAATATGCAATATGGTTGTTTGTCTATATGTGCCCTGTGATTGGCTGGCCCGGCTTTCGCCCAAAGACAGCTGGGATAGGCTCCAGCACCCCTGCGACCCTTGTGAGGATAAGAGGTAGAAAATGAATGAATGAATGAATGTTGGTGTAATCTCCCTTTTTTTTTAGTGGGGAACTGATATTTTCCTGAAACTAACCTATGTTCTACTGCTGACTACTAAAGAGTTCAATTCCACCCTCGGATATCTCTGTGTGGAGTTTGCATGTTCTCCCCGTGCATGCGTGGGTTTTTTTCCGGGTACTCCGGTTTCCTCCCACATTCCAAAAACATGCTAGGTTAATTAGCGACTCCAAATTGTCCATAGGTATGAATGTGAATGTACATGGTTGTTTGTCTATATGTGCCCTGTGATTGGCTAGCTGGCTGGCTGGCCACCAGTCCAGGGTGTATCCCGCCTCTCGCCCAAAGACAGCTGGAATAGGCTACACATTCCAAAATTCCCAAAACATGCTAGTATCAGTGCTCTAGGTACTGGCTTGGGAACGCCCCAGGACCCACCGGGAGGAGCAGGACGAAATAGACAGGTAGAGAGAGCGACAATGTAACAGTGACTATAGGGGTGTTATTTCATGCCTAGAGGGCTCTAATAATGTTAAAAATGTATGCTCTAATGACAAAACATTACATTCATGAATGAGAAACCCTAAAATAAACAACCTAATTAACAAAAGTCATGTTGTTTAATGGCTGCACAGCGACCGAGTGGTTAGCGTGCAGACCATACAGCTAGGAGACCCGGGTTCAAGGTCTTGGGCATCTCTGTGTGGAGTTTGCATGTTCTTGTGTGTGGGTTTTCTCCGGGTACTCCGGTTTCCTCCCACATTCCAAAAACATGCTAGGTTAATTGGCGACTCCAAATTGTCCATAGGTATGAATGTGAGTGTGAATGGTTGTTTGTCTATATGTGCCCTGTGATTGGCTGACCACCAGTCCAGGGTGTACCCCGCTTCTCGCCCAAAGACAGCTGGGATAGGCTCCAGCACCCCTGCGACCCTCGTGAGGATAAGAGGTAGAAAATGAATGAATGAATTTAAAAATTATTACTAATATTTATCTGTTTGAGGATGTGAAACATTAAAGTGTGACAAACACTTCTTCACCCCCCCCCCCCTGTATATCTGGCTAACACGCCCCTCTAACCAAGGGATTTGGAGGCCCCATCCAAGGCCCTGCGGAATAACTAATCCCCTCAGAATATTCACAGTCAGACATGCACAACCTTGAAGGCACCGGAGCAATCATTCCTAACTTTTCCGCTGCTAGACGGTCCAAGACGGAACAGTAAACAAGCAACAGCCTTGGCGGGGAATTCAGCGACGCACGCAGGGGATGAACGGCTTAGAGCGGGTGCCAATGACACACCATATTGTCAGAGTAAAGCAGCCTAAGAGCGCACGCATAAACACGAGCATCCTTTAAGGAACCTTTCTTTCCTGGGAAGTTTGGCCGCTTTAATGCAGGGGTCTCAAACAATGTGGCCCGCAGGACACTAGTTTGAGGCCCCCACCTTGATATGAAAGTTTAATGTTAGTTTGATATGGATGCTGTATGGTATCATGTACCCAGAAAAAAATATTACATTTGATTAATGTTCATGTTAAAGGTTAAATAACTGTTAATAGTTATCCTCCCTATCCGTGTGGAAGTGGTAAGTTTTTGGCTATTTAAGTTTAAAGGAAATAACTTGAAGGCTACCGTTTAGGTCGCTAGCTCTCTAGTTTGCGAGTTAGCGCGTGTCTCAAGACCCTGCAGTTGCGCAAAATGTTGTAAATAAAAAAAGTATAAATGTGACTATAGTCGTGTTTTGTCATGTCTACAGGGCTCTAATAATGCTTTGTTCATTTTAATCTGAAAAAATATAATTTGTCTACCCACCAACTATATGTGGTTTCTTAAGTTTTTATTATTTGCCGTTTTATTATGATTATTATATTTATTTATTTATTTATTACTGATTTATTGATTTTCTTTATTCTTGATTTGTTTATTTATTTTTCATCTTATTTTGTGTAGAAAAATAAAAATGTTTTATCAGAGCTTTTATTGTAGAAAATTGGAACCAAAGCGAAGTTTTTTTAATTTTTTTGTTTTTAATAAATGCGTTTTTTTTTTGGGGGGGGGGGGGGGGGGGGGACCTGATGCGGCCCAGTCTCACCCAGACCCGAGCTCCAGTGGCCCCCCAAGTAAATTGAGTTTGAGACCCCTGCTTTAATGGAAAGAAATTGCCATATTACACAACTTAGCGTGAGTTGTTTCAGCTTTATGCCGCCGCGGAAAACAGATTGACTGCTTTTTGTCATTAAAGCTGCTGGTTTGCGGGAGGTGCAGCGATCCATCAGCGGGGCTCTGCCATTAGAACGCCATCTGTAAGCCGCGGCGTGCCAGTGGCGCTGAAGGCCCCGCCCTGCTGAACAACTCGCCGTGATTGATACGAGTCGTTACGGACTGCATGAAAGACGAGTTTTGTTTTGGGATTGTTGTGACTGCAAAACGCCAGATGGAGACATTGAAAGAAAAGAGGGGGGGGGGGCATAAACATGTAGCAAGTTGGAGAAGGAAGGGGGGCAACGTATGAGCCAACTGAGCCACCGTCCAGATGGCGTGGTGTTGCTGTAGCTACCTTCAAGATGCTTTAAGAGTCAAAACATCTGCCGGGTTCGCCGCTTGTGCCAAAACGTTACAATCATCCCAACCCCTGCGCGTTGCAAAATAGACATGGCGTGCGTCAAAATTGCGTGCCAGGAAGAACTGGGAAGCATCGCAAGCATTAATGGATCCTTGAAGGTAATGTATCACGGCGTCACAATTCAATTAGGGCGTCTTGGTGATTAGATTTACACCAATCTCGTGGGAGCTGCGCTGAAAACTACCAGGCCTTCAGAGTACTCCGAGTTAATGGCGAGCAAGGCTGTCGATCCCTTCGATCCCTGCAGGGGTATCAACCAAACATCTCGTACATTGCATGAAACTTGATTTACGGCAAGGCGCTCGACATTTAAAAAAAAAACAAAATCATCACAAATCGATAGATGACCACTAAGAGGGTTTGTAACTCAATCAGTTTCCCGGAAGTGAGTCATGCGTCTTGACGGTCTCGACCGTCTTGAGCGTCTCGGCTTCTGTTTTCCATTGGATTCATTGCGTTCGAATCCGACACACATCAGCAACTTTGCATAGCGTTGGCGTTACCTGAGAAGAGGCTGGAAGATGACGGTGATGTTCCTCGCTCCGGGTTTACACACAAATTTCATTTCTCCGCCTTCCATCAGGTTGTCGTCGGCGCCGCCTGCAAGACACACGCGGCGACCCGATTAAAGACGGAACAATTTGCAGCAGACTCGGACCGATGTGAATGCATGATCACACTTCCTGCAACCCCGGCTAACAGGGGTTAATCAGGAAATCACGTAACAAGCTGTGACAGTGATGGCACAGTACAACATTAGTGTGGGGGTGGGGGTGGAGAAAGGGGGGGGGGGGGTGCGCGGGAGACAAAGAACACTGAAGCTCATTACCTCCGCTCGTGCTGAAGTAATCGATATAATTGACGGTTTGTCGTCGATACGGAAAACTGCAGAGCGGAAAGAATGAGCAGTCGCCCGGGTGTGTCTTGAAGGAATACAATTCACGGATGAAGGCGTTTGCATGCAAATTGGGAGGTACGATATTTCACAAACTACACTTCCCTTGGAACAATGGTGCTCGCAATGAATATTGACACTGTAGACCCGGCATAGGCCGGTTCCAGGTATACCACGGTACCATGGTACTGTAACTAACTAGCACTGTTCCGTTTATGGAATCAAAAATGATTACTGCGCTTCGTATATTGGAAGAATTTAAATCAGGGGTGGCAGCACGGTGGTCGAGTGGTTAGCGCGCAGACCTCACAGCTAAGAGAACGGAGTTTAATCCCACATCTCGGCCATCTCTGTGTGGAGTTTGCATGTTCTCCCCGTGTATGCGTGGGTTTTCTCCGGGTACTCCGGTTTCCTCCCACATTCCAAAAACATGCTAGGTTAATTGGCGACTCCAAATTGTCCAAATTTAAAATCAAATTTAAATCAATGGAATATGTTCATACACGGTGTTCGAGTGGTTAGCGCGCAGGCCTCACAGCTAGGAGACCGGAGTTCAACCCCCCCCCCTACATTCCAAAAACATGCTAGGTTAATTAGCGACTCCAAATTGTCCAAATTTAAAATCAATGGAATATGTTCATACACGGTAGACGAGTGGTTAGCACGCAGGCCTCACAGCTAGGAGACACGAGTTCGATTCCACCCACGGCCATCTCTGTGTGGAGTTTGCATGTTCTCCCCGTGCATGCGTGGGTTTTCTCCGGGTACTCCGGTTTCCTCCCACATTCCAAAAACATGCTAGGTTAATTAGCGACTCCAAATTGTCCATAGGTATGAATGTGAGTGTGAATGGTTGTTTGTCTATATGTGCCCTGTGATTGGCTGGCCACCAGTCCAGGGTGTACCCCGCCTCTTGCCTGAAGACAGCTGGGATAGGCTCCAGCACCCCATGTGAGGATAAGCGGTAGAAAATGAATGAATGAATGAATAATTTATCAGGAAAATGACCCTCACTGAAGACATGACTGTTCCCAAAGACGCCACATGGCAGCGAGATCAACCACCACCACCTTCCTTCCTGTTTACGGTCACACCAAGCAAGACGCATGTTTTCAGTGAAAGTAAAAACAACCTTAAATGTTTGTTTATCTTTTTTGGTTGTTTTCAGCCTGTTAAACTAGAATTGATCAACTATGCATAAAAACATGTTTTGCGTTTCTGGAAGAGATTAATTGGATTTACATGATTTGGTTAACATCTGTTTCGATTAGAGTCGGACTTTTTGAAACGAACCAAGGTTCCACTGTCCCGATATGATCTAATATCTCATTTTTCTGCCAATAATATCGGTCGTCTGATACTATCCAAAACCCCAACTGTGAGACTCGCACACACACACACGCCCGCACGTGTATCGAACCAAAGCACCGCACTTTTCTGCGATTATGTTGAGATGCCCGCCAGCCGTTGAGTGCCATCCTGACCCGTAACCGTAGCCCACCCTGTCACGTCCAGACAGGTCTGAAGAGACCCATGCATATTAATGGCCGCCGCTGTTTAATATTCATCAGTGTTATGCCCCTGTTGGCAGCTGGTCCCAGACCCTCGGCGAGGCTTCCCACTCGCTCGCATCGTCTGACACGGCTGCAGATGTTTAGAGCATGAAATTAAATTGGTCATTGTCATCGGGTCTGCACACGGGGGGGGGGCTTGTTTACGCACAGGGAAGAGGTTTCGGCTTGGACAGGTAAAGCTGACTTCCTCAAAGTTGGACAAAGAAAGGAAAATGGAGAGTAGCCTGCTGGCGACTTTGTTTATATTGCTGTAATTGACTCCTAATTCAATCGGCATCAATGGATGGAGTCGCAGGGAATCACGCAGATCAAACTTGCAAAGTTTGCGAAGGAGTAAAGGCCGTCCTTGTCAATTTTTTTTTCAAGAAAATTCAGTAGTCTGAGATAAAACTGGTTTGATTAGAAATAGGTTTTTGAGCCCGAGCAGCCCGGGGAACAATGGCTTGATATGCATTTGAATGCACGGCTTCGCACGCGCCGCCGAGGCAATACGGAACAAGCCTCGCCGCTACGTCGATGTGTCTTTGTGTTGTATCACACAAGCTCTGCAAGGACATTTTGGGAAGGGAAATGAAAGCGGAGGAAAAAAACACAAGGCCGAGGCTTTATTCCTCAAAAAAAACCTCACATTTCCAGTCAACTATCTTGGTGTGCGATTTCTCATTACCATCATTTAAGGGGGGGGGGGGGGGCACACTTTGAAAATTAACGAGTCACAAACATTGACCTCCTGTGATAAACCTTTCAAATCGGAGTATTAATGCACATGGTAGTACACACTTTTTCAGAATTTTAAGTTAAAATCATCTTCCTCTTACGATAAAACAAGTAAACATTCAAACTACTACACTAAATACTTGTGATTGGTACAAAATCATTGACATCAGTACTTCACAATGACAATATGGCAATAAAGGTAATTACTCAATAAATACTTGTGTGAGTCAAAACAGCTAAGTAGCGTAGATTAAACATGCTAACATCCAGTTAGCATATGCTATCAAACATTACAGATACACAACAAACGATGATGCAAAAGACAACGCATAGGAGTTCAGGATGCAAAGCCGATAAAAGTGAACGGCTAACTTTTCTTCTGCATGTGGGCATCTTACAGAGGATTTACGAATAACAAAAAACGCAGGCCAAACTTTGGGGGTGCTGGAGCCTATCCCAGCTCTCTTTTGGGCGAGAGGCCGGGTACACCCTGGACTGGTGGCCAGCCAATCACAGGGCACATATAGACAAACAACCATTCACACTCACATTCATACCTATGGACAATTTGGAGTCACTAATTAACCTAGCATGTTTTTGGAATGTGGGAGGAAACCGGAGTACCCGGAGAAAACCCACGCATGCACGGGGAGAACATGCAAACTCCACACAGAGATGGCCGAGGGTGGAATTGAACTCTTTAGTAGTCAGCAGTAGAATATAGGTTAGTTTCAGGAAAATATCAGTTCCCCACTAAAAAAGGGAGACTATATCAACATTCATTCATTCATTCATTTTCTACCTCTTATCCTCACGTGGTTTGCAAGGGTGCTGGAGCCTATCCCAGCTGTCTTCGGGCGAGAGGCGGGGTACACCCTGGACTGGTGGCCAGCCAGCCAATCACAGGGCACATATAGACAAACAACCATTCACACTCACATTCATACCTATGGACAATTTGGAGTCACCAATTAACCTAGCATGTTTTTGGAATGTGGGAGGAAACCGGAGTACCCGAAGAAAACCCATTCCACACAGAGATGGCCGAGGATGGGATTGATCTCGGGTCTCCTAGCTGTGAGGCTAACCACTCGACCGCCGCAGGGCTCTACATTAAAAACCAAAATGACTTGCCCATAGGGAATCCTTAAGGTGAGAACTACTTGCCCCATGTAAAATGAAAAGACTGCCATAATGATATCATGTAATTTTTTATGGCATCACATGAGAATCTCAAATAAATAAAATAATGAAATAAATAATACTTTACACATGGTAGTCGTAGTAAGCAGTGATATTTATAAGTTGTGCACCACAATGAAACATTATTGAATAGACACATTTGTGTACTAGTAAAGTGTTTTTAATCCAGAAAAAAAGCTCAATGGTCAAACAATAATTTGTGAAGCAAAGGTGAGAAAAATACACAGAGAAATGAAACCGCTAGGTTTTGTAGCTTGTGCAAAATCAGCACTTGGTATTGGATCTAATGGGTGGTGTTTCATTGTGACCACTTCAAATTGTCACAGCAATGTGATTCACTCACCTGTGCCATCATTTGATTTGCTGCCGCTAATAAAATACTTGTTTAGGAGGCACTGGTTCATCACTTTTTGCTGTTTCCTTCAGAATTAGACGATGTTGGCAGCGCCGCCATGACGGATGTTTTCGTAGTCAAACGATCGCTGATTGGTTGATCGCGAACAACGGGTGTGGGTAAAACGCGGACTGTGGATTACGGACCGCGGTCTAAATAAACGATTCTGATTGGTCCATTTCAAGATTTACAAGGATTGCTTTGCAAATTACCACCGGAATTACTCAGTCAGTGTTTTACCAACACCCAACAAGAACCGCTTTAAAAAAAAACTCTTGGCAGTATGGCATTCCAAAGTGCACTTGCCCGACGGGAATATCGCTGATTGGATTTACTTGCCCGAATTTTGTTTTAACTTGCCCCGGGCCATCGGTACATCGTTATTGTCGAGCCCTGCGCCGTGCAGCCGCTGCTAAATGAGGGTTTAGTTTAGTATCAACTTAGTTGAAAATGTTCCGATGTGAAAGAGCCCCTAAATGTGTTTTCCCTATCAGATACAACAAGAGTGGCTCCCTGTTGCTTTCATTGAGGCAACATCCACTCTTCCAGGTTGGAGCCCCCCACACCCCTCCCCCCTCTATCCCCACCCCCGGTGGAGATTTCCGCCTAATGCAGCCAAATCCATGCAGCACACGCACGGCGACTATGGATCACTGCAGCACATGACCGACTTCAAGGCGTACGCACACTCCGATACACTTACCTACACCGCACAAGCATCCAGCCGGCCACCCCTTACGGTGACTTGGCACCCGCTCCCCCCCCATCCCACATGTAATCAAGTCAGTCAGTGACTTAGTGAAATTGCATTAGCCACACTTTTCTGGGTTTGATTAGAAAAAAGGGGATCTGATCCTGCAGATTCGGGTAGCAATTTAATATATGTGTTTTTTTTATTATTATATTATTCTTAAAACACAGTCTCCTGGGAGCAAGGAGACGAGTAAGTGACAAATTCAGATCGGGAATAATCCCACACGAGTTAGGAATGGTTACGGGTGTTTTACATGGTAATGGAATACGCTTGTTTTGTGACTTATTCTTCCATTTCTATCGCATTACTTTTGGCGACAGCGTCGTCTCCCAGCATGCAAAGGGAATCTCAATTTACTGTTTATGCATAAGCTTGCACAACTGTTGGCATATGCGTACCTATAGCGAACCCACAGAGTCCAAAACCCGGGTCTCAATAATGTATGAATCTTTGGTCATCTTTGACGGGGAGGGAAGGAGGGGGGGGGCAACCCATCACAATCTGTCTCCCTTCGTGTCTGATTGGATCTTAACAAGAGCTTTCCATTATTGAAATGAAATTTGACGCCGCCATCCGGGAGACTGAGCCCTCAGATGAGAATTAATAGCATCAATAAATAATGGCATAAATATATTGAGGCGTGAAATGAGTTGGATTAATTATTAAAAGTGTTTCTTTTTTCTGCATCGGTGTCGGTACGCTCCTCTGTGGATTTACTGTGAGTGATGTTATGACAACAAAAAGTACAGAGCCCGATGAATACTGAGTGGTATTTAAACAAGTTTACATTTCACCGAAGAAACGCCAACAAAAGATGCTTCCAACTTTTTTTCCCTCGTTCCCTTTCCGCCATCTTCTCCCTCCCAATCAGGAGAACGGAGATTGAAAGCAAACACAGAGGTGCCAGTAACGACAAGACTTGCTCTAATTGAAATTAGCCTCAGGTTGGGGGGGGGGGGATACGCCAGGCTCTGTCAATATGATTGAATTTCAGCGGCTTCTACTGCAGGCCCCTCCCCTCGGAACAGTGAGGATAAAACAAGAGACACAAAGATAACTTTTAGGGTGTCAACTGTGGAAATTGTAGGAGAAAAATGTGGAAAAAGCTAATATTTATAAACATATTTACAGGGATGAAACAACAGTAGGGCTGCACGGTGGACGAGTGGTTACCGTGCATGTTGCCGTTATTCTGCGCCACAGCAGCAATCTCATAATCTTTGGCACAAACTGGCGCCGGTCCAATGTCTGTTTTGGTCAAGTAGTTTGGAAAATAAATTACCCGCAAAATATGTGACTTATACTCCAGTGCGACTTATGTATGTTTTTTTCTACATAATTATGCATTTTTGGCCTTGTGCGACTTATACTCCAATGTATGTTATGTATGTTATCTTATGTATGTTTTTTTTCTACCTAATTATAAATTGTTCACCTTGTGCAACTTATACATGTTTTTTTCTACCTAATTGTGAATTTTTGGCCTTGTGCGACTTATACTCCAGTGCTACTTATGTATGTTTTTTTCTACCTAATTATGAATTTTGGGCCTTGTGCGACTTATACTTCAGTGCTACTTATGTATATTTTTTTCTACCTAATTATGCATTTTTGGCCTTGTGCGACTTATACTCCAGTGCTACTTATGTATGTTTTTTTTCTACCTAATTATGAATTTTTGGCCTTGTGCAACTTATACTCCAGTGCTACTTCATTCATTCATTTTCTACCGCTTTTCCTCATACGTGAACACTCTTATGATTTTTAATATTGTTACGCCGATTGAACTACATTACTTGCGCATTGCCACTTGGCCAAACCGCACGTGCTAGCTACTAGCCGGATAGCATCTTGCTACAGCACACATTTATATTATATTTTCTATATATTATTATATTATATATATATATTATATTATATTGTACATATATTATTGTATTTTTTTCTTCTACGATCTGTGGTGGCTGGTTTCCTTGTTTCCGACTGCCTCATGAGGTGAGGCGTGCGTCGTTCAAGTTTAAAGTAGTGCCGCTTCCGTTGATGCATGATTTGGGTACGTGCCAAGGTCATTTACATTCCTTCAGAGGTGTCGTGGGGGCAGGGGGGGACGCCTAATTATTGCAGTAAGTAAACAACATCTAATGAAAATAGCAGCGGGTCTCCAGCCAGCTGCCACGTTTAAAAAGGAAGTACAAACGTATGACACGATATTAACGGCGCGTCAGGTTACAAGCTTCAATCTTATCTCCGCAGCCAGTTACATCGCTGCAGGGTGAGCGGCAAAGGGTGGGCAAAGCAAAGAGACGTGTCACTTTCCCTTGACACCCTCATGTATAGAAATACCGACAATGTGTGCTTCAATTACAGCGTGTCGTACATGTTCCATGTTATGGATGTCATGTATGGCAAAACTTGGCCTCGCTGGAAGCCGACGGGAGCCCTCATCCGTCATCCAGGTGACATTAGTGGAACATCTATATATAGCTGGCGTTCTTATGGGAATACTGGACTGCAATATCTTGGGATTGTTTGGTTGGTTTTGAACATGCTTTACATGCTGACGATTACAACTGTCATTGTACTGCACTTGAAACTAGCATGTTTTTGGAATTTTGGAATGTGGAGCCTATCCCAGCTGTCTTTGGGTGAAAGGCGGGGTACACCCTGGACTGGTGGCCAGCCAGCCAATCACAGGGCACATAGAGACAAACAACCATTCACACTCACATTCATACCTATGGACAATTTGGAGTCGCTAATTAACCTAGCATGTTTTTGGAATGTGGGAGGAAACCGGAGTACCCGGAGAAAACCCACACATGGAGAACATGCAAACTCCACACAGAGATGGCTGAGGGTGGAATTGAACTCTGGTCTCCTAGCTGTGAGGTCTGCGTGCTAACCACTCGACTACCATGTATGAACATATTCCATTGATTTTAAATTTCGACAATTTGGAGTCGCTAATTAACCTAGCATGTTTTTGGAATGTGGGAGGAAACCGGAGTACCCGGAGAAAACCCACGCATGCACGGGGAGAACATGCAAACTCCTTACAGAGATGGCCGAGTGTGGGATTGAACTCGGTCTCCTGGCTGTGAGGTCTGTGTGCTAACCACTCGACCGCCGTGCAGCCAAGTATAAACATCCATCAATCCATCCATTTTGTACCGCTTAACCTCACAAGGGTTGCGGGGGTGCTGGAGCCTATCCCAGCTGTCTTCGGGCGAGCGGCGGGGTACACCCTGGACTGGTGGCCAGCCAATCACAGGGCACATATAGACAAACAACCATTCACACTCACATTCATACCTATGGACAATTTGGAGTCGCTAATTAACCTAGCATGTTTTTGGAATGTGGGAGGAAACCGGAGTACCCGGAGAAAACCCACGCATGGAGAACATGCAAACTCCACACGGAGATGGCCGAGGGTGGGATTGAACTCGGGTCTCCTAGCTGTGAGGTCTGCACGCTAGCCACTCGTCCACCGTGCAGCCAATACAAGAGTCAACTTGTACATGTTGGCAGTGGGGTGCCCACTCCACTCTTTGAGACTAATGTAGTTTGCTCTAATGTACTTTACACTTTCGCTTTTCTTTGCCTTTTGATATTCAAAACAGAACTCGCCCAATCTAATTACAAGCCCAGGATGAAAACACAAGAAAGATGTTTATTATGTGGAAGAAACAGTGCTGTAATCCCGCGAGAAGGGGTCAGCAGAAGTGGCGTTCAATGTCACAAAAGGCTGGGGAAAGAAGGTGCAAATGGAAAAGTGTCTAGCGGGAGATGTTGCCGTGCCGGAGGTGATGCTGAGTGGGACATAAAGCAGAAAGGGATTATTCCTGCCAAGTGATGTGTGATGCTACGCTAGGAGCTTAGCATTCTGATGTCTTCTTGCCCGGAGGTGAGCACACCATTGTGCAGAGGTACCTAATGATGTGGCCGGCGTGCGTGGAGCCGTCGTATTATGAAAACCATCATCGTAATATTTGCCTGGAGTGTCAATCATCCCTCGTCCAGGGCGCTCGATCAATACCTGACCTCGCAATTTGTAATTTAAAGGGAACCTCATGTGGTATTTGAACTTTGTCAGTGGAAAAGTCGATTTTTGCTTTCCTGTTTGCAAAATGATCCTTGGTAAAGATTGAATATTCAATACATAATACTCCTGCACACAATAGGCACACGTATTTTTTATGCTATTTATTTGTACAGTCAACTTCACACCAATGTAAACCTCGGGGAAATATGACATCCGTAACAGAAAAGGTTTTAGCAATATCAATATGTGGAGTCAAATTATGGGATGGCCTGAAACAGTACGAGCATACGGTGTCATTCATTTATGACACACATCTAACCACTCGTTCATTATTGAAATGATTACAAGTTGTAATCAAATTAATCAGTTTTCCATTTAATTCATTGTGATTAATCGCCATTTGCCAAATAATAATGAAATATGATAGACCTCACAGCTAGGACACCAGGGTTCAATTCCACCCTCTGCCATCTTTATGTGGAGTTTGCATGTTCTCCCCGTGCATGCGTGGGTTTTTTTTCCGGGTACTCCGGTTTCCTCCCACATTCCAAAAACATGCTAGGTTAATTAGCGACTCCAAATTGTCCATAGGTATGAATGTGAGTGTGAATGGTTGTTTGTCTATATGTGCCCTGTGTTTGGCTGGCCACCAGTCCAGGGTGTACCCCGCCTCTCGCCCGAAGACAGCTGGGATCCAGCACCCTCGTGAGGAAAAGCGGTAGAAAATGAATGAATGACTCTTGTATTCACTTTCAACTACAGTACAGATAAAAAAATAGATATTATCAGTTTATTCGAGGGTTGGGGGTGCGAAAACATTTCTGTCCCTTGGGGGGGTTTTGACAGAAAATAATTGAGAACCACTACATTTGAGGGGGGGGTCAGGCAATGTGTGTTTACGCGCATGCATGTGTCGATGTGGAGCGCTATCATGAGGGAAGGGCAAGCTGCCACGCGGAACGTGCCCTGGGGCAAGGCAATATAACAAGTACCGCAATGAACAGCCATGACATCATGGCAAATAGTATTTTTTTTTTAAAATTGTAAATACATGATGTGGGAGGGAGTTATGGATAAATATATTCTCACCTCCACTCCCCGGGTGACCGGCGTCCGCCGCCGCCACCGCCACCCCACACAGACAATGCCGAGGCAATGAAACGCGTCTACAGCTGGAAAATGATTATTTTCATCATTTATTCATAGAAGTGTGATTGAAACCGGATGAGGTTGAGTAGTGTGAAGTCATAGTTTAAAAAAAAAAAATCCACCGGCCTGGCTATGGAAAACATGGCGGCGTCATAAAGATTTTGTGGATTAATTGAAGCGTGTGAGGCGTGTGCAAAAGGCGAGCAATTAACTGGTCTTGTGTGTTTGCACATGTTGCACGGATACACGACCAGGCCCCCGACTCAAACATTCCATATTCAAATCCATTAGGCTGAAAAGGTTGAAAACAATAATAACAACGTTGCATATCTTCTCTGGTGGTTCCTTCTTACTGAACACACACACGGACGAGACCTGAACGGAATGTGCTGATTAAAAGCTTGACGGGTCGTCCTCTCTCGTCTCCCCCCCGAGGGACAGCGTTTCCTGGAGCGAGAAAATGAACCCTATAATTGCTCCTGATGAGATGTTTGGGGAGGCTGACCATGCACTGAGCCAATCAGTGACTAGCGGTGATGTACGCAGCGTCCCGCAAAAGTTAATGCGGCCCCACACATTTCAGAATTTTAATGACGGTATCGTCTCAAAGTGCAGCATCTGCGGGGGTTGCTCCCTCGGATCACCCGCAAATGGCGACACGTGGTCCTCAAACCAACCTCTTCCCTCATGATGGTGCTCACGCTATATCCTTAGATTATTGCTACCTTGTTTTTTTGTGTTTTTTCTCAATTAATCAATAAATGATAGCTGTTTGATGGTAGACTAGTTATTGTTAGTCAAAACATACTGAATGTACCACAGAGCGAAAAAAGTTCTCCTCCTTTTCCCTGTGGAAGTGGTACGTTTTTGGTTTCTTACTTTGTCATTTTTCCCCACCCTTGAGTTTAGAAGAAATAAATTTGAGGCTAACTGGCTAGCTTGTGGACATATGGAGTGGCATAATAGTTGGCACAAACAATGAATAATCGCAGAATATAATATATAACATATACGAGCTTGGCATGCATCTTTTCCATGTAAATACCCGATGTCCATGCGACTTATGTATGTTTTTTTCTACCTAATTATGCATTTTTGGCCTTGTGCGACTTATACTTCACTGCGACTTATGTATGTTTTTTTTCTACCTAATTATGAATTTTTGGCCTTGTGCGAATTATACTCCAGTGCAACTTATGTATGTTTTTTTCTAACTAATTATGATTTTTTTGCCTTGTGCGAATTATACTCCAGTGCGACTTATGTATGTTTTTTTTTACCTAATTATGAATTTTTGGCCTTGTGCGACTTATACTCCAGTGCGACTTATGTATGTTTTTTTTCTACCTAAATATGCATTTCTGGCCTTGTGCGACTTATACTCCAGTGCGGCTTATGTATGTTTTTTTCTACCTAATTATGCATTTTTGGCCTTGTACAACTTATACTCCAGTGCGACTTATGTATGTTTTTTTCTACCTAATTGTGCGACTTTTTTATGCATTTTTGGCATTGTGCGACTTATAGTCCAGAAAATACGGTATATATTTTCATGTAAAACAACCATTTTTGTTTATGTTGTGGTATAGATATTTTGGTAAAAGTTATGCTTGAAATGTATCTCTGATAACTGATATTTAGACAATCACAGCTGCGTGTTGCATCACTGTACCGCGACACAAGCTGTACACAGACTAGTCTTAAGTATCTTTTCTGCAGTACTGCCCCTTGGAAAGATACAGCAAATGCTGAAAAGCGAAAGGGTTGTACACTCGCTGCTGTGTTATGTCCAAACTTGCCAAAGCACTCCATTCCCAACAATCAAAGTTCCCAGCGTAGCGCATGTTGGTAAGCTCTTGACTTCAAATAAGTTGCGTCTTAGAGGTACACTTGACTAAGCTTGAAGTAGACTACTAAATCCCGTCGCCGCACGAACTCATCAACTCCATCTCTCATTCCGGGGCGCCTCGCCTCCCAATTTCATTTGATTCAGGATGAAGTCCCTTTCAATGCATGTTTTTTTTTTCTAATTTCTCCCCTCGCAAATCTCTTAATGGCTTCTTCGCTGGACCCTGATGAAAACAATGACTTTTAACCTTCCCTCTTCTTGCCTCCCGCCCGTCCTTCCATGCATCCGTCCGTCCCGCAGCCAATCACAGTGGACTTATTTCACTTTCTAAATGATTTCTTACTCCTTCAATCTCTTTGCAGCCATTCAAAAGGCTGGGGCCCAGGCAGGCAGGCAAGCATTGGTGCATTGTGACAGGTGAAATGAAAGCTCAGAGAAATCTCATCTTCTTATGAACGCTCCGAGGCATTCAGCCAGTCAAAAAAAAAAAAAAAAGAACAGAAAAAGAAAAATCCTGCACTGTTCCTTCTTTCTGAAGGCGCAGACAGATGGAAGATGAAAAAAGAGGAGCTGTTATTTCAAGACCATTTGGGGGTTTTCCTTTATCCACAGTTGATCACTGCTGTTCTTGTTTTCTCCTTAGCGGCAAGGGAGGGGGTGGGGGGGGGCAGTGCACTGACTTGCCATAATAGCAACTGTAGGAATACGTTGCGTTAACTACATAGTAATATATGCACGGCAAATCAAGCCTTTCTAGGTGTGTCGTTGCACTTTTTTTTGGAACTTTTACTGTGTGTTCTAAAGATATAACAACAGATAAAAAGAGACAGCTCATGACAGAGCTTTCTCCATCGCTGCCCCCCCCACCCTCTGGAACTCTTTGCCCCATTCACTCCGTGCTTGCGCCGACCTTCCCAGTTTCAAATAATAACTAAAAACCCACATCTTTAATTCTGTTTTTAATGTTTTTAACTTTTTATACCTGACTGCTGTGCCCCGCCCCGCTTTTACTCATGTTTTAACTGTGTATTAACCAATTAATGTTGTATTTTAATGTATCTTTTACTCTGTTTACTTGCTTTTATTCAACTCCATTGTTCTGTAAAGTGTCTTTGAGTATTTTGAAAAGCGCTATACAAATAAAATGTATTATTATTATTCATTCATTCATTTTCTACCGCTTTATCCTCACGAGGGTCGGGGGTGCTGGAGCCTACCCCAGCTGTCTTCGGGCGAGAGGCGGGGTATAGCCCTGGACTGGTCACCAGCCAATCACAGGGCACATATAAACAAACAACCATTCACACTCACATTCATACCTATGGACAATTTGGAGTCGCTAATTAACCTAGCATGTTTTTGGAATGTGGGAGGAAAGCCGGAGTACCCGGAGAAAACCCACGCATGCACGGGGAGAACATGCAAACTCCACACAGAGATGGCCGAGGGTGGAATTGAACCCTGGTCTCCTAGCTGTGAGGTCTGCGCGCTAACAACTAGACCGCCGTGCCGCCCCATTATTATTACAGGATTTCAACCGACACCTTGTGCTAAATCAGCACGTTATTTTGTTGCCAATCTCAGTCAAACACCATCAGAGTAAGTTAGAATTATGCAAACGGATAAATACGTCCCGTTAAGGCATCATCATCATCATCATCATCCAAATTGTAGCTGTTGATCGTTCTTTTTAGCGCCTTCTTCTGGTGCAGACAAAAAGAGCTTGCCTCTAGTGGGTTGCTGTGTGAGAAAAGAGGGAGTGGCTGCTAGAGTGAAACCTCAAGGTCGGAGGCAGAGTGGAAGATGTGGGAGCAAAAGAGCAGCTTTGACTCTCCAGAGTCTGACTGTGTGTGTGTGTGTGTGTGTTAAATGTGTTTAGAAGCATTCTGCAAAGTCACACTGCTATCTCCTCTCCCCGTCTCCTGTCTCCACCTGCATCCCCACCTTCCCCTCCATCTGTCCCATTACGGACAGTGGAGCGCTCTCTAATTCCAAGCACTAATTGACTCCCTTGGCTTGTCATTTATTTCCTTTTCCTGATGAACCGTCATAAAGAAGTCCTATTTTTCCACCATCATCTTTCTGAATCGGCGTCCTCACCTTGCAATTCTCCGCTCTTGCTGTAGAGCTCTCGTCTCTGCTCCCTCAGATAGGCACTCATACTGATGGCATGGGATGAGGATTCAAACCTACAAGAAATGCAGGGAAGTCCATCAGGTTTCTGTATTGGAAGACTCGATGCTGGAATTTAGACAGTAGAGAAGCGCTTTTAGAAAGCCCTGCTGGGTACACCCCATTATGTGTGTCTGCAGCTTTAATGCTAACGAGTGTGTTTGTCCACGACGTGTCTGCTACACAATGTGGGACTTTATCTACTTTTCACAAATGCACCGTAATTCTGCACTCGTCCAAACACATGCCATACATCAGATACATACATATACAGATATATTGTAACTGGTGTTATCTTAGTGATGTCTGATTGGTTGTATTTTCTCATATTGTATCTACTATGGCAACAGGGCCAAGATAAAGATGGCCCTCCATGTCTGGAGGGCAAATTATATTTAGTAGCTCATTCATTCATTTTCTACCGCTTATCCTCACGAGGGTCGCAGGAGGTGCTGGAGCCTATCCCAGCTGTCTTCGGGCGAGAGGCGGGGTACACCCTGGACTGGTGGCCAGCCAGCCAATCACAGGGCACATATAGACAAACAACCATTCACACTCACATTCATACCTATGGACAATTTGGAGTCGCTAATTAACATAGCATGTTTTTGGAATGTGGGAGGAAACCGGAGTACCTGGGGAAAACCCAAGCATGCACGGGGAGAACATGCAAACTCCACACAGAGATTGCTGAGGGTGGGATTGAACTCGGGTCTCCTAGCTGTGAGGTCTGTGCGCAAACCACTCGACCACTGTGCAACCAAGTATGAACATCCATCAATCCATTAATTTTCTGTCGCTTATCCTCACAAGGGTTGCGGCGGGGGGTGGTGGAGCCTATCCCAGATGTCTTGGGGCGAGAGGCGGGGTACACCCTGGACTGGTGGCCAGCCAATCACAGGGCACATATAGACAACCATTCACACTCACATTCATACCTATGGACAATTTGGAGTCGCCATTGAGGTCTGCGCGCTAACCACTCCACCGCCGTGCAGCCAAGTATGACCATATTCCGTTTATTAAAATTGATTGCAATTAGATCTGTAACCAATTAACCGTGATAAACGAGGGATGTCTGTATAATTTTGCCTAAAAATGGGAACCTATTAGAGTGAGTCCTTACTTGAAAAGTGACTGCTTGGCACGCTGCGGCTTCTTCTTGGCAAAAAAGGCGGCGAACTCGCTGCCCGTGCTGGCGTAGGCGAGCTGGGCCGACGGCTCTGTGGTGCTGCGACTGTTCTTGACGTCCAGATACTCCATGAGAAGAACCTGGACAAAGAAAACATGGTCACAAAGGTACTTCGAAAGGAACTTCAGCATAAGCTGAACTAGAATGTTCATTCTAAAAGGTTCATTCTAAAACTCAGGTAAGAATTTAATTCAGGGGGCCCAGAAGTGTCCAAAATGTCTTGGTAAGATGAAGAATTAAGAATTAAAGGTGTCCAGCCCAATACTGATTCATGAAATAATTGATGATGGAGTCCATCATTGCAATATATCGCAAAATCAAGCCCCATTTTCCTGAGAGAAAAGGGCCTGTGTGCACGTACTGTACGTACATGATGACCACTATATGCAGAGCGGTGTCGACCATTTAAGCCAATGATCCATGGGCAAATCAGTCAATGTCTTATCATGCTTCATAAAAATCTTATCAACTTCTAACAATAGGATGAGACCATGGCGATGCGGCCAGAACAGACAAAAGTGAACTTCCTCCACTCCATCATTCTATCCTCTCGCTCGCTTACGCTCATTTTTCAACATCTCTTTCGCGCCTCATCTTTCTATTTTCTCACTCGCTCGTCTTAATTTCTCGCCCCCGTGTGCAATACATATGCTCGGAAATAGCGCCCCGCACCCTGCATCAAACGGCTCCATAATTTAGCGAGGGCCATTTAGCCTTGTGTCTAATTCGGAGGCGCGATGTGGGTCGGCCCCCCGGAATGGGACATGGAGTAATGGCCGGGCAGATGGAGATCCATCCCCGCCGTAATGATGTAATTAGGGCCGCAGAGAGAGCAAGCTTGCCGCCATGCATGGGAAAAGCCGCTACGTGAGAGAGCCTCCATTCGCACAAGAAACGACGGCAACATGAGGATTGTTTACAAAAGTAAACAGTAGCTTAGGGCTGTGTGACACCGCTTGCTACCAGGCCTCACGCTGCGGCTAATCCCATCACTGTATTAATTACTTAACGATGAGCTGATGGGGCGAAACCCCCGCTTGCAGCCCCCCAAACGCAACTTAATGAAATGCCAACGCTGCACTGATGAAGGGAGGGGGGGAGTGGTTGGGGGGGCTGTGACCCTACTTAAATTGCATTAGCCCGCTGACAGTGTGAACTTTGGAGGCAATTAACTGGACTGCGATGGGAGAAAAGACAAGAAGGGTTCAGAAAAAGGCTATTAGGCATAGATTTTTCAAAGTACATAAAATATATATTTTATACCCTACTGATTTACGATTTTTTAGTTTGTCACACTTAAATGTTTCAGATCATCAAACAAACTTAATTAGTCGATGGCAACACAGCTGAACCCAAAATGCAGTTTTTAAAAGCAACTTTGTATGACCTCCATTCACATCTGTCAGTCTGGAAAAGATTACAAAGCCATTTATAAAGCTTTGGGACTCCAGCAAACCACAGTGAGAGCCTGGAAAAACCTGGAACTGTTTAAAAATGTTAAACTAAAATGTTACTCTGATTTAAAAAAAAGGCGCATGTGGAGTCTGACGACGAGAAGCTCGACATGTGACGCTAGCCAGCTAGCTGCTGCCGGTGACAGCTAGGCGAAATGTAAGAAAAATGTCAAGTTGGTGTTATCACGCTATGAATTGTCATGCCGCCACCGAATGGGGATCGTGTTTTTTTTTTAATCATCGATGTTTATCGGAGCGTGCAGAACTCACAGGTAGGAGACCAGGGTTCAATTCCACCCTCGGCCATCTCTGTGTGGAGTTTGCATATTCTCCCCCGTGCATGCGTGGGTTTTCTCCAGGTACTCCGGTTTCCTCTCACATTACAAAAACATGCTAGATCTCCAAATTGTCCATAGGTATGAATGTGAGTGTGAATGGTTGTTTGTCTATATGTGCCCTGTGATTTGCTGGCCACCAGTCCAGGGTGTACCCTGCCTCTCGCCTGAAGACGGTTGGGATAGGCTCCAGCACCCCTGCAACCCTCGTGAGGATAAGAGGTAGAAAATGAATGAATGTTGGTGTAGTCTCCCTTTTTTAGTGGGGAACTGATATTTTCCTGAAACTAACATATGTTCTACTGCTGACTACTAAAGAGTTCAATTCCACCCTCGGCCATCTCTGTGTGGAGTTTGCATGTTCTCCCCTGTGCATGTGTGGGTTTTCTCCAGGTACTCCTCCCACATTCCAAAAACATGCTAGGTTAATTAGCGGCTCCAAATTGTCCATAGGTATGAATGTGAGTGTGAATGGTTGTTTGGCTATATGTGCCCTGTGATTGGCTAGCTAGCCACCAGTCCAGGGTGTACAAATCGGCGGTGGATCGAAGGAAACATCCATGCTACCCATGCTAACACCGGGCTAAAATGACAACAGTCCGGCGCTACAATCTGTCAATCACGTTGCCGTGCTCGCCGACAAGAGATTCTATCCATAACGCTGCAAAAAACATAGATTGGTTTTTGATGAAGTCCCTGGCGGGTTTGATGTAGCAGATGTCGGCGAGGTGGGAGAACGGAGAAAGGACGTGATGGAGAGGAACATTTACAGCTCGTCTTCACCTCACTGGGGCAAAATGTAAATAGTAGCGGAATAATTGTGACACGTTGTGATTAAAATGTTGGACGGGTACAACGTAGCGGCGTGGTTCCTCATATCTAATTAAAAGACCATCATTGTCTTGTGATGGCGCTCGCCTGGCAGTTCAATTTGCCTCCCTCTCACTCGGCTGATGAGCTGACGGCAGTGATGTGCGTGCGTGTGTGTTTTGTTGATTTAATTCATTGACGTTAAATAATCATTTTACCAGAGACATCCAAATAACGGAGTTCTGACGGGAAAAAAAAAACGGGAGCAATGTGTCATAAGATACCCCAGAAGAAAAGGGAAATCACAGCAGTGGAAGAACTAAGGAGGACTTATCAAAGCGGAGCCCACATCCAAGAACTCTCATTCTTGATGCTTCTGCATAATCTTGAAAATCATCCATTTGAAAATCACAACTTTGAAGAAAAGAAGTGCAATAGACGGAGTAGAAATGCAAATGGAATAACGATGAAGACCGGATTCTAGATGGAAATGCCACATTTTTGTTATTTTTTTTTTTCCAGCAGGATTATGCCCAAAGCTACTTATCTTTCCGTTGGTGTGACACTTCACCCATTAAACTGTGATGAGGATCAGAATAAAAAAAGGTGCAAATCCCGGAATTACATCGCAAGTTAGGATATTGCACGGCTCTTAACGACATAATTCAGGAATATTATCTCCGAAGGAAGCAGTTCAGAACTACAGATAAAAATGGATTACAACTCATTATTATCATGTTAACGTTTTTCTTATTAAGATGACAAGTTTTTCCTCATACTATTTAAACTCTGTGCTATTTTATTCTGTGATGTGGACCAACAGTAAAACAGCCAAGGGCCACAAATCAGGGGTCATGGTTTCTCTCCAAGTTGACTTAAGCCGATTATTTAGCTCATTTTATGCCCTTTTGTATTGGGTTGTGGACTCCTACTAGCTAACAGGACTCCTATAGAGCAGCTACACACAATGACCTGCACAGAAAACTTTCTACATCTTCTGGAATCTGCACCTAATTCATCTTTGGACTTTGGTTGCAGTTTGCAAAAATGACATTTAAATGACAAATGAATTAAAAAAATTTAAAAACTTAAATTATATTAGAAAGGCAGGAAGTGAACAAATGTAACAGTTACTTTCCGAAAACAATGGTATACATGGAAAGGAATTGCGCAAATTCGTGTGTTCGCAAAGTTTGAACAAATAAACCGAATTCAATTGGAATATTTGGGTCCATGTATACGTAGGCTACTGATTGTAAAAGTAACTGATTGTAATGCTAATGGTTTCATTTCATTTGAAAGTGCATCAGATTATAATTGAATGCATCCCATAATCAGTTCACAGTTCCACATGTCCAAAAAAAGGAGTAGGAAGAAGCAAAGCTTATTAAATCCTACCCTTCCATCTGGTACTTTATATATATATTTTTTTTAAATTTTGTCACTTACCGAAGTACGAGGTGATATGACAGATATATTATAATATATTTATGGACTGGCTCAGTAGCCAGCCCATAGACTGCTACTTGCAGTAGCAGTCTATGGGCTGGCTACTGAGCCAGCCCATATTGTTATTCCTTGTGCGTTTAGTTATGGACTGGCTCAGTAGCCAGCCCATAGACTGCTACTTGCAGTAGCAGTCTATGGGCTGGCTACTGAGCCAGCCCATATTGTTATTGCTGTTTAGTTATTATTATGGACTGGCTCAGTAGCCAGCCCATAGACTGCTACTTGCAGTAGCAGTCTATGGGCTGGCTACTGAGCCAGCCCATATTGTTATTCCTTGTGCGTTTAGTTATGGACTGGCTCAGTAGCCAGCCCATAGACTGCTACTTGCAGTAGCAGTCTATGGGCTGGCTACTGAGCCAGCCCATATTGTTATTGCTGTTTAGTTATTATTCCGTATATCTTAATCTTCCACTTTTTGCGCGCGTAATGCGGCCAAAACCGCAAGAAGGACCCCCACACATGTTACACCGCCGGAAACGTGGCGCTCGGGACTACAGCGGTATTTAATTTTTGGAAAGTTTTGTGTAACCATGGCGACGCTATTAACGAAAACGTTAAAAAATGGGCCACTTGATTAGGGAATCGCTGTTCTATTTTTAGAACAGCACATAGAAAACGAGAATTTACAGACTTTTCACAGCCTTTTAGCTCAGCCATACGGCCACGTAGAAACGTGATTGATGGCTCATTTTTGAGATAAACGTCTGAACTCTCTCTGTGGCTAAATGCTAATTGCTAGCATGTTAGCATGTTAGCATTTAAGCTAATTTACTCATGTCTAAAGGCAAATACACACATGGCATGATGTAGGGAGGTCATAGGACAACCTTGGCAGTTTCTAAACTTGAGGCTCTCTTGCTAGGTGCTAGCATGTTAGCCGTTAGCATGTTAGCATTTAAGCTAATTTACTCATGTCTAAAGGCAAATACACACATGGCATGATGTAGGGAGGTTATAGGACAACCTTGGCACTTTCTAAACTTGAGGCTCTCTTGCTAGGTGCTAGCATGATAACTGTTAGCATGTTAGCCTTTAAGCTAATTTACTCACGTTTAAAGGCAAATACACACATGGCATGATATAGGGAGGTTATAGGACAACCTTGGCACTTTCTAAACTTGAAACCCTCTTGCTAGGTGCTAACATGGTAGCCGTTAGCATGTTAGCATTTAAGCTAATTTACTCATGTCTAAAGGCAAATACACACATGGCATGATGTAGGGAGGTTATAGGACAACCTTGGCACTTTCTCAACTTGATGCTCTCTTGCTAGGTGCTAGCATGGTAGCCGTTAGCATGTTAGCATTTAAGCTAATTTACTCATGTCTTCAGGCAAATACACATATGGCATGGTGTAGGGAGGTTATAGGACAACCTTGGCACTTTCTAAACTTGAGGCTCTCTTGCTAGGTGCTAGCATAATGATTGTTAGCATGTTAGCATTTAAGCTAATTTACTCACGTTTAAAGGCAAATACACACATGACATGATGTGGGGAGGCTATAGGACAACCTTGGTAGTTTCTAAACTTGAGGCTGTCTTGCTAGGTGCTAGCATGTTAGCCGTTAGCATGTTAGCATTTAAGCTAATTTACTCATGTCTAAAGGCAAATACACACATGGCATGATGTAGGGAGGTTACAGGACAACCTTGTCACTTTCTAAACTTGGGACTCTCTAGCTAGGTGCTAGCATGATGACTGTTAGCATGTTAGCATTTAAGCTAATTTGCTCATGTTTAAAGGCAAATTTACACATGCATGATGCAGGGACGTTATAGGACATCCTTGGCAGTTTCTAAACTTGAGGCTGTCTTGCTAGGTGCTAGTATGTTAGCCGTTAGCATGTTAGCATTTAAGCTAATTTACTCATGTCTAAAGGCAAATACACACATGGCATGATGTAGGGAGGTTATAGGACAACCTTGGCACTTTCTAAACTTGAGGGTCTCTTGCTAGGTGCTAGCATGATAACTGTTAGCATGTTAGCATTGAAGCTAATTTACTCACGTTTAAAGGCAAATACACACATGGCATGATAAAGGGAGGTTGAAGGACAACCTTGGCACTTTGTAAACTTGAAACTCTCTTGCTAGGTGCTAGCATGGTAGCCGTTAGCATGTTAGCATTTAAGCTAATTTACTCATGTCTTCAGGCAAATACACATATGGCATGGTGTAGGGAGGTTATAGGACAACCTTGGCACTTTCTAAACTTGGGACTCTCTTGCTAGGTGCTAAAATGATGACTGTTAGCATGTTAGCATTTAAGCTAATTTGCTCATGTTTAAAGGCAAATACACATATGCATGATGCAGGGACGTTATAGGACATCCTTGGCAGTTTCTAAACTTGAGGCTGTCTTGCTAGGTGCTAGCATGTTAGCCGTTAGCATGTTAGCATTTAAGCTAATTTACTCATGTCTAAAGGCAAATACACACATGGCATGATGTAGGGAGGTTATAGGACAACCTTGGCACTTTCTAAACTTGAGGGTCTCTTGCTAGGTGCTAGCATGATAACTGTTAGCATGTTAGCATTTAAGCTAATTTACTCACGTTTAAAGGCATATACACACATGCATGATGCAGGGACGTTATAGGACATCCTTGGCACTTTCTAAACTTGAGGCTCTCTTGCTAGGTGCTAGCATGATAACTGTTAGCATGTTAGCATTTAAGCTAATTCACTCATGTTTAAAGGCAAATACACACATGGCATGATGTAGGGAGGTTATAGGACAACCTTGGCACTTTCTAAACTTGAGGCTCTCTTGCTAGGTGCTAGCATAATGATTGTTAGCATGTTAGCATTTAAGCTAATTTACTCAAGTTTAAAGGCAATTACACACTTGGCATGATGTGGGGACACTATGGGACTGCATCAACTTTTTCCGTACTTGAGGCTTTCTTGCTAGGTGCTACCGCGGTAGCCGTTGGCGCACCGGGCCCGAGGTTCACAGCACAGGTGGCCAGTCCATCAAAATTTCCGCGGGAATTTTCTAGTTATTATTATATCTTAATCTTCCCTTTTTTGCGCGCGTAATGCGGCCAAAACCGCAAGAAGGACCCCCACACATGTTACACCGTCGGAATCGTGACGCTCGGGACTACAGCGGTATTTATTTTTTGGAACGTTTTGTGTAACCATGGCGACGCTATTAACCGAAACGTTCAAAAATGGGCCAGTTGATTAGGTACAGAATTCTATTTTTAGAACAGCCGCATTCCAGAGAAAACGAGAATTTACAGACATTTCACAGCCTTGTAGCTCAGCCATACGGCCACGTAGAAACGTGGTTGATGGCTCATTTTTTAGATAAACTTCTGAACTCTCTCTGTGGCTAATAGCTAATTGTTAGCATGTTAGCATGTTAGCATTTAAGCTAATTTACTCATGTCTAAAGGCAAATACACATATGAAATGGTGTAGGGAGGTTATAGGACAACCTTGGCACTTTCTAAACTTGAGGCTCTCTTGCTAGGTGCTAGCATAATGATTGTTAGCATGTTAGCATTTAAGCTAATTTACTCACGTTTAAAGGCAAAAACACACATGACATGATGTGGGGAGGTTATAGGACAACCTTGGTAGTTTCTAAACTTGAGGCTGTCTTGCTAGGTGCTAGCATGTTAGCCGTTAGCATGGTAGCATTTAAGCTAATTTACTCATGTCTAAAGGCAAATACACACATGGCATGATGTAGGGAGGTTATAGGACAACCTTGGCACTTTGTAAACTTGAAACTCTCTTGCTAGGTGCTAGCATGTTAGCCGTTAGCGTGTTAGCATTTAAGCTAATTTACTCATGTCTAAATGCAAATACACACATGACATGATGTAGGGAGGTTATAGGACAACCTTGGCACTTTCTAAACTTGAGGGTCTCTTGCTAGGTGCTAGCATGATGACTTTTAGCATGTTAGCATTTAAGCTAATTTGCTCATGTTTAAAGGCAAATACACACATGCATGATGCAGGGACGTTATAGGACATCCTTTGCACTTTCTAAACTTGAGGCTCTCTTGCTAGGTGCTAGCATAATGACTGTTAGCGTGTTAGCATATAAGCTAATTTACTCACGTTTAAAGGCAAATACACAAATGGCATGATGTGGGGAGGTTATAGGACAACCTTGGCAGTTTCTAAACTTAAGGCCCTCTTGCTAGGTGCTAGCATGGTAGCCGTTAGCATGTTAGCATTTAAGCTAATTTACTCATGTCTACAGGCAAATGCACACATGACATGATGTAGGGAGGTTATAGGACAACCTTGGCACTTTCTAAACTTGAGGCTCTCTTGCTAGGTGCTAGCATAATGACTGTTAGCATGTTAGCATTTAAGCTAATTTACTCATGTCTAAAGGCAAATACACACATGGCATGATGTAGGGAGGTTATAGGACAACCTTGGCACTTTCTAAACTTGAGGCTCTCTTGCTAGGTGCTAGCATGACGACTGTTAGCATGTTAGAATTTAAGCTAATTTACTCACATTTGAAGGCAAATACACACATGGCATGATATAGGGAGGTTATAGGACAACCTTGGCACTTTCTAAACTTGAGGCTCTCTTGCTAGGTGCTAGCATGATGACTGTTAGCATGTTAGCATTTAAGCTAATTTACTCACATTTAAAGGCAAATACACACATGGCATGATGTCGGGAGGTTATAGGACAACCTTGGCACTTTCTAAACTTGAGGCTCTCTTGCTAGGTGCTAGCATGATAACTGTTAGCATGTTAACATTTAAGCTAATTTACTCACGTTTAAAGGCAAATACACACATGGCATGATATAGAGAGGTTATAGGACAACCTTTGTAGTTTCTAAACTTGAGGCCATCTTGCTAGGTGCTAGCAGGGTAGCCGTTAGCATGTTAGCATTTAAGCTAATTTACTCAAGTTTAAAGGCAAATACACATATGGCATGATGTAGGGAGGTTATAGGACAACCTTGGCACTTTCTAAAGTTGAGGCCCTCTTGCTAGGTGCTAGCATGACGACTGTTAGCATGTTAGCATTTAAGCTAATTTACTCACATTTAAAGGCAAATACACACATGGCATGATGTAGGGAGGTTATAGGACAACCTTGGCACTTTCTAAACTTGAGGCTCTCTTGCTAGGTGCTAGCATGGTAGCCGTTAGCATGTCAACATTTAAGCTAATTTACTCATGTTTAAAGGCAAATACACACATGGCATGATGTAGGGAGATTATAGGACAACCTTGGCACTTTTTAAACTTGAGGCTCTGTTGCTAGGTGCTAGCATGACGACTGTTAGCATGTTAGCATTTAAGCTAATTAACTCACATTTAAAGGCAAATACACACATGGCATGATGTAGGGATGTTATAGGACAAACTTTGTAGTTTCTAAACTTGAGACCATCTTGCTAGGTGCTAGCAGGGTAGCCGTTAGCATGTTAGCATTTAAGCTAATTTAGTCATGTCTAAAGGAAAATACACACATGGCATGATGTGGGGACACTGTAGGACTGCCCCAAACTTTTCAGGACCTGAGGCTGTTTTGCTACGTGTTAGCACGGTAGCCATTAGCATGTTAGCATTTAAGCTAATTTACTCATGTCTTCAGGCAAATACACATATGGCATGGTGTAGGGAGGTTATAGGACAACCTTGGCACTTTCTAAACTTGAGGCTCTCTTGCTAGGTGCTAGCATAACGATTGTTAGCATGTTAGCATTTAAGCTAATTTACTCATGTTTAAATGCAAATACACACATGACATGATGTGGGGAGGTTATAGGACCACCTTGGCACTTTCTCAACTTGATGCTCTCTTGCTAGGAGCTAGCATGGTAGCCGTTAGCATGTTAGCATTTAAGCTAATTTACTCATGTCTAAAGGCAAATACACACATGGCATGATGTAGGGAGGTTATAGGACAACCTTGGCACTTTCTAAACTTGAGGCTCTCTTGCTAGGTGCTAGCATAATGATTGTTAGCATGTTAGCATTTAAGCTAATTTACTCACTTTAAAGGCAAATACACACATGGTATGATGTAGGGAGGTGATAGGACAACCTTGACACTTTCTAAACTTGGGACTCTCTTGCTAGGTGCTAGCATGATGACTGTTAGCATGTTAGCATTTAAGCTAATTTGCTCACGTTTAAAGGCAAATACACACATGCATGATGCAGGGACGTCATAGGACATCCTTGGCAGTTTCTAAACTTAAGGCTGTCTTGCTAGGTGCTAGCAAGTTAGCATTTAAGCTAATTTAGTCATGTCTAAAGGCAAATACACACATGGCATGATGTAGGGAGGTTATAGGACAACCTTGGCACTTTCTAAACTTGAGGCTCTCTTGCTAGGTGCTAGCATAATGATTGTTAGCATGTTAGAATTTAAGCTAATTTACTCAAGTTTAAAGGCAATTACACACTTGGCATGATGTGGGGACACTATGGGACTGCATCAACTTTTTCCGTACTTGAGGCTTTCTTGCTAGGTGCTACCGCGGTAGTCGTTGGCCCACCGGGCCCGAGGTTCACAGCACAGGTGGCCAGTCCATCAAAATTTCCGCGGGAATTTTCTAGTTATTTTTTTTATTCTTATATCTTAATCTTCCACTTTTTGCGCGCGTAATGCGGCCAAAACCGCAAGAAGGACCCCCACACATGTTACACCGCCGGAAACGTGGCGCTCGGGACTACAGCGGTATTTAGTTTTTGGAAAGTTTTGTGTAACCATGGTGACGCTATTAACGAAAACGTTAAAAAATGGGCCACTTGATTAGGGAATCGCTGTTCTATTTTTAGAACAGCACATAGAAAACGAGAATTTACAGACTTTTCACAGCCTTTTAGCTCAGCCATACGGCCACGTAGAAACGTGATTGATGGCTCATTTTTGAGATAAACGTCTGAACACTCTCTGTGGCTAAATGCTAATTGCTAGCATGTTAGCATGTTAGCATTTAAGCTAATTTACTCATGTCTAAAGGCAAATACACACATGGCATGATGTAGGGAGGTCATAGGACAACCTTGGCAGTTTCTAAACTTGAGGCTCTCTTGCTAGGTGCTAGCATGTTAGCCGTTAGCATGTTAGCATTTTAGCTAATTTACTCATGACTAAAGGCAAATACACACATGGCATGATGTAGGGAGGTTATAGGACAACCTTGGCACTTTCTAAACTTGAGGCTCTCTTGCTAGGTGCTAGCATGACGACTGTTAGCATGTTAGCATTTAAGCTAATTTACTCACATTGAAGGCAAATACACACATGGCATGATATAGGGAGGTTATAGGACAACCTTGGCACTTTCTAAACTTGAGGCTCTCTTGCTAGGTGCTAGCATGGTAGCCGTTAGCATATTATCATTTAAACTAATTTACTCATGTCTAAAGGCAAATACACACATGGCATGATGTAGGGAGGTTATAGGACAACCTTGGCAGTTTCTAAACTTGAGGCTGTCTTGCTAGGTGCTAGCATGTTAGCCGTTAGCATGTTAGCATTTAAGCTAATTTACTAATGTCTAAAGGCAAATACACACATGGCATGATGTAGGGAGGTTATAGGACAACCTTGGCACTCTCTAAACTTGGGACTCTCTTGCTAGGTGCTAGCATGATGACTGTTAGCATGTTAGCATTTAAGCTAATTTGCTTATGTTTAAAGGCAAATACACACATGGCATGATGCAGGGACGTTATAGGACAACCTTGGCAGTTTCTAAACTTGAGGCTCTCTTGCTAGGTGCTAGCATGTTAGCCGGTAGCATGTTAGCATTTAAGCTAATTTGCTCATGTCTAAAGGCAAATACACACATGGCATGATGTAGGGAGGTTATAGGACAACCTTGGCACTTTCTAAACTTGGGACTCTCTTGCTAGGTGCTAGCATGATGGCTGTTAGCATGTTAGCATTTAAGCTAATTTGCTAATGTTTAAAGGCAAATACACACATATATGATGCAGGGACGTTATAGGACATCCTTGGCAGTCTCTAAACTTGAGGCTGTCTTGCTAGGTGCTAGCATGTTAGCCGTTAGCATGTTAGCATTTAAGCTAATTTACTCATGTCTAAAGGCAAATACACACAAGGCATGATGTAGGGAGTTTATAGGACAACCTTGGCACTTTCTAAACTTGAGGCCCTCTTGCTAGTTGCTAGCATGGTAGCCGTTAGCATGTTAGCATTTAAGCCAATTTACTTATGTCTACAGGCAAATTCACACATGGCATGATGTAGGGAGGTTATAGGACAACCTTGGCACTTTCTAAACTTGAGGCCCTCTTGCTAGGTGCTAGCATGATGACTGTTAGCATGTTAGCATTTAAGCTACTTTGCTCATGTTTAAAGGCAAATTAACACATGCATGATGCAGGGACGTTATAGGACATCCTTGGCACTTTCTAAACTTGAGGCTCTCTTGCTAGGTGCTAGCATAATGCCTGTTAGCATGTTAGCATTTAAGCTAATTTACTCATGTCTACAGGCAAATACACACATGGCATGGTGTAGGGATGTTACAGGACAACCTTGGCACTTTCTAAAGTTGAGGTTCTCTTGCTAGGTGCTAGCATGATAACTGTTAGCATGTTAGCATTTAAGCTAATTTACTCATGCCTAAAGGCTACTAAGCACATGTCATGATGTGGGGAGGTTATAGGACAACCTTGGTACTTTCTAAACTTGAGGCCCTCTTGCTAGGTGCTAGCATGATGACTGTTAGCATGTTAGCATTTTAGCTAATTTACTCATGTCTACAGGAAAATACACACATGGCATGATGTGGGGACACTGTAGGACTGCCCCAAACTTTTCAGGACCTGAGGCTGTTTTGCTATGTGTTAGCAAGGTAGCCGTTAGCATGTTAGCATTTTAGCTAATTTACTCAAGTTTAAAGGCAAATACACACTTGGCATGATGTGGGGACACTATGGGACTGCATCAACCTTTTCCGCACTTGAGGCTTTCTTGCTAGGTGCTACCGCGGTAGCCGTTGGCACACCGGGCCCGAGGTTCACAGCACAGGTGGCCAGTCCATCAAAATTTCCGCGGGAATTTTCTAGTTATGGACTGGCTCAGTAGCCAGCCCATATTGTTATTCCTTGTGGTGTTTACCAATTTTTATTATGGACTGGCTCAGTAGCCAGCCCATAGACTGCTACTTGCAGTAGCAGTCTATGGGCTGGCTACTGAGCCAGCCCATATTGTTATTGCTGTTTAGTTATTATTCCGTATATCTTAATCTTCCACTTTTTGCGCGCGTAATGCGGCCAAAACCGCAAGAAGGACCCCCACACATGTTACACCGCCGGAAACGTGGCACTCGGGACTACAGCGGTATTTAATTTTTGGAAAGTTTTGTGTAACCATGGCGACGCTATTAACGAAAACGTTAAAAAATGGGCCACTTGATTAGGGAATCGCTGTTCTATTTTTAGAACAGCACATAGAAAACGAGAATTTACAGACTTTTCACAGCCTTTTAGCTCAGCCATACGGCCACGTAGAAACGTGATTGATGGCTCATTTTTGAGATAAACGTCTGAACTCTCTCTGTGGCTAAATGCTAATTGCTAGCATGTTAGCATGTTAGCATTTAAGCTAATTTACTCATGTCTAAAGGCAAATACACACATGGCATGATGTAGGGAGGTCATAGGACAACCTTGGCAGTTTCTAAACTTGAGGCTCTCTTGCTAGGTGCTAGCATGTTAGCCGTTAGCATGTTAGCATTTAAGCTAATTTACTCATGTCTAAAGGCAAATACACACATGGCATGATGTAGGGAGGTTATAGGACAACCTTGGCACTTTCTAAACTTGAGGCTCTCTTGCTAGGTGCTAGCATGATAACTGTTAGCATGTTAGCCTTTAAGCTAATTTACTCACGTTTAAAGGCAAATACACACATGGCATGATATAGGGAGGTTATAGGACAACCTTGGCACTTTCTAAACTTGAAACCCTCTTGCTAGGTGCTAACATGGTAGCCGTTAGCATGTTAGCATTTAAGCTAATTTACTCATGTCTTCAGGCAAATACACATATGGCATGGTGTAGGGAGGTTATAGGACAACCTTGGCACTTTCTAAACTTGAGGCTGTCTTGCTAGGTGCTAGCATAATGATTGTTAGCATGTTAGCATTTAAGCTAATTTACTCACGTTTAAAGGTAAATATACACATGACATGATGTGGGGAGGTTATAGTACAACCTTGGTAGTTTCTAAACTTGAGGCTGTCTTGCTAGGTGCTAGCATGTTAGCCGTTAGCATGTTAGCATTTAAGCTAATTTACTCATGTCTAAAGGCAAATACACACATGGCATGATGTAGGGAGGTTATAGGACAACCTTGGCACTTTCTAAACTTGGGACTCTCTTGCTAGGTGCTAGCATGATGACTGTTAGCATGTTAGCATTTAAGCTAATTTGCTCATGTTTAAAGGCAAATACACATATGCATGATGCAGGGACATTATAGGACATCCTTGGCAGTTTCTAAACTTGAGGCTGTCTTGCTAGGTGGTAGCATGTTAGCCGTTTGCATGTTAGCATTTAAGCTAATTTACTCATGTCTAAAGGCAAATACACACATGGCATGATGTAGGGAGGTTATAGGACAACCTTGGCACTTTCTAAACTTGAGGCCCTCTTGCTAGGTGCTAGCATGATAACTGTTAGCATGTTAGCATTTAAGCTAATTTACTCACGTTTAAAGGCATATACACACATGGCATGATGTAGGGAGGTTATAGGACAACCTTGGCACTTTCTAAACTTGAGGCTCTCTTGCTAGGTGCTAGCATAATGATTGTTAGCATGTTAGCATTTAAGCTAATTTATTCACGTTTAAAGGCAAATACACACATGCATGATGCAGGGACGTCATAGGACATCCTTGGCAGTTTCTAAACTTAAGGCTGTCTTGCTAGGTGCTAGCATGTTAGCAATTAAGCTAATTTACTCATGTCTAAAGGCAAATACACAAATGGCATGATGTAGGGAGGTTATAGGACAACCTTGGCACTTTCTAAACTTGAGGCTCTCTTGCTAGGTGCTAGCATGATAACTGTTAGCATGTTAGCATTTAAGCTAATTTACTCATGTTTAAAGGCAAATACACACATGGCATGATGTAGGGAGGTTATAGGACAACCTTGGCACTTTCTCAACTTGATGTTGTCTTGCTAGGTGCTAGCATGGTAGCCGTTAGCATGTTAGCATTTTAGCTAATTTACTTATATCTTCAGGCAAAAACACATATGGCATGGTGTAGGGAGGTTATAGGACAACCTTGGCACTTTCTAAACTTGAGGCTCTCTTGCTAGGTGCTAGCATAATGATTGTTAGCATGTTAGCATTTAAGCTAATTTACTCACGTTTAAAGGTAAATACACACATGGCAAGATATAGGGAGGTTATAGGACAACCTTGACACTTTCTAAACTTGAAACCCTCTTGCTAGGTGCTAGCATATTAGCCGTTAGCATGTTAGCATTTAACCTAATTTACTCATGTCTAAAGGCAAATACACACATGGCATGATGTAGGGAGGTTATAGGACAACCTTGGCACTTTCTAAACTTGGGACTCTCTTGCTAGGTGCTAGCATGATGACTGTTAGCATGTTAGCATTTAAGCTAATTTGCTCATGTTTAAAGGCAAATTAACACATGCATGATGCAGGGACGTTATAGGACATCCTTGGCAGTTTCTAAACTTGAGGCTGTCTTGCTAGGTGCTAGTATGTTAGCCGTTAGCATGTTAGCATTTAAGCTAATTTACTCATGTCTAAAGGCAAATACACACATGGCATGATGTAGGGAGGTTATAGGACAACCTTGGCACTTTCTAAACTTGAGGGTCTCTTGCTAGGTGCTAGCATGATAACTTTTAGCATGTTAGCATTTAAGCTAATTTACTCACGTTTAAAGGCAAATACACACATGGCATGATGTAGGGAGGTTATAGGACAACCTTGGCACTTTCTAAATTTGAAACCCTCTTGCTAGGTGCTAACATGGTAGCCGTTAGCGTGTTAGCATTTAAGCTAATTTACTCATGTCTAAAGGCAAATACACACATGGCATGATGTAGGGAGGTTATAGGACAACCTTGGCACTTTCTCAACTTGATGCTCTCTTGCTAGGTGCTAAAATGTTAGCCGTTAGCATGTTAGCATTTAAGCTAATTTACTCATGTCTTCAGGCAAATACACATATGGCATGGTGTAGGGAGGTTATAGGACAACCTTGGTACTTTCTAAACTTGAGGCTGTCTTGCTAGGTGCTAGCATAATGATTGTGAGCATGTTAGCATTTAAGCTAATTTACTCACGTTTAAAGGCAAATACACACTTGGCATGATGTGGGGACACTATGGGACTGCATCAACCTTTTCCGTACTTGAGGCTTTCTTGCTAGGTGCTACCGCGGTAGCCGTTGGCGCACCGGGCCCGAGGTTCACAGCACAGGTGGCCAGTCCATCAAAATTTCCGCGGGAATTTTCTAGTTATTCTTATATCTTAATCTTCCACTTTTTGTGCGCGTAATGCGGCCAAAACCGCAAGAAGGACCCCCACACATGTTACACCGTCGGAATCGTGACGCTCGGGACTACAGCGGTATTTATTTTTTGGAACGTTTCGTGTAACCATGGCGACGCTATTCGCGATAGAAAAAAAAATCGGCCACTAGATTAGGTACACCATTCTATTTTTAGAACAGCCGCATTCCAGAGAAAACGAGAATTTACAGACTTTTCACAGCCTTGTAGCTCAGCCATACGACCACGTAGAAACGTGGTTGATGGCTAATTTTTTAGATAAACTTCTGAACTCTCTCTGTGGCTAAATGCTAATTGCTAGCATGTTAGCATGTTAGCATTTAAGCTAATTTACTCATGTTTAAAGGCAAATACACCCATGGCATGATGCAGGGAGGTTCTAGGACAACCTTGGCAGTTTCTAAACTTGAGGCTCTCTTGCTAGGTGCTAGCATGGACCCGTTAGCATGTTAGCATTTAAGCTAATTTACTCATGTCGAAAGGCAAATACACACATGGCATGATGTAGGGAGGTTATAGGACAACCTTGGCACTTTCTAAACTTGAGGCTCTCTTGCTAGGTGCTAGCATGATAACTGTTAGCATGTTAGCATTTAAGCTAATTTACTCACGTTTAAAGGCAAATACACACATGGCATGATGTAGGGAGGTTATAGGACAACCTTGGCACTTTCTAAACTTGAGGGTCTCTTGCTAGGTGCTAGCATGATAACTGTCAGCATGTTAGCATTTAAGCTAATTTACTCACGTTTAAAGGCAAATACACACATGGCATGATATAGGGAGGTTGAAGGACAACCTTGGCACTTTGTAAACTTGAAACTCTCTTGCTAGGTGCTAGCATGTTAGCCGTTAGCGTGTTAGCATTTAAGCTAATTTACTCATGTCTAAATGCAAATACACACATGACATGATGTAGGGAGGTTATAGGACAACCTTGGCACTTTCTAAACTTGAGGGTCTCTTGCTAGGTGCTAGCATGATGACTGTTAGCATGTTAGCATTTAAGCTAATTTGCTCATGTTTAAAGGCAAATACACACATGCATGATGCAGGGACGTTATAGGACATCCTTGGCACTTTCTAAACTTGAGGCTCTCTTGCTAGGTGCTAGCATAATGACTGTTAGCGTGTTAGCATATAAGCTAATTTACTCACGTTTAAAGGCAAATACACACATGACATGATGTAGGGAGGTTATAGGACAACCTTGGTAGTTTCTAAACTTAAGGCCCTCTTGCTAGGTGCTAGCATGTTAGCCGTTAGCATGTTAGCATTTAAGCTAATTTACTCACGTCTAAAGGCAAATACACACTTGGCATGATGTAGGGAGGTTATAGGACAACCTTGGCACTTTCTAAACTTGAGGGTCTCTTGCTAGGTGCTAGCATGATAACTGTTAGCATGTTAGCATTTAAGCTAATTTACTCACGTTTAAAGGCAAATACACACATGGCATGATATAGGGAGGTTGAAGGACAACCTTGGCACTTTGTAAACTTGAAACTCTCTTGCTAGGTGCTAGCATGTTAGCCGTTAGCGTGTTAGCATTTAAGCTAATTTACTCATGTCTAAATGCAAATACACACATGACATGATGTAGGGAGGTTATAGGACAACCTTGGCACTTTCTAAACTTGAGGGTCTCTTGCTAGGTGCTAGCATGATGACTGTTAGCATGTTAGCATTTAAGCTAATTTGCTCATGTTTAAAGGCAAATACACACATCCATGATGCAGGGACGTTATAGGACATCCTTGGCACTTTCTAAACTTGAGGCTCTCTTGCTAGGTGCTAGCATAATGACTGTTAGCGTGTTAGCATATAAGCTAATTTACTCACGTTTAAAGGCAAATACACACATGGCATGATGTGGGGAGGTTATAGGACAACCTTGGCAGTTTCTAAACTTAAGGCCCTCTTGCTAGGTGCTAGCATGGTAGCCGTTAGCATGGTAGCATTTAAGCTAATTTACTCATGTCTACAGGCAAATGCACACATGACATGATGTAGGGAGGTTATAGGAAACCTTGGCACTTTATAAACTTGGGACTCTCTTGCTAGGTGCTAGCATGATGACTGTTAGCATGTTAGCATTTAAGCTAATTTGCTCATGTTTAAAGGCAAATATACACATGACATGATGTGGGGAGGTTATAGGACAACCTTGGTAGTTTCTAAACTTGAGGCTGTCTTGCTAGGTGCTAGCATGTTAGCCGTTAGCATGTTAGCATTTAAGCTAATTTACTCATGTCTAAAGGCAAATACACACATGGCATGATGTAGGGAGGTTATAGGACAACCTTGGCACTTTCTCAACTTGATGCTCTCTTGCTAGGTGCTAGCATGGTAGCCGTTAGCATGTTAGCATTTAAGCTAATTTACTCATGTCTTCAGGCAAATACACATATGGCATGGTGTAGGGAGGTTATAGGACAACCTTGGCACTTTCTAAACTTGAGGCTCTCTTGCTAGGTGCTAGCATAATGATTGTTAGCATGTTAACATTTAAGCTAATTTACTCACGTTTAAAGGCAAATACACACATGACATGATGTGGGGAGGTTATAGGACAACCTTGGCACTTTCTCATCTTGATGCTATCTTGCTAGGTGCTAGCATGGTAGCCGTTAGCATGTTAGCATTTAAGCTAATTTACTCATGTCTTCAGGCAAATACACATATGGCATGGTGTAGGGAGGTTATAGGACAACCTTGGCACTTTCTAGACTTGAGGCTCTCTTGCTAGGTGCTAGCTTAATGGTTGTTAGCATGTTAGCATTTAAGCTAATTTACTCACGTTTAAAGGCAAATACACACATGACATGATGTGGGGAGGTTATAGGACAACCTTGGCACTTTCTCAATTTGATGCTCTCTTGCTAGGTGCTAGCATGGTAGCCGTTAGCATGTTAGCATTTAAGCTAATTTACTCATGTCTTCTGGCAAATACACATATGGCATGGTGTAGGGAGGTTATAGGACAACCTTGGCACTTTCTAAACTTGAGGCTCTCTTGCTAGGTGCTAGCATGACGACTGTTAGCATGTTAACATTTAAGCTAATTTACTCATATTTAAAGGCAAATACACACATGGCATGATGTAGGGAGGTTATAGGACAACCTTGGCACTTTCTAAACTTGAGGCTCTCTTGCTAGGTGCTAGCATAATGATTGTTAGCATGTTAGCATTTAAGCTAATTTACTCATGTCTAAAGGCAAATACACACATGGCATGATGTAGGGAGGTTATAGGACAACCTTGGCACTTTCTATACTTGAGGCTCTCTTCCTAGGTGCTAGCATGATAACTGTTAGCATGTTAGCATTTAAGCTAATTTACTCACGTTTAAAGGCAAATACACACATGGCATGATGTAGGAAGGTTATAGGACAACCTTGGCAATTTCTAAACTTGAGGCTCTCTTGCTAGGTGCTAGCATAATGATTGTTAGCATGTTAGCACTTAGCTCATTTACTCAAGTTTAAAGGCAATTACACACTTGGCATGATGTGGGGACACTATGGGACTGCATCAACTTTTTCCGTACTTGAGGCTTTCTTGCTAGGTGCTACCGCGATAGCCGTTGGCCCACCGGGCCCGAGGTTCACAGCACAGGTGGCCAGTCCATCAAAATTTCCGCGGGAATTTTCTAGTTATTATTATATCTTAATCTTCCCTTTTTTGCGCGCGTAATGCGGCCAAAACCGCAAGAAGGACCCCCACACATGTTACACCGTCGGAATCGTGACGCTCGGGACTACAGCGGTATTTATTTTTTGCAACGTTTTGTGTAACCATGGCGACGCTATTAACCGAAACGTTCAAAAATGGGCCAGTTGATTAGGTACAGAATTCTATTTTTAGAACAGCCGCATTCCAGAGAAAACGAGAATTTACAGACATTTCACAGCCTTGTAGCTCAGCCATACGGCCACGTAGAAACGTGGTTGATGGCTCATTTTTTAGATAAACTTCTGAACTCTCTCTGTGGCTAAATGCTAATTGTTAGCATGTTAGCATGTTAGCATTTAAGCTAATTTACTCATGTTTAAAGGCAAATACACCCATGGCATGATGCAGGGAGGTTCTAGGACAACCTTGGCAGTTTCTAAACTTGAGGCTCTCTTGCTAGGTGCTAGCATGGACCCGTTAGCATGTTAGCATTTAAGCTAATTTTCTCACGTTTAAAGGCAATTGCACACATGGCATGATGTAGGGAGGTTATAGGACAACCTTAGCAGTTTCTAAACTTGAGGCTCTCTTGCTAGGTGCTAGCATGGTAGCCGTTAGCATGTTAGCATTTAAGCTAATTTACTCATGTCTAAAGGCAAATACACATATGAAATGGTGTAGGGAGGTTATAGGACAACCTTGGCACTTTCTAAACTTGAGGCTCTCTTGCTAGGTGCTAGCATAATGATTGTTAGCATGTTAGCATTTAAGCTAATTTACTCACGTTTAAAGGCAAATACACACATGACATGATGTGGGGAGGTTATAGGACAACCTTGGTAGTTTCTAAACTTGAGGCTGTCTTGCTAGGTGCTAGCATGTTAGCCGTTAGCATGTTAACATTTAAGCTAATTTACTCATGTCTAAAGGCAAATACACACATGGCATGATGTAGGGAGGTTATAGGACAACCTTGGCACTTTCTAAACTTGAGGGTCTCTTGCTAGGTGCTAGCATGATAACTGTTAGCATGTTAGCATTTAAGCTAATTTACTCACGTTTAAAGGCAAATACACACATGGCATGATATAGGGAGGTTGAAGGACAACCTTGGCACTTTGTAAACTTGAAACTCTCTTGCTAGGTGCTAGCATGTTAGCCGTTAGCATGTTAGCATTTAAGCTAATTTACTCATGGCTAAATGCAAATACACACATGACATGATGTAGGGAGGTTATAGGACAACCTTGGCACTTTCTAAACTTGAGGGTCTCTTGCTAGGTGCTAGCATGATGACTTTTAGCATGTTAGCATTTAAGCTAATTTGCTCATGTTTAAAGGCAAATACACACATGCATGATGCAGGGACGTTATAGGACATCCTTGGCACTTTCTAAACTTGAGGCTCTCTTGCTAGGTGCTAGCATAATGACTGTTAGCGTGTTAGCATATAAGCTAATTTACTCACGTTTAAAGGCAAATACACAAATGGCATGATGTGGGGAGGTTATAGGACAACCTTGGCAGTTTCTAAACTTAAGGCCCTCTTGCTAGGTGCTAGCATGGTAGCCGTTAGCATGTTAGCATTTAAGCTAATTTACTCATGTCTACAGGCAAATGCACACATGACATGATGTAGGGAGGTTATAGGACAACCTTGGCACTTTCTAAACTTGAGGCTCTCTTGCTAGGTGCTAGCATAATGACTGTTAGCGTGTTAGCATTTAAGCTAATTTACTCATGTCTAAAGGCAAATACACACATGGCATGATGTAGGGAGGTTATAGGACAACCTTGGCACTTTCTCAACTTGATGCTCTCTTGCTAGGTGCTAGCATGGTAGCCGTTAGCATGTTAGCATTTAAGCTAATTTACTCATGTCTAAAGGCAAATACACACATGGCATGATGTAGGGAGGTTATAGGACAACCTTGGCACTTTCTAAACTTGAGGCTCTCTTGCTAGGTGCTAGCATAATGATTGTTAGCATGTTAGCATATAAGCTAATTTACTCACATTTAAAGGCAAATACACACATGGCATGATGTAGGGAGGTGATAGGACAACCTTGGCACTTTCTAAACTTGGGACTCTCTTGCTAGGTGCTAGCATGATGACTGTTAGCATGTTAGCATTTAAGCTAATTTGCTCAAGTTTAAAGGCAAATACACACATGCATGATGCAGGGACGTCATAGGACATCCTTGGCAGTTTCTAAACTTAAGGCTGTCTTGCTAGGTGCTAGCATGTTAGCATTTAAGCTAATTTACTCATGTCTAAAGGCAAATACACACATGGCATGATGTAGGGAGGTTATAGGACAACCTTGGCACTTTCTAAACTTGAGGCTCTCTTGCTAGGTGCTAGCATGATAACTGTTAGCATGTTAGCATTTAAGCTAATTTACTCAAGTTTAAAGGCAAATACACACATGGCATGATGTAGGGAGGTTATAGGACAACCTTGGCACTTTCTAAACTTGAGGCTCTCTTGCTAGGTGCTAGCATAATGATTGTTAGCATGTTAGCATTTAAGCTAATTTACTCAAGTTTAAAGGCAATTACACACTTGGCATGATGTGGGGACACTATGGGACTGCATCAACTTTTTCTGTACTTGAAGCTTTCTTGCTAGGTGCTACCGCGGTAGCCGTTGGCGCACCGGGCCCGAGGTTCACAGCACAGGTGGCCAGTCCATCAAAATTTCCGCGGGAATTTTCTAGTTACTATTTATTATTTTATTGATATATGAAAACAATTAATTACTAGGGGGGTACCTAGCATTAAAGAAAATATTTGTTCACTTCCTGCTTTCCCAATATGGTTTAAGGTTTTATTTATTTATTTTGAATTTTTCCCTCACGTACCGAAGTATGAAGTGGTATGACCATACAATGACATAATTGTACATACAATTGTAATCTGATGCACATTCAAATTAAATAAAACTAATACCATTACCATTACTCATTGGAGCGTATTCGTACCTACAAAACGTCCTAAACTGAGTACCACTTGTAGTACACTACAGAAGAAACTCTCATTTCAAGAAGAGACATTCATGGCGCAACAACAGGTGTAGGGAATTAACACCCCCTCCTTAAAAAAAACAAGGAAAACTAACTAATTAGGACACACGCCACACACAAACACATACAGTTGAGAGTTAATGCGATTGCCACTCATTCCCCGATGAGCTTGGCCATAGGTCAGTGCAACATCTGCTTGGACAGCAAGAAGCCTGCATAAAGAGCTACCAATTAGAGAAGCTCCAATGAATCCAAGCGCTAACTTTATTTATTTTTTTGCCTGCAAATTCTGACAGATTGAATGCCATCTTATGCTGCCCTTTTCTCTTTACTGATTAATGTGAAGAGTTTGGTCGTGGCGTGGATGAAAAACCAAAACGCTTGAGACTACGCCAGGCAAAAAAAATGGATATATTAAAACAATTACACATGTAAGCGTATTAATACAATAAATGGATTTGAAAAATTAGCTATGTATTATTCTCATGTTATTAAGCAATATAATTAATTCAGCCTTGGGAGAGCCAAGCCGGTTAATTTTTGATTTCACCTTTGCTCCAGACAACTTTTTAATATTCCCGTGTCGCATCTGACCTGCAGCACCGTCTGGATCTTGGCGGACACGTCAGCCTGCTCGTACAGCTTGATGCCCTCTTCGTGGGCGCCGGCGGGGCACTGCACGGCGATCCGCTGCAGGTGAGCCAGCACCACGCTATGCGCCTGCGCCACCGCCTTGAACTTGTCAAAGAGGAGCTCCAGCAGCTCCAACAGCAGCCTGGGGAGGGAGCCAGAGAGCAGTTTGATGGGTGAGATGCTCCAATAGACATAAGACATGCACTTCCACATTTCTGCATGGACTTGAAGAAGTACAACAACACCAACGTTGGAGCTCCTGTCATTAGTTCTAAAAGGCTGCCGTTGATGAGGAGAGCAAAACCAAAGCCAGAGTGACCTCCTACTTGATCCGTCATCTGCGCTCATGCTTTCAAACAGACTTCCTGTTGTCCTACACAAGGACCAAGCTTTCCAACACAGGTTCCATTAGCTGAGGCTACTTGAAGACCGAGTCGAGCCATGCTAGTGAGTGCCCACTTAGTGGAGATATTCAATCCATTAGAAATAGTTTGGCTGGCTCTGGTACTCCGCTTTGACCTTCACTTCCATCAAACGGCTGCAAACACCCAAAGAAATTGCAATAGAAAGAAGCTAACGATTAGCATTAAGATAATGTAAGCAATGGCTAAACATAACATCCGAATTATACATTCATTCATTTTCTACCGCTCACGAGGGTCGTGGGTGTGCTGGAGCCTATGCCAGCTGTCTTCAGGCAAGAGGCGGGGTACACCCTGGACTGGTGGCCAGCCAATCACAGGGCACATATAGACAAACAACCATTCACACTCACATTCATACCTATTCATACCGGGGAGAACATGCATACTCCACACAGAGATGGCCGAGGGTGGAATTGAACTCGGGTCTCCTAGCTGTGAGGCCTGTGTGCCAACCACACAACCACCATTCAGCCCCCACTCTAATATAATTCATTCATTCATTTTCTACCGCTTCTCCTCACAAGGGTTGCTGGAGCCTATCCCAGCTGTCTTCGGGCGAGAGGCGGGGTACACCCTGGACTGGTGGCCAGCCAATCACAGGGCACATCTAGACAAACAACCATTCACACTCACACATTCATACCTATGGACAATTTGAAGTCGCCAATTAACCTAGCATGTTTTTGGAGTCCCCGGGGAGAACATGCAACTCCACACAGAGACGTCCGAGGGTGGAATTGAACTCGGGTCTCCTGGTTGTGAGGCCTGTGTGCCAACCACTTGTTGGCACACTCGTCTGGCTTTATCAACAGGACAACGCTGCACTTCACACCCTGGATCTTCCCCTCATCTAAATCCAATGGAGAACATTTGGGGACGGATGGCAAGGGTGGATGCCCTCCATGAAGCATTCCCAAATAAATCATTTAGGACCCAAAATTTATGAGACTCATTTCAATGATGATGTAAACTTCTGACCGCGACTGTGTTTGTAATAGCTGTAAATTGCAGTGTTCAGTAAAAACACCATGGTTCCCTACGAGTACTACACCGGCTGGAGTTTCCATGGCAACACGGCTCCACTTTAAGTGGAAGTGAACACGAGGAGAAACTGGATGTGTTTGCACCCAATGCAGGCAACATGTGAGCGCACGTGCAAATGCGGTGTTAAAGAACACACACGGGGCATTCGAACAGAGCAACATGGCCGCCTAATGCGTTGAGGTCAGAGGGGATTTCGTGGGGAAACGAGGCCAGCATCCCTGACAGGAGGCGAGACGCTGCTCTTAAATGGTTCGGGATCGCTGGACTGAGACATGCGGCTTCCACGGAAGACGTCGGACGACTGCAGGAACCTGCAGGCGGCGACGTGAGCGCACTTAAGATGCGGTGTATCGCCCCGGGGGGAAATTGTTAGGGCGTGTCAAAGCGTGACTCGCCAGGGTTTGAAGTGTGTTTTCATGGCCGGTGACGGGTTAGTGTGTTTGATGACTATGAACGTATCGCTTCCTTTTTCCCCACAAAGGCGATATCAAGAAAAAAGCAATTAGCAATAACGATGCAACATTGTGCTCAACACATAATTGGCCCCTGCCTAGATAATTAATAATAAGTTGTAACTACACATTATATTTTTATAATTATAAAATTATTATTATTATACTATATATAATTATTATTATTGTATGTGATATATTCATTCATTCATTCATTTTCTACCGCTTATCCTCACGGGGGGGGGGGGGGTGCTGGCGCCTATCCCAGCTGTCTTCGGGCGAGAGGCGGGGTACACCCTGGACTGGTGGCCAGCCAATCACAGGGCACATACACACAAACAACCATAATTGATCACATTATATTATTATATTATTATATTATTATATTATTATATTATTATATTATTATATTATTATATTATTATATTATTATATTATTATATTATTATATTATTATATTATTATATTATTATATTAGTATATTATTATATTATTATATTATCACTATATCATATCATTACATCATTATATTATATTATTATATTATATATAGTATATATATGTAATTTAAAAAAAATAAAATTATTATTATTATTATATTATTACTATATCTAATTATTATATCTAATTATATATATATAATTTTTTACAATTATTTTTCTAATTATTCATTTCAGTTTGTTTTGGGTGTAAAACAAAAAAATACTGTATATAAAATATAATAAAAAAATAAAACAGCAAAATCTGAAAAATCTGCAGTAATTTTTAAGAGTCAATAAGTTGTAATCTAACCAAAAAAAAGTGGTATGTTTCATGAGAATAATAAAAAAAAGTCATTTTAGTATATTGTCATTACAAAGAGAAAACACTTTTTTGGGAAGTCATACTATCATGAAAAATTAACAAAATAATTAATAAAATTGTGAAATTTGTTGCAAGTCTGAGTCCATGGTTCTCACCCGGAAAAGGTTGGAGTGCTATCTCTGGGTAGGGCGTACCGATTGACTTCTGATGCAGATTTAGATGAACGTGCGTATTGCAGAACATAGTTTTACTTCCATTGCAGGCAGTTAGTACAAGGAGCTGATGCACTTAAATGCTCTGCAATGTGCATTACCGCCACCTACAGTACCGGAGTCGCACATCAAGAATACCTTGGTTGGCTCTCATGAGCCAGGTTTTCTCCTCTCTGATAGGCGTGGTCCGCTATCTGTGTGGTGGACCTCTTTGCTATTTGCTTGAGCTCAGGTTCCAGTCGCTCCATGATGGCTTTGATGGTTTCTGGGATCTTCTTCAGCTTGGCCAGAGCCTACGGGAGAGAGCCGCTCATCAGCTCAGAGCAAAGAATCTTCTAGCGGCCAATAAGAGGTGTAACTGCATGTACCTTTATAAGGATGCCCATGAACTCCGCACTGTTCTCCTCCGGGTCAATCTCAGGGAGGTCTGCTTGGTTCTCACGTGCATCTTGTTGAAGCTCCCGCACTGGAGGGGATACAAGTGTAGGTTTAGGCAAAAATAATTTCAGGTAATAAAAGATAAAAAAATGCTCCGTGGTGGTTTATTTGCACATCAGCAGCTGCTGCACCACCAAAACGCCAAATAAGAAGAAATGCTATCTCAGGCACTTGGAACACCCCTTTATTGTCTTGCAAATGTGATTGTTCCGCTCAGATGTTTCCTAAAGCTACAGCTTAATAACCAATCCAAGCAGAAAAACATAACCAAATTAGCGGCCAAATTGAGAGCAAGCGAGGCTCCAATTTTCACCAGAATAGGCGTCCCAATAGCCCCCCACCTCCCCCAAAAGCACATTAGGGAGACTTAATGTTTATGACAAGTAAATGGACTTTGGGTGTCGTCCCTCTGCCCTGTTTTCAGCTGCACTTTGCGTAATAATTATGACAGTTAGCAGCAACAAATGAGGTGCTCTAATGCTATTAGGCAAAATGGCCACTCTTAAGCCACTAAGGAGGCGGGCTGCTGCGCTGCTGGACCGCAGCTGTTAGCGCACCGTGTTAGCGCATCAGCACTTTACGGCCTCAAGGCCCGTTAATTGCTGGTGTCTGAATAATTTAGGAAAACCTGCGGTTTGGCTTCCGCGTAACAACTGGTTGAAAAGTTGGTGACGTGAGAAAAAAAAAAAAAAAGCAATGACAGGAAATGCGAGCCTGGGAAAAAAAAAAAGTCCCTGCACATCGGCATTATCCGCATTATCGGCATCAGCTACCAATCCGAGCGCTACAAATGCGTGGCTACCAACCCCCTGCTACGATGACAGCGACGCGCTATGACAAACGACACAGATAAAGGCGGACAAGATGATTATGATGTTGGGGAGGGGGAAGGTACATTACCATGGCGGCTGAGGATGTTGTGACAGGGGGGGGGAGAGATGGCGTGCGCTGGAAATGAGGCAAACTTCCTACACTTTGCACATGCAACAGCCCATAATGACATGCAAATGTCTGGAAGCTGCATCGATGCTAATGACTTCATTATCATTAATATGAGCGCGGTGCCAACAAAACTGAGATCACACCCTACGCTCCACACGGCAGACCGTGCGCACTGGCGGTTACGTCGGTGCACATTTACCGTATCTCACAAAAAGTGACTACGACACTACACACTACACACACGACACATTTCAGCATGCATTTTTATTTACTTTGTTTTACTTTCAATTAGTCAGTGTATCGGCTGTACGGTGGTCGGGTGGTTAGCGCATGGACCTCACAGCTAGGAGACTTTGTGAAGTTTGACTGTTCTCCGTGTGCATGCGTGGGTTTTCTCCAGGTACTCCGGTTTCCTCCCACATTCCAAAAACATGCTAGGTTAATTTTTTTTCTCCGGTTTCCGGGTTTTTCCGGTTCCGGGTTTTCTTCGGTTTCCTCTCACATTCCAAAAACATGCTAGGTTAATTGGCGACTCCAAATTGTCCATAGGTATGAATGTGAGTGTGAATGGTTGTTTGTCTATATGTGCCCTGTGATTGGCTGGCTGGCCACCAGTCCAGGGTGTACCCCGCCTCTCACCCGAAGACAGCTGGGATAGGCTCCAGCACCCCTGTGACCCTCGTGAGGATTAGCGGTAGAAAATTAATGAATTTTACAACCTTTTGAAATAGTAATGTGGCTGCACGGTGGACCAGTGGTTAGCGCGCAGAACTCACAGCTAGGAGACCCGAGTTCAATCCCACTCTCGTCCATCTCTGTGTGGAGTTTGCATGTTCTCCCCGTGCATGCGTGGGTTTTCTCCGGGTACTCCGGTTTCCTCCCACATTCCAAAAACATGCTAGGTTAATTGGCGACTGGCAACCAGTCCAGGGTGTACCCCGCCTCCCGAAGACAGCTGGGATAGGCTCCAGCACCCCCGCAACCATCGTGAGGATAAGCGGTATGAATGAATGAATGAATGAAAATGAGTCATGAGCAGCAAGATAATTGTGTCAAGCATGATGGGGGTACAGTCATGATGTGGGGCTGCATGAATGAAATACTTTGGGCCGTATTCAAACACTTGGCGGGCCGCATGTGGCCCCCGGGCCGTAGTTTGCCCAACCCCTGGTTTAGACCCATTGTCTAAGTTGTTTAAACAATAACGGCAGTCATTTTCAACGGATAGCAAATAATATAATATAATGCCCAGCAGTATACTGACTGCAGTATACTCATAAAATACTTGTGAGCTATTCACTGTGTACAGTTTATTTTAATGCATACCGCTGCTTGATCCTGGCGTGCTGAACTGCGATGAATCCAGATGTTTTCGTGGCGTGGAAAGGCCGCTGATGTCCAACGCCGGCATGGGAGATGTATCTTTGTTCACAGAGCTGACACACACAAAAAAAAAAAAATCCAATGAGTCTCGTACAGGAAGTGGCAAGCTTCCATTACAAAAACAAACCCACGGTACTGTTTAACCCCTGTGGGCGGAATGACTGCTGCCTCCCAATGAGCTGTTTATCCCGCCTTAAGCTGGAGGTGGGAGCAATTTAGACCCTTAAAAGTGTGGCGGGTGTGAACACAGCGTGCCTGCTAAGTGAGTGGGCTGTATGAGGGGTTGGGTTTGTTGTTAGTGGCAACCCAATGCACGGGGACCTGTCACCGCCCGACCCGCTGTAATAAATCACTGTAACTTGCTGACCCACTGCCGCCTTAATTACTGCACACACACACACACACATACACTCATACACACACCTTAACATGATCGTGTAAACAAAACTAAGTAAGTAATAAGTTTCAGCGTCACAAGCAGGGAATAAGAAACTAGTTGAAAATTGAAAATGATCCCACATCTGAGGCTTTGAATATTTTATTTCCGCAGCCTATAATGCAAAATATATGGAAATAAAGCAACAAGTCACAGCAGCTCTAATTGCTTTTCTTTGCTGGTAATTGGTCAGGAAATAAGCGGCAACTTGCACCCGTTTGTTTGAGAAATGTGAGAACTTATAATGAGGCGGTCACAACTTTGCTGAAGGATATTTTTTTGACCTAAAAGAGCAAAGAAAAAAGGGGTTTTAACACCTCAGATGAAATAAACAGGATTTGTCTTTAAATGCTGTCTCTATCTGTTGTGTCTCTAACGGGTGCGGCTAGCAGTCGTGCGCGTCTTATTACCCGGGAAGGCGTGCCGCATTCTTGTCCCGGTCCTTCTTGTGTCCCAGGCGACTGGTGGACTTGATGTAGAGGTGCCGGTGCAGCTCGTCGATGAGGACCAGGTGGATGTTGAGCTTCTTGCTGTGCAGCTCCAGACGTAGGTCGCTCAGGCCCTCGACCTGCAGCAGGGGACCCTCCAGGGACTCCACGGCGGAAACCTGCACAGGGACAACACTAACATCTCATCGAACATCGAGAAATAAGTGGTTGGTTGGGTCACTGAGAATACTGTAATGACCCGATCTCTGTGAATGCACCTGACGTTCTTGTCTACGCTATATGCTTGCTAAGTTGCCGTGAGGTGCGTGCCATGTTGCTGGGCAATGGTCGAGCTTGCATCGATGAAGGACATTGAGTGGAGACTTAATGTGCGGTGCGTCCTACACACAGCTGCAGATATCCGTTGGAGAAGAGCGTCCGACCACAACACTTCCCCTTCCCAACGCCCATGCTCCAGGACAAGTAGGCGGCAAGATCCCCTTCAACGTCATATGTGAATTCTCTTCAAAAAATGGTAACAGTGCAGAGCGGCCAAGAGTAGTCCTAGAGACATTGTTCGTTATTTTGGGGGTTTGGTACCCCCAAAAGGGGTGACCATCAGCGGGTGGTCGAAGAAAGGGACTGAAGATGGCCAACACTGTATGTACAGAGGCACAATAATCCTCTGGGTGGTGATAATGGGAGAAACATTGCTCTCAACCAACTCTGCCCTTACCCCGGGCCCCGAATCCCGGACCACAACAATGCCCATGCTCCAGGACAAGCAGGCGGCAAGATCCCCTTGAACGTCATATGTGAATTCTCTTCAAAAAAATTTTAACGGTGCCAAGCAGCCAAGACTAGTCCGAGAGACATTGTTTGTTGTTTTGGGGGTTTTGTACCCCCTTATTGTAAAATTACTATTTTCTTGTACACTGAATATTACTTTTTGGTAAACTCTAGTTGAACTTAAGATGGCTACAAGACCTGATTGTTAAACAAAAAATGCTAACGGTGCCGGGTGGCCAAGACTAGTCTGAGAGACATTGTTTGTTGTTTTGGGGGTTTTGTACCCCCCTATTGTAAAATTACTATTTTCTTGTACACTGAATATGACTTTTTGGTAAACTCTAGTTGAACTTAAAATGGCTACAAGACCTGATTGTTAAACAAAAAATGGTAACGGTGCCGGGTGGCCAAGACTAGTCCGAGAGACATGGTTTGTTGTTTTGGGGGTTTTGTACCCCCCTATTGTAAAATTACTATTTTCTTGTACACTGAATATGACTTTTTGGTAAACTCTAGTTGAACTTAAGATGGCTACAAGACCTGATTGTTAAACAAAAAATGGTAACGGTGCCGAGTGGCCAAGACTAGTCCGAGAGACATTGTTTGTTGTTTTGGGGGTTTTGTACCCCCCTATTGTAAATTACTATTTTCTTGTACTTAATATGACTTTTTGGTAAACTTTAGTTGAACTTAAGAGGGCTACAAGACCTGATTGTTACACAAGATGTGTTTGGAGTCCAAGATGTTCTACCAAAATACTTAGGTCCAGTCAAAAGGTATGACCAGATAAGGACTGAATTCTGGAAATCCACGTCATTGCTATTGTTAATGAGGTCTATATAAGTGCTGTATTAAATAAACACGAGGACCCTTTTCCTATAACTGCAGAGGTGGTTTGTGTTGCGTTACTTGCCAACATCAGCACATATGGATCGGATTTGTGTACCACGGGATACCTGATTCATTGTCCTCTATGAAGCCATCAATAAACATAACAAAAAATACATTTGGAATATCAAAAAAAAGAGAGTTAGAGAAAAAATGGCAAGAAACTTAGTGTGGTTTTTCATCCAACAGGCTTTTAGGACTGCAGGGACAAGAATTTAACTTCTCGGAGATAAGCCTCTCTCAAACAGAGTTTGAGTTCAGTTTGAACTAAGCCACCACTTTCCAGCGAAAAAAAAAAAATCAGTGTAAAACTATTTTTGAATGTCCAGATCAATTAAAGGAAGCATATCTTAAGTTTTCAAGAAAAGCAGCGAAACGTCTGAGTGACTTTGAAGTCCCTTACAAAAAAAAACCCCGTCAAAGCCACCGAGCTCAGGTTGAAGGAAGCTCTGCTTCGTTCCACTCTCGCCAGGAGGATTTTCACGCTCCTTTTGTTCTCACCACCGCCTCCCACCTTCCACTGGAGATAACTCCATTCAAGCAGACCAATTATTGCCAAAGTCGGAAGATGTGTGGGAGTGACAGAGGTAGAGAGACATCACAGGGTCTGGTCGTCTGGCTGAAAAATGCACATCAAACACACCTGCGCAGCGTCACACTGCACTTGCGTGCACACCGGAATTTTAAAAAGCTACGAAATGGCCGTTTAGTGTGAAAGAGCACGGCGGGAATCAATCTAAAATGCATAAATATACAGTTTGTTGACTGTTCCAAAAAACTTAAAAATACTTTTGGTGGGATGCCGTCCAAATGTATGCAGGACTCACCAGCATATCAGTGGCATGGAGGTAATGCTTGCTAGCCATATAAGCCTCCAGCCGCTGAGGCACTTGCTTGATGCTTTCAATTTCATCCAATAACTGCAGAACGTGCTTGTGCTCGATGCCTTCGATCCACAGCTTCCTCAGCTCGTCACGTTTACAGTGCAGCAGCATCTTGCAGGACAGAAGATTCTCCTTTACCTGCAGAAGGAAGTGACTTCCATGTTATGCTGCTTACTTGTGCATTCATGTTTATATAATATAGCACAACGCTTCTACCTGCTTGATCTTGTTACGGGAGGTGGTGATGCGCTCGGTGATGCTCTGGTACGTCCTAATGGCGGTGGTGAGCTCGGCATAATTCTGAACGATGAGCTCATCGAGATCCCGGTCACATGTTTCAAAAGCTTCCTCGAGACGACCTTTTTCAGTCTCCCTGTCCTGGACGTCATCGCTGTTGGACAAAGTCCTGGATGGAATAAAAAAGTGGGAGACACATTTATTTGTATTAAAAAAATAAAATGATCACTCACAAAACGTTAGGGATATGCATAACTGTTATGCCAGAAAATAGCAAGCTGTGCGTTAAGTATGTATGTAAATATATCTGGAATAGCCATAACGTCTTGTGAGTAGTATATATACATATATTATGTATCAGTGATAGTCATGTACATAGTACACTAGAATACACAACGCAATATGAGGCACTATTGTAACCCTAAAACGCAATTTAACGTGGCAAAATGGTAATAACTGTAAAGATATAATCAGCTTGAAGACAGACAGACGAAATAATACAAAATTAACAATTAGCCGACAGAAATTAGCTAAACACACGCCGATGAACCAAACAGGAAGGACACAATGCTAAAACAGCTAAAGCGTCCACGAAGCGCAATCAGCCTCAAAATGCATTTTCTCCAAAGTTAACTTGATACAATGAAATAAAATATCTTACAAAAAGTACCTTATGACAGAAATGAGAAGACCAGAGGGGTCTTTGTTTTTGTTGACAGCTCCTCTGTATCGTCCTGTGTCGGTCGCCATCTTTCCCAGTTGCGGCGCCCAAACCGGAAGCACGAAGCGGGTGTTTCCCTCCAAAGGATTGTGGGAATTGTAGTTGAAATGGCGATTGCTTGTTTCGCGTCACTGTGGAGCAGATTTAAGACGTTTTTTGAGGGGGATTTAAGGTAATGTTTTTTTTATCGTAAATTTAAAAAATAATATTATCAGCATTACTACTTTAAAACATGTTTTTTTTAAATTAGGACCACATTTATCATTTTTTTTTACATATAAATCCCCCAGCACCTTTCCAGTTAAGGTTTACAACAGATGAGCCAATATCATGAATGGTTTTGGCTTAGGTTTACACCTTCCTGACGCATGTTTTCTGCCATTAAAATGCAGACAAATGTCCCATTACACCAGTGATGCTCCACATATTCCACTGACCACAATTAACTATGTATCATTATCTATTTCCTATTGTTTCCCATTTTCAGTTTTACAGATGTCAAGTAAATATGTCTGCTGTGTTAAAAGCCATATCTAAGTACTTCTTTTAATGCAATATTGATTTTTGACAGAACGTGCAGATAATAAGAGACCTCCTTTATTGGAAACGTTCGATCCATATCTCTTGAGATTGTAAAAGGAAAGCCAGCAGAGAGGTTTGTGCGTTGTTAATAGCCTCTTCCATTTAGAGCATCCATAGTGTTAGATTTGGCAGGGCTTTGCTTGGTCTTATCGCTGACAATCTTTGCTGTACCAATGACAATGGTAGGGCATTGATTCTTGGCGCAGGTCAATTCTTAGCAGTCTAGACCTTGATTGATGTGCCGGTGGAATGACGAGATAACATTGTTGGTGAGAGCTATACGTCTTTTCTCACCTAGCCTAAGAAAGGAAAAGATGCTGACGGTTTTCTTTGGAAAAGAAAGGAATCTTCTGGTCCGGGTTTAATTTTGAAGTTCTTATCGCCGAACCCTGCTGACCACTTCTCATCGGTCCAACTAATCTACTTGCCTTCTTTTCAGGCACCAAGGTCATACCGCTCACTTTGATGTGTGTTTGCACACAACTGATTGATTTGACTGTTGTAGAGCTTACCTTGTTGCCCTGTAAATGTCGGTTCTATATACAGTAAACCTCGGATATATCGGATTCAATTGTTCCCACTGGTTTTTTTTTGTAAAAAAAAAAGTGTTTTTATAGCAGACCCAGCTTGCAAAAAAATACAACAATCCGAGGCAAAAAGCAATAATAACAAACGTTATTTTCTGTTTCTGTTTACAATATCCAAGAATAATGAACTGTCATTCCTAATGATAGGCTTTCTACTCAAGGCTAATCAAATTGCCGTGTTATACTTTTATATCCTGCAAGGCTGCATGACTTTCTGGGACGTTTATGGTTTAGATTAGGAAAAGCAAAGCTATATTTTTTCATTTTGAAGCTGACAGGCTCCCAAACTTTGAATCAAATTGTAAACTGGAAACCCTAATATAAAAAAACATAAATGTCTTAAGGATTTTAGACGCAGTTAATGTTATTGTGAGCAATATATTTTTTTTTGGTACAAAGAAAGAAAAAAAAACAACAGATTGTTGTTGAAACTGGACGTGCTTGTACACTGGACAAAGATATTCTTTTTGTGTGCAAGAAGTGGAGCTGACAGTAATCTGGGCAGCATTCCAAAGCCATCAGCAATATGTTCTGTTCAGTCTGAATTACAATAGGTCATCTGTGGCAGATACGCCTCCTCCTTCCTCCTCCTCCTCACCTTCTGTCTTTAGCTCTGCTCCATAATTACCTCACAGTTGCATGCAATATATCTCCGCATTCTGGTCCTGACAAATGAAACTCATATCTACACTACTTGATATTCACCGCTTAAAATAACAAAACAAATATTTTTTCATGTTGTTGTAATTTATTCAACATGATGGACACTTGTAGCGTGACAACAACAACTGTGCAAGAAACAGAAGTAGAAGAAATAGAAAAAGTTCTCCCGTTCTGTGTGGAAGTGGTATATTTTTTGGCTTCTTTAGGTTAGAAGAAATGCCTTTGAGGCTAACTGGTTAATTTGCCGGCGGCACGGTGGGCGAGTGGTTGGCGTGCAGACCTCACAGTTACGAGACCAGGGTTCAATTCCACCCTCGGCCATCACTGTGTGGAGTTTGCATGTTCTCCCCGTGCATGCGTGGGTTTTCTCCGGGTTTCCTCCCACATTCCAAAAACATGCTAGGTTAATTGGCGACTCCAAATTGTCCATAGGTATGAATGTGAGTGTGAATGGTTGTTTGTTTATATGTGCCCTGTGATTGGCTGGCTGGCCACTAGTCCAGGTTGTACCCCGCCTCTCGCCCGAAGACAGCTGGGATAGGCTCCAGCACCCCCCGCCACCCTCGTGAGGAAAAGCGGTAGAAAATGAATGAATGAATGTTCATACACGGCGGTCGAGTGGTTAGTGCACAGGCCTCACTTGCTAGCTTGGTCGCGTGTTAATTTGCAGAGATCCTGCAGCGAAAGATTTGCGCAATGTGATGTAAACAAAGAAAAACTGGAGTGTAAAGGTGACTACAGACGTGTTATTTCATGTCTACAGGGCTCTAATAATGTTAAAAACCATGTTTAGAAAGTCATAACATTGAGTCCTATGCCATGGAAATGTATTTATTGCGGTCATAAACAATTAGAAGAAACAGAAGTATGGACATTCAAAACATGTGTGCGTTATCAAATGAATGGAGACACGCGAATACGTGAGATTATTATTTTTTTTTAACTTCCGGCTTCAAGGGGAAAACTGACCAATAAAAATCGCTGATGTTTGGTTTGGTAACGCTGTTGTCCAATCACGTGCGGTTTTCTTAACTACGTCAACCTACCAAACCGGAACAAATGCGTGCGGGCCTCTGACAACTCCGAACGCCTTCAAACTATTCTAAAACTCAAGTGAATGGTTTCGTTTTGTAATTAATGTAGCTATTTTAAACACATTTAGGGCGTTCGGTCTGACAATGGGAGCCAATAACAGTACCCGCCGTGTGTCGTATGAGTCAGACGAGAACGAGAACGTAACTGTGGTGAAGGGCATCAGGGTGAGTTGACTCCACACATGCTTGCAAAGCGTTGCACTATTGCTGGCTAAGATGAAATAATGGTTCCTTTGAGCATCTAGTGTTAAATTAAGGTATATAAACGTCACGGGAATGTTGATGTTGACGTCAGACGCTAAGTGTTCATAACCGTACAGAACCGTAAAACGCACAGAACTGCTGTAAATACTGTGTGTACATTACGAGGCCACAGCAACACCAACTGTAGCATCAACGATACATAACAAGACTGCGGTCACTTGAGCTGCTAAGTAGTTCAAAATGAAGGCTTCAAAAGTGAGCTTGCATGCGGTTAAATTTAGAAAAGAGAGGCTTTAGTCAGTCAGCTAAGACTTGAGTTGACAGGAGTCCCTTCAAAATAAAAGCATAATCCCATTTACGATAATGTTGTACTCTTTAGTGTCAAAATCCGAAATTAAATTGTGATATTTTTGATTTCCAGCTGTCTGAGAATGTCATCAACCGAATGAGAGAACCTGCTACGGCGCCCCCGTTTGTCCCAAATCCCAGGCCCGCACCTCCTTCCACCTTGATTCCTCCACCACCTCCCCCAGAGACCGTACCCACACCTTCACCACCTCCTCAACCCGAGCAGGTAGAAGCGCCCACCATTATTGACATGGTGCTGCCCTCTTCGTCACCTGCAGCTTTTGAGCCTCCCCTGCCACTAGCAACCCCTGCTCCTCCTTCTCCTCCTCCTGCTGCTGCTGCTGTTGAGCCGGTAACTACATGCTTTGCTTCTCCAACCCCCGCTGATGCAACCGTCCCCGCTGTGGTGAATACAGTAACCCCGCTTCCCCCTCCACTAATTGAGCCTACTGCTCCTTCACCTGTTGCATCCCCTCCTGCTCTCCTGCTTCCTGATTCCCAACCCCTGTCCTCCCTCCCTGTTTCTGAGCCTGTCACCACCCTGCCGCCACCTCCACAGGCTCAGGCTCCAGTGGGGCCAGTATCATCTTCTCCTGTGCCAGAATCTAGTCCAGTACCTCCGCGGACGCCTGCTGCTGCACCAGCCAGTAAGTTTTCCATGCACTTTGCAATCTAAACATATCTTCCACTGCTCAATATAAACTTGGATGCAGTCTCTTTGTCTCCGTGGGAAGAGGCGGGGCCGCTAGCATACACAGAGTTGCAATGTTAAAATTTCTCGCAGTTCCGATCTCGTGTATCGCCTCGAGTGTCTCGACACAGCCCTAGAAATAAGCCGTGGCATGTCCTCCATGACGGAGAGAAAAAGTTCTCCCATTCTGTGTGGAAGTGGTACATTTTTTTGGCTTCTTAAGGTTAGAAGAAATAACTTTGAGGCTAACTGGTTAACTTGTTAGCCTGGTCGCTTGCTAATTTGCGGCCCTCTCGAGACCCTGCAGCGAAAGAGTTGCGCAATGTGATGTAAACAAAGAAGAACAGGGGTGTAAATGTGGTTACAGGCGTAATATTTCATGTAATTTTATCAAAATATTCAATTTATTCCAATCCAATTCACTTTATTTATATTGCACATTTTATAAACAGAGTTTTCAAAGTGCTGCACAGACTAGTAAAATAAAAAAAGTAAAAATAAAATACATTAAATAAAGGTACAAATTGAATTTAATCCAAAAAAAGATCAAATAAGAAATAAAATAGAAAAATATATATTAAAATATTAAAAACAAGAATCAAAGCAATAAAAGTATAAACAATCCAATAAAAAAATAATAAATTAAAAAAAATAAAATAAAATAAATAAAACAGTGAGTATTAACAGTGAGTCCTATGCCATGGTAATGTATTTATCGCGGTCGTGTCCGGAACCAGTTAAACGCTATAAACGAGAGGCCAGTGCATAGTTAAAAAAACAAAACTAAACATTTTTTCAATGCAACTCCATTCGCCGTCATTACTTTGATTGACATGTTTACCTTTTAACGTGGGCACACAAGCTTGTGTCTTATCCTCCCTACACGAAACAAAAGTTTATCATTATTATAACAGTGCACTTCTTCACTGTAATGACTCATTTCATTATGACTTACATAAGCATGCAATGCTTCGTCAAAGTTAATTAGAGGTTACACGAGGATGAAGTGTCCAGGGATTAATTTTATGTGCGGCTACATTTTGAATTTTAATCATGTTTATTGTGTGGGTGTTTGCTCTAAAGCTTTTTTGTCTTCAACGTTTTAATATAACTATATATTTGGACTGCATAATTAGTCTTCATTTTTTTTTTATGATTCATTGTCAGCCTATGATTGCTAAAGAAATGATCCATTCTTTCCCCTATTAATGTCAATAAAGTGGTAATTAGTCGTGGCTCCTCACTGCTGCTTGTGCACGTTTGACATGCACAAGTTGACTGGATATAACTAGCAAACTGTTTTAATGGGTTAAAACACGCGGCTGTTGCACCTTTGCAGCATCTTTTAGTAACTTTTACTTCTTAATTCTCCTCTTGTGTTGGGGTCGGCCCGTTTTACATTTTAATGCATAAAAAGAATTATAACATTTGTTTATTGCATCAAGGCTTTTTGACTTTGTCAGGAAACTCTATTTAAAAATAAATAAATAAATAAATAAATAATTTTTACTACTATTTTAAAATGGTCTGGTTTCAACATGGTTATAATAATATGACTATAAAGCAATATTTTGAGCCACAACTGAAATCATAAGTGTACAATTAGCCAACACAATGACAACCAGCTCCTCTTCTCATCATGTAAGCTTCAGGGGATTCTCATTTTGACCGCTTTTCCAGTATACCAGCAGAAAAACAATTGTCCAGACATGTGAGGTGAATTCACTCATTTGATTGGCTGATTTCACATTTACAATTTGGATCATGGGCAGCACGGTGGATGAGTGGTTAGCGCGCGGACCTCACAGCTAGGAGACCCAGGGTTCCATTCCACCCTCGGATAGGATAAGAGGATAAGACGTAGAAAATGAATGAATGTTGGTGAAGTATCCCTTTGTAGTAGGGAACTGATATTTGCCTGAAACTAACCTATGTTCTACTGCTGACTCTCCGGGTACTCCGGTTTTCCTCCCACATTCCAAAAACATGCTAGGTTAATTAGCGACTCCAAATTGTCCATAGGTATAAATGTGAGTGTGAATGGTTGTTTGTCTATACGTGCCCTGTGATTGGCTGACGACCAGTCCAGGGTGGACCCCGCCTCTCGCTCAAAGACAGCTGGGATAGGCTCCAGCACCCCCGCGACCCTCGTGAGGAAAAGCGGTAGAAAATGAATGAATGACTCTTGTATTCACTTTTAACTACAGTACAGTTAGGAGACCCAGGTTCAATTCCACTTTCGGCCATCTCTGTGTGGAGTTTGCATGTTCTCCGGTTTCCTCCCACATTCCAAAAACATGCTAGGTTAATTAGCGACTCCAAATTGTCCATAGGTATGAATGTGAGTGTGAATGGTTGTTTGTCTATATGTGCCCTGTGATTGGCTGGCTGGCCACCAGTCCAGGGTGTACCACGCCTCTCGCCCTAAAGACAGCTGGGATAGGCTCCAGCACCCCCGCGACCCTCGTGAGGAAAAAGCGGTAGAAAAAGAATGAATGAATGATATATGTTCTATATCCCTCAGTAATAACCAGGTAACAACCTTCAATTTATGAATATGATTCTTTTGAGGTTCATTTTTACCATTTTTGGAAATTGAAATTGAGGGGTATAGTGACAAAAAAGGCCTACATGCCCACACCAAAAGTATTAAAACCAACATTTTCATGAATGAGGAAGCCTAAGAAGGTAACCAAGACATGAGAAGCAAATTTGATGGTAACTTAACGGTATTTTATACACGGGTCAAAACCGACCCGTTAACCTAAGAGATGATACCAGAAAGCTAACACAAGAGGAAGGTTAAATTTTGAGTTTCTCCTTCCTGCTGCCGACTTCGGTATCAGGCAGAGGACATTTGAATGTTGCTCATTACGCCACACAGACAAGCATGTGGGCTGCCGAGTGGGCACAGAGTGGCGTTCGGGGGGGCGTGGGCAGGCATCCCCATCCTCCTTAGCTGTGCCCAATCGACACGGTAATTAAAAAGGCCAACTTATGCCATGCCACAGTGACTCCGGTGATTAAAACGACACCTCTGCAGCTCGCCACAATAAGCCAAGGAAGGAAGGAAGGCAGGCCGGCCGTGGTCGATGGGAAATGTGCTGCATTTTGGATTTGCCCTTCCTTGACACCAGACAAAATTTCGAGTGATCGCAATCTGACAATTTAATTTACTCACGTATAGTGTGTTACACAAAAGCATGCTTTTATTTTTTTGCTGTTCCCCTGGCAACGGTCTTCCTATCCAATTAAGTGATCCCCCCTCATTGTTTGTGCTAATTGGTTTTCAGATTAAAAGATAAATACAACAATAGCTTGCTGTATTTTGAAATGTGTTGCATGCAGTTGGCGAGACAATGTTATTTCATAGCGCAACAGTGGCATCGAAATGGCGGCGTGTTTTCCTCGTCATGTATGTGAGCAGTCCAAAGTGCAAGTTGGCCAATAGCGTGCATAATTAGCAGTGTTTGACCACAGATTCTCACTTCTGAATGCCGGGGAGAGGATGATATTTGCACGTTTTAAAAACGACATTTTTTAATTTATAGGAAAGGAAACCATGGCTGCACGGTGGTTGAGTGGTTAATGCACAGACTCGAGTTCAATCCCACCATCTCTGTGTGGCGTTTGCATGTTCTCCCCGTGTATGCGTGGGTTTTCTCCGGGTACTCCGGTTTCCTCCCACATTCCAAAAACATGCTAGGTTAATTGGCGACTCCAAATTGTCCATAGGTATGAATGTGAGTGTGAATGGTTGTTTGCCTTTTGCCCGAAGACAGCTGGGATAGGCTCCAGCATCCCCCACGATCCTTGTGAGGATAAGCGGTAGAAAATGGATGAATGTTCATACTTGGCTGCACGGCGGTCGAGTGGTTAGCGCGCAGACCTCACAGCGAGGAGACCCGAGTTCAATTCCACCCTCGGCCATCTCTGTGCGGAGTTTGCATGTTCTCCCCGTGAATGCGTGGGTTTTCTCCGGGTACTCCGGTTTCCTCCCACATTCCAAAAACATGCTAGGTTAATTGGCGACTCCAAATTGTCCATAAGTATGAATGTGAGTGTGAATGGTTGTTTGGCTGGCTGGTGACCAGTCCAGGGTGTACCCCGCCTCTCGCCCGAAGACAGCTGGGATAGGCTCCAGCACCCCCACAAGGCAGAGATGGCCGAGGCTGGGAATGAACTCGGGTCTCCTAGCTGTGAGGTCTGCACGCTAACCACTCGACCGCCGTGCAGCCAAGTATGAACATATTCCGTTTATTAAAATTGATTGCAATTAGAACATGCAAACTCCACACATAGATGGCCGAGGGTGAGATTGAACTCGGGTTTCCTAGCTGCGAGGTTTGCGCACTAACCACTTGTCCACCGTGCAGCCCAGCTCTTTTCATATTTTCACATATTTTTTTAATTTTGTAAGAAGGCATTTAAAGCCTTTGTGGACACCGATGAAAGAAAGAGACAGAAATCCAGTTACCGTATGGTGTGTGTGTGTGTTCGAGTCCCAGAGTCCCTGGCTGGAATCTGTCTATAGTGTTCCAACTCACAAAGAACCACTGCCCAGTCACCAACACATGGATGCTTTGTTTGGAATGACGGAATGGAATGGGGTACCATCATAACCGAGACATACTTTTAGCAAGTAGTACTACTATAGTACTACTACAGTTGTCACTCATTTATCATGGTTATTGGCTCCAGACCAGTAGAAGAAGTATTAATAAATGAGCTCAAATAGCCCCCAAAAAATGGTTGAATGACTTTTTACTTTTGCTAAGCCTATTTTGCAGTACTACTTTAACGCCAAAAGATGTACCGATTCCACCTCGGTCAAGTTGAAGAACCTGTCCACCTTCTAAACCGTACTGTAAATATTCATCCATGGGAGGCCCGCACGCTGCACCGCGCTAATAGTGTGCTCTACACCATTCCGCTATTCCCACTGGGACTCCCAGTGGAGTCGAACTCTTGAAGTGTGGACCCTTTGCTTTTGACAGCTCTTATTATGGAGAGAAAGGCCTCAACTGTCTGTTAAGAGCATTTTGATGAACAGGAGTGTGAGGTGAAAAAAAAAAACAAAAAAAAGGTAAATGGCACCTGTCTGCTCAAGGCTAGAGGAGTTTTTTTTTTTCATCTTTGAGCGCGGTGAAAGGTGCGCTTTGACTCCGCCGGAATCGTGCGGGAGTGTTAATGTTACAGATTATGCCTTCCACGCGGGTCCCGGGGGTTAATGAAAGTCCTGATGAGAAATGCAATTTGCCTTCGTCTATTATCTCCACCGGCAATAGTCGCCCGTGTCTTTTTTTTTTTTCTCCCGCGTGAGGTTTTCCACGGGGCACGCTGATTGGTGGCGAGGCGAGGAAAAGGGAACGACGGGGGCCGCACGTCTAAGACGATGATGAGTTTTTAATCTTTTTAACATTTACATGTCCTACTCGGGATCGACCGGGCTCTTGTCGAAGTGGGACTACGCCAGACGCCGAGCAAGGACCCCCGGAGAGTGTTTATCATATCAGGCGCCGGTCTCTCGCTGACCTCCGTGGGTGCCTGCTAGCTACCGCAGCCGTCTCCCGGTGAAAGCACGTGGCGATAAGTGGGGAGTTTTTTTTACAGCTCACCTGAACTCTACGGACTTTTAAATATTACTGTTCCATTCGGAGTGCTCGGACAAATGGTTTATATTTCCAGTGTAAATAGGGAGCTTTTAAAGGGCAGTTGAAATGCCGGTTTTACACGCTGGGAGAAAACCGTCGGAATGATGATGCTTGAACTCTTAGGTTGAAGAGTCGTAGTCCTCCTCAACATCCCGGAATGGAAAAAATTGTGTTTTTTTCTTGGTAACACATAACTCTAGATTTTGACTTCAAATCATCTTTGGAGGTTTTGCTGATTTTGATAGTTTGGGAATGACACCGGACCCAACGAAGGGGGCAAACTAGTCGATGGAAAACTGTACCAGATAACTCAGAAAAAGTATGATTAATTTTTAGAAATTATTATTATTATTTTTAAAATTATTTTTATTGTAAAATATTTATATATTTATTGCACGATAAAAAATTTTTATAGGTAAGTAATAACTTATTGAGTGTTACCTGTCACAATATTTTCTGAACCTTATACAGTTTATGATTGGAACGTAGATCTCTGGTCATCATGCCAGTCTTGGATGCAGTTATGAAAAGTATGAAAATTAATTAGATTAAAAGTTTGGCCTTCCTTTATCGCCCTTGCTTTCATTTCAATCCTGAATCTTATTATTATTATTATTATTATTACTTTATTAATTTAATATAAAAATAATATTAATAATAAAATGTTATTATTAGTAATGTAATGAAATATTATTGTATTAATTTTTATTAATAAATAATAATAATACAATTTTGTTATTAATTTAAAATTTAAATTAAAACTTTATTAATTTAATAAAATAATAATAATAATAATTTAACATAATAATCAAATTGTATTATTAATGTAATGGTATTGTATGAATTTTTATTTTGCTAAATTATTTGGTTAATTAAACAAATAATAACTTTGTTATTAATTTAAAATTAAAACATTATTAATTAAATCTAATAATAATAATATAACATAATAATAATACAATTTTATTATTATTAATGTAATAAATGATTGTATTGATTTTTATTGTACTAAAATTGTTTTATTAATTCAACAAATAATAATAAAATCTTATAAAAATCTTATAAAATAAAATAAATAAAATCCCAAGGGAGGCTTTGGGATTCTAGCTAACTTTTTCCTGCTGACCACACACAATTTGGCGTGCATGGGAGCGACTTTAGAAAGCACCAATGGAACATAAAACTCCCTGAGCTTTTTTTTATTTTATTTTATTCATATAAAAATGTATTCCAAACATTTGTGGCAACCGAGGGACTGGTTTATTTGTAACATCCTCCTCCTAAATGGAGCATGGCTGATCCTGATAGAGTCGTAATGAAACACCTCTCTGTTGCTGATCAATGATGCTTCTTGCTGCTGTCAAACCCGACAGCTGAGGCATGAAGGATGCTTTTCCCGCAGTAGCGTCGCCTCTCCATTGCACTCCGCTCATCATATTTTCTGTCCCTTGTTACTGACACGGGTGGGGTGGGGGGTCGAAACTTTACAGTTGGCACTTTGTTTTGCTTAAGCAGGTGAGTCGCCCCAGAGCCAAGTTATGAAGCATGGGGGTGTGCTAAAACTGCCGGGGCAAGGTGAACGGGATTATTATGATGGACGGTAGTAGGGGGAGATAAATGCTAACGAGTGTGGATTTTATGTATTCACCGCGAAGCTGCTAGTGCTCTGGAAACCGGAATGCTGCCATCTTTTCTGCATCAACAACACGGGCGCATCGTTCTGCAAAAGTGCTACAAAGAGCGAACAAGCAAGCCTCAAGCTAACTCTATTTGAGGATCACACACACGGGGATGATCATGTTTGATTTTCCTCGTTAGATAAGCTGTCAAGATGGGCTGTGAATCGGTTGACCTGTTGATGTTTAGTTTTGAGTTTCCAAAGATGATCAGCACCCAGTGTGGTCATCTACTACCATGTATTCCTTCTTTTGCCTTGCATTTTAATGGGCAAATACAACCGTCCCTCGTTTAGTATTCTTAATTGCTTCCACACATCTAAGTCTCTTAGAAAAACAGATAAAAATACAGTATAATTGTCTATCTGTGCAGCATGGGACCAATTTAGATGCCGCCTTCAAGGTCGGCTTGCAGCAAACTATGTGAACATGCAAAAAAACCCAATTGGGTTTGTAACTGTATATTGTTTTTTGGAGTAAAACAAAGGCTTATGTTTGTAAAATGTATCCATTTACCGTATTTTCTGGACTATCAGTCGATCCGGAGTATAAGTCGCAAAAAGCTAAAAATGCATAATTAGGTAGAAAAAAAACCATTCATAAGTCGCACTGGAGTATAAGTCGCACAAGGCCAAACATGCATAATTAGGTTGAAAAAAAACATACATAAATCGCACTGGAGTACAAGTCGCACAAGGCCAAAAATGCATAATTAGGTAGAAAAATCATACATAAGTCGCACTGGAGTACAAGTCGCACAAGGCCGAAAATGCATAATTAGGTAGAAAAACATACATAAGTCGCACTGGAGTATAAGTCACACATGGTCAAAAATGCATAATTAGGTAGAAAAAAAACATACATAAGTCGCACTGGAGTATAAGTCGCACAAGGCCAAAAATGCATAATTAGGTAGAAAAAAAACATACATAAGTCGCACTGGAGTATAAGTCGCACAAGGCCAAAAATGCATAATTAGGTAGAAAAAAAACATACATAAGTCGCACTGGAGTATAAGTCGCACAAGGCCAAAAATGCATAATTAGGTAGCAAAAAACATACATAAGTCACACTGGAGTATAAGTCGCACATGGTCAAAAATGCATAATTAGGTAGAAAAAAACATACATAAGTCGCACTGGAGTATAAGTCGCACAAGGCCAAAATGCATAATTAGGTAGAAAAAACATACATAAGTCGCACTGGAGTATAAGTTGCACATGATCAAAAATTCATATTTAGGTAGAAAAAACATACATAAGTCGCACATGGTCAAAAATGCATAATTAGATAGAAAAAAAACATACGTAAGTTGCACTCGAGTATAAGTCGCACAAGGCCAAAAATGCATAATTAGGTTGAAATTAAACATACATAAGTCGCACTGGAGTATAAGTCGCACATGGTCAAAAATGCATGATTAGGTAGAAAAAAAAAACATACGTAAGTCGCACTGGAGTATAATTCACACAAGGCCAAAAATGCATAATTAGGTAGAAAAAATTATGTTAATAAAAAAATATGTTATTGTGATGATGTGCTAACAATCAAATCTGGTGCTTGTCTCACCAAACTGTTACTGACACCTAGTGGGCAATGTAGAATACTACATTCACAATTAAAATGCTTTTTGTATTTTAGTTCAGAGATCATTTATCAATGAAAAAAGAAAAGAGTGAGGGCATGATGTTCAAACCGTGATGTAGCAATGGACGTTTTTAGCACATTAGTACTTTATTCCATTGAACTTTACCTTAAATGTATTTTCTTCCATTTCACTGTTAAGAAAAGGCCATCACGGAAGAAAGGTGCGCATTTGCGTGTCCGGGCATCATGACATTTTACCAGGTAATAACAATAGCCGCTGACAGGAGGGATAATCCCATCTAACTAATGCAGTGTGAGTGCAATCTCCGCACTTCCGCACGCTGCAGCACACCGTGTGCCTCTTGTGTCTTCAGAGCACGTTTTGGCCCGGTCGCCGCCTGCCATCTATACTTTCATGCTTAATTACCTGCCAAGATAGACGGCGAGGACACCAGAGGCGTCCACGTGTGTGATGTCCCTGACATGGATATAGGTAGATAAAGGTTGCGGGGGATTTGAGCGTATAGAAGATGTCTGTGCTTGTGTGTTGTGAAAGGTAATTTTCATGAAAGTGTACAAGGTCTTTTGCTAGGTTATGTCCAAACACGTCCATCTCCAACAGCTTTTCTGTCATGTTTTAGTTGATGAAGAATCCCTGAAGAAGATCAGTGACGAGTTGTACGAAGGCCTGGAGAAGCAGAGAGTCAAAACGGAGCAGGAGCTCCAAGCCTGGTGAGATACAAACACAATATTAGCTACACTTGCACTATTATACTACTATTTCATTTGATTTTCAAACACCCTGGACTGGTCGCCAGCCAATCACAGGGCACATATAGACAAACAACCATTCACACTCACATTCATACCTATGGACAATTTGGAGTCCCCAATTAACCTAGCATGTTTTTGGAATGTGGGAGGAAACCGGAGTACCCGGAGAGAAAACCCAAGCATGCAAACTCCACACAGGTGGGATTGAACTGTAGGTCTCCTAGATTGAACTCTAGTAGGTCTGTGCGCTAACCTACACGACCGCCGTGCAGCCTGATTTGATTTTGGGGTGGAAAATCCAACGAAATACAGCTGGAATAGGTGCAGATTCTGCAAGATCTAGAAAGCTTTCTGTGCGGGTTATTGTGTGTAGCTGCTCTATAAGCCTAACCCTAACCGTATTTTTTTTTATTTTATTAATTTGCAAATAACTACATGAAATTTTATGTACCGTATTTTCCGGACTATAAGTCGCACTTTTGTTTCATAGGTTGGCTGTTCCTGCGACTTATACTCCAGAGCGACTTATGTATGTTTTTTCCTACCTAATCATGCATTTTTGGCCTTGTGCGACTTATACTCGAGTGCGACTTATGTATGTTTTTTTCTACCTAATTATGCATTTTTGGCCTTGTGCGACTTATACTCCAGTGCGACTTATGTATGTTTTTTTTCTACCTATTTATGCATTTTTGGCCTTGTGCGACTTAGCCAAAAGCGCTGCGTCTCATATTGACCCGAATGAGGTGATAACAGGGGCAAAGCTTGTAACTTCCAGAGCCCGTAAATGCAGGAGTGCTTCAGCTCACACTGCCTTCATAAAATTGTAAAGAAAAGGCTGCATTTTGTTGTTTGAGCCCCCCCCCCCGTCCTACCCCGGGGGCAATCGAACACCATTGCTTCTTCTATGATGTAAAAGCAAGGAAAATGGGTGACGCGGCAGAAATGCAGCCATTTAACATTTAGCAGACTTGTAAAAGTGCGTTATTTTCCAGAATGGAGATCTATTTTCAGGCCGGGGGTGTAGTGGCCAGTGTACACACACACACACACACACACACACACACACACACACAAGTGCAGCTGATGATTGCTTTCTTGTTTAGGCCTGCATTTTTTTTGGTCTCTCGAGTCTAAACGAGGGCTTGAAAGCCAACATGATGTCCATTAATTGCAAGGAGGGAGCAATTCTGAAGCACTTACGCCTTTGAAGGGACATCAATACGCAGGCTGCATGAAGCGGCTACAATAAAAAAAATAAAACATAAGAGCGCAAAACAACGATTTGTCCGAGCTACTTTTCTCTTGAATGAGTCTAAAGGAGGAAGTTAATCAATAACCCGATAACCTAACACTACCTCCTCCTGAATTGAGAGAGTGTGTGTGTGTTGTATTTGGTGTGTGTTTAGCAGCTAATCACAGTTGTCTATTCACTCGGGTCCACTGGACAGTATCCAGGTCTATTAAAAAGGGGAGGGGGGCACAATTATTGCACCTGCTTGCTTCTTGATGGTCAAAAAGGAAGTGAACTCCTCACGAGAAAAAGCGCCGACCTTCCTCCGGCGGCAGGCTGAACGGATGGCCTGCTCCAACGCTCAGGAAATTACCTCAGGTTAGCACCTTTCCTTTCGCAGGCATGATTAATTGATCCGGAGAAGTAAAGTGCTGATGTGTTTCGGGAAAAAAGGGATGCAGATTGGAAAAAAACACAGATTGGAAGATGGATATGCTGACCTTTATGACTATTAATCAAAGCGGGGACACATCTGAAATGTTACTAATTACATCCGGTATCAGAAATGGGATTGACACCTGTGTAGGACTGAAACGGACGAAAAAGGGTGGGACTAAAAATTTGTCAATACATGCACCCCGACTGTGTTCCCTGTAGGGCATAATTAGGTAAGAAAAAACATACGTAAGTCGCACTCGAGTATAAGTCGCACAAGGCCCAAAATGCATAATTAGGTAGAAAAAAAACATACATAAGTCACACTGGAGTATAAGTCGCACAAGGCTAAAAATGCATATTCAGGTTGAAAAAAAAACATACATAAGTCGCACTGGCGTATAAGTCGCACAAGGCCAAAAATGCATAATTAGGTAGAAAAAAACATACATAAGTCGCACTGGAGTATAAGTCACACAATGCCAAAAATGCATAATTTGGTAAAAAAAAAAACATACATAAGTCGCACTGGAGTATAAGTCACACAATGCCAAAAATGCATAATTAGGTAGAAAAAAACATACATAAGTCGCACTAGAGTATAAGTCGCACAAGGCCAAAAATGCATAATTAGGTAGAAAAAAACATACATAAGTCGCACTGGAGTATAAGTCACACAATGCCAAAAATGCATAATTAGGTAGAAAGAAACATACATAAGTTGCACTGCAGTATAACAAGTCAAGTTACAAGTCTGCTAAATGTTAAATGGCTGCATTTGTGCCGTGTCACCCATTTTCCTTGCTTTTACATCATAGACGAAGCAATGGTGTTCGATTGCCCCCGGGGTAGGACGGGGGGGCTCAAACAACAAAATGCAGCCTTTTCTTTCCGAATTTTATGAAGGCAGTGTGAGCTGAAGCACTCCTGCATTTACGGGCTCTGGAAGTTACAAGCTTTGCCCCTGTTATCACCTCATTCGGGTCAATATGAGAGACGCAGCACTTTTTTTTTTTGCCATTTCCACGTTTCCTCACTCCTCACACAAATAAAGTGAAACACAAAATCATGATGGCCGCATCGGCGTGTGCGACACTTGGGAATAAGTGTTGTCTCCTAAGTGCTGGACTTTGATTGGCTTCCTCCTGTGTTTGCCTCTTTGGCAGTTAAAGATACAAGGTAGTTAAAAGTTTGCTTCTGTTGAGATCGAGTGAATTTTCCCCACACAAAGTCTGAAGGCTTTATTGGCTCGGCAGAGCTTTCAAGCCATAAATGAACTCCATTTTTTTTTTTTTTTAAGCATGCTAGAAAAGTTAGGGCTCAGTGAGGAGTCAATTTGGATGTACGGGTCTACACCCCCCCCCAAACTGACTCATTTGTTTGCAGGGTGCAGCTTTGCCTCCGCTGCCACTCTCGGCGAGGCATCGGAGCAGAACCACTTCCAAGAAATGGAATGAGTGCGGGACAGAAACCGCTGTCGCTCCGGCATCAACCCATGGCGCCCTTTTGTCATTTGTTCATCGGTTGTTTGCGTGGAGATGATTCAATGAGTTCCACTTCCTGCGGTTATAATGGCGATGTTTGTGCACCGCATTGCATCATCAAGGATGCCGCGGCTGACCGTATGCTGCTGATCGGCCATCGCCGACATAGACTTTTTTTTTTTATAGCTGCTTGCAAATGATGGCTCGGAACAGCGTTATGTTACTTCCGCTTCTAAAATGAATCATCGGCGTGCATGTGGCCTCCTCGCATTCAGGTGCGTTTATGTGCGAGTGCATACGTGTCAGGGAGCGTGCGCACGGGGGCCATAAAATATTCATGGCCAGCATTCAGCGACATTATTCCTAACATCAATATTGCATAGGGCCTCTAAATGCCTTTGTTTCAGGGCGCTTTCTGCTGGACTCCATCCTGGATGACAAATGTAGACGAATGTAAACATTCATGAGACCGAGGCACGTAATGCAGAGGCGGGATTCTTCAATTGCGTTTGGGATCGTGGTATATAGGTAATGGTAATGGTTTAATTCTATTTGAACAGGCATCAGATTACAATTGAATGCATCACATAATCAGTTCACAGTTCCACATGTCCAAAAGGAGTAGGAAGAAGCAAAGCTTATTAAATCCTACCCCTCCATCTGGTACTTTTACAATCAGTAACTGTTACATTTGTTCACTTCCTGCTTTCCTAATATCATTTATTATTTTTTTATGTATTTTATTAATTTTTATTAATTATTTTTTCTAATTTTTGTATTTATTTATTTTTGTCACGTACTGAAGTAATGGTTTAATTTCATTTGAACATGCTTAATTTGAAGCAAAGCTTATTAAATCCTACTCCTCCATCTGGTACTTTTACAATCAGTAACTGTTACATTTGTTCACTTCCTGCTTTCCTAAAATAATTTATTTATTTTTTAGATATTTTTTAATGTATTTTATTTTGATTTATTTATTTTTGTATTTATTTATTTATTTTTGTCATGTGCCTAAGTAATGGTAATGGTTTAATTTAATTTGAACATGCATCAGATTACAATTGAATGCATCCCATAATCAGTTCACAGTTCCACATGTCCAAAAGGAGTAGGAAGAAACAAACCTTATTAAATCCTACTCCTTCATCTGGTACTTTTACAATCAGTAACTGTTACATTTGTTCACTTCCTGCTTTCTTAATATAATTTATTTATTTTATTTGTTTTTTATTAATTTTCTTTTTTTTAATTTTTAATGTATTTTATTTATTTTCATTTATTTATTTATTCATTTATTTTTGTCACGTGCCGAAGTAATGGTTTCAGGTTTTTTTTTTTTTTTTTTTATTATTTCGTTTTTTTATTTAAGTATTTTATTTTTGGAAATGACAAAAAACACAACTAAAATCGGGAAAACAGGACAGCCGGACAAACAAGAATCTCAACGCTAAAGAGAAAGGGACCCAAGCTACTGCTCAGCGTCACGCCACCAGCCAGCAAGAATCAGCTGAAGGGCCCTTGAGCATGACGAGGAGGTGGAGAGAGGAGTCTGCAGCAGATGAGAGCACACCTGCACACGTTTATATGCTTCAGAGAGGGCGGGGCCAATCAGCGGGTTTCTGAAAACACAAGAAAAAAACCCTAATTGGACACTTTTTTTTATATGGCAACGACTGGAGCCAACCCCGGAACACAGGTGCCGTCGGACGGTGGCCGATGCCAATACCCTAGCATCAACACCAGCGGTGCCAGAAGGTCAAAGGCCTGCCGCCATACTGCATGACTTCCTGTTAGGTGCTGCCCCCCTCTTGGGTTCTTACGTCCGTAACTCCATCAACCCATCAGCACAGACCGCCAACGCCAGCTGTTCTCTTGGAAGTGGCGCTGCTTCATTTTTAGGAAGTCCTTCAACATCATTCCATTACTCAGATAATTCTTTTTTTTTTTTCTCGCTCTCGCCGTCTCTCGCCTCTTCCCCACCTGGTGTCAGTCCTTTACAGCCAAAGGAAAAATGACTCCAATATCCCAGGCAGAGTACAATATTGGCTAGACAGCAATAGAGCTGGAGCAGACAGATAGCATCCAGTTAGGCATAGCAGCTCGGAGGAAGCCCTCTTTTTTTTGGCTAGCCTTTTTCCACCATCTTTGTACGTGTTTTTGCATCCTAGCAAAACCAGTTCACGGCTCCAAATCGTGACCAGGAGTCTTCTTGAGTAAAGTAACGCTGCAGTGACCAGGCAGGGATTGTGTGGAAATGGTGAATGTAAAAGGTCATTAAGAAGCAACCTCCCCCCCCACATTGTATGTGTGTGTGTTTGTGACTGTGTGGGCGCCCGAACCTTATGATGGATGGGGGGTGTGCCGACGTGCAGCCCAGCGGACTGTGAGCGGACGTGGCGGGGGCCTCCCTCCCATGACTTCCTCCAACTCCTCACTCTCCTCTCTTTGCTTGGCTTCCTCCAGGGCCAAACATGTCATGTTGCTGCTACTCCTTTTTTTTTTTATTTATTTTTGGAGCGGGAGCGAACCACCCACCCAACCTCCTGCTGTTCTCCGCTACTCTCTGACATTTAGTCCGATTTGCGGGACACACGGCGGCTTGGAGGCATCCAACGTGACCTACCTGTCATCTTCGTACAGATCAGTGGTGCCATGTTACGGTCATCACCGCGGTCCGTCTGTCCATCTGGATCCATCATTAACAGTATCTCAACTATATGCTACTAAAAATATATACTATACTTTGGCCCGTCTGTCCATATGGATCCATCATTGACAGTATCTCAATTATATTCTACTAAAAAAAAGCAGACTTTTTTTTTTTAGAATTTTTTTTCTCAATATTTTCACTTTATTTAGGTAAAGTTAATTTTTTTTCCATTTTTTCTGTTTTTTTTAATTAAACTATTTCGACTTTCTTGTCAAATAATCAAATTGTAAATTTGCCTTTCATTATATTTTGACTAAATGTCCATATTATAACATTTCCCCCAATTTAATTTTCTCAAACTTTATTTTGTTTTGTTTTTCATATTTTTTTTCTACATTTTTTTGTTGTTGAAAATTTTAGGTCTATGCCACTAAAATGATGTTTGTTCGAACTTAACGAGTGTATTCTCGCAAAAATGGAATACAGCTTTATTCTCTTAATATTTTGACTTTATTCTCTTACAATTTTATTTTTTTTTCAATTTTATTTTGTTTTATTTTTTTCTGTGAATTTTCTGCTGCTAGCCACAATAACAATCTTTATTTAGTTTTGTTTCTCATAATAATATTTTTTCTCAAACTTCATTTTGTTTTGTTTCTCATATTTTTTTAATAAATTTTTTTTTCAAAATTTCAACTCTATGCCACTAAAATGATGTTTGTTCTAACTTAACGAGTGTATTCTCGTAAAAATGTGACTTATTTCATTGGAATACAGCTTTGTTCTCTTAATATTTTGACTATATTCTCTTACAATTAAATTTTTTTTCTTTTTTCTTTTATTTTATTTTTTGGGTGAATTTTCTGCTACTAGCCACGATAACCATCTTTATTTAGTTTTGTTTCTCATAACAATATGACTTAAAAAATATTGAAATATTTCCATTTTGTGCTACTAAAATATGATTTTTTCTCATAGTATTATGTTTTGACTTTATTCTTGTAAATGTACTGCTGATTTTTCTTTTCAGTTTTGTTTTTTAATTATATTTTTTGAATTTTTGGCGTCACCCCGGCTGCTCAGAGCGTGTGCCTGAAAACAGTGCAGTTTGCTGGGGAACGGCAGGTGGCTCACCCCACTCTACCCTCCGGAAGAATATATGGTGCATCTGTACGTTCAATAGTTTGAATGTACAGGGAAATTCTCACTGAACTATGTTTCCTATCTTCCTATCTTTAAGTTTACGCTGTCTGAGAATTCAACTCAAGATTCAACTTTTTTTGGTCTCCTCCGCCAACGTTCTTTCAGTCTCAGCTGCCAGAATTTTTTTCGTCTTTTTTTTGTCTTTTCTGTCTTCATCTTACCTGGTCGTCGCCACTGAGGATGTTTCAGGGTTTCAGGGACGTTCCTCCTTTGCTCTAATCAAGCGCACCGTCGCTGCACCAGGAAGCGTGTTGCTAAGTAACTGCAAGAACCCAGCGGCGGGGTTCAAATAGTGGTCTTGGTGTCTGCGGAGAGCTTAATGCTGCTGTTTTTTCCAGACGTTAAATATTGACGGAGTATTTGGGAAAGATACATATTGATCTTCTTTGTTTTGTTGCCATCTCTCTTTGTTTGCAGACGCCTGTGACACGTATGGCTTGTAAATGAATGAATAAGCAAGTAAATTAGCATTTATCTGTGCCTCATTAGCGCCCTAATTACATTGGTGACCTTTTTTGAATGATTTTGGTACATGCTGTAAATATGTCACACCATGCTTGTGTCACTCGGACGCTTGGATCGTGTTAGGAAAATGACAGACTCCCTCATCAATGCATAGATTCACGTAAAAATGATATCCCCGGAAGATGACCTATGGATGCTCCACAGGCTGGAGGCCGAGAAGGCCCGTGCGGCAGCGCAAGCCCAGGCTGACACCAAGCGCCACGTGGAGGACGAGGTGTCCAGGATCCTGTCTGCAGAGCGCGTCGTGGCCCAGGAGAGCATCCAGCAGGCCGTCCTCAGGGAGAGGATCGCCACAGAAGACGAGAAGCTCCGTGCTCAGCTCTATGTGAGTACACCCGTCGCTTATTGTTCATGTTTTTTTTTTTTTCTTATTGTGCACACACTGTGAATCTATGTGCCGCAATCAACTGGTCGTGCCTGGCTCACTGACAAACGTCAGGATTTATGGCGTGGAATTCTAGTTCAGATTCATTTTTGCAAATATTATTTTGTACAATAAATTTAATTAATTAAAGTAATTAAATTAAATGAATTTAATTTAATTTTATTCATAAAATAATTGTATTTTATTCATAAAAGTAATTTAATTTAAATAATTTTTATTGTAAAATATTTATTGCACTCTAGTTCAGATTCATTTTTGCAAATATTATTTTGTATGAATAAATTTAATTAATTAAATAAATTTTACTCATGAATATAATTAAATTTTATGAATAAAATTAATTTAATTAAAATTATTTTTATTGTAAAATATTTATTGCACTCTAGTTCAGATTCAGTTTTGCCAATATTATTTTGTATAAATACATTTTATTAATTAAAGTAATTAAATTAATTAAATTAACTAAATTAAATTAATTTAATTCATAAAAATAATTACATTTTATGAACAAACAAATGAACATTAATTTAATTAATTTAAATTATCTTTATTGTAAAATATTTATTGCACAATTTAAAAATATATATTTATAGGCCTAAGACATTTTTTTTTAGATTTTCAAGTGGGCCTGAGTTGGTAAAAGTTTGGGAACCCCTGCTCTAGTTTATTGATTCTCAGCTTTCACACACAAAACACTTTGCGCTTGTGAGCTGAATGCACACTAACACAACACACGGTAAGTAAATATCTCAACCATGTCATCTAATATTGCTCATCGCCGCCTCTTTAACTTTCTGTTCGTTGGTCTGAATTCTCCTAAATTGCTACTATAAGCATTCTGCCATGTATTGTTTTCGGGGCTAAACACATTTACTGTGCTCCAAAGCAATGCTATTGATTATCTAGCTCATTTCACACACTCACGGCCGTCATATCAAACATATTACTTTTTGGCGAGAAAAGAAAGCGACTCCTGCACATTGTTCTTCATTCTCGATAATAAATTCATAAAGATGTCCTGGAAACAAGCTCGGTTTGTTGCACCTTGCTACGGCGGGACACGTTGTTATGAAGTATCTTTTAAAAAGCGGGTCAATATTCAATCAGGTGCTTTGACTGTATTTCCATGTGCTTTTAATTGAATGCCAATTGACCTGAAGCCCCGCTCTCCACATTCATTGGCGCTGAAAACATTTGTCATTGGAGCTTGCCGCTGCTGTTGGGCGTGCTATTGATTAGCGACAACCCCCCCCCCCCCCCCCCCCCACACACACACACCCCACAATACCGCAGCCCCTCCAACACACCTCTGCTCATTAAGATACAGGTCACGGCGCCATGCCTTCTTGAACAACGTACATTTTCTCCTCCTTCACACGCAATGTGAACAGTTATGCCTCCCCACGCTCGGCTATAATCGCCCGTAACGTCTGCCGCCATGCCAAGTTACAATTGTCGTCCAGGGCAAATATTTCTATTCAGTCCATTGATTGTGGGCCCATCTTTACTCACCCTGACTTGAAATTGGATGAACTAGCTTGTGGATGGACTGACACGTATAAACATATAAACGTACAGAATATACCTATGTATTTAGTATATTTGTACATGTATACAGGATTTTTGCTATATAAGATATAGCTTATATATATAGCTGATACTTAGATATAGCTGATACTGACACTGGTGTTTGACGGCTACTATTTAGTGCAGCTGCCAGGTGACGACCTGTGAGGCGTCTTTGTCTTCAACTTTTGCATCGTTTTTATGTCCTTGTTAGACCCAGTTTGTGCTGCTCTCTGAATGGAGTAGTTAACATGTTAGCATGGTAAGGGATTTTTTAGATGGGTTTTCTACTAATCTATTAGCCTTATGAAATGATGAACTTGGATTAGCAGCCATACCAGGAGATTGATGCAGAGGACTGACAGTTGTTGATAGTAGGCTTCTATGCAAAAATGTCCATCCTTCTTTGAAAATCATCTGATTCATTTTCATTGTTTGTGAAATGTATACAAATGTTTGTGAAATGGAAAAAAAAATTGTGAAATGCATGAAAATTTGTTTTTCTTTGGAAAACAAAGACATTTGCAAGCGATCCCAAACTTTTGAGCGGTTGTGTAGCTTTAAAACATAATATTCTATGTGCCATGTTTGTGTCCTTGTTAGACCTTGAACTTGTTTGTGCTGCTCTCTGAAGGGAGTAGTTAACAGCATGGTAAGAGATTTTTTTAGATGGGTTTTCTGCTAATCTATTAGCTTTATAAAATGATGAACTTGGAATAGCAGCCATACCAGGAGATCGATGCCGAGGACTGACAGTTGTTGATAGTAGGCCTCGATGCAAAAATGTCGATCCTTCTTTGAAAATCACCTGATTAATAGGCTGGAATTTAATGACTTCATAACATACCACAAAACAAATAATATATTTAGATTAATTAATAGATTTAGCATGGTTTTTATGTCCTTGTTAGACCCAGTTTTGTGCTGCTCTCTGAAGGGAGTAGTTATTTGTTATTTATTATTAGTTGTGAAACGGATAAAAATGTTTGTGAAATGGAAAAAAAAAATTTGTGAAATGCATGAAAATGTGTTTTTCTTTGTAAAACAAAAAAATTTGCAAGTGATCCCAAACTTTTGAGCGGTAGTGTATATGTAAAAATACTAATGATTAGTATTTCACGTCACAGTCTCAAAGTTTACAGATCACCAAACAATGGACCCTCCGATCGTTATCGGTCGATATCATTGAAAAAGGGACTGTATCGATATCAGCTGATTGACAGATCCCCTCTGCCAATCAGCTGCAGCATCCAGAACAATCATGTCTGCCGTGTGTGGGTCTTCCAGTCTTTGTTAGCGATAGAAGTTTTGCGCCCTACAAAGAAGCGATTGCCGTTATGGACCGCTGACCTGGTTCGAGTGCACTCTTGAGTTAGACTTCAGTGTGGCGAATGTGATGGAAAAGCACCCTTACCCGCCAGACTCCCACTCCCACTCCCCCTTCCTGTGACAGTCCTTCTTCCATCCAGTCAATCCACTAGTAATTGAAACGTCACAGGAGCGTGGGCAGGGTTGCGTGTTGTCACTCACTGTTGTCTTCCACGAGAAGAAGGCATGTTCGGTGTCAGGGTTCACACGTGTTCTGCCACTACAAGACCATGGAGAAGGACTTTGATCAGCGGAGTTAATTGGTAGACTCGTTAGGTGCAAATCAAGCTTTCATTGGATTTGGGTGGTCAATACCAGGGAAGGTTAGTAGCCAGAAAGACTCTTGACGTCCCCTTGAATGTAATCATGAATAATGATAAACGCTAGCACGCACGATTAATGTACTCTCTTCTTCACAGTCGAGAGTTAATTGAATCACACAGGGAGCTCCATCACGCTCCTACCCTTTTTTGGATGTTGAATGACGTGGCCCCTCGCACAGCCAAACCGGTCCAGTCGCCAATCCATCACCGGTCACGGGGTTTTTACAGGCTGCAACCTTAAGGCGGTATTTTCAATCAAACCCAGAGCCATCAATCTCCCTGAGATCCAAACCGAGTGCGTCCTACCTGCTGGCGATCTTTGGGTTATTTGCTGGTCCAAAACATCCTTCTTTAATACCACATAAGAATAAGCTTATAGGGAGGGCCTATATCATGCTTGCATCAAAGGGAATCGAATTAATTCATACTGGCGGTGTCACGAGACGATACACAAGATAGTGTCTGAGTACAAGATGACATTTTGACGTTACGTTTAAAAAAAAAAAAAAAGTTTCCCGACACGGTGGTCAAGTGGTTAGCCACACAGCTAGGAAACCCGAGTTCGATTCTACCCTTGACGATCTCTGTGTGAAATTTGCATGTTTTCTCCCCGTGCATGCGTGGGTTTTTTCCGGCTTCCTCCCACATTCCAAAAACATGCTAGGTTAATTAGCGACTCCAAATTGTCCATAGGTATGAATGTGAGTGTGAATGGTTGTTTGTCTATATGTGCCCTGTGATTGGCTGACTCGCCAACAGTCCAGGGTAGACTTCTTAAAAGTCCCTTCTTAAAGGCGACCTACTTGTATTTGGTCATTTGTATTAAGTTTGTGGGTTCTTATAGAGCAGCTACACACAATAACCCGCACAGAAAGCTTTCTAAATCTTGCAGAATCTGCACCTATTCCAGCTGTATTTCGTTGTATTTTCCACCCAAAAATCAAATCAGGCTGCACAGCGGTCGTGTGGTTAGCGCACAGACCTAGAGTTCAATCTAGGAGACCTACAGTTCAATCCCACCTGTGTGGAGTTTGCATGCGTGGGTTTTCTCTACGGGTACTCCGGTTTCCTCCCACATTCCAAAAACATGCTAGGTTAATTGGCGACTCCAAATTGTCCATAGGTATGAATGTGAGTGTGAATGGTTGTTTGTCTATATGTGTATATGTATATTTCACAGAACAACATACCAATCATGTCAAATCTTTCTTTTTTCCCCCTGATCAAGTGTTCTATTATAAGCATGGATGGCTCAAACAGCCCCCCTGCCCCCCCTTTTTCCTGCAACGCTACCTTACATAAACTGCAGTCTCCACCAGATGCACTTTTCCTCCCCCTTCATGTTTCTTGCTGTCGCATTTCAGATACAGACGACTGGACCAGGCTGATAACATGCTGACAATTTAATTTCCTCAGTATTAAAGGAGACTTGCTGCGTTTTGAATTGCTGCCCCTTGGTGGTATTAAAAAAAAAAAAAATCTTTAAGAATCTTTTTTTGTGTCCGATGATGGGAAAATTAGGAGTGGGGAAAAAAAAGGTTCTCGTGTATTATCTTTTGTTTGAGATTTGAAAATGTGTGTGTGTGTGTGTGTGGGGGGGGGGGATTTTTGTTCCTCCCTCCTCTTTCTCTCCCACGCTCTCTTTGTGATTCCGCTCTTGGAAGGAGTCCACTGAAGCATATCTTACATGTCGGCCAGCCCGACCTCACCACTGCCCAGGGTGTGGTGCCCACACGCCGTGCCAGTATGTGGGGTGGAGGGTGGGGTAGGGGTGGGGGGGTAGATGGAAGGTCAGTGCTTAATTGGCAGGCCATTTGCTGGCACTCTGCCGACACCGGGCCCTCCTCACCCTGTCAGCTAATTGGGACAGCGAGTGGGCATCAACAAAACAGCAGCTTGTGCATTGATTGAGTGAATGATGGATGGATGGATGGAAAACGGTGGCCAGACAGCTTATATTGTACAGTAAATGTACTGACAAGTCTTATTGCATGTAAATGAATGGAGGCCGGCCCGCAAAATTATTCAGTAATTAATTTTTTTAATGCGAGGTACTCCTCCTAGTAATAAAACACATTTTTTTCATATATCAATAAATGAATCAATTTATAATAAATAAATAGTAAATATATAATAATTTATATGGCCATAGCACCTTGTACTTCGGTACGTGACAAAAAATAAAACAATAAAAATAAACAAAAAAAATAACTAAATAAATAAATTATATTATTAAAATTATTATATTGAAATAAAACCAATTTTTGTGGCGTGTGTGTATGCTAGCGGCCCCGCCACCTCCCACAGAGACAAAGCGACCGTATGACTGACAAGCCTTACTGCATGTAAATGAATGGAGGCCGGCCCGCAAAATTATTCAGTAATTTTTTTTAATGCTAGGTACCCCCCCTAGTAATAAAACACAATTTTTTCATATATCAATAAATGAATACATTTATAATAAATAAATAGTAAATATATCATATAATATATAATATACAAGACAAAAATAAAACAATAAAAATTAAATAAAAAATAATAATAAAATAAAAAATAACTACATAAATAAATTATATATTATTAGATAATATAATTATATTATAATATATAATAAATAATTAAATTCACAGACAAAAACCTTTGACACTTAATGAGTGTGTGTGCTACTTTTTGTTTCCTGTTCTATTATTTTCCCGCAAGAATCTGCCTTGTATCTGCATCATGAACTCCTGAAAAATGAAAGCCTGATCTTTGTGTGTGTGTGCGTGTGTGTGCGTGTGTGTGTACATTTGAGCTATTTGATTTGAATAGCGCGCTTTCGTCGGAACCTCCTTGCTCTATTCTTTTATGAATAGTTTCCTCCGGCTTCTGACAAGCGAGCTGTATCAGTTAGCTTCAGTGGAAGTGAATGTTTCCGCAGGAGCTAATGGCGCTGGCGGCTCTGGGTTTTTTTTTTTTTTTTGATTGAAGGCTGGGAAAAAAAAACTTTGACATGGAGAGAACAAAGACAGAGTGGCGTCAAGGAGGCTGTGAAGAGCTGAAAAAAAAAACCACGGTGCTGATGCATGTGCGGGGAGGCAGCGAGTGAATAAATGGGGGAATAAATAGAGGCGGCTGGAAGGAGCAGACAAAATAGAGATATTGATTTACCAGGCAGTTTTGAAAACAACCTCCAATTAGGAAACAAACACACACAAAACTGCGTAAAAAAGTGCAAACTTTGAACAAGCCTGAAAGTGGGGGGGGGGGGAAGCCTTTCAATACAAGGACTTATTTCGGGAAGGAGTAGGGTGAAATAAAAGTCAGGCAAGTCATCCGGGTGACCATGGTCTCGATAGACAGATGCTGGAGGTGGACGGCGGGCCCCCCTCCCAGCTTCAGCGGGACCTCGTAGGACCACCTGCCGCAGAATGAATATGCATGTGTGCAGACAAGGACGCAAACATATGGAGGCAAGTAAGGATCCCCGGGCCGCTCAAACGCGTGTACAAGACAGGCGAGGCACATTCAGTCCGAGGTCCCAATGTCAGCAACGCGTCCTGACGCTGTCGGTTTCCCGCCACGTGTCTCTTTGCCCCTGTCTTGGGTCGGACATTCTTCTCACCTTCTACCTGACTTACGTTGTCCTCTTCTGTCCCCCGAAACGCCCTCCACGTCAAAGACTTCTCCGTCTCTTCTTCATGAAGAATGCGTTCAATCTTTTGTCATAGCGGACCTCATCTGGCTTTATTCTCTTTAAATTGCCTAAAAATCATCCAATACTTCTCTACAAGAGAGGAGAAATATGATCTCAGGGAAGAAGTACATTTGAAACACTTCTATGCTAGGACTACGTTAAAAAGCCATAGCATTTCAGTATGTGGAATCAAACTATGGAATGGATTGAGTAAGGACCTCAAACAATGCACAACGATGAGCCAATTCAAGAAACAATACAAGCAGTTGATGTTTGCTAAATACAAGGATGAAGAGTCTTCAACCAGTCATGATGTGCTATATATATATATATATATATATATATATATATATATATATATATATATATATATCACTATATTGACACTTACTATAGTACCCATTATGTCATTGGATGGTCATATCACCTTGTACTTTGGTACGAGGTACATTATTAAAAAACGTAAACTGTATTATGAAAGTACTTAAGTATTAATAAAAAATTAATAAAATACAGTAAAAAAATAAAAATAAAAATAAATAAAATACATAAAAAATAAAAAATAAAATTTAGGAAAGCAGGAAGTGAACAAATGAAACAGTTACTGATTGTAAAAGTACCAGATGGAGGGGTAGGATTTAGCTTTGCTTCTTCCTACTCCTTTTGGACATGTGGAACTGTGAACTGATTATGGGATGCATTCAATTGGAATCTGATGGATGTTCAAATGAAATTATACCATTACCATTACTTCGGCACATGACAAAAATAAATACATAAATATTAATAAAATACATTCAAAAAAAAAATATATTATGGAAAGCAGGAAGTGAACAAATGTAATGTGTAATTGTATGGTCATATCACCTGGTACTTTGGTACGTGACTAAAATAAAATAGGAAAAAAATAAACAAAAAAAACCCTTAAACTGTATTATGGAAAGCAGGAAGTGAACAAATGTAACAGTAGCCACGTTTACATGAGTATTTCGGCGAGATCCCAGAAAGCTGAAAAATTTTTCAACTTTTGTGGCTTTGTTTCATTGACGGACCAATGAGCGGACAAGATCCTATCCAGTAATCTGTCCTGGGTAAACATGGAGGTAAATAGGAGGGGAAATTAATTAATTAATTAATTCGTTCATTTTCTACCGTTTTTCCTCACGAGGTACACCCTGGACTGGTGGCCAGCCAATCACAGGGCACATGTAGACAAACAACCATTCACACTCACATTCATACCTATGGACAATTTGGAGTCGCTAATTAACCTTGCATGTTTTTGGAATGTGGGAGGAAAACATGCAAACTCCACACAGAGATGGGCGAGGTTGGAATTGAACTCGGGTCTCCTAGCGGTGAGGCCTGTGTGCTAACCACTAGACTACCGCGCCGGCGGAAATTAATTAGTTAATTAATTTGGATGATAGATTAGTTAATATATGCAGCTCCAATCTATCTGGAGTCTGGGAAAAACATGGAATTTTGAAATGTGAAATCTGTCCTGGATCCTGGCTGAGACCATCTTACATATGCCCCCCCCCACCTCCATGTCTTGGTAATGAAGGTTCAGCCCTTCGTATCTCATGCGTGTTGGAAGTGACAGATGATCAGGGGGCCCTCAGAGGTTGCCCTCCCCTGAGCTGGCGACCGAAGGCAGCGCCACCTCCAGACAATCAATCAATCAGTTTACACTGCAGGCATCCGATCAGCCACTTAATCAGTCCGGGAGGGGGGGTGGTGGGGGGGACGGGGGCAGATGTTGTAGCCGCCAGTGCAGCGGTGGCAAAGGCTGAGGGGGCTTGAAGTGTCAGAGAGTAGAGAGGAAATTGATTTTTCATGTTTCTAGCAGGATTTCGCAAGCTTCTCGGAGGAGCGTTTCCCCAGATGTCCCCCCCCCCCTCCTTCCGCTTTCCTGAAAATATCTTTAGAAGAAGCCAGCCCTAGTTATCTCTGATGAGATTATATATTACCATAAACCCCACTGTTTATGTTTGCCCAAAATAAACATAGCATATTTTTCAACAAGATGGAAATTAGGATGTCCTAGCTTCATTAAGACCTCATTTGTGGTCTAAGCCAATGAAGTCCAGACTACACAAGGACCCCACGTTCATCTTTTGGCCTTTTGGCCTCTTGGTCCCTGTCCTGGTAAGGTCAGCCATCTCACCCACAATGTCAGTGGGTCTTCTCGAGGCAAGGTATCCCGTCTGCACCAGACTTTCCCATGCATCCTTCATTTGTTTTTTGGGATCATTCTGGTTGCCAGTACAACATTTTATCGGCCATTTTCAAGATGAAGACCAAAGACCTGCACGGCGGTTGAGTGGTTAGCACACAGGCCTCACAGCTAGGAGACCCTAGTTCAATCCCACCCATCTCTGTGTGGAGTTTGCATGTTCTTCGGGTACTCCAGTTTCCTCCCACATTCCAAAAACATGCTAGGTTAATTGGCTGGATGGATTGATGGATGTTCCTACTTGGCTGCACGGTGGTCGAGTGGTTAGCACACAGACCTCACAGCTAGGAGACCCGAGTTCAATTCTACCTTCGGCCATCTCTGTGTGGAGTTTACATGTTTACATGTTCTCCCCGTGCATGCGTGGGTTTTCTCCGGGTACTCCGGTTTCCTCCCACATTCCAAAAACATGCTAGGTTAATTAGCGACTCCAAATTGTCCATAGGTATGAATGTGAGTGTGAATGGTTGTTTGTCTATATGTGCCCTGTTATTGGCTGGCTGGCCACCAGTCCAGGGTGTACCCCGCCTCTCGGCAGAAGTCAGCTGGGATAGGCTCCAGCACCCCCCCCCCCCCCCCCAGTGACCCTCGAGAGGATAAGCGGTTATATCTAGTACAATGATTTACTAATTTAATTTCCCTACACGGCGGGTGAGTGGTTAGCGCGCAGGCCACACAGCTAGGAGACCCGAGTTCGATTCTACCCTTGGATTTGCATGTTCTCCCCAAGCATGCGTGGGTTTTTTCCGGTTTCCTCCCACATTCCAAAAACATGCTAGGTTAATTAGCGACTCCAAATTGTCCATAGGTATGAATGTGAGTGTGAATGGTTGTTTGTCTATGTGCCCTGTGATTGGCTGGCCACCAGTCCAGGTTGTAGACCGCTGGGATAGGCTCCAGCACCCCTCATGACCCTTGTGATGACCAAACTACACATCTGTTGATTGTCGTTCTTATTCCCTCCACACTCTGGTCCTTCATCCATCTCTCATCTGTAAGCTAGACCCTGACCATGCTAACTAACGCCAAATCACAGTCACATTGCGCTGACCTTTAACCCTCCACTCCTCCCCCTTTATGTAGGTAGGATCACATACGGGACTCCCCGGGTCCGCAGCTTTGCTGTCGGTTTGTCACGGGTTCCCAAAGCTCTGTTATGGATGGGCCCCCGGTGAGCAGCTCTGACCCCCGCCCGTGAGGGAGCATTGATTGTGATGTTACTCCTGACAGGGGTGAGTCGGACCAGAGAGAGGCGGGGGTGAGTCGGAGGCGAACGGCGGCAAGGTTACGGATGATGTGTTGTTAGATAATGTGATGATTTCATTTGAGCACAATCGATCTTGGCAGCTCGCATCTGCTGTGATTTATATGCATCAAGTGCAACTTTGGAGTCGTCTTATGACAATGCAGATGTCTTCATCACCGAGGTGTGAAATGAGGAATGCATGCAGAATTGCTGATTCCTACCCCCCCCCCACCCCCCACCCCCGAGGTAGTCATGGATTTGTTTTCATTTACGTAGAAAGTGAGCCAAAGTGTATTAAAAGTTTGATTGATCCAGCGGAACGCTGCATCCTATTTCCTGCTGTGGTATTACTTTTTAGTGTCAGGGAACTCCTGAGAGCAGGGGTGGGCAAACTTTTTGACTCGCGGGCCGCATTGACCGGAGGGGACGATATAGTATTTTATATTATTTTATATTATTATTTATTATTATTATATATTTATACGTATATTTTTAAACACATTTTAAAAGTAAAAGTGTCACACAGTTTGCTATATGTGCACATTGAGATAATTTATTTGAGGTAAAGTGCATTATAAATTAAATTTATTATTATTACTATGTGCTTGTGTCCCTTTTTTCAGGAGCATTTTGTAAGCCCCATTGATTTAACAAAATTGACGGTGGGGCAGACTTTATTTTTTATTTTGTTTAATATTTTTAAATATTTTTTAAATATTTTTTTATATTTTTATATATTTTTTTATATTTTTTACATATTTACATATTTTTTATATATAGTATTTTACATGGAACAGTCCATTTGTACACATATATTTTTACACATATTTTATCCGTAAAAGTGTCATGCAATCTGATATATGTGCACTTTGTGATCATTGATTTGATGTAACGTGCGTTTATTATTATTATTATTATTATTATTATTATTATTATTATTATTATTATTATTATTATTATTATTATGTGCTTGTGTCCCTTTTTTCAGGCACATTTTGTAAGCCCCATTGATTTAACAAAATTGACGGGGGGGCCAGACTATATTTTTTAAATATTTTAAAATATTTTTTTATATATTTTTATTTTTTTATACAGTATTTTACATGTAATAGTCAATTTTTTCATGTAAAAGTGTCATGTAATCTGCTATACATGCACTTAGAGATCATTTATTTGATGTAAAGTGCGTTATAAATTAAATTTATTATTGTTGTTATTATTATTATTATTATTATTATTATTATTATGTGCTTGTGTTCCTTTTTTCAGGAGCATTTTGTAAACAACAGACCACATCAAATAACAAAATTGATAAAACGGCTACTTCAACCATTAAAAGGTTGTCTCAAGCCATGATGCCAGGTATATATATTAAATATATATGTGAAATATATAAATGAAATATGTTGGAAAGAACAGGTGGGCCATATTCAAACACTTGGCGGGCCGGATGTGGCCCCCGGGCTGTAGTTTACCCACCCCTGCTTTAGCGGATGGACGAATGGGAACAAATCCGTGGGAGAACCGGAGGTGTCGGTAGCACAGTCGTCACTCTGGCCATCGTCCATCTTGGCTCAGATTGCAGGTAATTAAAAACCACACACTTCTTAATTATTCAGTGGCTGGCTAATTGATATTCACCTTGCTTAATTGATGTTTGATCTGACCGCCAGTGTTGGCGATATTGCTACTGTGCTCGCTACCGTACTTAATATGAACCCAGGAGAGGGTGGCCGCAAGTTGAGTTCACGCTTTATTAAGTTTTAAATACGGCAGCCCCGTTTCTCCCTCTCTCTCTCTCTTCCGGTCGTGTGGAAGTCTTTGTCTTTCCGGAGGTGAGTTTCTCCCTCCAAACGCTCCTGAAATTGCGTCGTCGATTGTAAGGGACGTATTAAACAACCGATTTTTCATTCCTGGTAAATCACCTTTTATTGTCCTCAATGTGTCACTTCTTTCCTGTCTCGGATTCACTTTTCCTTTTTCTCATTCCCTCAAAATCCGCACTCCGGCTCTTCGTTATGGGGGACAAAAGGCATACGGGCAGCGGCGAGGCCTCCGCCATTGTTTGGCCTTTAGCATGATTAGATTATCTTTTAAAGTCGACTGAATAGAGGCGATCATTTGGAAGTAATCCTGACATAGTGTGCGTGTCTGGGTTTGAATGTGTCGCCAAGGAGGCAGGCCAACATGCCTTCCAGCAGATTTAAGACAGGGGGGGGGGGAGAAAAAAAAAACCCAGGACACTCATTTTCTATCACAACCTCTCCTCCTTTAATGGCACCTTAAGTCTCCCCTTCAGCACACATTTATCTCCCCGACCGCCCGCCCTCTGTGGATACAGCTGCTCCGGCTGGTGTGTGGATGGATCTATGTGTGTTTGGGATCAGCGTCTCACGTTCGTTGTTGCTTGCATCCCGCCGTCTGAGCGTGTCTTTTGTCTGCAGAGCTCTTCAGCCGCAACGCTGAACTTGACTTGAACACAACACCCCAGCTACTACTATCACCTCTACAATACAATAGCCACGTATACATGGACCCGAATATTCCAATTCCATTCGGTTTATTTGCTCAAACGGAAAGAATGTAACCTTTTCGATAGAAAAGTGCCATTCCGAATGAATATATATATATAATCGGATTCACAAGGGTGGAATATTCCTTTTCCCCAATCCGATTGAGGTATCTTGTACCCGCTCAAACAGGAAAGTTGTCAGACTGCGGTGTTCTTCGTGGTGTTTTTCTTCTTCTGTTGTTTATTGGCGGTTGGCAAGCAGCTTTCGTGTGCATTAGCGCCGTCTGTGGAACAGAATCTAAACCCTTCTATACGCCATTCACAAGTCCAGTTTTATTCAAAAAGAAAATACATATCTATATAAAACATGTGCCAAGCTTGAACTTTCTAATAGTTCTAATTAAATTAAATTAAATTAATACTTTTAATTTAATTTAATTTAATTTAATTTAATTTAATTTAATTTAATTTAATTTAATTTAATTTAATTTAAAAATGAATTCAATTATTAGTACCATCTGGTACTTTTTACAATCAGTAACTGTTATATTTGTTCACTTCCTGCTTTCCTAATGTAGTTTAAGGTTTTTTTTTTGTTTTTTGTTTTGTTTTGTTTTTGTCCCGTACCGAAGTACGAGGTGATATGACCATACAATGACATAATGGGTACTATAGTAAGTATAGTGATATATATATATATATATATATATATATATATATATATATATATATAGAGCACATCATGACTGGTTCAAGACTCTTCATCCTTGCATTGTTTGAGGTCCTTACTCAATCCATTCCATAGTTTGATTCCACATACTGAAATGCTATGGCTTCTTAACGTAGTCCTAGCATAGAAGTGTTAAGTGTAAATTGCAGTAACCAAAATGTGGAATTTCAGTAAACAAAATGTAGTATTACACATATCGTACCTGAGTTTCACTTCAATGAATGAATCTTATTGCACATAAATCCAGTATTGCACAATTTCTTCTTCTTCAGTTCTTCCCAGTACACCACAGTAAAAGCTTGACCCTTGAAAAAAAATATCAAAACACATTCGGGAAAAGGAGTTGTTTATCAGATATGGCCGACACTGTATACCGAAGCAACAATACCCCCCACATATGTCTACCATACCAACAAGAACCTGGCCTTGATGTTGTACTTTGAAGCGCTGGACCGCATCACCACCATCATAACGTATGCAGCACCACCTGCAAGTCAATTGCGTATTTCAACACAGATGGTTATCACTGCACAGGGAAATTGGACCCGCTAATGCATTTTTTTTCTACATTAGGTGTACTTCCTTCATTATCTCGTTCTCCTTCAAACAAAGCGCTTAGCTTCAAGGCCTCATTTGCATTGCTGTTATCCTCCAGGATGGTTCTTTTTGTAGAATGTGGCTATGTGACTTTAATGCATACATAAGAAGAACGGTAGCCTGTATCGGTGATATCAAGTCAAAAAGTTTATGTCCCCCCAAATACTGCATAGTAGTCGTAGTTGATTACGTCTTTGCTTCAATATTCTTTTTTTCACTTTCTTTCAATTTGCTTCCCAATCAGGAGATAGGACTTAAGGTAAGTCTTTCGCAACTTTAATCCAGTCTTTTTTTTTTTTTTTTCATTGGAAGGGCAAGAATTTATTTATTTATTTATTTTGCTGTGTTTTTTCATTTCTCCCAGGGGACCTTGAAACTCTGCAATGCCAGTTTCAATGTTCTTTTTAAACGACATCTACGTATTACGACAACCTTAAATAGTCATTTAAATGTTTTAATTGAAACCATTCGTTTGATGTTTTGGTTGATTTGACGTCTTTGTAGAAGAAGTTTCAACTTGAATCTTCAGTTGTAAATGTTAAAAGTGTGGAGTCTTCATATTTATGCGTACGTTGGTTGGGTGGGGGTCGGGGTCACAGTGTGGTTGTTTTTTGTTGTTCACTGACGTGGCTGATGAACGGCCATCTTGCACAACAATAGGATGTTGGCCTGCCCGATGCTCCTGTGGCTTCATCCTGGATGGCTACTGTATACATAAAATAGAAATATAACATCTGTGGTTCTTTTTAAGTCATCACTATATGTAATATATTCATAATTGGAGAGTACTTGGCTTCTGATTCAAGTTAGCAACCTCCACTTCCGACTTAAAGGATTGTTTTCTTCTTTTTTTTTGTCCCGAGTGTTTAGTGTAGGCTCTGAAATACACTTCCGATCACAACTTTTGTTGTCTCCGCCATCGCTGCACCATGCTAGCGATAGAAGCAAACCTCCAATATGTCAATACAGTGCGGCACAGTCACAGGAAAACACGTCATCAACAAAATATTATTTTTACCGGTATATGGTAATGGTAATGGTTGAATTTCATTTGAACATGCATCAGATTACAATTGAATGCATCCCATAATCAGTTCACAGTTCCACATGTCCAAAAGGAGTAGGAAGAAGCAAAGCTTATTAAATCCTACCCCTCCATCTGGTACTTTTACAATCAGTAACTGTTACATTTGTTCACTTTCTGCTTTCCTAATATTTTTTTAATGTATTTTATTACTTTTTTGTATTTATTTTTTTGTCAGGTATCGAAGTAATAGTAATGGTTGAATTTCATTTGAACATGCATCAGATTACAATTGAATGCATCCCATAATCAGTTCACAGTTCCACATGTCCAAAAGGAGTAGGAAGAAGCAAAGCTTATTAAATCCTACCCCTCCATCTGGTACTTTTACAATCAGTAACTGTTACATTTGTTCACTTCCTGCTTTCCATAATATAATGTAAGTTTTTTTATTTTATTTAAATATTTATTATTAATATTAATATCGTATATTATATTATTATAAAAATGCATTATTTGTTATTATAGTGCATAATATATTATATATGAACATGAATATTAATTAAATTATTAATTTATATTTAATTATTAATTTATAATTATATTTTATTATTAATTTATTTTGTATTTTTTAATTTGAATTTTTTTTGTCACGTACCGAAGTAGGAGGTGATATGACCATCCAATGACATAATGGGTACCATAGCAACTGTCACTGTCATAGTATACTGTAGTAGTAGGTACTTTTACAATCAGTAACTGTTACATTTGATCACTTCCTGCTTTCCTAATATAGTTTTACGTTTTTTGGGTTGTTTTTTTTGTTTTGTTTTTGTCACGTACCGAAGTACGAGGTGATATGACCATCCAATGACATAATGGGTACCATAGTAAGTGTCAATATAGTGATATATATATATATATATATATATATATATATATATATATATATATATATATATATATATAGCACATCATGACTGGTTGAAGACTCTTCATCCTTGTATTTAGCAAACATCAACTGCTTGTATTGTTTCTTGAATTGGCTCATCGTTGTGCATTGTTTGAGGTCCTTACTCAATCCATTCCATAGTTTGATTCCACATACTGAAATACTATGGCTTTTTAACGTAGTCCTAGCATAGAAGTGTTTCGAATTTAGTTCTTCCCTAAGATCATATTTCTCCTCTCTTGTAGAGAAGATGACATATTTAGGTAATTGTATACGTTATGTTATTATCGGTGGAAGTATTTTTACCGGTATATAGTCCCAGGAAGCTTTCCGCAATTCTTCAACTGGTCTTCATCAGGAGTGTATGCACTGTACCTTCATACAGACTACTGATGTTATCCTGTTGGGATGAACAGTACAAATACCTGCTCCCAACTAAATATTTACTTGAATTTACATGAATGCATTTGGTGGATGTGGTTCAACACTGATTACGTCTTCCCTTTGTGTGTGTGTGTGCAGGCCAAGCAGCTGGAGGCTAAAGAGGCGGACCTGCACAAGCAGGAAGTGTTCTACAGGGAGCAGGTGGCACGGCTGGAGGAGAAGGTGAGCTTTGAACGCTTTGACATCAACCTGAAACTGACGGTAGTCGGGACGTACTGCTGTGACAAGGATTGGCTGTATAGACAAATCGATACTCTTAATTCGTCTTCGGGCTTCATTTTTCTGCGACATTTTGGCCAATTCCTGACCTCAACCTCATCAAATACCTCATCAGTCACCTTTGACCCCACACTTCTGGATGACCGGGCAGAAAATTCCCGTAGATCCAAAATCCCAATATAGACTCCAATATATTGTAGCTTCAAGGACAAAGTAGGACGAAAGGTGAAACAACATGTTGCTCCCCCCGTCCCTGAACACAACACAACACTACCCTCGCTTATGTATCAGATTGAAACCCCCTGCGGAGGGATATAAGGTTCTGTCACGTCGCCCAAAATGGCCGCTCCATGCCGTCCCTCCCAGTACGAGATACGGGTCAACAATAAGAACACACACACACACACACTCAATGGTGCTGCTTTCAAATCCTGCAGTAGAAAAAATGCCCTGTTGCTGTGGTCAAATGTCACCTTCAAGGGTAAATGGAAACGGAAACATTTCACAGCTAGAAACAAAAAGGAATAAATAAAGTATTTTGCGCTCTCTTGGTTATTTTCTTTTTTTTTTTTTTTTTTCTTGGTTATTTTCAGCATTCCCGGAACTTCTTCCGAGTCTTTGTGGTTTCTAACGAAACTATGAAATTCTTCCCCATAAGCCTTTTATGGAGGCGGTCCTAATGATCAGGAATCTTCCCATCAACCGTCGGTTGGTGTATTGGGTTGATCTGGTCGCATCCGGTCCCGGCTAGGTGGTGGGTGTTAAGTGTGTCATCTCTCTGTTATGAACAAGCGCAAATATATTGCTTTATTTATCCAAAACAGAGTGGGGAAAATATGCCATTCCTAAGACAGACATTTTTTTTGCACCCCTGTTGTATTTGGAAGTGTCTGCAATCGCCATTCATTCATTCATTTTCTACCGCTTATCCTCACGAGGGTTGCTGGAGCCTATCCCAGTTGTCTTCGGGCGAGAGGCGGGGTACACCCTGGACTGGTGGCCAGCCAATCACAGGGCACATATAGACAAACAACCATTCACACTCACATTCATACCTATGGACAATTTGGAGTCACCAATTAACCTAGCATGTTTTTGGAATGGGGGAGGAAACCGGAGAAAACCCGTAACCAGAAAAAACCTCGGAAACCGGAGGAAAAAAAATTAACCTAGCATGTTTTTGGAATGTGGGAGAAAACCGGAGAAAACCCGTAACTGGGAAAAACCTCGGAAACCGGAGGAAAAAAAAAAATAACCTAGCATGTTTTTGGAATGTGGGAGGAAACCGGAGAAAACCCGGAACCGAAAAAAACCTCGGAAACCGAAAAAAAAAAAAATTAACCTAGCATGTTTTTGGAATGTGGGAGGAAACCGAAGAAAACCAACGCATGCACGCATGCAAACTCCACACAGAAATGGCCGAGGGTGGAATTGAACTCAGGTCTCCATGCTGTGTGGCCTGCGTGCTAACCACTCGACCGCCGTGCAGCCCTTGCAATCGCCATGTAAATGCAAATTTTAATCACATATTGCAATGGAAATTGAACTCAGCTGGTGTCTTGACTAAGAATCTGTCTGCTGAGCTAGCAAATAGAGGCCAAACCTGTGCCCCGAATATCTCACCCCGACCTCCTATGGGGAGCGCCCCATGACTTGAAAAGCTAGTTCATTTGTGGGGCACTTTTGTTAAAAAAAAACACCAAAAGCATCCTGGGATATCTCTTGATTGTAGCCCCGTAGGAGCGCATCGGTGATGGCTGAATGGATGAGTCCCAACTAACAGAGGCATTATCGACTTTAACCACCCACCATCCATCAGCCACGTTGGCTTCTGATCGATATCACTTGGATCAAAGTGTCAACAGATCACCTTCACACGTCAAATCCAGGCTGAGAAAAGGGAATCAAAGAAAACGAAGGAAAACAAGCCAGTTTGGAGGAAAGTTAGCGGGAAGGAGGCGGCGCCCTTTTGTTTTTCCCAGCGGGAATGCACCAAATGTCTTTTTTTTTTTTTTTTTAACTCTCCATCTTTACAGCATCTCCCATCACCATTCTTTACCCTCCAGTCTTTTTTACCTCGGGCTTCTCCCAACATATTTCACTCTGGCGAAAAGTAGGAACACAAAGCCAGAAAGAGCAGGAGAGCAAATATAAGCCTGATATATATTACATGTCTGTTCCAATCCAACATGGCCATTCATCAGAGAGGCTTCCAGTGACAGGCCATCAGCGGGGCTCGCCAGGCAGCTCAGCCTGCTGCCTCTGCTGCAGCCTCTCATCGGGTCCACAAATAAGCTTCTGAAAACAATATCTATATATTTATTACATCTTCACTCAATACCTGCCCACTGTAAAACAATCTCATATTTAACAATCAACTTGCACAGGATTTTTTTTCTTTTTTTCTTTCTTTCTTTCTTTCTTTTTCCTATCAGCATTTTCCCTCCACTCCTCCACTTTTCATCTTTTCTATACGTCTCTTCACTTTGTGTATTGATGGAATTGGATTTTTGGTGGACGAAGGTGGCGCCGTAGCAAAGGAAGAAAGCACCATATTGACCCAAATACACTCCTAAAATATAAACGCAGTACTTTTGCTTTCAGTTTTCATGAGCTGAACTCAAAGGTGTAAAACTTTTGAGGTGAGGCATACTATAAAGAAGTGGAGTATAAGACAACACAAGGGCCGCTTTTCATCTATCTGATGGCCTTGAGCACCAGGCCTTGAACACCCATTCTTTCATTCATTCAATTTGTACCTCACGCTGGAGCCTATCCCAGCTGTAAAATCTGAACAAGCTGGAATTGAACGCGGCTCTCCTAGCCGACCAACGTTCAGCCTGGTCTTGAACATGCGTATTAAAAAATAAATTGGAAAATAAATTATCTGCAAAAAATGCAACTTATACTCCAGTGGGACTTATGTATGTTTTTTTTCCATTAATTATGCATTTTTGGCCTTGTGTGACTTATACTCCAGTGTGACTTATGTATGTTTTTTTCTGCCTAACTATGCATTTTTGGGCTTTTGCGACTTATTCTCCAGTGCGACTTATGTATGTTTTTATTCTACCTAATTATGCATTTTTGGCCTTGTGCGACCTATATTCCAGTGAGACTTATGTATGTTTTTTTATCCTAATTATGCATTTTTGGCCTTGTGCGACTTATACTCCAGAGTGACTTATGTATGTTTTTTTTCTACCTAAATATGCATTTTTGGCCTTGTGCAACTTATACTCCAGTGCGACTTATGTATGTTTTTTTTCCATTAATTATGCATTTTTGGCCTTGTGTGACTTATACTCCAGTGTGACTTATGTATGTTTTTATTCTACCTAATTATGCATTTTTGGCCTTTTGCGACTTATACTCCAGTGCGACTTACATATGTTTTTTTCTACCTAATTATGCATTTTTGGCCTTGTGCGACTTATACTCCAGTGCGACTTAGGTATGTTTTTTTAAATTAATTATGCATTTTTGGCCTTGTGCGACTTATACTCCAGTGCGACTTATGTATGTTTTTTCTACCTAATTATGCATTTTTGGCCTTGTGTGACTTATACTCCGGAGCGACTTATAGTCCATAAAATAAGTTATATATATACTATCAGGAGAATGTTGATTGAGGTTGGTCATGTCTTTCGAAATACTCCGATATGTTGGCAACTTCCAGGCCCCCCAGTACTATTCCCGTGTTGATAAGAGGCTGAAACGAGAAAATTTACCTTTTTGACCTGAAAACATTCCCATATTGTCAGTGGGGTCAGTATTTACCGAGACTACAGATTGCCTCAAATGCCTCAACTGCCTGAACGTTTTATTGTCGCTTTTGATTCATTATTTTACCCAGGAAGAATGATACACATCTTAAGAACTCAGGAAGCGGCCCAAGGCTGGACTGGTCAGATGTCCTTTTTACCTAGCTTATCATCATCTGTACGATAACAGCGATGGGAGGTATCACTGCAACTGTAATTAGGCACCACATTACACGCAGGTAACGACGTTATAACGTTTGAAAATCGTAACTACGACTACGAGCTCCGTTCATCCTTGCATCCACGTGCATAATTTAACGGCACGCAGCAGCAGATAGCACAAAAAGAAGCCATCAGCACCTGGAATTATTTCCCTCCTGTTTTCCTTGCAAATGAACCTAAAGGATGTTTGTTTTTTTTAATGCTCCTTATCTCCTCACATATCGCCGCAGTGCATTAGTGCTAACGACTTCATTTGTCTTTCCACAGCCCCCCCCCACTGAGTCGACTTTTGTTAAAATATAGTACACGGCTTGAGTAAAAAAAACGGAATTCATTGCATCGCCGATTAGCTATTGAGTTGTATGCGGGGGTTGAACGCGGCACCGGACTGTGTTTATCCAATGACGGGGAATTCCATGACTTGCTGTCCTTTGTGGCCATTTATGATATTTTTCAGACAAAATGAACTTGGTACAAAGTTTTTCCGTGAATCAGTTGGGGAAAATAGCTTGCTGCCGAGTGGAACTACCGAAGTGCTTTTGTGTGACTGTGTGTGTGTGTGTGTGTGTGTGTGTATTGAAATTGAAATTGGCAATCACTGTCACTGTGGCCTTTTGTCTATCCCAGATGGATTAGCAGATCGATTATTACCATTAAGCCAGGTATTACTGCCTCCAATTTAGCATTCTCGACATCTTTCTGTCTTCTAATGGCTTCTTTTTCAATCTCAGCACCCAGGAGGAGACTTTTTTTTTATTTTATCTGTAAAAAGGATTTTTTTTTGGGGGGGGGGTTCCAAATCCCTGGAGTGTAACTTTGTATAAAATGAAAGGCAATCTGTTGAGGGCCAAGAGGGCGCCGATGCAGCGTGAGATTACATCGCTAACTTAACATTTTACAACTTCCATTCATTTTCTATGCCGCTTATCCTCACTCGGGTCGTGGGGGGCAGGCTGGAGCCCATCCCAGCTGACTTACAATTTGGACAATTTGGAGTCTCCAATGAACCCCAACATGAATGTGGGAGGAAACCGGAGTACTCGGAGAAAACCTGACTGTGTGGCCAGCATGCTAACCACTTGTCCACCGTGCGGCCCATTTTACAACTTTTTTTTAGTTTTAGTCTTATCACACGTCGACATCTGTAGCTTGTATTTTCTGTATTGTCAGCACTAAGATATTCCTTTAAGGTTGCTAAAAGTAACACTGCAGTTGGGGGCTCCCTAGGGAGGCGCCTGAAGGCACAGCTTCAGGAAAAAAAAAATATCATGTTTAAACTCTCGAAGTATATATATATGGGTGTCCAAAGTCCGGCCCTGGCCCCTTTTTATCAGTATGTGTATAATATGTATAATATAATGACATTACATTATACATACATAATTGAATAATTCAGGACTAAAGTATTTCACTTAATAATACAATATTATATATAAAAATATAACATATATAATAATAATAATATAATATATAATAATAATATTATATTATAATATATATAATATTATATATTATAATATAATAACATTACATTATACATACATAATATTATACATATGTATTATATTATATTATTAAGTGAAATACTTTATTCCCCTAATATTTAATAATATATAATATTTAATCTGTAATCTTTATTGTTGTTTCTTGTTTAATATAATATAATATATAATATATATAAATAAAATAAAATATAATATAATATAGTAATATATATACTATTTTTATATCATATTTATATATATTATAATATTATGAGAAACAAACAAAAGGAAAGAAAAGTTAGATAATAAAGTCAGAATCCTATAAAAATGCATGCACGGTGGTTGACTTGAGGGTAATGTTTGATCAAACTGTCACCCAGGGACCCCGACTTTCTTGACCTAATGGAAAATAATGTTCCATTTCAGATCTCTGCTCACATTTCAGGCATACGTGGAGGTTGTATGAAATGCAATTTACATATTGACGCCACAGAACGATCCTCATCCTTTTTAATTACGCCTGCAGCAGCAGGAAGCAGTGCAGGCGTCCGAAGTGCGTCCAGTCTGCATTTTTCAGCGTTGTCATGTCCCATCTTGCTTGGGCTCGCCAACATGACTATCGATTTTTTTTTATTTATTTTTTTTATCCGTGCAGCTCATTCCCATTGATCTTAGCCCAACTATGATAAATGTCTTCCTTAGGCGAAGAAAAAAAAAATCCTGGATATTTTGTGTAAAACATCTCAAGTTCCTTACTCCACTCCATCAAGTCATCCATTGCATTTTACGATGTCTCACTGTTTGATCATAAATGTGCACAACAGCCGGCGAGGGTGAGGGAATCAGACCTTCCTTGAGTAGTATCAATGTTGTTATATGGCCGCGTTTGAAGAAGTCATTCAGACGGAGTGGCCCTGCTTCATTTACGGCAGGCCAACCGGTCGGGATTTTGACCCAGCGTCTGTACGTTGTTTACGAGTAACCCTCTGACCTTGCATGCTTGCTGTTATTACAACGTAATAGACAACTGTTCTTTACCCTGGAAGAGGATGCAAGCGTGAAGTGTTTGATTTCGGCCTTGATTGCTTTTAGCTGAAAAATGAAAAATAGCTCCTTGTGATTTTGTTCGAGAGACAGTTGTTTGGACTCAAAACCTCCTCTTTTTCTATTTCCTTTTTCTATTCCAGAGTGCTCAGTTCTACAAGGTCACCACCGAGAACTACCACACAGCTGCGGATCAAGTGAACGCCAAGTTCAAGTAAGTTCCCATACTTCTCAAATGCAATTCAAAGTGAATTGACCCGACGTTGTTCCATATTCTAAGGCAGGGGTCTCAAACTCAATTTACTTGGGGGGGCCACTGGAGCTCGGGTCTGGGTGAGACTGGGCCGCATCAGGTTTTCCCCAAAAAAAACAAACAAAAAAAAAACCTTTTTATTAATTTATTAAAAATTAAAAAAAACTTCTTTGGTTCCAATTTTCGACAAGAAAAACTCCTTCAAAACCCTTCCACTGTTCTCAAATATCTTACTTTTTATTTTTCTACACAAAATAAGATGAAAAATAAATAAACAAATCAAGAATAAAGAAAATCAATCAATCAGTAATAAATAAATAAATATAATAATAATAATAAAACAGCAAATAATAAAAACTTAAGAAACCACATATAGTTGGTGGGTAGATAAATTATTTTTTCAGATTAAAATGAACAAAGCATTATTAGAGCCCTGTAGACATGACAAAACACGACTATAGTCACATTTATACTCTTTTTATTTACAACATATTGCGCAACTGCAGGGTCTTGAGACACATGCTAACTCGCAAACTAGAGAGCTAGCGACCTAAACGGTAGCCTTCAAGTTATTTCCTTTCAACTTAAATAGCCAAAAACTTACCACTTCCACACGGATAGGGAGGATAACTATTAACAGTTATTTAACCTTTAACATGAACATTAATCAAACGTAATAATTTTTTCTGGGTACATGATACCATACAGCATCCATATCAAACTAACATTAAACTTTCATATCAAGGCGGGGGCCTCAAACTAGTGTCCTTTTAATCGCGGCAACATTAGCTGATGTTGACGATGCAACTGAGCAATAAGCCTGATCACAAAAGGCTTAATGGACGCCATCATTTGTCACTTGCTGTCTGATATCATGAATTTCTGTGAAGCGCTGACAGCAGCGCCATATAGATCACACATGGCAGGGTATAATAACAATAATAACAATAATAACAACTCTCAGTTGGCACACATCGGTCAGGAAATGCCCGATGAAAGTCACAGTGGACTCGACTGGAGTGGAACTGCTCCCCACCAACTGCCCAAGTGCAGGCTTTGTGGGGGGGGGCACACATCCTGTCAGGTTTAATATCAGATTACAATTGAATGCATCCCATAATCAGTTCACAGTTTCACGTGTCCAAAAGGAGTAGGAAGAAGCAAAGCTTATTAAATCCTACCCCTCCATCTGGTACTTTTACAATCATAATAACTGTTACATTTGTTCACTTCCTGCTTTCCTAATTTTTATTTTTTTATGTATTTTATTAATTTTTTTTATTAATACTTAATTATTAAGTATGAGGTAATATGACCATACAATGAATTACAATCAGTAACTGTTACATTTGTTCACTTCCTGCTTTCGTAATTTTTATTGTTTTATGTATTTTATAAATTTTTATTTTTTACTGTATTTTATTAATTTGTATTAATACTCAAGTATTAAGTATGAGGTAATATGACCATACAATGAATTACAATCAGTAACTGTTACATTTGTTCACTTCCTGCTTTCCTAATATAATTTAAAAAAATAATAATTTTAATATTTATTCCTTTTAAAGTCAATAATCCCGTTTAAGAAAGCTGTGTCCTACTGTGTTCAGTGTTTTACATTTCAATACATATTTGTTTTAACTTAAGACCTGTAATATTTGTTATCATTGTCATTTTTTCATGTAAATTGAGGCAGCAAAAGCAAATATCGGCTTAAGCAAAATCGGCCATCGGCTAAGTGTGATGGAAAAAAATCGGTATCGGCATCGGTCCGAAAAAAAAAAAACATATTGGTCGATCCCTAGTACTAATAAAGTCAAGCAGCCATGTGTCCACCACAGACACGTAACCCAAGAATTTGAAGAATGGTCTTCCATCCTGGTTCCATCTGTCTTCTTAACCAGAGACCATTAGACTCCATCGTAATGTAGGGAAAGTGGATGAGGAGCCCGCAAGCAAATTGGGCCCCGGCTCTCGGGAGGTGGAGCTTATTGTGTTAGCCTGTCATTAGCCAGTGCTAACACTGGGATCATTGTCTCCCAGAGAAATGTTGGAAACTGATTAGTGCGGCCCACCGGGGACGGGGGGCGTAGAGCTCGACTCGCCGAGGGCCTGGAGCGGAGACTTCCCAAATCGCATTAAAGGCGGGATGGTAAAAAAAATAAAAAATAAAATCACTCACTGGAATAACATTAGTGTTAGATGATGGCGCTAACTGCGAGCGGTGGCTCGTCATGTGACACAGGCATGTGTATAAAGACTTTGTATTGGGTGATTGGATTAAAAGGGGGGTGCATTAGGACTGGATTACAACGGTAAGGGGAGGGTGTGCGTGCTAATGAAATGTCAGGAGGTTCCGGTGTTACAAGACCGGGGCAGGGATGGAACGAGCGGATCAAGGCTGGGGGGTTAATTGGATGTAATGAAGCATCTTTGGGCGTCGGAAATCAGAAATGGGAATGATGGTGGCCGGGTCTTGGCGTGCGCGCCTCCGTTCTGTAAATAAACGCTGTTTAGTTACAGCGAGGTGATAGGTTTCCGCCTGTAGCGTCCAGATACTTCCATTACAGAGGCACACTCGGCCATGTTGGAAAATAAATGAAAGTGCGAAAGGAAGGACCTCACGGGAGGGAACTGTGTGTGTTTGTGTGTGTGTGTGTGTCTGTGAAGTTGTGTACATGCGTTGTGCAGCTGTTCCGTGTCCTATTCCCACCAGACTTTTGATTAAGCTCTCCGACCAGAACGAGACAGCGTCACTCCGACCTCATTACATGCTGTCATTTTTCGTATTTTTTGACTGTAGAAGAAGAACTTTGGGGCATTTCTGTGTCCTAAACTTTCCATACTGACGAACGAAGCATGTTGTCGCCTTTAGTACGTGCTTCCCACGGGAGCTTGGATTTTTCCAACACCTTCCATAACAGAATAATTCACCAGCTTGATGGATAAATACAGTTGATTAGTGCGGTTCCGGGCTGCACGGTGGTCGAGTGTGAATGGTTGTTTGTCTATATGTGCCCTGTGATTGGCTGGCCACCAGTCCAGGGTGTACCCCGCCTCTCACCCGAAGATGGCTGGGATAGGCTCCAGCACTCCCCGCGACCCTCGTGAGGAAAACCGGTAGAAAAGGAATGAATGAATAATAATAATAATAATAATATAACAACAATAATAACAATAGGTTAAATGCTCTGAGAACGCAGCATTTCGTCTATGTACTGTTGATAGAACAAAGATGGGTCGCGGACATTTTTTACATTTTCAAGTGGGCCCTGAGTTGGTAAAGTTTGGGAATCCCAACTGTAAGTAAACGTCTCATCGTAAACGACAGTACGGCCAGTGCAACATTCATGAAACTCATTCCACGCAGCAACATTTTAAAGCGCATGCAGACGTAAACAAAAGGTTGCCGGATGCTGACCGTGCATGATACAGGTACAAAGTCTATATATCAGGAGGTTGCCTACAGCCGCAGCTTTTAATGGCGATGTTTTTGGTTCTTTTGCTAATTAAGAGACAACGGTGGTTGTTTCTAAAGACCCGACGCCATCCGACTATGGGAGATTGTTCATTGGCGCATTTATGTTATTGTTATTTTGATACAGTTTTTACGAAACATTTTCAGTACTTTTACAGATTTCCTTCCTTCTAGTTAGTTTGTTTTGTAAAAAGTTCTACTTCCTCGTGTTCTCTTGACCGTAGCAATTTATATTCACCTTGAGATAAAATGGAGGACTGTGGCTACTGTTATTGTCAACAGGATTAAATTTGAAAAAAAAAGATCTATTCAAGGGAGGCAAAAAAAATAAACAATAGACAAAGTAAGTTTTGTAGCCTGAGGGAGGAGACGGGCGACAGAGAAAGTAAAATGAGGTTTTATTCTCTGCGGCAAAGCTGAAAATGTTGGGCGCGTACATAATCAGTGGCAAACACAAAGGCGGAACAATTGCGGTCTGATCTCGGCGTGAATGCAAACTTCAAGGTAAGACGTGAAGGAGATATGTTTTTTTTTTAAGCGCCATTCGTCGGCTTCTGCGCCACGTCCTCGTTGGAGTCGGCAGGGTTAAAGAGACAGGAAGCTTAGGCCTCTTATTCTTTCATATGCGTAATCTTCCATCTATCGCTTTGCTGCCCGGCCCTCGCCAAATCCCCCATCGGGAATCCAAGGCATGCCGTGCTCGACTTCATGCAGTATACGTGGAATGCAGGAAAGGTCACACATTGAGACACCGGACAGTGAAATAATGCATCAGATGTAAGGGGGGGGTGGGGGGGCAGGCGGTGAATACGGCAACATATAAATCAGATGCAGAGGCAAGAAGGACTCCATTTCCACCGGGGACCAGCAGGGGCTTATCGCCAGCCGGTGTCACGAGGAAAGCGAGTGAAGGTAAAAAAAAACGAGCGTGTCGTTACATTATCGCCTCCCGTATTGTGTAAGAAATGTGCGGCACGGGGTCCAAGAGGACAAGACGACGCTCGGCTCCTATCATAATGATAATAACCTTTTCCTGGATCAAATTCAAACACTTGCATGCCTTTCCGTGAAACGTTTATCAGGCTTTGTTATGGAAATCACACATTTATGCAAATAACAGTCAAGGAGGTTATGTTGTCATCAGACTTGGTTAGTTGCTCAGTTAAGACAACAGCAATGAAAACTAGCTCAACTTTTTGGGAGGGAGTCTTGCACCAGTCATGATGTGATATATATATATATATATATATATACATATATATATATATATCACTATATTGCCACTTACTATGGTACCCATTATGTCATTGGATGCTCATATCACCTTGTACTTCGGTACGGGACAAAAAAAAGAGTATATTAATATATATTAATAATAATAATATATTAATAAAATATTAATATAGTATAAATATATTAATACTATTAATATTAATAAAAACATAAATAAATAACTAAAAACTTAAATGATACTAGGAAAGCAGGAAGTGGACAAATGTAACAGTTACTGATTGTAAAAGTACCAGATGGAGGGGTAGGATTTAATAAGCTTTGCTTCTTCCTACTCCTTTTGGACATGTGGAACTGTGAACTGATTATGGGATGCATTCAATTGTAATCTGATGCATGTTCAAATGGAATTAAACCATTACCAAATTTAAAAAAAAATGGGGGTGCTGGAGCCTATCCCAGCCATCTTCGGGCGAGAGGCGGGGTACACCCCGGACTGGTGGCCAGCCAATCACAGGGCACATATAGACAAACAACCATTCACACTCACATTCATACCTTTGGACAATTTGGAGTCGCCAATTAACCTAGCATGTTTTTGGAATGTGGGAGGAAACCGGAGTACCCGGAGAAAACCCACGCATGCACGGGGGAGAACATGCAAACTCCACACAGAGATGTCCGAAAGTGGGATTGAACTCAGGTCTCCTAGCTGTGAGGCCTGTGCGCTAACCAATTGTCCAATGTGCAGCCTGATTTGATTTGTAGGTGGAAAATCCAACGAGATACAACTGGAATAGGTGCAGATTCTGCAAGATCTAGAAAGCTTTTTGTGCGAGTTATTGCGTGTAGCTGCTCTATAAGAGCCCACAACTCAATACAAAGGGCCAAATACAAGTAGGTATTTAAATTATATTTATTTTTTTATCCCTGGTCTTAACAGTCTATTTGACTTTAATGATTGTTAGCAATAAATTGCTTCCTGTATTTTTTTTTTGTCAGTTTGTAATTTGAAGCTCTACTTATAAACCTCTTAAAGATCCAACACTACCAAATGTAATTTTTCAAGTGGCCTTCAAATGAGCCTTTTTCCAATAAACGCCCCGTCCTCTCTGTAGTCTAGGTAAATAAATGTCCAGGCTATAATTAAAGCATTTGTGGTAGTAGGGCTTTTTTTTGTTTTGTTTTGTTTGTTTGTAGCGTTCCATCAACATATGAATGATACCAAAACATAACAACCTACTGCTGAGCAATTAGAGGAATTAACTGGCTAAAAGTGCTCCTCTGTGGCGTCGGTTTATACATACTTTTTGTTTCCTGCAGAGGATGGAAGAAATCCAAAGACAAAATAGCCTAAATTGAAAACCTACCCTGCAAAATGTAAATAAGGTGTTGAGCCGGAGCTTTTATTGCTCCTGGCATCGCTCCTATTAGTTCAAATGAAAAATAACCATGCCTCAAAAATGAACCGAGCAATTAGTTGTTGATTATGAAGCAAAAACTTTCACTCCGCAGATTAATTAGTCACAATGACAGTTTACTGGGAGTTGTTTTTGTCTGAAGTAGTCTAATTTTGTCGCTAGGCAACCGAGGTGCAAAGACAAGATGGTGCCAGAGAGGAGGTGACGGAAGTCAATAAGTGCTAAGAAGACTCAGACCCTTTGGATGCACTCGCACCCATGGATTTCACCGAGGGGCGCGGTATATGGGGGGTCACGCAGGTCCGCTTTTGAAAAGCAACGTGAGCAAAACGCTCGTCATTTTTCTCCTTAACTGCATCGTTTATATTTATTTACCGACCCCCCCCTCCCTCGGTACTGACACTTGCGTTAACTGGAGGGAACATGAGAGCTATTTAAGGGGCCACCGGCACCCACCCCTTAACCCTGTTAAGCCCTAAGTGGACCCAAATGATGATGAATAGACAACGTGGTGATTGGGGACTCGATCTGGCAGCAGACCAAAGTGATCCATACTGACCCAGAGTCACTTTTATGCTTCAATGCTCGTGTCTTTATTCTTTGTTTGTGTGTGATGAAAACAACATCTACTGCTACTAGGATTTGCTGGTTGTTAGTCTTCATTTTTTAATTGGCGACTATAGTCGGAATTTAGTTGGGTTTGTCACAAATTAATTGCAGAAAACGTATGTTTTTGTTTGTTTTAGTATACAGTATATATAATACGGACAAGTTTGTGCAAGTCTGTGCACTGCAAATTTTTGAGAATTTTTTTGAGATTTTTTTGAGATTTTATTCAGATTTTATTCAGATTTTACTCAGATTTTATTCAGATTTTATTCAGATTTTATTCAGAATTTAGTATAAAATGCAATCGGCGTTTGCCGTTTTCTATTATGATTAATCATAGGAAAGCCTCTGCGTGAGATTGACAAGGATTTAGTCGCAACAATTAGTAAAAAGTATGTGACAAAGATTTCTGTTCTTGTGGTGCGAATTTTAATTTTCTGTTCCAAAACGCACGACAAAAACAGACACATACGAAAACCGCTGTTTATCGGTTTCAGACCCGAACCTGATCAGCGAATTTCCATTAAAATGGGATTCCTTATGTATGAATGGAATATTTTTGTAGTTGTACCAGCATCAGAAACGTGTTCATGGCGTTTTTAAATACAGTTTTTAACATAATTAAAGCCTTCCAGGCACAACCTAACAACCCTATAGTCACCTCTGCAATGGTATTACCCAGTATGGGAGACATAAAAACTACCGTATTTTCCGGACTATATATCCTGCGACTTATACTCCAGTGCGACTTATGTATGTTTTTTTTTCTACCTAATTATGCATTTTTGGCGTTGTTCGACTTATACTCCAGTGCGACTTATGTATGTTTTTATTTTTACCTAATTATGCATTTTTGGCATTGTGCGACTTATACTCCAGTGCTACTTATGTATGTTTTTTTCTACATAATTATGCATTTTTGGCGTTGTTCGACTTATACTCCAGTGCGACTTATGTATGTTTTTATTTTTACCTAATTATGCATTTTTGGCCTTGTGCGACTTATACTCCAGTGCGACTTACATATATATTTTTTTCACCTAATTATGCATTTTTGCTGTTGTTCGACTTATACTCCAGTGCGACTTATGTATGTTTTTTTCTACCTACGTATACATTTTTGGCCTTGTGTGACTTATACTCCGGAGCGACTTATAGTCCAGAAAATACGGTATTAATAAGCTGTTTAAGACATAAATAAGACTCATGACCGTGTGTTGCTGAAAATGTGATCTGGTTCTCGGGGAGCTGAGTGAGAGCGTGGACAGGAAGTGACATCACGGGTATGGCCACAGCTGTTGCCCATGTTAGGGTTTCCCTAAACAGATAAGCCTGCAATAAAATCAGCGACAGGGTATGGTTGGCTAGTGTCTCACCTAACATTACTAATGCCTACAGTTGTGACCAGTATGGAATTCTACATATTGTCTTTGAATGCATCTTCTCAATGCCTTATATTTTGTGTTTCAGTTAATTTAGCAATTTTTCTGTTTGAAAATGTTTAATTTAGGCAACAACTTTGCTTAGATATTTGTGGAAAAACAATTGTGAAAAAAACACACAAATACGGAGCGCTTTTGAACGCCTCATCAGGGAATTGCGCAAAAATACAAAATTCCAAGTGTGCCGTGATGTTTCTCGGAGGTATACGCACCCCGTTTAGTTCGAAAATGCTTTTCTCCAACAAAACTTCACCAATGTATAATTTTTCATCCCTAATAACTCCAAATTATAGCCCACCTTCAGCTGCGCTCGTGCATTTTGGCACCGCATTGATCACAATATTGTCCTCAGCCGGCAGTCAATAAGTCGTGTCGCTGAGCGAGCCCACGGAAAATGTGCTGACGTGTGCAGCCCAGCTTCGACTTAATGATGTAGGGACACCTTGAGGAAGACATTTTGAAGGCAAGGCGAGAAGGTAATCTATTCCAGCTAATTATATGTTAAATGGGACACATTCGCCCTCACTCTGTCCTCTCAACCTCCTTTTTCTGTCGTCAAGGAGCTTATTTCCTTGCTTTCTTTGTGTCCTCTCATCTATACGGACCTTTTCGGGCTGCTCCGGCATCTTGCGGTGGCCCCTGTGCTCCCTCGGCTATGATTTATGACACAGCCCTGAGAATCTGTAATGTGGATATCTAAACCAGCCGCCGCCGCCTCCCTTTCATTCGCTCCTCTATCGTTGGTGCATCACGGCCAGAAAGGCTTTGTGTGTGTGTGTGTGTGTGTGTGGTTGTAGCCGCCTTTACCTTTAGTGCTACTGATGGCACAAGCGCCCCCCCCTCACCCCCCCCAACACTATGCTTTAAATTTACTGTCTCTTGGTTGCAGCACGCTAGCAAACGTACACACAGGCTCTCGTAAAAAGGCATCCGTATCTTCTGGCTTGATGTCTCCATTTGTGTCTCCTACCTCATGGAATTTTATGAAATGTACCCGTGAATCTTTTTTTTTTTTTTTTTTTGAAAGATTGAGAAGGTGGAGGAAAAAAAAAAAAACGTAAGCGCCCCCCTGTGACATTCTTCCCTAATTTGTCGACACGCGGCCAAATGTCATGATACTTTATTTTCCTGTGGCGTCATTTGTTTTAAAGTAGCTGGCTCATGCATTTCAAAAGGAGCGTTTCCGTCTCTATGTCACATTTTCTATGTCTGTACTGGCTGAAAACCAATTCATTTTGCCTTAAAGCAGCGTTTTTCAACCTTTTTTGAGCCACGGCACGTTTTTTTTTTACATTGGAAAAATCTTGTGACACACCCCTAACCAAAAATGTTACAAAATGTCTCACGGGCCGCATTTGGCCCGCGGGCCACGAGTTTGAGACCCCTGTGTTAAAGGAATATTCCATCCCTGTTCAATTCTTTCCGTTTGAGCAAATAAAGCAAATGCAATTGGAATATTTGGGTCCATGTATACTATTGACATAATGGCTATTGACATAATATTTGCAAATGATGATGAATAAATGTTAATTATAAAAAGTGATATTGGATAATTCCTCACGGCACACCTGACGGTTTCTCAAGATACACTAGCGTGCCGCGGCACGGTGGTTGAAAATCACTGCCTTAAAGCATAACTAAGTAAGCTAAGCCGGATAGAGTGGGAATAGCATGTTTTATTTTTTTCTATTTTTCTCAAGCTGTCGTGCCTCACACTTTGAAAATTGCTTGTCCGCACAACAGCAACAACACAGATCAATAAACGCCTGTCACTGGAAGCTGGAAAGGAATTACATTGAATAGCATGTCATTTTGGATTGAAAGAACTACACTTCCCATGATGCTTACAGTGCAGATTCGGAATGTCAAAGCTATTTTACATAGACAAGCTCCGATCAATCGGCCATTGATCAAAATTCTAGGCCGATGTCCCTACAAAGCAGATGATCGCCATGTGCTGATAAATGCCTTTCATTGTCATGATGTGCCATATATATATATATATATATATATATATATATCCATATATAGATATATATATACACTATATCACTATATTGACAGTTACTATGGTACCCATTATGTCATTGTATAGTCATATTGCCTCGTACTTTGGTATGTAAAAAAATTAAAAAAAATGAATTAATAATTAAAATAATTAAAAATAAATTATAATTATAAATTACAAATTAAATCAATTATTTTATTAATATTTATATTAATGTATTATATATAGTAATATATAATAATATTGATATTAAAATAAAATTGAAATGAATAAAAAAAAACTTAAACTATATTAGGAAAGCAGGAAGTGAAATTAAATGAAATTAAACCATTACCATTACCTCGATACGTGACAAAAATAAATAAATAAATACAAAAATTAAATAAAAAAATAAATATAAATTAATAAAATACATAAAAAATTAAAAAATAAAATAAAAATTACATTAGGAAAGCAGGAAGTGAACAAATGTAACAGTTACTGATTGTAAAAGTACCAGATGGAGGGGTAGGATTTAATAAGCTTTGCTTCTTCCTACTCCTTTTGGACATGTGGAACTGTGAACTGATTATGTGATGCATTCAATTGTAATCTGATGCATGTTCAAATGAAATTAAACCATTACCATTACCGATTTTAAATGAACCGCTTGAATTGTTGCCGCTTGAGTCACTTTTGTTAGCATTTGTTGGCATTTCTTCGAGTTCCCAGTCGCCCCCAATGTAAGAATAAGCAGCGATGAAGCATTGTTGTGTCCTTTGTGTCATTCTGTTGCGTTCGAGTTACCGTTGGTATCTTTCTTACGTAGCAGCTGGGAATGCTGCATGGCTACGTAATAAATGGCATCGGGGCAGCCCATCCACTGTAAGACTGTATGTTCTGTTCATTTTAATGATAGATGATGCAGGAAGTGTGTGTGCTTAGCGGTGCTCTTGTCATCCAGATGAACTTCAGCAATGTCTCAGCTTCTTTCTCACAGTTCAAGTTAAAAAAAATTCTCAGTTTTCCCTTTTTTTTCCGTGAATAGTTCATTTACTGGTGGTAAACAAAACGGTTTGTATCAGCAGGATGCACCTGGCATTACCAACAACCTAAGCCTAAGAAAGCAATTAGCCGCCACCCTCGTCCCCGTAGATGCCCACGGGCGGCGTAATAAACGAGCGCTGTTGTCGTTCACTACCCACCCCGACGAGGAGGGGGAGGGGGGTGGACAGCTAGCATTCCGGACGGATCCAAAAAATGCAAGGCACGGTATCCCAAGGACAATTGGAACACATTTAACCACTTGGCGATGCATGAACGCTCACATGTCAGCTGCGCTGGCTTCCTGCTGCATTGCACTCTGGGTAATGACCCATATTTTCCCCACAATCTCAGCTTTACATCCAACTGGGGGATAATTTCTCCTCCCGGGGAAGCAAATCAAACATCTGATTCTGACAACGGGGGCCTTCAAGTCGCTGACGGGCACAAAGTAAAGAGTTTTGGAGTTTTTCCCGGGCATTGGCGTGCACAAAATGATGATTATGACATCAGCGCAGGGGTGGCCAAAGTGCAGCCCGGGGGCCATTTGCAGCCGCTGCCCATGGGATATGCAAAAAATATAATTTAGCCACAAAAAATTTTTACATTGAAAAATCTGCAATAACTTTGCAATAATAAAGTCAAAATATTAAGAAAAAAAGGTAAATTTGTAATATTAAGGAAAACAATGTAATTTTAGTAGCATTAAGTTGAAATATTTAAGAAAGTTGAAATTTGTCATATTATAAAAAACAAATAAAAGTCGGCATTTTTGGAAAATTACTTTGAGGGAAAACGTTATATAATATTATGGGAATCAAGTCATAACTAGGAGAAGAAGACTTACAAGAATAAATGGTTAGAAAATTAAAAACAATAACAGTATAATTGGGAAAAAATAGCTGTAATTGTAGGAGAATAAAGTCAAAATATTATTAAAATTAAATATATAATTTAATATAAATATTAAAATATATTCTGAGGGAAAAAAATCCTATTTTATCAGGTAACTTCACTGGAATAAGCTCGTAATGTTATTGAGGAAAAATGATTAATTTTAGCCGTATAGATTTGAAATATCAAAGAAAAAGTCCTCATATAAAAATGAACAAAACGTTTATAATATTTGGAAAATTAGGGTGGGGGGGGGTGTAAAGATCCTGAAAATAAAATCATAATATGAGAATAATTTTTTTATTGATTTTTTTTTTTTTTAAAGAAAGTTGAAATATTTTGAAAACGAAAAAAAAAAACCACCAACCAACAGCAAAAATGGAGGGAAAAATTAGCAAGGCGCAATTATTTATATTATATTATATGTATTTATATTTTTTTTATTTTTATTTATTTATTTATAGTAGTAATAATGTGCTTTTTCAGCTATAAGATACGGGACATTTTACTAATCTACATTTGTTGCATGACACAATATGAAAGTGACACAGTTGCATCCCTCCATTTGCATCCACCCATTTTTTTTACTACGTGGCCGTCGCTGCATAAAGTTAATGCCGCCATTATGGATCTTTATGGGCTGTGCGAAGCCATGGACAAAAGCACTTACCGTTGGGACAAGACACCAAGTGCATGCTTTGGATGTGCTCTGCCATCTGGTATGAACATCTGAAAAGTCAAAACAGCGCACTGTGATCTGCTGTGGTGAATATGGAATACGGAATATGGAATATGGAATATGGATGTCCAATTTTTACATGGTCAGCCCTTCCGGTCTCACACCAAGAGTGCCTGGATTGACTTTTTTTTTTCCCATCCCTCAGCGGTTTTGTTAATGCCGATCCTCGCTTCAGGTGACTGGAATCGTCACAAGGGGGGGTAAAGCAGTAGTATTGCTCAATGGGCCGCGCTCGCTCCCCTAAGGACCCCAGATGTTCGTTACGTTCGCCTTCATTTTTCCTCCCCTTGCACCGTATGCTCCCTCATTCCCATCATCGTCTTCCTTTGCCCGTCCCCCAGGCGCTACGAGGCGTATCCTGTGTGTGCGGACCTGCAGGGCCAGATCCTGGCGTGCTACAACCAGAACGCAGGCAAAACCCTCCATTGCTCCAACATCGCAGCGCTGTACCTGCAGTGTGTCAACAACGCCAAACAGGTGTGTGCACTAACACGCTTATTCCATCCATGTTGTTATGTAACACGCTTGTTCTGTCTGTAAAGAAAAATAAGCACGCCGCATCGTGGACAGATGACACGTAAGTTGTCACACTTGTTGTCAACTTGGTGTGTAGCTCTAGTCCCCTGTGGCAATTTACTCACCACGCTATTAAATATTAATGCTAATTACTCACAAATATACCGTATTATCCGGACTGTAAGTTGCTATAAGACTTGTTCTCCAGTGCGACTTACATATGTTTTTTTTTTCTACCTAATTATGCATTTTTGGCCTTGTGCGACTTATACTCCAGTGTGACTTATGTATGTTTTTTTTCTACCTAATTATGCATTTTTGGCCTTGTGCGACTTATACTCCAGTGCGACTTATGTATGTTTTTTTTCTACCTAATTATGCATTCTTGGCCCTTTGCGACTTATTCTCCAGTGCGACTTACGTATGTTTTTTTTCTACCTAATTATGCATTTTTGACCCTTTGTGACTTATACTCCAGTGCGACTTACGTATGTTTTTTTCTACATAATTATGCATCTTTGGCCTTGTGCGACTTATACTCCAGTGCGACTTACGTATGTATGTTTTATTCTACCTAATTATGCATTTTTGGCCTTGTGCGACTTATACTCCATTGCGACTTACGTATGTTTTTTTCTACCTAATTATACATTTTTGGCCCTGTGCGACTTATACTCTGGAGCGACTTACGTATGTTTTTTTTTTTTACATAATTATGCATTTTTGGCCTTGTGCGACGTATACTCCAGTGCGACTTACGTATGTTTTTTTTCTACATAATTATGCATTTTTGGCCTTGTGCGACTTATACTCCAGTGTGACTTACGTATGTTTTTTTCTACATAATTATGCATCTTTGGCCTTGTGTGACTTATACTCCAGTGCGACTTACGTATGTTTTTTTTCTACCTATTTATGCATTTTTGGCCTTGTGCGACTTATACTGCAGTGCGACTTATATATGTTTTTTTCTACCTAATTATGCATTTTTGACCTTGTGCGACTTATACTCCAGTGCGACTTATAGTCCAGAAAATACGGTCTATATCTCCAAATAGTAATGAAAAATACAGAAATACATCAGAAAATGAGAAATGATTGTGTTCATGTATTAAATGCTACCAAATGCTCCCAAGGCCAAGCCCCCCCCATCCCTGCCCCCCTCCTCCCCTCAGCCTAAGGTTCCCCCATCGTGTAGCCTTTCACTTTTAAATTCAATAAGTACACAACACAAACTTTCATTATGCGCTTTTATCCAGTAGAATATGATTTCCATATAAAAAAAAAGAAATCTACTTTAACCTTAAGGCCTTATTTCCCTAATACCTGTCGACACGGGCGGCCTTTAGTGCGTGTTTGAATGTCATTAGCGTTGGACCGCACATCCGTCCGTGTTTTTTTGCAGTCACGCAGTGAAGCCACTCAGGTGGATGCTAACCTGATTTCCCGCCTCTCAATATGCAATATATAACAACTCAAAAGACTTATTTCCATTCATGGAGCTTTTCTATTAGATTGTCCTGCCCACATTTACAATTTCATGCTTTTCCTCACAAATGACTTCAATTGGCCTTTCTCGCTCGCCCTCTTGGGGCGTTGGTAGAAACTCGTAGATGTCCCATGCAGGCGGATATTTTAAGGTATAGACTGTACGTCATTTATATTGCAAGGATGCAATTTTGCCTCTTTATTTTGCAAAAGATATGCGAAGATGTTATACACTCTACGTTTCAATAGAAAACTGCCAATCAAATTTGTCATGTGCGGTAGGTGAAAAATAATATTAGTAGCGATTTTGCTATTTGCTCTTTTATTAATTTCTCAAATATTTCAACTTTCTTCTCAAATTATCTTGAATAATAATAATAATAATCTAAAATGGTCTTGTCGTTGTATGACTTTATTTCCATAATATTATTTAATATTTCAACTCGATGTGACTAAAATCACATTATTTTTCCGTATGGTATTGTTTATTCACATTAAAATGTGACTTTAAAAAAAAATATTCTTGTATAATTACAGCAGTTTTTTCCCGTTTTTTTAATTTATTTTTTAAATTTACCAACAATGTCAACATTTGTCTTGTACATTTTCTTTTCATAATATTACCACTTTATTTCCATAATATATTAAAATAACATTTAATAATATTTAAAATAATATTTAAAAATATCATTTAATACGTCAACTCTATGTAATTTTTCCATTTCCACTCAATGTTTCTTATGTGGCGAGCGAACAAGGGTAATTAAAGAGAGAAGGGGAAGTGTTATTGGAGCTGGAACTCATTGATGTGTCGCTTTTATTGCAAATATTGATCAGAAATCTGAGGTGAATGCGTAGGAAGGTGGTGTGTATGCCCTCTAAAGTCGTCGTGTTCCAACAGGAGATTATGTAGTCAAAGCCGACCAATCACTGTCTGCAACACCAGGATACATTTTTTTTTTTTTGCAAAGCAGGCGGGGTTTTGTGGGGGGGTTGGGGGCGGGGGGCGTAATCCAGACTTAAGGCTTTTAAAGTCATTACACTTTTATGATAAGGCTCCCAAGCAATAAGCGACAAGCAAAGAAGAATGAGGCTAATAGTCGCAACTGGGATGTTTACATTGCTTTATCGGGGATCGAGCTGCGCAGGCGGCAAAGGTCAAAGGGCGTGACTTTGACCTCGGCTTTGTCCTTGTCCGCCTTTCATGGTTTTTATTCCTGCCCAAAAACGGCACAGATGCCAGTGAGGATTGGAAGGAGCAAGTCAGGATAAAGTCAACAGCGGCGCTAATTAGTCTTATCAGCGTAGTCACTGATGACATTTAGACCCACTTTCACTTTCTTTTATGCCCCCCCCCCCCCCCCCCCCCCCCCCAGTCATATTTCCTAATGCATTCAGCACTTAACACATCCAGATAGCAAACAGCCAGTCAGAGGCAGCCGAAGGGCACGAAGGATAAAACCCGTCTCTTTCTCGTTCCCTTTGAACGAGTTTATCATCCCGCCCCATCACCGCAATCCACGGCCCGCCCGCCCGCCCGCCCGCCTCATTCCGCATTCCCGCCGCATGAGTGGCCCCCTTGCTCCCTATCTTTCCCCGCGTCCACTTCATTTCTTCCCCTGACCCCGCCGTCTCGCTTCTCGGGGCGATGTTTGCGTGACAACGCAGAAAGGAAAACTCCCTCAGTCTTGATCAATTCATCAATCCGGGGACCCCTTTAGAACATTCCATGCTTCCAACTTTTTGGGGGGACAGTTTGAGGAACACCTTTCTCGATTTTTTGCTAAAGTTTGACCTCAATAAAGCTTCCGAGCAGCTTGAGTGGATAGTGTTTGGTCCAGTGAAAACGCCGCAGATCACCGATTGGTCACAGAAAATTGGCACCTTCAAACGAGTTTTTCTTGTCTTTGCCCATTTTTTGGCATCTTCCCATCCTAAAAAAAAAGTTGTTATTACCTCATAGTAATCCAATGTTGCCATGTAGCAATGAATACAACTAATAAAACACAAGTATTAATAAATAGCAACAATGTCTTCAATGTTGTTGTGGATAGTTCTGCATAACTGTTAACCTTAATCCAAAATAATAGAACAACAAAAATAATTGTATTTATTCAATGGTGTCACTTATTTTTTTCACTTTAATCCAAAATAGACGAACAATGAAAATATCTGAGGATGTGATAGGCACCAATGTCTCCAATGTTCTGGATAGCTCCTCTGGTGGCCAGCCAATCACAGGGCACATATAGACAAACAACCATTCACGCTCACATTCATACCTATGGACAATTTGGAGTCGCTAATTAACCTAGCATGTTTTTGGAATGTGGGAGGAAAACCGGAGTACCCGGAGAAAACCCACGCATGCACGGGGAGAACATGCAAACTCCACACAGAGATGGCCGAGGGTGGGATTGAACCCTGGTCTCCTAGCTGTGAGGTCTGCACGCTAACCACTCAAACACAGTGCAGCCCTGTAATTATTAATTATTTTATTTTATTTTATTTTATCATTTTCTGCCACTTATCCTCACGAGGGTCGCGGGGGGATGCTGGAGCCTATCCCAGCTGTCTTCGGGCGAGAGGCGGGGTACACCCTGGACTGGTGGCCAGCCAATCACAGGGCACATATAGACAAACAACCATTCACACTCACATTCATACCTATGGACAATTTGGAGTCGCCAATTAACCTAGCATGTTTTTGGAATGTGGGAGTAAACCCGGAATACCTGGATGCACGGGAAGAACATGCAAACTCGACACAGAGATGGCCGAGAGTGGAATTGAACTCTGGTCTCCTAGCTGTGAAATTTATGTCGTTTTTACAAAATAACAACATGGAAAATCCAATTTTGAATATATTTTTGCTTTCTGGTTGGTCAGTGGCCAAGTGGTTTGGGACCCCCCCATCCAGTTCCTGTATCATTAGTCTATGGACGCTGGGTAGAGTCGTACCTTTGATACTTTGGGTCCTACCCTCACCTTTTTGGTCTGTAACGAGTCCTGTGGGGGACATTAGAGTAGAGTGTACTATTTATGTCACTGCAACCACTTTGGCATTACGGCGACAATGGTACAAGCCAAAGGTCCAATTTCCAATAAAGTGCAATCGCCCTCAAAGTGTGCAGTCAATAATAACAGGAGCGTTTTTTTTTCTGGACTTAATACGTCTTACTCCCTCGTTGTCATTTCCAGCCTTCATCTTTCCACTAAGGTGGCGTTCATCCGCCGTCTCTAGCTGCAGCAAGCTCCCAGTTCAAATGGTTATTGACGGCTAGCGCCGGGGATTTGTGGTCGCACTTATCGCCAACACGGAATCCACCGCCCTTGGGGTTTTTTTTTTTTCCCCCCTCTATGCCTCAGCCCTTCCCTTCCTCCTCGCCATCCATGTTCGCCTTTATTGTACTCCCAGGCCTTCCTCTTTGTCTTGTCCACCCCTGTGTGACATAATCCTCTCGCTCTATTTTCATTTCTTGCTTAAGCTTGTTTTATTTGTTTGTCTCCAGACCAAGTTGAGGACGGGGGGTTAGAGGAAGAAAGGGAATAAGAAAGATGGAGCAATGAAGAGTTATTACGTGGGATCACTGATTATCGACCTGCTGACAAGAAGAGAGGAACGAGTCAAGATGCACACCCTGAAAAAAAAAAAAAAAAAAAAACTCTGAAGACCGGAACCCCACCCCCCACTTGGACCCCCACCACACCCCCGCCACACCCCCCACCCCCCACGTGGACATCTTTGACACTTTTCCCTGTATGGATCCACCAAAAGGCCTTAGACGGACAATCAAACAGTAGAATAAGCAGTAGCTAACATTTCAGCAATCGTTTTGTTCGATATTGTCTTACTGTAGGAATCATTATACTTTAGAGTAGTCAGTGTGCAGCTTGTACTACATCAGTATCACTGCTCTATCCATGCAAAATGAGTCAACTTTGAGTCAATTTTTGTCTAAATAGCCGGCAAAAACGGCAAAATATAGGATCAGACAACCAAATTAGCTGAAAGAACTAGCTTAGAGTGCCTTACCAGGAAGTAGACTACTTCCTGTAGATGTTTTTGATCCGACAAATATTAAGTAACTTTGATCAAATGCAGAATTACTACAGTTTCTGCTTGGACGTCAGACGTCAAGACGTTACACGTCACTAGCGAGTGACGCTCGGAAATTACGTAAGAAGGTAGGATTTTAACGTAATTTTTCCAATCTAGCCTGACGTCACATGACGTCACGTTCCGAGATCACGTGACACATCTCGAAGTGAGTAGCTGAGAACTATGTTCTTGATCTTGACCTGCACGAGTGCAGCCGCCACCGGAGAGGAGCTGTGGTTCATGTCGGGGCAACCTGAATTCCAATCAGTACAAGCAGAAAGGCGTGCCCAGATTCTGATTCCGAACGTCAGAGTCCATGTTGGAATTCGTGTACCCCCCCACCGCCATTACGATACGCTGACTCATTTTCAGTGGCCAGTGAATCTACATTACTATACATACAAGCTGTACACTGACTACTCTAAATAATATCCAGGTTTGTTTTTGGGTAGTATTCTCCCTTGAGAAAAATACAAATAAATAAAAAAAATACTTGCTGAAATGCTGAGATACTGTACCTGGACTCCTCCCACCCTCGTGTACTCCATTTACCCAGAGGTAAAGTATTTTTTTTTTACAAACCTCATTGCTTTCTATGCACTTCCCTGCACACAAATACACGTGTTCGAGTCCGTGTTGTGTAACTCTCCGATCAGAGGAGAAATAAAAGATGCAGCAACTCTTGTTGAACTTTTCTTTCCATTAATATTCAGCGGGCGCCGTCGCTCTCTCTCTTTCTCACTCTCTCTCTCTATCTCTTGCGTGTTTTATGCTAATAACACGCAAGCGTTTTTGATGGATACGCGACCCCCCCCCCCTCTTGTGTTTGTCACGTGGCGCCCGGGAGGCTGGCGGTTTGGGAAGTATTCACAAGGCAGATCTTGAGCTTCGTAATCTGTTTTGTTATTTCTGTCTTTATTTTAAACCCCAGCGGTGTCCCTGCTCAGTTTCTTGCACTGATGTTGTCATGGAGGAGACAGCTTCTTCATGCTGCCTGCACCCTTAGGATTTTTTTTGTGAGGGGGGGTGCGTGCAGGCAGGTGACGGCTGAGGGGATGCCGTCTTAATAATTCCGAATCATGGGGTGAAAATGAGCGTGGGTGACGGACAGAGGCGGAGATGCATGCAAGCATGAGAGGTCTCTGTGTGATTAATCCCCTCCCCCTTTTCTGTCCGTCAATCAGCTGTCCTTTTGCTTTTTTTTTACTTTTGGAGTCCCTCAGGGTTGACTTCTATTATAGTGCATGGGATCACGGATGGTGGGGTTCACAGCAGGTGCTCCCCCAGCTCTCTTCTAAGGCCAAGCTAAGTCATTTAACGGCAAAATCCCGTCTGCAACGAGGTTATGTCCCTTCAAATCAAATTAGGAAACGGCGGGAGGAGCATGTGATCAAAACATGAAGGGGGGGCGGGGGGGGGTATGAAAGCCTGTACCATCTCATACCAGTTATTATAATTTTTCCTGTCTCAACAATGTCTTGGTGTTCTTCATAGATTAAGTCATTTTTATTTCATTTGATTATGATTTGTTATGATTTGGGCCTGTAAATGGTATGTTCCGCTATTTGACTATTTTCCCGTTCTCGAACATGAACTGAACGGAATCACAACAGGCGACTTTTTCTGCATTTTTTTTTGTGTATTTGTGATGACCTGCTGATAATGTGGCCAATTCCTGGTGAGAACGTCTTGTTAGAAACCTTGCAATGCACGACGAAGGGAGTGTTTACAATGGGACATTTACTACTTTATGCATGGATCACGTAATGTTGTCAATTTTTACAGTCCGCTCCAAAAGCATTGAACAGTTGAATGTATTCTTTGACTAAGAATGAAAATGAAATCTAAAAAAAAAAAAAAAAAATCTTTAAAAAATCTTTAAAAAATCTTTTCAAAATATTTTAAAAATCTTTAAAAAATCTTTAAAAAATCTTTAAAAAATCTTTAAAAAATCTTTAAAAAATCTAAACTAAAAATGAAATCAGCTGATCAACTGTTGAAGAGCACCACCTTTCAAAGCTAATATCTTGGCAATAATGTGGATTGAATGTGATTTAGTGTCAGGTGTTCACACCGATAACCATCAGATGACATCACGGGTCATTGAAAGGTGGAAGAAGGTTTTATTCTCCCGTGACGCTCCTGATGGCTTCCGACGTTCCTGGCATGACAAGGAGAACCCACCTGAGATGTTCTCTATACAACACAGTGAAGGGGGCGGCATCTTGATTCTTCAAAAGAACAACGCAGCTACAGGTTGTGCAGGGGCGTCAAACGGTAACCAGCTATAATGACTTTGAGTTTATACGTCTTCTGCCTGGCATGGATAATAGAACCGTAGAAAGGCTGTCGTCTTTTTTTTGTGGTCAAATTTAAAGAGGCGGCGTCAAGATGCCCTTGAGTTGTAAACACTGAAATAGAAGTGCAGGCTGTTGGAATTGAAATCAGACGATGGCAGGAACTCCCCGCGGGGCGACTGACGAGGCCTGCACTGTGATGGACGGGGCCAAATGCGGGAAGAGGCGGGCTCGGCGTGAAGGTGAGTTGAGATTGACTTCTTCGGGGAATATGCAAATGTCAATAAAAGGCAGGAATGAGACTTCCTATTTTGTTACAGTTGAGCTAATTGATAGCGAATTTGTACATAAAGTATCAATACTTTGTGGTAGTAGTTGTTGGGTGTGATTTTGTTACAGGATGTTCCTTCAAACGTCTCAAAGGTGAGTTGAAATGGACTTTTTGCTGACTCAAATACCGTATTTTCCGGACTATAAGTCGCACTTTTGTTTCATAGGTTGGCTGTTCCTGCGACTTATACTCCAGAGCGACTTATAAATAAAAAAAAGTGTTTATGTTCCGTAAACACTGGACACCTTTTCTGTTCATGTTTATTTTTTGTGTAGCTGAATAAGCATTGTGTTAGCATATCTTACACCTATTCACCTATGTTTTTTTCTACGTAATTATGCATTTTTGGACTTGTGCGACTTATACATAAGTTATAAGTCCAGTGCGACTTATACATAAGTTATAAGTCCAGTTCAACTTATACATAAGTCGCACTGGAGTATAAGTCGCACAAGGCCAAAAATGCATAATTAGGTAGAAAAAAACATACATAAATCGCACTGGAGTATGTTTTTTTCTACCTAAATATGCATTTTTGGCCTTGTGCGACTTATACTCCATTGCGACTTATGTATGTTTTTTCTACCTAATTATACATTTTTGGCCTTGTTCGACTTATGTATGTTTTTTTTCTACCTAATTATGCATTTCTGGCCTTGTGTGACTTATGTATGTTTTTTTTTCCTACCTAATTATGCATTTTGGGCCTTATGTGAGTTTTACTCCAGCGTGGCTTATGTATGTTTTTTCTACCTAATTATGCATTTTTGGCCTTGTGCAACTTATACTCCAGTGCTACTTATGTATATTTTTTTCTACCTAATTATGCATTTTTGGCCTTGTGCGACTTATACATAAGTTATAAGTCCAGTTCAACTTATACATAAGTCGCACTGGAGTATAAGTCGCACAAGCCCAAAAATGCATATTTAGGTAGAAAAAAACATACATAAATCGCACTGGAGTATGTTTTTTTTCTACCTAAATATGCATTTTGCCTTGTGCAACTTATACTCCAGTGCTACTTATGTATATTTTTTTCTACCTAATTATGCATTTTGGCCTTGTGCGACTTATACTCCGGAGCAATATATAGTCCAGAAAATGACGCATGATTTAGTGGTATATGCTTTCGTGAAAGGATTCCTTAAAAATGTCTACTTTTGAGCAGCATTTCATGCTTGGCAGTTGACGTTGGGCATCTCTGGAGGGCCCCCCCCCCCCCCCCCCAACCCACCCGGCCTGCACTTTGATGGACTTGGCGAAGCGCGGGAAGAGACGATGTCTGCTGAAGGTGGGTTTGAATTGACTTCTTGTGGAGCGATTGAAATGTAAACAAAAGGCGATGGTGAATGATGTGCAGTTTTGTTGGATTTTGTACAAAATATAAACAAAAATAGTCGAAAATGAGTGAAAAACGTGGAGCTCTTATGACACAATGTTGTTTTTCCAGCACACCATTGATGGAAAATGTGTTTTCCTGTGTCATTTATGTTCTTCTAAAGTGAGACGGTGGTGATAAAGCGGCGTTGTTGATTGCGCTAGATGTTCTGTAATGATAACCTAAACATTACTAGATGATGCTCAATCATACCATCCATTTCCTGTAATGTTTATTCTTGTTTGTATTCTTGTCAATTCATTTTGCGCTTTATTCGGATTTGATGACCCTCTCGGAAGAGAACGTGTCATCTCCACTCACAGCTGGTCCATCCATCTTTGTGCTGTTTTCATGTTTTCTCCACATCCTCTGTAAACTTCCATTGATTTTCTCCTCTGCATCTTCTAGCCAACTCGTTGGTAAGAGTTCCAGGTCCAAGTGTGTGCAAACAAGGATGTTTGCGGGGTAAGTGATCCAACGCTTCATTGTAGTAACGGCCGGCCAGATGGCGAGCCACTCCTCATCCACATCCTCCGCCCAGGCTGATGGTTCCATTCATCAGGCCCGGGCGCCTCCCTTAAAGCTTCGCTCCAGGCTACAACTCACTCTCCTTCACACCCCTTTTGCTATTCACTCTTATTTATTTATTCCTTTTCTTATTCTTGTTGTTGTTGGAGTCTACCTTTCTTCTACTATTGACTTTGTCTCTGTGCTGGTGTGTTTGCTTGGCAGCGTAACTTGCTGTCAAGGGAGGGACGAGTCCTCACACGGACTTTACGGCGAGTAGGAACACTTAAAAAAAAAAGTCAATAGTTCGCCACTTATCAACCGTATAAACCACGGGTGTCCCAAGTTCCCCCCGGGGGGGCAACATGGTTGCTTGGTTTTTATTGGCCCTCGGCATATTCTCAACACTTCACTTTAGTAACAGAAAGTTGAAATGTAAAGAAAAAACATGTCAAGAAACAAAACAAAGTTGTCATTTTCAGAAAAACTTTATGGGAATATAGTCAGAAATGCGAGAAGATTATTTAAAATAAGACAGTTGATATAGGACAGAGGTAGGGAACCTATGGCTCGGGAGCCAGGTAGGGCTCTTTTGATGACTGTATCTGGCTCTCAAGCATTTCTTACCACAATAAAAATGCATTTTTGCTAACATTTTAAAGTAAACCATCACAGAAATGACTGTTAAAAATAATATTCAAAATCAACAACTTTCTTATGCATTTTAATTCGTCCATCTATATTCTGCTGCAATACGGCCAATCATATCTATCTTTCCTGATGATATTTTCCAGGTCAAACACCAAAACTTGATTATTACTGGGTAATGCTGTAGTCTACCTCGGTCATTGAGATGTCAAAAAAACATGTAAATGTAAACTTTCCTCCTTTAGTCAAATAGTCACCTAGCTAAAGCTGCAGAACCAAGCCTTCTGGTGAAGATGGCCAAAAGAATGAAATACGTGTACTGAATACGGTTCAAAACTATGCAGCAGCAGAAGTTGCATTGATGGCAGCAAGTATTTGATTATTATTAGACACTGCGCTGCTCACGAAAGTATGCTGGCCACACCCCATTGGCGTGGGGTAGTGTGCCTGGTCTACATAATTAGAGCCCATTATATCTAAAACTGTTGGTCGTACATAAAAATGCACACATTTTATTGCATTCAAAATGTATATGGCTCTCACAGATACACATTTAAAAATATCTGGCCTTCATGGCTCTCTTAGCCAAAAAGGTTCCCGACCCCTGATATAGGAGTTGGAAAATTGAAAAAAATAACAGCAAAAATAAAAAAAAACTGCTGTGATTTTATGAGAATAAAGTCAAAATATTAAGAGAAAAAAAAGTCACAATTTTACCAGAATTAACTTAAATATGCATTTTTGTAGCAGTGTTATAATAAATATTATATAGACGATATTTGGAAAATTAGGTTGCTGAAAAAGTTAAATTATTATAGTAATAAAGTCAAAATATTATGGGGTTCTAGTTATGAGAAGAACATGTAGTACGAAGAAAGTTGAAATAGTTGGAAAAAAATAACAGCAAAAATGTAAAAAAAAACAAAAAAAGTAAAAATTACTAGAATTAACTTAAATATGCATTTTTGTAGCAGTGTTATAATAAATATTATATAATATTTAATATAAATATTAAAGACAATATTTTGAGAATTAGGTTGCTGAAAATATATTATTATAGGAATAAAGTCAAAATATTATGGGGTTCTAGTTATGAGAAGAACATGTAGTACGAAGAAAGTTGAAATAGCTGGAAAATTTTAAAAAATCATGAATGGAAGCAATTAACTGCCATAAACAAACTACTATTGTACTTGTTGTCTTTTGAGCATGTTGTAAAAGAGAGAGATATTTTCCTTTCCAATTTCTCATGCACTCCAAATCATTATTAAAATGAAAAAAAAAACCCAAGTAATTATATAGAATGTCCAATTATGGCTTTTATACTGTAATTGTTATGCCGTTCACCACTGAACTTTTTCCTTCAGGTTGTTATCAGATTGCCGTGCCGTCAGTTCCTATCACGTCCACTAGGGGGGCACATTCACATGCTAATTCGAAGTTCCGACTATTTTCTATGGTTGCGGTATGGCCTCTTGCTTCTTCACAGCTCTGGCGTTCGCCCCTTAAGTTAATTCCACAAAAGAAAATAGAAACATTTTAGCATTTGATGACATTTGGGCGGCACGCTAAACCTGTTACACGGCCCCCGCATAAACCCATCCAGCCGTGAACTCTGAGAGGCCAGTTTAGCCTAATCCCTTACGACTGTAAAATATGTTTTCTCACTCTTCACTAGGGGATTTAAATTACTTTTGCTGTGAAGCCAGGAGCTTGTTTTGCCCGCTAGCATGCACGCCCAATGTAGACGGGGGGCGGGGGGGTGGTTGGGAGTTGGGGGGGCGTTGGACTGCAGGGTTGTAGAGTACAATATTTCTATACATGCACACACACACAGCGGCAGCGCAAACAGACGGTGTTATTTATTATTTACTGTGCGGTGTGGCTGCTCGTTGTAGACACAAGCCTGGAGGGCAAACAGGAGATATTGCACGATAAAACACACAATAGTGCGTCGCGTTCAAGGCCCCGGTGTCTTCACGCGCCTGCGAAATGTGCCTCCAGGCCTTCCTGTTCCCGTCCGTGCGGATTCTCGTCGTGTGGTGTCATGTGACTGAGTCATGTCGGGTCACCGTGGGCCGTTATCGGCGATGCACGCAACCCAACAACATCCCGTATCGTTGAATATGACAGACTGGACTAGGAAAGAACATTTTGATTGAATTTTGTTTAATATAAAAATAATATATATATGTATAATGTATTTAAAAATTTAAAAATATATTCATATTTGGATATGATTTAATGCATTTTCAACAATAATGTATGTTAACTTTGCTACATAAAAAGTGACAAAAATATGAATAAACAAAGTATATATGTATAATCTATTTAAATATATATATTCGTATTTGTATATTATTTAATGCATTTTCAGTAATGATGTATGTTATTTTTGCTACTTAAAAAAGTGACAAAAAATTATTAAAATAGAAAATATATATGTATAATCTTTTTTAAAAATATATTTGTATAGGATTTAATGCATTTTCAGTAATGATGTGTGTTATTTTTGCTGCTTAAAAAAGTGACAAAAATATTATTAAAAAAGAAAATATATATGTATAACCCATTTAAAAATATATTCACATTTGTATATGATTTAATGCATTTTCAGTAATTATGTATCTTATTTTTGCTACTTAAAGTGACAAAAAGTGACAAAAAATATTATTAAAAAATAAGGTATATATGTATAATCTATTTAAAAATCTATTCATATTTGTATATGATTTAATGCATTTTCAATAATGATGTATTTTACCTTTGCTACTTAAAAAGTGACAAAAATATGATTAAAAAGAAAGTATATATGTATAATTTATTTAAAAATTATATTCATATTTGTATATGATTTATTGCATTTTCAGTAATGATGCTACTTTAAAAAGTGATAAAAAGTGACAAAAATAGGATTTAAAAAGAAAGTATATATTTGTATAATCTATTAAAAATATATTCATATTTGTATATGATTTAATGCATTTTCAGTAATGATGTATGTTATCTTTGCTACTTAAAAAAGTGCCAAAAAATATGATTAAAAAAAGAAAGTATATATGTATCATTTATTTTAAAAATATATTAATAATTGTATATGATTTAATGCATTTTCAGTAATGATGTATGTTACCTTTTAGAAAAGTGACAAAAATGCAAAATCTGAGCAGATTTTTCTTAAACAATCCTACAAAATCATAACTATTTTACATTTTAAAAACCACAATATTTTAATCATTTAATGCATTTTTTTGGTATTCATTCCCGAATCCAATGTCATGTGATTGAAGTGCGTTTTTGGGTCCCAATCCAACCGGGGCGCATATTGAAGTGTATATTTGTAATATTTACTGTTTTTCATTAAAATACTGGCAAGCGTGCACACGTGTTCCCATCTGGGCCTGCGGCGGCGTGTCCTGGGGGCGGGCCTAATCAAAGGAAGCCAAAGACTGATGGCTTAATTAGACCCCTTAATGTTAATTACACTGAAATATTTATCAGGAGGAATTCTTTTGTTTCGCCTTGACCTTTTATCTCCCCCCCCCCCCCCCACCCCCCCTCACCCCTCACACTCGGCTTATTAACATGTTGTTGTTGCGTCGGTGACCGCGGCGTTCACCCCCGGAGGCCGTTATTGATTTGGCGAGAGCGAACATGGTCACTCTGGCTCGTCAGCACTCAGGTGTGTATCGGAGCGACCTCGGGGTACAATGGCGGCGGCGGTGGCAGCCATGTTGTGATGTTATTATGACCCAGAGGCCACGACTTTCATGACTTTGGATATTACTCAATGGCTAGCGCTAGCGGGCTAATTGTAGCACTATACAATACAATTAAGAGCAGCTTTGACTTCAATATCTCCACCATCGACACACACACACACACACACATTCAGCTTGTTATCCATTGTGTTGCAAGAAAAAATTAATTTGCGTGTTAAAGATAGCAGAACATTCCCACTAATGACATTTTGCTTCCGGGTGATAAACATTCCTCGGCACACTGAAGCAAAAATGATCCTGGTTTGGCCTTTTTGTAATGAAAACCATTCATCATTTATTCCTTTTTTTTTTGGTTTCTTCCTAAAACTGCTTTTCCTTAGTGGTATGAGTAGTAGGATATTGAACAGGAAGTAGCACACTTTACAGTACAATTAGTGGGAAAGTCATTCTTATGTACAAAAACAACAATATGTAGTATTATTTCTAGTTTTTTAATGGCTACTAGCATCATTTTTCCAATCAGTAAATGTAGTAAGGAAGTTTGTTTACATTGATACACATACTTATGCTAGTTCTGTCAACAACAACAGCAGCGACAACACTCAAAATGGCCGCTCTGATTGGGGTGGCTGTGTCTTCCAGCACATGACTTAAAGCTAAAACTTAAAGCTTCAGAAAAATAATAATAATGACGGCAAAAATGTAGCAAAATGGAGAGCTAGGTATCTGTATTTGTTAGATAGCTAGCATCTCAAGTTTGGGTAGTGTTTTAAATCATACAAATATGTCAAAATACTGCAACTATTACTTGTTATGTCATGTGTTGAGTGTTGAGCTGCACGGTGGTCGAGTGGTTAGCGCGTAGACCTCACAGTTAGGAGACCCGGGTTCAATTCCACTTTCGGCCATCTCTGTGTGGAGTTTGCATGTTCTCCTTTGGTTTCCTCCCACATTCCAAAAACATGCTAGGTTAATTAGCGACTCCAAATTGTCCATAGGTATGAATGTGAGTGTGAATGGTTGTTTGTCTATATGTGCCCTGTGATTGGCTGGCCACCAGTCCAGGGTGGACCCCGCCTCTCGCCCCAAGACAGCTGGGATAGGCTCCAGCACCCCCCACGACCCTCGTGAGGATAAGAGGTAGAAAATGAATGAATGAAAGAATGTTGGTATAGTCTCCCTTTTTTAGTGGGAAACTGATATTTTCCTGAAACTAACCTATGTTCTACTGCTGACTACTAAAGAGTTCAATTCCACCCTCGGCCATCTCTGCGTGGAGTTTGCATGTTCTTCCCGTGCATGCGTGGGTTTTCTCCGGGTACTCCGGTTTCCTCCCACATTCCAAAAACATGCTAGGTTAATTAGCGACTCCAAATTGTCCATAGGTATGAATGTGAGTGTGAATGGTTGTTTGTCTATATGTGCCCTGTTATTGGCTGGCTTGCCACCAGTCTAGGGTGTACCTCGCCTCTCGCCCCAAGACAGCTGGGACAGGCTCCAGCACCCCCCCACGCGTATTTTTAGAGTGCTACATAGTTGAAATGGTTCTATTCCAATGACAACATTGTAAGCTAGCTCGTATTAATTGATTATTGATGATTAATGGATTGGGAATGATGAGCAAAATTCCCCTTTAAAATGTCAATCGGGAGTGTAACAACATGATAGTTTGAACGAGCGTAATTTCGGGGTCCATTTTGTCCACACAGCCATGCTAATGTTATCTTTTTGTGGCACCCGTGTTTGCGTGGGAGCGGCAATCATTGAGCGTACGATGCTACGTAGCTGGGTGTGCTAGGAGGGGGGGAAGAAGCGGGGGCGGCTTGCAATCACTACACGCAGGTCAGGAAGTGACCGGCGGTGCTTTGAAATCGCCTACGTGTTGGCACAATCAGAGCGTTGAATAAAAGATTTCATGTTTAAGTGTCTTGTGTTTTGCATTTCAAATAAGTGCAAAGCCACCCTGGTAGACTTTACATGCCCCCCCCCCCCCCCCCTTGCTGCCGCCCCTCCCTGTCCTTGTCGCCACTTGTGGAGGTGGGAATGGGGATGCCGCTGTCGGGGTGTGTTGCCGACACCCTCCGTCTTTGGGAGCGTGATGGGGGAGCAGGTGCAAACCTTTTTTTTTTATGTTTATGATTCTATGCGGGCGGCACGGTGGTCGAGTGGTTAGCGAGCAGACCTCACAGCTAGGAGACCAGAGTTCTATTCCACCATCGGTCATCTCATCTCATCTCATGGGTTTTCTCCGGGTACTCTGGTTTCCTCCCACATTCCAAAAAAAACATGCTAGGTTAATTAGCGACTCCAAATTGTCCATAGGTATGAATGTGAGTGTGAATGGTTGTTTGTCTATATGTGCCCTGTGATTGGCTAGCTGGCCACCAGTCCAGGGTGTACCCCGCCTCTCGCCTAAAGACAGTTGGGATAGGCTCCAGCATACTCGCGGCCCTTGTGAGGATAAGCGGCATAGAAAAAGGATGGATTGAAATAGCATTGTGCTGCACGCTGGACGAGTGGTTAGCGCGCAGACCTCACAGGTAGGAGACCAGGGTTCAATTCCACCCTTGGCCATTTCTGTGTGGAGTTTGCATGTTCTCCCCGTGCATGCGTGGGTTTTCTCCGGGTACTCCGGTTTCCTCCCACATTCCAAAAACATGCTAGGTTAATTAGCGACTCCAAATTGTCCATAGGTATGAATGTGAGTGTGAATGGTTGTTTGTCTATATGTGCCCTGTGATTGGCTGGCCACCAGTCCAGGGTGTACCCTGCCTCTCGCCTGAAGACAGCTGGGATAGGCTCCAGCACCCCTGCGACCCTTGTGAGGAAAAGCAGTAGAAAATGAATGAATGAATGAATTGACGTGGGTTGCACGGTGGTCGAGTGGTTAGCGTGCAGACCTCACAGCTAGGAGACCCAGGTTCAATTCCACTCTCGGCCATCTCTGTGTGGAGTTTGCATGTGTGGGTTTTCTCCGGGTACTCCGGTTTCCTCCCACATTCCAAAAATTAGCGACTCCAAATTGTCCATAGGTATGAATGTGAGTGTGAATGGTTGTTTGTCTATATGTGCCCTGTGATTGGCTGGCTGGCCACCAGTCCAGGGTGTACCCCGCCTCAATGTCTTTTGTGAGCGTTTTGCGGCCGTCTCCGTTGGTTTAGCGACAGAAATATGAAGCCCCGCCTCCATCAATAAGGCGGGGGGGATCGAAAACGTGCGCATCAACTGTGTTTACTTTTGTCCTAAAGTCATCCAAATCAGCACGGAGGAAAAGACCTTCCAGTTTCCAATTCCCCAAATCAAACAAGCGCTCATTAAAAGCCCCCGTCGTCTCAACAATTCCATTTCTCCCCCCCAAACGAACGCATCTCGCCGTAATCCTCTGCTTCATTTGCATCCAAATAAGAGAAAATCCAAGGGGTTCTTATCAATGATCACAGTGAATGGAGTGTGCAGTCATCAACATTTTTATCACTCTGCAAATCTGTTTTTTTTTTTTTCTTGCCAGAAAAGTCCAATACTCCCGTGAAGGACACCGTGTACAGATGCATGCTGGGAAAAATCACACACACACACACACAGAAAAACATACTTTTAAAGAGTCAACATGGCGTCTTTAGTTAGTTAGTTGATTGTGTCTTTGTGAACATTTCCTCTTCTTTGCTTTCATTGGTGCTTTTCTTCCCCCACGGTTTGTCTCCTTGAGCAGCAGGGAACATAAATCCATGTCAGCCTTTGTACCTTTCTGTGTGAGGCAAACGTGATTTGGATGTCACACACACACACACACACACACACTGTGACTGGCATGCAGAGTGCACACACACTGCAGCACAATGTCCTTCTCCCCTTGTTCTGCGTACCTAATGAGTTGTCCTGGGACTTGACACACTGTATATTCGTCCTCTTCCACCAGTGGGGGGCTTCAAGTGGACATACCACAGTCCCCCCTCCCTCCTATCTTTAACTTATCCTAACTAAAGTACACTTTTATACTCCCTAATAAAGCTTTAAAACATATAGCATGTTAACATTAGTTAACATTGCTCACAGTTACCATGTAAGCACTGCTATCATGCTAACATTAGCATGTTAGCTTCTTTTTTAAATTATTTTCAAAGGCGTGTTTTTGTGTGTTTTTGTTAGAGGTTAACATGTTAACCATTAGCATGTTCACATTTAAGCCATGTCCGTAAGTATAAACCACAAGTGTTTTACCATTTACCATGCTAAATTAGCATGGTAGCTTGCTATTTTCAAAGATGTAAACTTAGACGGTGTATGTACGTTAGGTGTTAGCATGTTAACAACTACCATGTTCACATTTAAGTCAAGTGTTATCATCCTGCCATTATTACCATGCTAAATTAGCATGGTCGCTTGCTATTTTGTTGTTTGTTGTCATGCGAGGTGTTAGCATTCTAACAGTTACCATGTTAGCGTTGCTAGCATGCAAACATTAGCATGCTACCTTTTGTTTTTACTATTTTCAAAGGCATACAGATACACTCAGATACACTGTTTTCAGGTGGGTGTTAGCATATTAACATTTAGCATGTTAGCATGGGTAGTATGCTAACTTTAACTTACCCAAAGTTGCTGTGTCAATCAGTGTCATGTACTTTTCCTTTGCCTTTTGGTCTTCATAACACATGTCCCCCGTTTCAAAGCCCCAGACCATCTGCAGTGCCCATGGGTTCAATCCTTTAGGGGGGGGACAGGCTTCGGAACGGCTCTCCTAGGACCCAAACTGCGATCTCAGGAGACGGCAAGCAAAACTCACCTGGCCTAAACACACGTGGACGTGGACGGGCAGGCGGACAGCTGCTGATGGAGATGATCCACGGTTGGGTAAACAAACACACACACACACCGATAACTCAGACACATGTACACACACAAAAAAAAGTATGAAATCATCAATATGCAAAATAACTAATTATGTGACACGGTCAACACATCCATCCACGCCTCGCAGATAGACACACAAATGTCAGCTTCAATATAATTTACCATCTGGCTGCGCACGGAAAATTGAAAAGCTATTTACTATCCAAATCAATGGAATTTGAGAGTGTCATTCACAATGCATGAAAACCTCATTAAGCCAGCCCGCATCCCAAAAATGAGATATCACGGACAACGAGGCTGACACATTCGCCGTTCTTCTTCTTCTTCTTCTGGGAAACTTGGAAGACGTTTCCATGAGGATGCACACAATAGTTCATATTTTAGGGAAAATTATTTCATTTTTTTAAAATAGAAAATACTTTGTTGTTAAAAAAATTGATTTTAGGAAAGTTATACATTTTCATGGATTTTTTTTTACCTTTTTTTGTAGGAACATAACATATTTTGGGTTGCTTAACAGTTTTAAAAATAGCATTTATGAAAAAGAAATCCATTATGAATTATGTACAAAATTAATGTACTTTTTTGTAAAAAAAAAAAAAAGAATGAATGAATGAATGTGATTTCTGAGTATAATTTTTTGGCTTAATTGGTTGTAGAAATATGGTAATGATTTAATTTCATTTGAACATGCATCAGATTACAATTGAATGCATCACATAAGTTCACAGTTCCACATGTCCAAAAGGAGTAGGAAGAAGCAAAGCTTATTAAATCCTACCCCTTCATCTGGTACTTTTACAATCAGTAACTGTTACATTTGTTTACTTCCTGCTTTCCTAATATATATTTTTTAATTTTAATTTTAAAAATTGTTCACTTCCTGCCTTCCATAATACAGTTTAAGGGTTTTTTTTTGCTTTTTGTTTTATTTTATTTTTTTGTTTTATTTTTTTAAATAATGTACCTCATACCGAAGTAAGACTCTTCATCCTTGTATTTAGCAAACATATAAATAGATTTTATGAAAATGCTTTATATTCCATTCTATACAATATTAATGCAATTTTTGGTTAGTTATGTTTTAAATGACATCTAAGCCTTCTATGACCTACCGTATATTTAATGTAAAAAATTGTTAATTGAAGAAAATGGACGTATTGTGTGATATTTGGATACTGTAACAGATGTAAAGGGACCACCCCCAGACCCCCCGGGAAAAGGGTGGTGACGTCTTTATGTCCCCTCAGGTTTTAGCTAACAAATACAGCTGTGTTTCATTCAAATAGGGACCCCCGCGTCCACTCGGGCCAACATGAGATGAACTACTGAGACGACACGGTGCCAGCTGGCACCACAGTGCACGCCCCCTCCCATGCCCCCCCACAACCCCACCCCTCCGACGACGCACTCGACCGCGTTAAAGAGGCGGCTTCATCAACGCCATTCACAAGTCAGCATCTCATTTGCAAGACAAACGTGCCAGTCAGTCGCCGGTGGGCCATCCAAGGTTCGAGACCAGGGGTGGGCAAACTACGGCCCGGGGGCCACATGTGGCACACCAAGCGCTTGAATCCGGCCCACCTGTTGCTTTCTAAGTATTTCAACTTTTAACATACAAACTGGCAACACGACTTGCAAGTCGGATGTCTTATTTAGTTGAAAAAAAAAAAACCCAAAAAATAAAAATTAAATTATAGTTTGATGAGTTTGAAATTATAGTATAACACTTTTACACATAAAATTAGACAAATAATTCAAGGAAAATTATAAGCATAAAATAGTCTGTGTGTTAAATATATGTTCTGGAAAAAAGAATTACCTGGGGGGGGGGGGTGCACCACCCAGCCCCCCCCCCCGGACAATTTTGTTAACTCAATGCCACCCACGAGTCAAAATATTTGCCCACCCCTGTCCTAGACCGACTTTTTGCAGATCTAAAATGCCAAACTACCTCACTAAAGTTGATGGTCTGCAACTCTTAAAGCTTTGCACTACAAACTCTGTCCACTGGGGGCAGCATTTCACCATAACAAAGCACCCATAGCCATGTATACATATGTTACACCAGTGTCTTAATAGAATAAAATGAAACTAATAGTAGCATAACCTGCATGGGGCACCTTCAACATGAATTCGGTGAGGTCACGTGATCCGCGACCCCTCCCCCGGGGGATGCCATTGTCACTGTAGACCGCCAGGCTATTGATTTGCCGAGCTATCTGATATGAAGATCTGCAGACTGTTGATTTAGCCGGCTTCAAGCTAATAGCTTCGTCCCTATCGACGCCTCAATAGCCTTCAAATGACAACACCACGCCGTCCACGCATTGGAGAACGCCATTGGATGCTGCCCTTAAATCAATGAGCTGTCAAGGAGATTTGGAGGGAACGGGAGTGCACACCCCTCCTCCTCCTCAAAACAATTCCATATCTTTAGGTACAGCGTGCGTTCATTTAGAGGTGACATTGACCTTTGCGGTACATTCTTTGTATTATCATTTGGTTGACTTTATTTGAAAAATATTTTTTTAAATCCCCTCTAGAGGAAAAAAAAACAAAAATGGGTACTTTTTTGAGGAAAGAAGAATAATAAATCAAATAAATTAAAGTTGTATTTTTTAATAAAAAAAATAAAACATTTAAAAAAAAATGCGGGGGGGCAAGAACATTTTTTTCAGAACATATATTTATTTTATATTTACTATTTTAAAATGATTTTTATGATTTTTTTAAATAATCTAAATGAATAAAAACTCACTGAAAAAAACAGTATTTAACTGCATAAGTGGGGAAATTAAATACTAAATTTAAAAAAAATCCCCTGTAGAGGAAAAAAATTAAAAAAAATTAGCTTTTTGTGGAAAGCAGAATAATAAATAAAAAATACAAGTTTTATTTTTTTTTTAAATTAAGTTAAAATATTTTTAAATTTTAAGTTAAAAATTTTTTTGATTAAAAAAAAATATTTTTTTGTCCGGGGGTGGTGGCCCCCAGAACATTTTTTTCAGAACATATATTTATTTTATATTTACTATTTTTTAATTTAAAAAAAAAGTTATTTTTTAATGATCAAAATGAATAAAAACTCACTGAAAAAACAGTATTTATCTTCACGAGTGAGGCAAAATAAATACTAAATAATAATTTTAAAAACCTATTTAGACTCTAGTACGTGAATAAATGTAAAAAAATGTTATATATAATTATAATAGTTTATTGATGTATTTATTACGGTGTTCCCTCATCAGAGTTGCTGCTGTGTCAGCTTGGCCGTCATATTTAGGCGGCCTGCAGGTGGCGCTCGGATGCAGACTTTCAAAGGAGAGATGTCCCTGTGGAGCTGGGGATCTGCAGGGGTGGGGGGGGGGGCTGCATGGAAGGGGGGGGGCACTCGGAAGGAGAAAAGAGAGGCAGGGGATGCTGCAACCTTCCTAAAAAAAAAAAAAGCAAGAAAAGGCACGCTCTTCCTAGATGGGACAGTCAAGCCTTAATATTGACGCTTTGTGTGCGCATTGTAACAGAATGGCGCTAATTTAAAGGTGCCCCCTCCACCTTTAAACGCTATTAGGCAATTAGCATGCGTGGATACTAATTAGGCTAAATGCATACACCCCTCAAGCATTGGAAAGATCATCAAAGAGCAAAATGCAACAATGCCGGTGTGATAATGATAGAAAAATATCCCATTATCATGCGCTTCTCCTTTTGGCATTCCCAAATCCTTTTCCCGAAGGAGTCAAGCTGTTGAAGTTGGAAATGAGCTTCCCAAAAAAAAGTGTCCAAGATGCTGACACCGGCACTCGCTCGCTGTGATGGCGGTTTTAGTCTTCGTCCTCTTTTTTTTATGTGTGAAGGACAAAACAGCGAAACTCCAAGGCATCCCTCTTCCTCCCTACTCACCCCCCCACCTTCCACCCACTCACCCCCCACCCACCCACACCCCCTCTTCCTCCTCACTCTGCTGCAGCCTCCCCCGGAGCGTCACTTGAGCAGGAGCACCGCACCGAGTCGCATCCGAACTCCTCCCCCGCCCCCTTTCTCTCTCTCACTCGCTCTCTCTCTCTTTCTCCGGTTTGCGCTCCTCCAGCAAGAAGTGCTTCCTCGCCGGGGCATGGCAGGTGCGGCTGCCTGCTCAGAGTGCGCGCTGAGCGGCGTGTTGGGCTCGGGATGACCGGCGTATGCTGATCCAGCTGGAGGTCAGCGTTTGGAGGTCCGGTGCTTGTGTTCTGATCTTTTTGCCTACGGAACCGCCTCCCTCAAGCGGATTTACACCGGACTCGCTTCTTGAGCAGGATTTAAAAGAAGATTTTTATTTTTTTTTGGTAGCTTTTTTGGAGATATAGAGGATTGCTTTGGACGTGCCTCTTGCCATCCGCAGTGCGGCTGCATGCGAAGTGACATCTGCAGGTAAGACCTGTCTTGTAGTGTGTGGAGTGTTTTTTTTTTTTTTTTTGGTTTTTTTTTTCACCCCCCCACGATTATGGCATGGCACCTTGCGGAAGTGGTGCACCTGTTCCAGCTGCTTTTTCTAACCTCCCGCTTGGGCGCTCTTGTCCTTTTTCCGCATGGATTTAATGAAGGTTATTATCACTTCTTGGAAAAGAAAAAAAACCACTTTACAGCACGCTTCCTGAAGCATGTTGTGCATATTTTATAGGCCGGGCTATTCAAGCGTGCCCCCCAAACAAATGCCTCACACTTAGCCTATGAATTATTCCCTCGCCTTTGCAGATGTTTTTCTGATGAATAAACATGCAGGAGTGTTGCCTGGAAACTTAGCTTATCGCAGATTAGACGCGTTTTAAACTATAATCAAAGTCCTTGTAAGGTGTCCAAACTGCGGCCGGGGGGCCACTTGCTGCCCGTTGCTCTTTTTTTTATGGACCGGTAGTGTAGTCCCAAAAAAGTTGATTAGCACTAACAATAATGTGTATAGGTTGCACGGCGGTTGAGTGGTTAGCGTGTAGGTTTCACAGCTAGGGGACCCTAGTTCAATTCCACCTCTCTGTGTGGAGTTTGCATGTTCTCCCCGTGGGTTTTCTCCGGGTACTCCCACATTCCAAAAACATGCTAGGTTAATTAGCGACTCCAAATTGTCCATAGGTATGAATGTGAGTGTGAATGGTTGTTTGTCTTTATGTGCCCTGTGATTGGCTGGCTGGCAACCAGTCCAGGGTGTACCTTGCCTCTTGCCCGAAGACATCTGGGATAGGCTCCAGCACCTAAGAATGAATGAATGAATAATGTGCATATAACTTCTGAAAACATTCCAAGTATTTTGAGAGCCTTTAACGCGTCCCGCTGCTAAGGAACGCTGTCCCCGTTGGGGTGGATGCCTTTCTTCTGGAGCAGAAACACGTTTTTTTTTTTTTTTTTTGCTGTCTACCAAGTGTAGGGCTTTGTGTGCGTGTGTTCAAAGCGTGGCTGCAGGGGTTGCTGCATACGTGGTGGTGGTGGGGGGGGGTGGCGCTGTAGGGGTGCTTCAACCACACAACGCACAGAGCATGCCGCTCCGATACGTGACATATAGAACCAGAATATTAGGAACACCTCTCAGCGTGATGCAGTAATACTTCAACTCACACAATTGCTTCTAAAGCTGTGTGGTGTGTGTTTGTAGGAGCAACTCACTTTGACATATGACCCCCCCACCCCCCAAAGCCACCCCCCCACCTCCCACCCCATCTGTCAGCCAGCGTTGTGCTTACAAGAGAGCGTGGCCTTGTCAATATTACGGCCGCTCATAATGCTTCAATCCCTCCCAGAGACAACCTGACTGGAAGTATACGCGTGAAGACTCCGCAGGAAGCGTAACCGATGAAGCGGCGGCGGCGTGTCACCGTGTCACTGAATGATGAGGCTGTGCTGCCCGACCTCAATGGCGCTCTCTGTTTGTTCTGCAGCTCTGACGTGCACGTGTGCGCCAAACATGTCGGGCTTTTCCGGAAACGACTTTCTTCGGGCGTACCGGTTGGCTAATATGTTCGGAAGGTCATGGGGTCAAAGCGCCACCTGTTGATTTGGCATGGCTTCTCATGTATATTGGTCTTTAGTAGGGACATAGAAATGCTATACAATATTAATGACAAAAAAAAAAACAATACATAGCAATGGAAGCTTTTTTAAAAAACAATTTTATACAATTTTAAAATATTTTGACACTTAAGTGGGGAGAAAAAAAAATAAAAAGATCCACTGAAAAATTAATTGTCAATATTTAAATTATTTCAAAATACAATAAAATTATTGTAATGAAATAATAACTAATTAAATAAAAAGAACTGATGTAAAAAAGTAGAAGAATCTAATAAAAATGTTAAACTAAAATAAGTCATTGAAGAATAAATAATGAAATGAGAAAGAAAGAATATTTTTATTCAGTCCAGAAAAATAAAATATACAACATTAAATACATAAAAATAAACAAAGCAATGGAAACGTTTTTTAAAAACAATTTTATGCAATTTTAAAATATTTTGACACTTTAGTGGGGAGAATTTTTTTTTTAAAAATGCCAATGAAAAAATAATTGTCAATATTTAAATTATTTCAAAATACAATAAAATTAGTTTTAATTAATTAATCATTAATTTAATAAAAAGAACTGATGTAAAAAAAGTAGAAGAATTTAATAAAAATGTTAAACTAAAATAAATAAATACCCACGAAAGAATAAAATGCTTACATATACATTGTATTTCCTTAGTGGGGGTGGGAGGGCTAATTAAAAATAAGACATCAAGAAAAAAAATTATAACAATGAACAAGTCAAAAAATTGTGACTCTTTGATGGGAAAAAAATAATATTGAATGATAAAAATACAGATTTTACAGATGTGAACATGCTGTACTACACTTCCCGATCCCGTTCCTGTTCCCGTTCCTGCCTGCAGCGCTCCTCCCGTATCTTGGCACTCAAAGCTGCCAGAAACACCGCTTTATCTGTTTGGGTTCGGGGGACGGGGTGGTGGTGGTGGGGGGGGGGTTCCAATGTCATGGAGTGACCTAGTGAAGGAGACAAGATGGGAATCAAGGAGACAGTGTGGCCTTTTGTGATAAAGTGTCTCTCGGGGGCGAGGGGGCTTCCTGTGATGATGATTCATACGTACGGGGTACGTACGGGGTGTGCGCGTGCTAGCTCTCGAGTCGAGCGTGACATGCGGTAGATTAGTTTTTGTTTCAGAAGATCATCTCTGAGCACACAAACACACGAGCCTGGCGGAGTCTCTGTCTCAGCTCGGAAGTACGCATCAACGCTGATCCATCATGGCGAACGTCAGGTTCTCGCATTACTAGGTAGGGTAGCCACTAGGTAGCGCAACTACGTTCCTTTGACATCGGGATCATTGCCATGACAAAATCCTGTAAATACCCGGCGGGGTACATAGTGGTCATAGACTAGCATGTCATAGACATAGACTATGGTCATAGACTATGGTCATAGACTATGGTCATAGACTAACATCTTATTGAATGGGGAAGTGACTTTAAACTTTGGTCTGGTTTTTAAGTTGGCATCATACTAGTCAAAAGTATGGAGACACGTTCCCGTGTTATTCAATCGGAATGTGTCTTTAAACTTTTGACTGGTACAGGAAATATGTTATACTGTACATACATGACATCACTGTTGTTGTCATCATACACGTCAAAAGTATGGAGACGCTTTCCCATTCTATTCAATTGGAAGGTGTCTTTAAACTTCTGACTGGTACAGGACATCGCTGTCATTCTTATACACGTCAAAAGTATGGAGACAATTTCCCATGTTATTCAATTGGAAGGTGTCTTTAAACTTTTGAGTGGTACATGACATCACTTGTTGTCATCATACAAGTCAAAAGTATGGAGACAGGTTCCCATGTTATTCAATCGGAAAGTGTCTTTATACTTTTGACTGGTACAGGATATCACTGTCATTCTTATAAAAGTCAAAAGTATGGAGACACTTTCCAATGTTATTTATTCGGAAAGTGTCTTTAAACTTTTGACTGGTACAGGACATCATTGTCATTCTTATCATACAAATCAAAAGTATGGAGACACTTTCTCATGTTATTCAATAGGAAAGTGTCTTTAAACTTTTTACTAGTACAGGACATCACTGTCATTCTTATCACACAAGTCAAAAGTATAGAGACACTTTCTCATGTTTTTCTATGTGAAACTGTCTCCAAATTTCTGACTAATACTTTATAATGCAAAGTATACAGTACATGCATGCAATCGGTGTATTTGTCATTGTAGCCAAAAGGCGGTGGTGGGTGTTAGAGGAGCGTGTAAGAAGGGGTCCCCCACCCCTCCCCTCCTCTTCTTCCGCCCCCTCCCCTCAGGATATATCATAGTGTAGCAGCATAATTTTTACATGAGAGATTTAACAAGGCTTGCATGCATCTTCACTATTTTTTTTTTTTTTTTTGTCGATGGGATTTGGAAATGCTTAAATGCGTGTGTGTGTGTGTGTGTGTGAGTGCAATGATTGACTCCCAGCCGGGCTCCAACAATCCCCGCCAAGTACCGGGGAGAAGTTTGTTCCTTTCCTGGAATGAAATGTTTTGATTGCTTTTTTTCTTTCTGGCCCAGACTTTTTTTTTTTTTTTTTTTTTTTACAATTTGGTGGCTGCGGTGAAAGTCAACGTACACGTGGTGAATCTCGCCTAATGCCGGCGATCTCACACATGACACAAAGCGTATGGATCCATAGCATGCGTCAACCTTCCTTTGTTTGCAACCAGCATCATCTCAAGCATCTTGCCTTCCTCATCGTCTCCTCTTTAAATTGCTCCTCCATACGGTGACACGCGCCATTCTTAACGCGTCTCCATGGCGATTGTGCTTTGTGCCAACACATTTTGGGGCGGAAATTGGCCTCAGTCGCCATTGACTTTGGCAGTAAACGACAAATGATGATGTTTGATGGCAGGAACTGGAAACGCACCAATCGGAGACGACGTGATGATGAAGGATGGCTGGGAATTGCTCGCGTGACTTTGATGTTTCCATGTCTTGTTGTCACACAAAAGTGAAAACACCATATTTCATTTTCATGAGACAAAATGTTACAGAATGTTGAGAGGAACAAATCACATTATAACAAGCAGAAAGTACAAAATATACGTAGAAATAAATTAAAAATAGGAAATAGATGACTTACCAGGAAAAGAATCCTAATGTTTTGAGGAAGGATGTCTGGGTTTTTTGTTTTTTTGGGGGGGGGTTGTATTGTAATATTCATAGATAAAAAGTCAATTTTTGTCACAGAAAAAAGCTTTTAATATTATAGAAACATTTTTAAAAGCATTTTTCCTGACAATACTTGCAAAGTTAAATGGTGTAATTTATTATTACTCATTTTGTTATTATTTATTTATTATTGTTATTATTTATTTACCTAGATATTAGTACCAACTTCACTATTTGCTCTTCATTTTTCCAAATATTTCAACTTTTTTTTTTTTTTTTTACATTTTTCAGACTTTTTCTGAACTTTTTCAAAGTTTTTTTTTCTATTAATACTTTGACTTTATTCTTGGAAAGTGACCGCATCTTTTTTTAATATTTATTTTCTTGTTAAATTACCATATTTTCTGGACTATAAGTCGCTCCGGAGTATAAGTTGCACAAGCCCAAAAATGCATAATTAGGTAGAAAAAAAAACAGTCACAGTCCACAAATGGCCTCCAGGCCACACTTTGGACACCACTGACTTACTGTATATACTTTTACTGTATTTATACTGTGGTACCTTGGTTAGCATAATTAACTTGGTTGTTAACCAAATCATAAATCATGTAAATCCAATCAGTGAAAATGTTAACGCTAACCGATGAAAAATTCTGGTGTCAAATTTTTGCGCTAACAAATAGACATGCTAACCGGTACGGACAAATACCAATGTTCTATTGTACTATATTCATCATGTATTACCGTGAAATATTTGTTCATTCATTCATTTTCTACCGCTTATCCTCACGAGGGTCCTTCACGGGGGGTGCTGGAGCCTATCCCAGCTGTCTTGGGGCAAACAACCATTCACACTCTCATTCATACCTATGGGCAATTTGGAGTCACTAATTAACCTAGCATGTTTTTGGAATGTGGGAGGAAACCGGAGTACCCGGAGAAAACCCACGCATTCACGGGGAGAACATGCAAACTCCACACAGAGGGTGGGATTGAACTCGGGTCTCCTAGCTGTGAGTCTGCGCGCTAACCACTCGAACACCGTTGAAATATTTCTTGAAAATCCAAATTATATGCCGGAAAATGGCTGATTTTACTGCTTGTTGTCGAACCCAGTACTACATTGTGGTTTTGTGGACTGTGAAGGTACAGTAGCAGTTATTTTTCACAAGTTGTGAATACGATTTACCTCCTTTCCTCCGCCTTCTACTCCTTTGTGTCCATCTGTTTCGCGTTGTCATGCTAGTTCAGCCAGAGGAGCATTGCTTGTGTCGTTCCGGCCGAGGCCCTGTCGGCCAATCTGGCTGCTGCACAGTTACAAGCTGTGTGTGTGTGTGTGTGTGTGTGTTGGTGAGACCTCCATGTCTTTGGGCAAAGCAATGAGGTACAACTGGTGGAAAATCAAGGCATACAAAAGAAACTCCGTGACGGGGAGAGAGTGGAGTTGGAGGGTGAAGGATAACAATTTGCATGGTCTCACTTGTAGCTGCGAAGGACGGCGGGCCGGGGAAAGAGCTTGTCTGATGTGTTTATGCCACAGGCTTTGACGGCGGCGCTTCCACACATGGCGGCGACAACATCTGAAGGCAGACAAACGAGCCAAGCGAAAAGGGCCTGTAATGGAGTGTAAACCTGAGCGTAAACTCCCTTTTTAAACACCTCCCGGCCTCAACAGATCCACCGCTGGACAGGAAATGTCCTTTTTCCCCAAAACATAGTAATGGTAATGGTTTAATTCCATTTGAACATGCATAAGATTACAATTGAATGCATCACATAATCAGTTCACAGTTCCACATGTCCAAAAGGAGTAGGAAGAAGCAAAGCTTATTAAATCCTACCCCTCCATCTGGTACTTTTACAATCAGTAACTGTTACATTTGTTCACTTCCTGCTTTCCATAATACAGTTTAGATTTTTTTTTAAATAATGTCACTTCATAGTTGGAACAGCTTTATTTTCAGATGTGTAGCGAAGCCTACAGCCGAAGTTTTTTAAATTTAATTTAAATATTTATTATTATTAATATATTATATAATTATTATGATATATGTATAATATATTTATATATTAATATGAATTAAATTATTAATTTATTTTGTGTTTAAAATTTGTTTTACATTTTTTTCACTTCCTGCTTTCCTAATATAGTTTAAGTTTTTTTTATTTAATTTAAATGTTTTTTATTATTATTAACATATTATATAATTATTATGATATATGTATAATATATTTTTATATTAACATGATTTAAATTATTAATTTATTTTGTGTTTACATTTTTTTTTCACTTCCTGCTTTCCTAATATATATATTTTTTTAAATTTTTAGTTGTAGTTGTAGTTTTAATTTTAATTTTAATTTTAATTTTAATTTTAATTTTAATTTTAATTTTAATTTTAATTTTAATTTTAATTTTAATTTTAATTTTAATTTTAATTTTAATTTTAATTTTAATTTTAATTTTAATTTTAATTTTAATTTTAATTTTTACATCCAAAAGTATACATACCAAAGTACGAGGTATATATATATAGATAGATATATATATAGCACATTATGACTGGTTCAAGACCCTTCATCTTGCTAATTAATCTCTGAAATCCGACGGTGAGAAGATACCACGATGAAATGAAGGGGGTGTCGTGCTCTGCTAGCTCAAATGTTTAAATATTTGTGGTATAAAAAGATTACATTTATATGTGTTTATTTAAATATATATTAGAATAGGATGTAATTATTATGGAATTCATGATAATGTGATGATAATTTGGGACGTTTGCGTTAAGGATTTAGGAGTTCCTTCATCAAGTGGGACGTCCCAGACTGTGGTAGCATAAGATTTGTGGTTTTAGCGAACAATACGAGGAAGGACTAAAGTAAGAAAAACAATTTAGCTGACCTCCTCCTTCCAGATGTGCAATCTTTAAGACTCTTCTAATAATCTGGATTATAAAGGGGGGGGGGTGGGGGGCTGTAACACTGTAATCCACACTTTGCTTCTTCCGGCCATCCAAATCAAGCCGTGTGCAGACGTGATGTATGATGGATGACAACAAGGCGAGGGTGGTGGTGGTGTTGGGGGGGGGGGGGTGTATTGTAAACAAACAGGATTCCTAATAAAGCAGCAGGACTTGAACACGTTTGCATGGAGAAGTGAAACATTTCATTCTAATCAAAGCATAAAGCATTGTTAATGATCCCATCCTTGGCTGGGTGGGGGGGTCGGGGGCGGTGGTGGGGCGGCTAAACCCTTAATCTCGGAGGTCAAGTCCGTTAGCAACAAAGATTGGGCGTCAGATAGGTCACTAGCATCAATAAGGATGTTATTTGGAATGTCGCTGGAATTTTGGTTCATGATGTGGTGAGTTCACGGACCGCTGGATTTTGCTAATATGCACCTAAGTTGAGGATGGGGGGGGGTGGAAATGTGAGTTAGTTGTTCTCGCCCTGTCCCCTCGGGATGTCTCTGACGGGACTTGTCTCGACTTGGATCATGACTTCCTTCGGGGTGGGTGCGTGTCTCGGCGTCCTCCTGTGTTGGACTCTTACACACACACACACACACACACACACACACACACGCTTATAGCAAGAGAGGCACAATAGTGATTAATGAAGTCCAATATGGCCGCATAGACTCACTCAAGCCTGTTTTGTGTTTTCATTGGATGATCATCATTTTTGTTGTGAAATGAATTACGCAATCACTGTACTGGATAAGTTGGCAGAACACTGACAAAGTGATGCTCCATATCAGTGGCGTCATTAGGCCTATTTTAGTCCCCCTAAAATGTTCTTAAGACCCTCAAAATAATTTGATATTTTTTTATAGATTTTTTTTTATTTTTCAAGATTTTTAAAATTTTTTTATAGATTTTTTTTAAACAAAAAAATCTCTGACAAATTTCATATAATAGGGCAAAAGCAGGCTAATACTAACCTACTACTACTACTACTAGTAGTAGTAGTAGTAATAATCAGAATAAGAATAATTCAGCACCCCGAAGTAATTTGATATTTTATATTGAATTATTTTCAATTTTTTACAAAAAAAATCTCAGACAAACAACCATTCACACTCACATTCATACCTATGGACAATTTGGAGTCGCCAATTAACCTAGCATGTTTTTTTGGAATGTGGGAGGAAACCGGAGTACCCGGAGAATCATCGAGGATGGGATTGAACTCGGGTCTCCTAGCTGTGAGGTCTGCGCGCTAACCACTCGACCGCCGTGCAGCCTAGTATTATTATTATTAGTAGTAGTATTATTAGTATTATTATAAAGATTCAGGATTGAAATGAAAGCAGGGGGATAAAGGAAGCCCAAACTTTTAATCTAATTATTTTAATCTAATTAATTCTCATACTTTTCCTAACTGCAAGACTAGCATGATGACCAGAGATCTACGTTCCAATCATAAACTGTATAAGGTTCCGAAAATATTTTGACAGGTCAATAACACTCAATAGTTTATTACTTATAACCTTATAAATATTTTTTTTAATTGTGCAATAAATATTTTACAATAAAAATAATGTAAAAAAAATAATATTTGCAAAAATGAATCATATTTTGAATGACCTCTCATGGCCCACACTTTGGGAATCACTGCTTTGTTTGGCTCCTCTCAACGAGCAGCGGGTCCTATTGTGTGTTCACCATTACGATGACATATTAGACGATATTAGAAACGGCAACACATGATGAAATGCGGCATCGGGATTTGAACTGGAGAGAGATTTGGATGAGGAAAAAGACATTTGGATGAATGAGGGGAGAGCTGGAAGGGATGATGGGGAACAGAGGGAAGACGTGTCGGGACTTAGGATGATTCTGCAGCTGATTTGTCTGCACGGCCCCCCCTTGCATCCTCGCATCCTCGCATCCTCGCATCCTTGCATCCTTGCATCCTTGCATCCTTGCATCCTTGCATCCTTGCATCCTTGCATCCTTGCATCCATCTTATCTCGCCGTTTATGACAACAATACATTGAAAATGTCTTATAGTTCACATCTTATTCATAAACTTGGCTCTCTTAGGAACGAGGAGGCAACGTTTTGGGGCAGAGTAGCGTGTTTTGCTAGCAAAACATTCCGCGGATGTCGATAAAATCCATGGGGATCTCGTAGTTGGATGTCTTCCTGTCTGCACCCACTTTTTTTTTTTTTTTTTTAACGGTGCTGACAGTAATCCACGCCGCTGATCCGCATCTTGACGTAGCGTCCTTCTCCCGTCCTTCCATCCTCGCGTCCTTCCTAAGAGGACTTCCATCTGTTCCTTTCGCTCTGGTGTCAGAACCCATCACTCAATTCTCATTTATGTGTGCCAGTGATAAACGAGGCTTTCATTTCTTGGTTAGAATATTATATATTAATACATTTTTATTCATATTTTGACTTTATTTTTGCAAAATTACAGCTTATTTTCACCCTTTTTTTAAACTTTTTTTTGTAAATGTTGTTCTTCTAATTATGACTTTATTCCCTTTATATTTAAATTTCCCACAATATCTTGTGCCAAAATATTTTCCCTAAATTTCTCATGATACAATAAAAATATAAAAAAAAATATTATTCTTAAATATTTCAACTGTTACTAAAATTTCCCTGAATTTCTCATAATACAATAAAAATATTTTAAAAAAATATTATTTTTAAATATTTCAACTGTTACTAAAATTTCCCTAAATTTCTCATCATACAATAAAAATATTTTTTTATTATTATTTTCAAATATTTCAACTGTTACTAAAATTTTCTCATTTGTGACATTATTTTTCCTCTTATTACGAGCTAGTTTTTTTATTGCGACAATTTATTTTTATTAATATTTTGACTTTATTTTTGCAAAATTACAGCTTATCCCCCCCCCTCCTTTTTTTTAAACTTTTTTTTGTAAATTTTGTTCTCCTAATTATGGAAACTAAACTATTAGCTACTATTAGAGCACTCCAGGCATGAAATAACACCCCTATAGTGGCACATTGCTCAACTCAATACTGCTAGCTTGCGAGCTAAGAAATCTTCAAATTGATTATTTGTAACTTTAAGAAACCAAAAAAACATACCACTTCCACACGGAATGGGAGGAGAACTTGTTTCCACACTATAATGCATGCGGTGTTAAGGTAGTGTCACGTAAGCTAATGTCTCATCAATGCCGCCTCGTGACCACAGTATTACATAGAGTATCACTTGTATTGCAATATGTTTAGAGTAATACTAGACCATTTATTCATTTAAAATAAAAATTTATATCGAGGCAAAATTCTGGCATCAATTTTTGCCGTTAACCGAAAAACGGGTTGAACTCGGGCGTACGCTAACCACAACCTCATGAAAAAGTCTATTGTGTCAGTGGGTGTTTGTATACGTGGAATCCGTTTGATTGTCAGGATTCTTCTTCCAAGGTCGTTTTGATCCTCCAACCAAGCTTTGCCTTTCGCTGCGGTCAAGGTCACCACAACACTCTCTCACATCGTCTGGCACCTTCATCTCTCTCCGCCTTCGCCTCCTTTGTCCTCTTTTTTTTTCCATTCCTAGTAGCTGCTGAATGTCGTTGCGATACGGCGAGAGCTGGCTTTGTTATGACCGCGGCCTCTCGGGAGTGAACCGGAGCGCCGCCGCTGCTCCGGATCCCAGTTATCATGCCGTGCTTCTTTTATTGTGAAGGAACAGCATGGCCGTGTCATCACTTTATCACCTCATTTAATTAAGTTAGCTTTGCCGCAGTACATACATACTAGGTTATCACATGGTTTGTCTGGTATCAGGCCAGGTATCATACCCGTGTAGTACATACTACTGGGAACTCAAAGGATGTACTTTGATATTTTATAAAGCAACACATGTAGATTTGCTAAGAACTTATATATACTTCAAGGAAATGTTCATCTTAGCTTTGTCATATTTGTGCTTCTTATTAGTGTGAGTCCCCCTCCCCATTAAATAAAATATTTCTTCTTAAATAAATTTGAAATGTAAATGTTATTATTTGTTTTCCCACAATATCTTGTGACTAAATATTTTCCCAAAATTTCTCATCATACAATAAAAATATTTTTTTGAATTATTATTATTTTTTAAATATGTCAACTCTTACTAAAATTTGTGACATTAATTTTTCTCTTATTATTAGTTAGTTTTTATATTGCGAAGAACACAATTTATTTTTATTAATATTTTGACTTTATTTTTGCAAAATTACAGCTTATTTCCCCCCCTTTTTTTTAAACTTTTTCTGTAAATTTTGTTCTCCTAATTATTACTTTATTCTCATAATATTTTCACTTTATTCCCTAAATTTATTTAGGGAATAAAATTTATATACATTTATTTCCCTAAATTTCTCATAATACAATAAAGATATTTTTTAATTATAATTTTTTAATATTTCAACTGTTACTAAAATTTTCTTATTTGTGACATTATTTTTTCTCTGAGTTAGTTTTTATATCGCAAAGAACACAATTTATTTTTAATTAATATTTTGACTTTATTTTGCAAAATTACAGCTTATTTTACCCCCTTTTTTTTTAAAAACTGTTTTTTGTAAATTTTGTTCTGCTAATTATGACTTTATTCCCATAATATTTTCACTTTATTCTCGGAAGATTATAACCTTTTCCATAACCTAAATATTTTTTTAAATAACATCTTTTTCTTCAATAAAATTGCGTTATTTTTCCTCATTATTCTCATAAAATGCCAACTTTTTTCTCTTAATATTTAGCCTTTAGTCTATAGTTATTAGCTACTGCTAATTCTAACATTTTAGCATTTTTTTTGTTAGTATTTTAGGGTTAGGGTTAGGGTTACCTCAGATACCTGGTAGCAGGAAGCAGCCCGGTATAGTTTATGTCGACATGCAGAATGTCACATGTTTGCATCCTGTAAATGACCTCTTGACAAATCAGCAGGATCATTTCTGCCAGCGCCAGCATTTCCTCCCTAATTGTTGTCCTCCTGGAAAATAAGTCCTCGGTGCTTTATGTGCACGAGCTGCTGCGTCAAAGAGAAAGTGAAGCAGTCAGCAGGTGATGCGTCCTATTGGGAGACCACGGAGAAATCGCCAAAGGTTGCAAATTGCCGCTCTTGAGGGTAGAATCAATTATAGAAGGCGGTGAACAGGCGTCCATGCGGGGAGATGGTTCAGAGCCATGCTGATTATCTCCTTTGAGACCTTATCTTCTCTCCTTGATCCATACATTGTGTTGGTTTCCTTGTCTTCTTCCAGGTGGAGGCCTGGAAGATAATGCCCTCCGTCTCCAGAGAGGCTTGATCTTGTGGACTGTACCTCCTCGTATCCGCTCATCACCGCAGCTATGGCGTCCCACGCCAGGACACAGACCTGTTTTTTTTTATGCTGCTTCCTATCCACCTCGGCGCCCCTCGTGGCGCCAAAAACGATGCCCCGAGCGCCGCAGGGTCACGTATCCGGCTCCCAAGTCATCACGGCGTCCATCGAGGAGGAGGAATATGCGTCGTTTCGCGCCGAGAACCCCGAGTGGACATTTAACCATTTGGCGGTGGACTATCGCAACGGCAATGTTTACCTGGGAGCCGTTAATCGAATCTATAAACTGTCGCCGGGCTTGGAGGTGCAGGTTTCGCACCAAACCGGCCCGGATGAGGACAACCGAAAGTGCTACCCGCCCCGCATCGTCCAGCCTTGCAGTGAGCCGCTCACGCTCACCAACAACGTCAACAAGATGCTGCTGATGGACTACCGGGAAAACCGGCTGCTAGCTTGCGGAAGCCTCTACCAGGGCATTTGTAAACTCCTACGCCTGGATGATCTCTTCAAGCTTGGAGAACCCTTCCACAAGAAGGAACACTACCTCTCTGGCGTCAATGAGAGCGGTTCCGTGTTTGGCGTCATCGTATCTTACGGTAACGCGTCCCCGGATATGCTCTTTGTAGCCACGGCGGTGGACGGCAAGCCGGAATACTTCCCCACCATCTCCAGTCGAAAATTGGCCAGGAATTCTGAGGAGGATGGGATGTTCGCTTACGTCTTCCATGATGAGTTTGTGGCCTCCATGATTAAGATCCCGTCAGACACGTTCACCGTCATACCAGACTTTGACATCTATTACATTTACGGCTTTGCCAGCGGCAACTTTGTTTACTTCCTGACGTTGCAGCCTGAAATGGGGGGCGGCCCCACTACCGGGTCCTCGTCGGCAGGTAGAGAGCAGGTCTACACTTCCAAGATAGTCCGCCTCTGTAAAGCAGACACCGCTTTTAACTCCTATGTGGAGGTGCCCATCGGGTGCGTCAGCGGCAACGTGGAGTATCGACTCCTGGAGGCGGCGTACCTATCCAAAGCCGGCGCCAACTTGGCACGGTCGCTGGACGTTGCGCCGGACGACGACGTCCTGTTTGCCGTGTTCTCCAAGGGACAGAAGAGGCGTCCTCGGCAGGAATCCCAGGACTCTGCATTGTGCGTGTTTTCCCTGCGGAAGATCAACGAGAAGATCAAGGACAGGCTGCAGTCCTGCTACAAGGGCGAGGGCACCTTGGACCTGGCTTGGCTCAAGGTCAAAGACATTCCCTGCAGCAGCGCGGTGAGTACCACCATTGGTTTTTACGATCTGCATAGTTGTGGTACGACACATTAGCTGGCCTAAGGGGAGCATGTGCTGATTGAACAATAGGGGTCACAGGATTGACCCCTGGGGAACCCCACAGGTCATAGCCATTTGGTCTGAGACACAGTTACCAGTTCTAAAAAAGTACTTCCTGTTCTAGGACTAGTTTAGAGCAGTACCAGAGATTGGCGTAGTTGTGGTATGACACATTAGCTGGCCTAAGGGGAGCATGTGCTGATTGAACAATAGGGGTCACAGGATTGACCCCTGGGCAACCCCACAGGTCATAGCCATTTGGTCTGAGACGCAGTTACCAGTTCTAAAAAAGTACTTCCTGTTCTAGGACTAGTTTAGAGCAGTACCAGAGATTGGCGTAGTTGTTGTACGACACATTAGCTGGCCTAAGGGGAGCATGTGCTGATTGAACAATAGGGGTCACAGGATTGACCCCTGGGGAACCCCACAGGCCATAGCCATTTGGTCTGAGACACAGTTACCGGTTCTAAAAAAGTACTTCCTGTTCTAGGACTAGTTTAGAGCAGTACCAGAGATTGTCGTAGTTGTGGTACGGCACATTAGTTGGCCTAAGGGGAGCATGTGCTGATTGAACAATAGGGGTCACAGGACTGACCCCTGGGGAACCCCACAGGTTATAGCTATTTGGTCTGAGACACAGTTACCAGTTCTAAAAAAGTACTTCCTGTCCTAGGACTAGTTTAGAGCAGTACCAGAGATTGGCCCCCAGTTTTCTAACCTCTGCAATAAGGGGGAGGGTAGGGTGTTGTTTTCCTGCTTTTGTGGTGTATTGTTTGACTCCAGGTAAGTGTCTGTTTTATCACAAGCTGCCTGCCTTTCTTGTGTGGGTTCAGGTTCCATCTCATTATGATGCAATGTGATGTTTTTATCCACTCAGCGGAGTCCAAAGCGCAGCCAAAATGATTATGATTCCATTCCGCTCTAACGGCATTACAAATTCAGTGATTCACTTCATTTCTTTTTTTTTTTCCACACGCACAGACAGTGTCTAAAAAAAAAAAAGAAAAAAGAATGGTTAAAAAGCGTTTTTCTTCCTCTAAGTTAATAAAAGCAACCATCCCCGAGAAGGAGACCAAATTACCTTCTGTCATACGGCTAAATGTCCCTTTGCTAAAAGAACCACAGGACATTAACAGTAGTGATGCAAAATGTGTTTCTTAGGAATATATGCCCAACGTTTGAGGGCTGAATAAAGTACAATACAAAGACAAATTATACACAACTACTATGTGTCATATAATTCATTGACTTAAGTAATGACTGTTCAGCACAGGAAAAAGTACCATTTAAATACATTTTTAGGTACAGTAATCCCTCATTTATCACTGTAAAGTCGCCCTTTGAATACATTTTTATGTACAATAATCCCTCATTTATCACTGTAAAGTAGCCCTTTAAATAAATCTTTATCTACAGTAATCCCTCATTAGTCACTGTAAACAGCAATCCCTCGGTTATCACTATAAAGTAGCCCTTTAAATACATTTTTATGTACAGCAATCCCTCATTTATCACTGTAAAGTAGCCCTTTAAATACATTTTTGTTTGCAGTAATCCCTCATTTAGCACTGTAAAGTAGCCCTTTAAATAAATTTTATGTGCAGTAATCCCTCATTCATCACTGAAAAGTAGCCCTTTAAATACATTTTTATATAAAGCAATCCCTCGGTTATCACTGTAAAGTAGCCCTTTTAGTACATTTTTACATTAGTACAGTAATCCCTCATTTATCACTGTATTAGCCCTTAAAATTTATGTACAGTAATCCCTCATTTATCACTGTAAAGTAGCCCTTAAAAAAATAATGTGCAGCAATCCCTCTTTTATCACTGTAAAGTATCCATTTAAATACAGTTTTATGTACAGCAATCCCTCATTTATCACTGTAAAGTAGCCCTTTAAATACATTTTATGTGCAGTAATCCCTCATCACTGTAAAGTAGCCCTTTAAAAACATTTCATGTACAGCAATCTCTCATTTATCACTGTAAAGTAGGCCTTTAAATACATTTTTATGTACAGCAATCCCTCATTTATCACTGTAAAGTAGCCCTTTGGTTTCAGACCCGATTGTGATAAGTGAATTTACATGAAATAGGATTTCTTACTTATGAATGAATTGGAGCATCCAAAACCTGTGTAGGCCCCTCTAAATATGGCCTTTTGAGCCCTCTAGACAAATAATAGCACCCCTATAGTCACTTTTACACTCCAATGACCCAATACAGTAGACACAATAAGAAAATAAACAATTTAAAACATAAATAAGACGCAATAGAGTGAAACCATGAAATTTGTCGAGGGATTCCTCCGGTACCGTAATATTTCTTCGTCAGCAAGTGTGATACAACGGTAAACTCACACGTTCAAGGTCATATTTCAGACTTGAATCAATACTTTCGTGACCTTAGCTGTGTACTATGGCAAGACTCGACGTAAATCTGCAACTACGTCACATGCACCGTTGTCTACGGCTTGAGGGTCGGATAAATCATACCCGACGCTGAGCTGTCAGCTGGGAGGGGAAGTGTGTGTGTGAGGGAGAGAGAGAGAGCGAGAGAGAGAGGGCGCCCGCTGAGGTTAGCGCCGTGGAATGATGCCATTTCAGCACGCGCCACCGTATCATCGCTGCCACCGCATGAATTAAACCCTGTAGAAGAAGAACAGGAGGCGGTGGACTCTGCAGGATATAAATCACCCACGTACACACACACACACATGTACACACACGTACACACACACACCAGAAAGCTGTAAGAAATGGTGCTTTAAATAACCAAGCTTTTGATCAAATAAATTATGAAACAAATGCAATCAATGAAAGGTTCAAAACCAAATTAGCATGGTCCAAGCAACACATGAAGGGTATAAAACAATACCATAAACCATAAAAACATGAATTTCCATGTCGATAACAAGACCACTAATCCCTCATTTATCACTGTAAAGTAGCCCTTTCAATACATTTATGTACAGCAATCCCTCATTTATCACTGTAAAGTAGCCCTTTAAATACGTTTTTATGTACAGTAATCCCTCATTTATCACTGTAAAGTAGCCCTTTAAATAATTTTTTATATACAGCAATCCCTCATTTATCACTCTAAAGTAGCCCTTTAAATATATTTTTATGTACAGCAATCCCTCATTTATCACTGTAATGTAGCCCTTTTAGTATATTTTTATTTACAGCGATCCCTCATTAATCACTGTAAAGTAGCCCTTTAAATACATTTTTATGTACAGTAATCCCTCATTTATCACTGTAAAGTAGCCCTTTAAATACATTTTTATGTACAGCAATCCCTCATTTGTCACTGTAATGTAGCCCTTTAAATATATTTTATGTACAGTAATCCCTCATTTATCACTGTAAAGTAGCCTTTTAAATAATTTTTTTGTACAGTAATCCCTCATTTATCACTGTAAAGTAGCCCTTTAAATACATTTTTTGTACAGCAATACCTCATTTATCACTGTAATGTAGCCCTTTCAATACGTTTTTATGTACAGCAATCCCTCATTTATCACTGTAAAGTCCTGTAAAGACCACTACACTGCATAATTATTACAGCGCATCTGACAGACAAGCACTGTAGTATTAAACGGGTTTTTGACTTTTCATTAGTTGAGTTTGCTGATGTTGTTTTGGCGTGGTTGGGCCGACTGTAGCCTCTTTCGATTTTGCACCGAAGACGTATTTTATTGAACAGCTCATTTTTGTGCAAACGCCATCCGGGTGAATGTTATGTAACGGTTTTAACAATTGAATAAATAAAGTTTGCACAGCGCTGTAGCTAGTTAGCCTCCAGTGAATCTCATATGTTCATGGCCTCTGCTAAAGGTCGGTTAGCCGGGATTGGAGGTACCCAAAAAGGTTGCCGATCATGTGTACATGGGGGTGTGTTCATGGTCCGTGCGTCTTGGAATGCAAATAGCCTAGTAAACACTATCACCCCAAACATTAGACGCGTCCCAATCTGCATAAAAATGTTTTTCAAGTAGTCGTGCCAATCACGCCTTTAAAGCAACGCCAGTGATTCCTCCAGTTTATCATCCCGGGCCTCGCTTCAATAAATCCAACCCCCGGCCATCTGACGGCACTTTTGATTAATCCGCTGCCTCCGATTAGGCGGCGGCAGATTGCGGCGGCCATTACGTCTGACTGTGCTCAGTGTTTACCTTGATTAAATCCACCCAAGATGAGTCGAGGTTCAGCGTGGACGTTTTGTATACGTGTCATATGAACATATATCGCTGTAATATTTCATAGCTGTTATTTTGTCATGGTAAAAGCTTCAAGCGCTACTTAAGTTTAATGTAAACTTACATCATCATTGCGATACGTATTTCGGGATCATAACGGAGATGACGGATGATGATAATTCAGCATGAGCGATCATCATCATCATCCAGACTGTTCCAGAGGATTTTGGTGATTGGATAATGTTCACAGCGTGAAGTAATAATCCTCGATCAGATTAACAATAAAACCATTCTTTCGCTTGTGATTATTCCTTTTTTTTTTTGAAGCCAGTATATCAGATAATGAGAAGAAGCATTTTAAGTGACTTAGCGACGGGGATAAATCATTTCATCCTCGTTTTGCATGACACAATCAGCTCTCGGAGACGACCCCGGGACGAGGATGCGTCCGTTTTCTCCCCACAAACACCCACCATGCTTGGCCGAGCCGTATAATGCACGCTCGACAGTATGAGCCCGCCCATAGATCATTGCCGAGTGTCGCGTGACCTATAAAAGCGTTGCCTGCACTTTACATGTTCGCTCGGTCAGCAGAAAAAAAAAAAAAAAGAACCCAACAAAACACAGAGGTCCTAAGAAATGGACCCTCTTTGATTCATGACACCCCCCTTATCATAAAAACAGCCATCCCTTCCTCTCTCTCGGTGCTATTCGACTTTCACAGCCCCTTAACTTTGCATGCCAGCAGGCCGCGGCCGTCCGCTCATCCCCGCCGCTAATGATCATTAATTACACGTCATTAACCGACACGCCACGGGCTATTCTCTCACATTCGTCATGTGGATCACGGCGTTCACGTTCTTGACTCGCTGCCATTAATTCGATTGTTCTAGTCTTTGAGTCTCCATCCCTGCCAGCGCGGGATTCGTCCCGCTCCGTTCCGCCCTTCTTCATGTCACCAGAAGTTCAGCGTTTCCCACTGGGCTGCAATGCTCTTCATCCAAGTTGGGAGACCAGTTGAAATATGTCACAGTAATCCCTCATTTATCACTGTAAAGTAGCCCTTTGAATTCATTTTTATGTACAGTAATCCCTCTTTTATCACTGAAAAGTTGCCTTTTAAATACATTTTTATGTACAGTAATCCCTCTTTTATCACTGAAAAGTTGCCTTTTAAATACATTTTTATGTACAGTAATCCCTCGTTTGTCACTGTAAAGTTGCCTTTTAAATACATTTTTATGTACATCAATCCCTCGTTTATCACTGTAAAGTTGCCTTTTAAATACATTTTTATGTACAGTAATCCCTCTTTTATCACTGTAAAGTTGCCTTTTAAATACATTTTTATGTACAGTAATCCCTCGTTTGTCACTGTAAAGTAGCCCTTTGAATAAATTTGTATGTACAGTAATCCCTCATTTATCACTGTAAATTAACCCTTTGAATACATTTTATGTACAGCAATCACTCATTCAGCACTGTAAAGTAGCCCTTTAAATACATTTTTACGTACAGTAATCCCTCGTTTATCACTGTAATGTAGCCCTTTAAATTTATTTTTATGTACAGCAATCCCTCATTCATCACTGTAAAGTAGCCTTTTGAATACTTTTTTATGTACAGTAATCCCTCATTCATCACTGTAAAGTATCCCTTTAAATAATTTTTCATGTTCAGTAATCCCTCATTTATCACTGAAAAGTAGCCCTTTGAATACATTTTTATGTACAGTTATGCTAGGTTAATTGGCGACTCCAAATTGTCCATAGGTATGAATGTGAGTGTGAATGGTTGTTTGTCTATATGTGCACTGTGATTGGCTGGGATAGGCTCCAGCACCCCCCGCGACCCTTGTGAGGAAAAGCGGTAGAAAATGAATGAATGAATTAGTGTAAAAGTGACTATAGGGGTGTTATTTCATGCCTAGAGGGCTCTAATCATCTATTTAGAGGGTCGTAAACTGGTTTTCGATGGTCCTAACTACAAAAAATACTTCCATTTATGTAACTGCCGTAAAATAGATGGAGGGATGGTGTAAGTTACGCGTGCATAGTACACATCGACATGCCGAACGTAACATAGGCCAATGGATGTAAACGATCGATCGCATTTCGCATTTTTGTTTCGACGACTCAGTCTGGGCCACATCCACAGGAAGTAAAAGGCTACTTCATTAATTAACAACCCCCCCACACCCACTCCACTTCATCCACTCCCATCCACATCCACATATCCGGCTTCTCGCTGGCTAATTAAATCAGCATACATGATCGCACTTGCAAAAGGTCAGCATTCATCACAATATCATTAGCGTGTGATTCGTCTGGTGTCTGGCCTGAGCTTTTATTCTACCCTTTTTTACCAAATATCAGACGTTGCTATGCAAGACCCCCCCCTCCCCTTGCATGTCGCTGCCCTTTGAGCCTTCGACACATCCCGAGCATGAATCAAGACTCATCAAGGCTAGCAGTAAAACAAAGTATGCTTCTATTCTGCACGGTGTCACAATGTGGCAAAACATTGGATTCATTAGCTATTATTGCTTGACTGACAGCAGAAAAGGAGTTAAGGAGCCGCAATAAGGAATAATGTTGTTGCACGGAATAGCATATTATTACAATGAAGGCTAATCCCTTTTAGTCAGGACAGTTCTGCCAATCTCCGTGACAAGTCAGCAATTTGGCACAGTGGGGAAACGCTATACTATCTAATTATATACTTTCAAAGACAGGAAAGCTTCAATCTCACCAGCGGGCGAAAAGCCGCCTGGTCTTGTTAGTGCGAATCCTAACCAGAGCAGACCGAAGTCATCACATCTGTAAAGTGTCGAATCATTTTCGGGTGAAAGGGGACAGGAAATGGAGTCTTTTGGAAGCGGTAAGAGCGAGAGCGCCAACATGAAATGAAATTCTCGCCACGCTTTAATATATGTCATTAACTTATGCCAACGGAACCCTTCTCTTTCTAGCCGCTCTGTGTACGTATATCTGCTGATATGTACAGTAATCCCTCATTTATCACTGTAAAGTAGCCCTTTAAATGCATTTTATGTACAGCAATCCCTCATTTATCACTGTAAAGTAGCCCTTTGAATAAATTTTTATGTACAGTAATCCCTCATTCACCACTGTAAAGTAGCTTTTTGAATACATTTTATGTACAGCAATCCCTCATTTATCACTGTAAAGTAGCCCTTTAAATACATTTTTACAGAGTCATCACATCTGTAAAGTGTCGAATCATTTTCGGGTGAAAGGGGACAGGAAATGGAGTCTTTTGGAAGCGGTAAGAGAGAGAGCGGCAACATGAAATGAAATTCCCGCCACGCTTTAATATATGTCATTAACTTATGCCAACGGAACCCGAGCCCTCGTCGCAGATTAGGCCGTACATCAGAGAGCGTCGGCCAGCCCCGATCGCTTTCAGTCGCCGCTAATCGTCCCTTCTCTTTCTAGCCGCTCTGTGTATATCTGCTGATATGTACAGTAATCCCTCATTTATCACTGTAAAGTAGCCCTTTAAATGCATTTTATGTACAGCAATCCCTCATTTATCACTGTAATGTAGCCCTTTGAATAAATTTTTATGTACAGTAACCCCTCATTTATCACTGTAAAGTAGCCTTTTAAATATATTTTTATATACAGCAACCCCCCATTTATCACTGTAAAGTAGCCTTTTAAATATATTTTTATATACAGCAACCCCCCATTTATCACTGTAATGTAGCCCTTTGAATACATTTTTATGTACAGTAATCCCTCATTTATCAATGTAAAGTAGCCCTTTAAATGCATTTTTATGTACAGCAATCCTTCATTTATCACTGTAATGTAGCCCTTTGAATACATTTTTATGTTCAGTAATCCCTCATTTATCACTGTAAAGTAGCCTTGTAAATAGATTTGTATGTACAGCAATCCCTCATTCATCACTGTAAAGTAGCCCTTTGAATATTTTTTTATGTACAGTAATCCCCCATTTATCACTGTAATGTAGCCCTTTGAATACATTTTTATGTACAGTAATCCCTCATTTATCACTGTAATGTAGCCCTTTGAATACATTTTTATGTACAATAACCCCTCATTTATCACTGTAATGTAGCTCTTTGAATAAATATTTATGTACATTAATCCCTCATTTATCACTGTAAAGTAGCCCTTTAAATGCATTTTATGTACAGCAATCCCTCATTTATCACTGTAAAGTATCCCTTTGAATAAATTTTTATGTACAGTAATCCCTCATTCACCACTGTAAAGTAGCTTTTTGAATACATTTTATGTACAGCAATCCCTCATTTATCACTGTAAAGTAGCCCTTTAAATACATTTTTACAGAGTCATCACATCTGTAAAGTGTCGAATCATTTTCGGGTGAAAGGGGACAGGAAATGGAGTCTTTTGGAAGCGGTAAGAGCGAGAGCGGCAACATGAAATGAAATTCCCGCCACGCTTTAATATATGTCATTAACTTATGCCAACGGAACCCGAGCCCTCGTCGCAGATTAGGCCGTACATCAGAGAGCGTCGGCCAGCCCTGATCGCTTTCAGTCGCCGCTAATCGGCCCTTCTCTTTCTAGCCGCTCTGTGTATATCTGCTGATCCCACCCCCCCACCTACCCCCCGCCCAATCCGCGCACGATCCAGAAGAAGGCTCGCTTTGTGCTGGCGCTGGCAGGCGCACACAAGCCGAAAGATGGATACGGCCGGGGGTGACCTGATTCTGCCTCGGTTGCCTGGCCCGGGTCCAAGTATAGTGTTGTCGCCTGGCTCGTTCTCTGTGGGGAGGAAGGATGCTTATTCTTTGCTTTTGCCGCTGCGCCGGCTTAGGGCTGCCGTTCGGTTCTCACTTTGGCACCGCTGGAGGAGGTGGGCCGGGGGCACGGCCCGATGGCCACATCGTCTCGTTATGGAAGAACCAGAATGGCACCGCTCCTTCAATGTTCTTCATGATAGCCAAGACATTTGACATCGTAGAAATTGCAGGAATTGAATTCCAAGGCGACATTTGTGAGTAAATCTTCCTGTGGTTCCCCAACTTTATTGCAGGGCACCAATTTGGAGATGAATTGGTTGAATAATTAAAAAAAAAACACAACTCCAAAGATCACAAAAAACCCCACCCCCACCCAGTTCAGTAATCCCTCGTTTATCACTGTAAAGTAGCCCTTTAAATACATTTTATGTACAGTAATCCTTCGTTTATCACTGTAATGTAGGCCTTTAAATACATTTTATGTACAGTAATCCCTCATTCATCACTGTAAAGTAGCCCTTTAAATACATTTTATGTACAGCAATCCCTCATTTATCACTGTAAAGTAACCCTTTAAATAATTTTTTATGTACCCCTTTTGCAGATGAATTGGCTGAACAATTAAAAACTCCAATAATCAGTGGTCACTTTTACAGTTGAGACAGTCAAAGTGCCCCCCCACCCCCACCCAGTTCAGTAATCCCTCATTCATCACTGTAAAGTAACCCTTTAAATACATTTTATATACAGTAATCCCTCATTCATCACTGTAAAGTAGCCCTTGAAATACATTTTTATGTACAGCAATCTCTCATTCATCACTGTAAAGTAGCCCTTTAAATACATTTTTATGTACAGGAATCCCTCATTTATCACTGTAAAGTCGAGCTAAAAGCTCCGACTGTCAACTCCACATCCAGCACAACTCTGAAGGTGTCAGGGAGTGATATTTCCCCACCGCCATAATTAGCTGGGTGGGGTAAAAAGGCAGGCAAGGCCCTAATTGGCTGCCTCAGAAGGTAGCGGGACTCCAAAAGGTAGCTGAAGGAAGAGTTTGAGGTATTTTTTATTTATTTATTTTTATGATCACCTTTGCTACTTGGATAAGGAGCGCCATCATGCTGTGATTCCTCGCCAAAGAGAGTGGCTGTCTGACCTGTCAACGGCAGCCGTCACGTCGTCTTTTGGAAACACAGTCACCCCCCCTTCGTCACCTCAGCATCTTATTAGCGCACGGCGTCACGCTCTACATTGATATTATTTGCTATTCCGACCCGGGATGTCTGCGCCCGCCACGAGTACGCGTGTCATGTTGCGGCGGCGCGGTAATGAAAACGTGTCGAGCTGGCTGAAAGGGCTGACAGACAGAAAGTGTATTTCACCCGATTGCAACACACTGGAGGAGATGGCAGATGTGATTGGCAAGCGGCAGAAAGTAATACGGCGCGGCATGGGTCTGCGGAAGTGATGAAAACACACATTTACACACACTTTAGCACACACAGATAATGTCAAGTGATTTGGGGGGGGGGGGGGGGATTATCAAAAACACTTTTGCAGTCACAGGAAGGGTAATTGCTCTTGACTGGATTGTTTTTGTTGTCCTTTGACAAAGCATTTAATTACAGCCTTCCAATTGTCATAAATGCTAGCCAGCAGGGTGTATAACGACACTGGGATTCCTCAGGGATTGGTTGGGTATGGTACAGAGGCAGAAAAAACACAACTCCAATAGTCACTGCAGTGGTCACTTTTACAGTTGAGACAGTAAAAGTGACCCCCCCAACCCACCCAGTTCACTAATCCCTCATTTATCACTGTAAAGTAGCTCTTTCAATACATTTTTCTGTACAGCAATCCCTCATTTATCACTGTAAAGTAGCCCTTTAAATACATTTTTATGTTCAACAATCCCTCATTTATCACTGTAAAGTAGCTCTTTAAATAAATTTTTATGTACAGTAATCTCTCGTTTATCACTGTAAAGCAGCCCTTTAAATATTTTTTTTATGTACAGCAATCCCTCATTCATCACTGTAAAGTAGCCCTTTAAATAGATTTTTATGTACAGAAATCCCTCATTCATCACTGTAAAGTAGCCCTTTAAATAGATTTTTATGTACAGAAATCCCTCATTTATCACTGTAAAGTAGGCCTTTAAATACATTTTATACCACTATTCGTGGTATAGTCAAACACGCTCTTTAAGTGCTAGCTGTTTTTAATAACTGACCTATGTAAATCTCTACTGTTTTTAAGGATCTATTGCAAAAAAAAACAAGTCAAAGATCCTCAATGTGACCCAAGTGCTTTGTTGTTTTTGAGGCTATACTGCCAAAAACGCTAGTCAAAGATCCTCAATGTGACAAGAGTGCTTTGTCGTTTTTGAGGACATACCACAAAAAACGCTAGTCAAAGATCCTCAATGTGATCCGAGTGCTTTGTCGTTTTTGAGGACATGCCGCAAAAAAATGCTAGTCAAAGATCCTCAATGTGACAAGAGTGTTTTGTCATTTTTTGAGGATATACTGCAAAAAATGCTAGTCAAAGATCCTCAATATGATAATAGTGCTTTGTCGTTTTTGTGGATATACTGCAAAAAACGCTAGTCAAAGATCCTCAATGTGACCCAAGTGCTTTGTTGTTTTTGAGGCTATACCACAAAAAACACTAGTCAAAGGTCCTCAATGTGACAAGAGTGCTTTGTCGTTTTTGAGGACATACCGCAAAAAACACTAGTCAAAGGTCTTCAATGTGACAAGAGTGCTTTGTCGTTTTTGAGGACATACCGCAAAAATGCTAGTCAAAGATCCTCAATGTGACAAGAGTGCTTTATCATTTTTGTGGATATACAGGAAAAAAACACTAGTCAATGATGCTCAATGTGACAAGAGTGTTTTGGCGTTTTTTGAGGATATACTGCAAAAAATGCTTGTCAAAGATCCTCAATGTGACAAGAGTACTTTGTCGTTTTTGTGGATATACTGCAAAAAACAGTAGGCAAAGATCCTCAATGGGACCCGAGGGCTTTGTCGTTTTTGAGGATCTACAGGGAAAAAAAAACGCTAGTCAAAGATCCTCAATGTGACAATAATGCTTTGTCGTTTTTTGTGGATATATCACAAAAAATGCTAGTCCAAGATCCTCAATGTGACCAGAATGATTTGTCGTTTTTGAGCATATAACGGGAAAAACGCTAGTCAAAGATCCTCATTGTGACCGGAGGCAGGAGCTTCCTGATGTTTTTAAGGGCCGATTGATCAAAGATCTTCCGTGTGATCGGAGCGCTTTGTCATTTTTCAGGACTTACCGACTTACCGTCAAACATCCTTAGTGACCAGAGCACTTTGTTTACGTTACCCATCCTCCATTGTCCTTGCTCCCCTTTTACCCTCCAACCCCATGTGACATCATCCCCGCCCAAATCCGGCTAATCTTCATCGATCATTCATACCTCTTAAGTCCGCAGCGACGCCTAAAGCTCACGGTGTCCGAGATAAGCCATGTTCCATTTATCTAATGAAAGTGGGACCAATATATCTTACGTGTTGATGGCCTCTCGTCAAAGCCTGCACTTGCGTGTTAAGACAACAAGGCCCACTTAAGCCAAGGGCATCCCACCTCGGGGTTTTTAGCAAATCAGCGTTTTAGTTTAGCATTAATTAGTATTGCAGTCATTAGTCATTCCATGAATGTATGAATATTGTTTGACGGCAAGGGTGGGGCACCGCAGACAACAAAGAATTCAACAAAGAACTACTCCTGTAGTCGCAGGGCATGTAAACAACCACCGGGGTCTGTTTTCCTTGCCACTTTCTCATGCACTCCAGATCATTATTGAAGTTAAAACATGTTTCATGCAGTTTCCAGCTATCGGCTGCTTCCAATGAACACCCTGACCTCTAAGTTCATGCTTAGAAAGTCAGATATTCTATGTGTTAACTACAAAAGTATTCTGTTTATTAATATTAATATGATTACTATTAATATTAATTAATCACTATGTTGACACTTTGACACATTATGTCATTGTATGGTCATATCACCTCGTACTTCGGTATGTGACAAAAAATTAAAATTAAAATTAAAATTAAAATTAAAATTAAAATTAAAATTAAAATTAAAATTAAAATTAAAATTAAAATTAAAATTAAAATTAAAATTAAAAAATTAAAAAATTAAAAAATTAAAAAATTAAAAAATTAAAATTAAAATTAAAATTAAAATTAAAATTAAAATTAAAAAATTAAAAGTAAAAAAATAAAATTAAAAAAATTATATTAGGAAAGCAGGAAGTGAACAAATGTAACAGTTACTGATTGTAAAAGTACCAGATGGAGGGGTAGGATTTAATAAGCTTTGCTTCTTCCTACTCCTTTTGGACATGTGGAACTGTGAACTGATTATGTGATGCATTCAATTGTAATATGATGCACGTTCAAATGAAATTAAACCATTACCATTACCACTATGGAATCCTACTTAACAAGGTATTACCGTATTTGCCCTACCTCACTTTGCATCATTCTCCATGTAAGAGTGTATTTCACAGCGGTGCCATTTTTGTGAGGGGATTGGTGCCTAACGGCGCTGCCTCTGGCGCTGCGGCAGAGCTCCAACCTCTTCCACCGTCGTCTGGTCACGCTGCAGCACACTTCTCCAGCTTACATACCGAATGTTATTAAACACCTTGCAAAAATGCTAACTTTTGTAACCTTGCAGGAGGTGCAAGTTAATCACAAGTGTGCATTCTTTTAGGCTAATAGATAGCTTGGAGGTCCTCGTGTCCTTCAACCCTGCAGTAAATCTACATTGTCTTCACTTGGGAATAAATCATTTTTTTCTTCTTGTAATGCAGCTCCTGACCATCGACGACGACTTCTGCGGCCTGGACATGAACGCGCCGCTGGGCGTGTCCGAGATGGTGCGCGGAAGGCCGCTGTTCACGGACGCCAACGATAAAATGACCTCGGTGGTGGCCTATGTCTACAAGAACCACTCGCTGGTCTTCGCGGGCACCAAGAGCGGATGCGTGAAGAAGGTAAGCCGAGTCGGAAGGAAAGATAGTTGTAGTAAAGGCAGATCGACTTTCAGGTCAACTCGCTGAGTCAGCTGTATTTGCTGCAGGAAGAGGTGCTGGAAAGGAGTGTGGAGAGAGTTGGAGTGTTTTGAGGAAGCGGGGGTGTGATGAGGAGAGTCCCCCTTGGGGGGGGATTTTATTCCTGCAGTCAAACCTACAGTATCTGGTGTCTCTGTAGATCCTACGTCCATTACACACACACACACACACACACACACACCGTACATCCCCTGCATCAAGACTTTTCTTCACTTTGGACTTAAATCCCGCACCCCCAGGGCTGCCGATTGGTGCCCACGTCAGCATGTTGCAGAACTTGCTAGACAGCACACATCAGCACGTTGCAGAACTGATTGGACTCTTATCAGTTTCCTCAGGCAAATTTACCCAATACTGTTTTTTTTATGTAAGTAACTGCATGACTTTGTATGACAAGGGCCTAGCATTAGCATTAGCATTAGCATTAGCACCACTTCACCAATTCGCTAACATAGTTGCCGAAAAGGCAATAAAATCAAATTAATACTGCCATGTTAAAGGGGAACGAATAACACATATTTCTTTCCCGAGTTAATATGAGCTAGCTAACAATGCAATGCAATGCTAGCCAAATATGACCATATGCGATTGCAGTGCTTTTGCTGTTTTTAAAGCTTGTCAAAGATTCTCAGTGTGATGGGAACTCCCTGCTGTTTTTGAGGATCGACAACAAAAATGCGAGTCAAAGATCCTCTATATGTGATGGGAACTCCCTGCTGTTTTTGAGGATCGACAACAAAAATGCGAGTTAAAGATCCTCTATATGTGATGGGAAGTCCCTGCTGTTTTTGAGGATCGACAACAAAAATGCGAGTCAAAGATTCTCTATATATGATGAGAGCTCCTCGTTGTTGTTGAAAGTAGTCAAATATCATCTTATGCAACCTCAGCACGTTGTTGTTTTTAAGGTTCTGCTGCAGAAACACTAGTCAAAGATCCAAACACTAGTCAAAGATCCTCTATATGCGATGTGCTGCTTTTGAGGACCTACTGTGAAAATGCTAGCCAAATATGACCATATGCGATTGCAGTGCTTTCCTGTTTTTAAAGCTTGTCAAAGATTCTCAGTGTAATGGGAACTCCCTGCTGTTTTTGAAGACTTCCTGCAAAAATGTTGCCAATCATAAATATGTTTCCATTTTTTAGAATGTCTACTCAAAGATTCTCTATATATGATGGGAACTCCCTGCTGTTTTTGAGGATCGACAACAAAAATGCGAGTCAAAGATCCTCCATATGTGACGGGAACTCCTTGCTATTTTTGAAGACTTCCTGCAAAAATGTTGCCAATCATAAATACGCTTCCATGTTTTAGAATCTCTAGTCAAAGATTCTCTATAACTGATGGGAACTCCCTGCTGTTTTTGAGGATTGACAACAAAAATGCGAGTCAATGATCCTCTATATGTAATGGGAACTTCTTGCTATTTTGAAGACTTCCTGCAAAAATGTTGCCAATCATAAATACGCTTCCATTTTTTAGAATCTCTAGTCAAAGATTCTCTATAACTGATGGGAACTCCTTGCTGTTTTTGAGGATCGACCACAAAAATGAGTCAATGATCCTCTATATGTGCTTGAAACTTGTTGCTGCTGTTTTTGAGCATATTCTGCAAAAACACAAATCAAAGACGCTCAAATACGATCAAAATGTTGTGCTGTTTTTAAGGATGTACTGCAAAAATGCCGGTAAAAACGAGCTGTGTGAAGTTCAGGCCACGTTTGTCCCATGGCGTCGGTAGTTTTTGAACACGTCACACTTTGAGCTCTCAGCCAAACATGATTTTCCCCCACAAGGCTGCGGTTAAACGTCATGGATAAGCCAGGTATCAGCGTGTTGCGGCTTGTACCGTAGGCGCCCCCCATATGCCCTCTCCTCCGGGCTAATGGGATGATGCCGTGCTGCCGCCTGTGATGGACGGGCGGCGGGAGCTTTTTTTTTTTTTGCTGGTGTCGTAAGGCCGCAGCTGAGACTAATTCCTGGCCTCGCAGGTCTGGGGGGAAAAAGGGTTTTTTTTTACGGGAGGAGTGAAGCAAAGGAAGAGTTGAGCTGGAGGACATGGAGTTTATTCCTGACGTGTCTTCAAGTGATGAAAAGGAGAGAAATATGGCCGACACACACAGAGCGATTTTGACATTGTTTGTTATGCTTGATGACTGGCCCCTTCCTGTGTTTGTTTTGCCGCTTTTATTGCACTCAGGAGCGGAGTGGCGAAGGCGTCGCGAGGCAATAACGGCGGCGCAGCAGAGCAGCTATGTAATCATATTTTATACCTGCTGCTCATGTATGATAATGAGCAGGAAATTTAGTGTCTGCCGGTAATAAAAGCACCGCCGCTGCTCGATATTGTCTTTGCTTAAGGACGCTAATGACAGGAAGTCGCTACTGTTTTTGGGGTCATCCTATGTGACTGTAGGACTTTGCTGTTTTTGCAGATCTATCGCAAAAGTGCAAGTGAAACACCGTCTTTGACCAGAGCACTTTGCTGTTTTTTATCAGTCTACCAAAATGACAGGTACTTCCTGCTATTTTTAAGGATCTGCTGTACTAGGAACCTGCTTAAAAAGAGTCAAAGATCCTCTATATGACTGTCGCACTTTGATGGGTTTTTAAGGCTCAACTGCACAACAAGTCAAACATCATCTTTGACCACAGTGCTTCGCTGTTTTTAGAATCTACTGCAGTAGAAAATGTTCCTCAATGGGAGAGGAGCACTTTGCTGTTTTTGAATGCAAGTCAAACATCCCATGTGACTAGATGTTTTGCCATTTTTGTGGGTGTACCTCAAAATGTGTAAGTCAAACTTCTTCTCGAAAGAATCTACAAAAATGATTCCTTCTCGCTGTTTTTAAGGATCTACTTCAAAAATGGTTAAAGTTCCTCAATGGGAGAGGAGCACTTTGCTGTTTTTGAATGCAAATCAAACATCCCGTGTGACTAGATGTTTTGCCATTTTTGTGGGTGTACATCAAAATGTGTAAGTCAAACTTCTTCTACAAAGAATCTACAAAAATAATAGCTAAAGATTCCTTCTTGCTGTTTTTGAGAATCTACTTCAAAAATGGTTAAAGTTCCTCAATGGGAGAGGAGCACTTTGCTGTTTTTGAATGCAAGTCAAACATCCCGTGTGACTAGATGCTTCTTCTTCAAAGAATCTACAAAAATGATAGTTAAAGATTCCTTCTTGCTGTTTTTGAGGATCTACTGCAAAAAATGGTTAAAGTTCCTCAATGGGAGAGGAGCACTTTGCTGTTTTTGAATGCAAGTCAAACATCCCGTGTGACTAGATGCTTCTTCTTTAAAGAATCTACAAAAATGATAGTTAAAGATTTCTTCTCGCTGTTTTTGAGGATCTACAGTTTTGCCGCCTTTATGTGAAAGCAGCTGTTGTTGCCATTGTTCTCCTCCGAGGGTCAGACTATACACATATGGCAGACATCTTTGACAGAAGGTGATCAATATTCTGCCATCACAGTGCACACACACACACACACGCACGCACACACACACATACACACATATACACACACAGCCCCATTACAAGCCAATACTCCCCTCCCATATGCATCCCGGGCCCCGCCCCAGCCGTTAAAGTGTATACCATTAGATGACATCACAGGCAATAAAAGACAACAGCACAACAATAAAAGGCCCGAGGCTTCAGTCCACCTCCTTGCTTTATAAGCCCCCCCCACCCCGGCAGACTAATGGATGTTGATTTATATACACTCACCCACCTCAACTTGCTCCGTCCAGCCTTCCCTGGCTCCCTTTTTGTTGCTTTTAACTGTTATTTATAGTCCTGGGAGCGACACATCGGGCGGAATAAAAATGAGCATTACGGTAAAATAGTGTGGAGTGGCTTGAGGTTCGGGGAGGGGGGGGGGGCACTTTTATAACATAGTGAATTTATGAGGGACGGGAAGCATTGGGGTAAATGAAATTTAGTTCACCGGTGAAATGTTTCTATTTGATGATGTTTACTTTGGCCTACAACGTGTTGGCTTTCCGACCAAACATTAGCATCATTTATATTCACTTTAGGGAGGCTTAATTGCGTAATAACAGAATTATTCAGCCTATCCCAGCTGTCTTCGGGCGAGAGGCGGGGTACACCCTGGACTGGTGGCCAGCCAATCACAGGGCACATATAGACAAACAACCATTCACACTCACATTCATACCTATGGACAATTTGGAGTCGCTAATTAACCTAGCATGTTTTTGGGATGAAACCGGAATACCCGGAGAACATGCAAACTCCACACTGAGATGGAGAGTGGAATTGAACCCTGGTCACCTAGCTGTGAGGTCTATGCGCTAACCACTCGACCACCGTGCAGCCCAATAACAGAATTATTTAGCATTTAATGCACTATGTACTTTTCCGTGCAAGAAGCTCTGTTCATTTGCGGCCCATCTAGCTCACACATGATATCGAACCGGACTGCAAGTCCACCCTGAATGCTCATGAGGGCTGCCGTTTGACGCCCCTGCACAACCTGAAGCTCTATTGTTCCATTTGTAGGATCATGATGGCAATTTAATGGCATTGAATGAGACAAGACCTTTGTTTTTTTTTTTAAAGATTTCTCTGGTTGATGCCGTCTGATGGTTATTGGACTGAACCATTATGGGATGGTTGGGTTGAGGGTGGTCCCGGGGTCCTGAAGGACAGCCGAAGGGCAAGTGGTATTTTTTGGGGGTGACATTGAATCGTGGTCAATACCATTCATTCATTCATTTTCTACCGCTTATCCTCAAGAGGGTCACGGGGGTGCTGGAGCCTATCCCAGCTGTCTTCGGGCGAGAGGCGGGGTACACCCTGGACTGGTGGCCAGCCAATCACAGGGCACATATAGACAAACAACCATTCACACTCACATTCATACCTATGGACAATTTGGAGTCGCTAATTAACCTAGCATGTTTTTGGAATGTGGGAGGAAACCGGAGTACCCGGAGAAAACATGCAAACATGCAAACTCCACATGGTGGAATTGAACTCGGGCCTCCTAGCTGTGAGGTCTGCACGCTAACCACTCGACCGCCGTGCAGCTTAGTCAATACCAGTTTGCGATAAATCTTACTCAAAATTATTTTATTATTATGAAGCATATATAGCGCAGCCCCCGGCTAGCAACAGCTAGCTAGCTAGCTTTCGTCACCCTCTTTCCCTGATTGAGTGACTAATACATTTGGTTATGTCACATGTTTGTCTGGTGGGTGGCGCTAATGGCCTTTTCAGTCAGTCGTTAATCAGCCGGCATAAAAACACAAAATGCTTTATAGCCGAGTAGCGCTAATAAATAAACGGGCGCTAAGACGCAGCCTCGCTTTGCCAAGACGGTATCGATCGGAGCCGGCGAATTTCATTCCGTTGTTGACTTCTGATCATCTTCATGCAGAAACACGTCATTGTAGCAGTGACTCAGTTAATGGAGAGACTAAGTCATATCTTTTATTATTGACTTAATGTCGTCTTATTTTGGTCATCACGCATGCAACGAATATAAGAGCCTGCTAATTGAATAGAGGAGCTAATTGGATCATTTACAATCATCTCCGGATGAAAACGTGAAGGTCTTTTGATGGATACCTCCCGCGGCGGGAAGTGAATGAAGCATATGGCATCTGCTTGGTCTTCACTCCGAGATGGAGATGTGATGGAGTTAAACCTCTTACACATCACCGCACCTTCCCATGAGAGGTCAAGAGGAAATCCTCCTTTAGTTTCTGGTCATGTGGTCCTCCTGCACATTAGCATGGATGGAAGCCAGGGGAGATGGAATGGAGGGCCTCCTGCGGAGGTGCTAATGCTGCTGACCTTGAACCTAACACACACACACACACACACACACATACATACATCCAGAACGTCCAGTACGTCTTCTGGAGTGTCATATGAGATGATGACATCAGCAAAGCGTGTCAATTCCAACACGGGTTACTTAATGTTTGTTGTTTTTGCGGAGGGAAAAAAGGTCAAAGTTATCCTTCGACCTTCTGTCAATTTTGCTCGTCTTTGTAATGCCCGACTTTGTGCTCCAGCTGATCCCGACATGGCAGACATTTATCTGCCATGTCTGTCATTTTTCCACTCACCGGCTTCCCTTTTATGTCATCATTATGCCTGCAGTGGACAGCTAGTAGATAGAAATATTGCTTTTTTTTAAACCTATTTTTAAAGATACAGCATAGTACTCAATGCAAATGAAATATCTAATTTACAATTTTACTGTATTTATTTATTTTTTGGACAAAATGAAGACCGCATTTTGCTGTGTTTTTTTTTTAAAAAAACATTTTTTAAAGATTTTTTTTTAATTTAAAAAACATATTAACATTCTATGAATTAACCTGTAAAATATGTTTTTAAAGAATGAATTAAAATATGTATTCAGTCCTATAAAATTAAAAAATATTTCATTGTTAGTAGTAACTGTACAGTAGCAATGTATATAAATATACATTGAGAAAAATATTATTGTTATTATTATTATTAGTAGAAGTAGTAATTAATCACAAATCATAGTAATAGTATTATTAATAATTAGGTTATTAATTTCTTTCATTAATGATGTTATACTTTTTAGACTATGGGTAAACATAGGGTAAGATATACACTGTATCTTTTAGCATGTTTATAATTTTCAGTTTATTTGGAGCTATTAATATATAATATATCATATATCATATATCATATATCATATATCATATATCATATATCATAGTGTCTTGTCACTTATCTTTCATTTTCATTTTAATGCAATACAGTAAAAATGGGCATATTTCAGACAAGGTTAAAAGTGATGATTAATTGTGATAAATTAATCCGAGAACTGTGATTAATCTGGTGACAAATTATTATCATTTGACAGCCCTTTTTGCTGTTCATAAAATAATTATAATAATTAATTTGTGTCATAATTATGATTGTAAATTATTAATAATTAAAATAATGAATAATAATGAATAATAATGAAATAAAAACAATAATAATACATTTCCCTAAATAAATAAATAATATATAAAATAAATAATAAAATAATTAATTAAATAATTGCTATGAAAAATAATTAATAATAATAAAATAAAGAAAAAAAAGTAATACATCTCCCTAAATAAATAAATAATATAAAATAAATAATACAATAGTTAATTAAATAATTGCTATGAAATGATAATGATAATGAATAATGATATGATTTTTAACAATAACTACAGTGAGTTGATTTTTGCCTGAAATGATCTTGAAATCAGCTCTCTCTCCGTACAGATTAAATACTGACATTTGTTGTTAATCTACATGATTAAAAAGTTAAAAAGATTAAAAACTTAAAAAGATAAGTTGAGAGTGGAGCCTTATTGATTCCAACTTTCATCCCATTATTTTCCAATTTCCCCATCCCTGAGTCCATTACAATGCAACCATGCTTCACCTATGGATTCAATAACCAGGCCGGATGTTTATTGCCTCCTTGTTTGTCCTGTAGGTCGCTTGGTGTGTGTGTGTGTGTGATGGGGGGGCTATAAATGCAGATTATTTTAAAGTGCCAAACAAGGGGGGGGCGCGGTCAGTGGAGCAGAGGATTAACTGCTTAAAGCTAATGATGAAATATACCGTCGGACGTGTCGGTATTGTGCTGCCAATCCGGATGGACGCCCCCCCCCCCCCCCCCGGTTATCGAAACACCGTGCACGTCCAGGCAAACACGCATGTGTGATTGTAGTCCGAGCGCTCCACTCCGAAAGTGCTGCATTCGGAATGTTAATGCTCCCTTCCCGCACTGTTAAGTATTCCTCGGCAGTGCTCCCCCGGTTGTCTAAAGCATGCTCTGTGGTGCGTTGCCATGGTAGCAGGCAGCGAGTATGGACATAGGTTGGAATGTATACAAGTCATTAGCGCTGTGGTGGCAAAGCAGACATACTGTACATTACACGTCTCGATACTCCAAAACATGGAATGGGAATGCGTGTCGGAAGCGAGGAGCCGCCTGGTAGTGATGGAACACGTATTCCGGAACAACGCTATACAGAAGTTTTCCGTTTTTGCTATGCAATGAGACACATTTAGGGAAATTTACGGCATGGAAAATTGAGTCTCGTGACAGGGAAAAGTGTGAAGATGTGTCTACATCTTGGATTTGCAATTAGCAGGATAGCACAGATGCATGGATATGTTGCACCGTAGGGCTTACTTTGACGCATTGGACCCACCCGCCCCCCCCCCCCAACTGGAGTGTTCCTGCATCAGCGTGTTTGCTAGGCCTGTGACTTCTGTACTAATGTTTTGCTGCAATTTCCCTCATTTTTGTGTCTTATTTGATTATTTCGATGGTCCCATCCATGCATCCGTATTCTTCCACTTCCACTGCTCGCTGGGGGCAGCATCCTGGGAAGGGGGTCCCAGATTTCCCTCTACTTTGCTCCATTTATATTTATAATTTTTTAAATTTATATGATATTTTTTGGCCATAATATTATTATGTTATTCTTGTCAAATTCCAACTTTTTTTATTACAACTTTTTTACGAAAATGGCCCATTTTTTGCACTTTGGACCCCCCTGTGTTAAATATTTTTTTTAATTGGCCCCACTCATAACAAAAGACCCAAGACCTGCCTGTTGCCGAGGAGGGCCATGGGTGGAATAAATTAAAACAAAGGACTTCCCGACTTAATTTAAAAAATAAAATAAAATGAAACTCTATGCTGCTAAAATGACATTATTTTTCTCATAATATTACAATTTTTGTTTCTTAATATTTTGACTTTATTCTTGTAAAAAAAAATTCAATTCCATGTAATTATCCAACTACAGTATTTCACTTGTAATAAATGTTCTTCTGGTAACTATGATTTTATTCCCATAATATTTAGAATTTATTTTTATAATGTTTTAACTTTGTCGGCAACTTAATTTTCCAAAAATATTTGTTTCTTATTATATTAATTTTTTTAAATTTATATTTATAGTTTATATATTTATATTCAGGGCTCGACAATAACGATGTACCGATGGCCCGGGGCAAGTTAAAACAAAATTGGGGCAAGTAAATCCAATCATTAATATTCCCATCGGGCAAGTGCACTTTAGCATGCCATACTGCCAAGAGTTTTTTTTTAAAGCGGTTCTTGTTGGGTGTTGGTAAAACACGGACTGCGTAATTCCGGTGGTAATTAGCAAACCAATCCTTGCAAATCTTGAAATGGACCAATCAGAATCGTTTATTTAGACCGCGGTCCGTAATCCACAGTCCGCGTTTTACCCACACCCGTTCTTGTTCGCGATCAACCAATCAGCGATCGTTTTACTAGGAAAACATCTATCATGGCGTCCCTGCCAACATCGTCAAAAGTGATGAACCAGTGCCTCCTAAACAAGTATTTTATTAGCGGCAGCAAATCAAATGATGGCACAGGTGAGTGAATCACGTTGCTGTGACAATTTGAAGTGGTCACAATGAAACACCACCCATTAGATCCAATACCAAGTGCTGATTTTGCACAAGCTGCAAAATCTATCGGTTCAATTTCTCTGTGTATTTTTCTCACCTTTGCTTCACAAATTATTGTTTGACCATTGAACATTTTTTCTGGATTAAAAACACTTTACTAGTACACAAATGTGTCTATTCAATAATGTTTCATTGTGGTGCACAACTTATAAAAAATTTGTGGAGATGTATGTTAAATACATCTCCACAAATTTTCAGACATTCCTCCAAATACAATGCATCAGTACTATTATCCGATGAATTATCAGCATATATTGATATATGATATCATTATGGCACTTTTCATTTTACATGGGGCAAGTTCGGGCAAGTAGTTCTCACCTTAAGGATTCCCTATGGGCAAGTCATTTTTGTTTTTAACGTAGAGCCCTGATATTATATTTTTTGCCATAATATTATTATGTGTTTTGCTGCAATTTGCCTCATTTTTGTGTCTTATTTTATTATTTTTTATATTTATAAATTTATATGATATTTTTTGGTCATAATATTGTAATGTTATTCTTGTCAAATTCCAACTTTTTTTTATTACAACTTTTTTTCTGTAAATGGCCCCTTGGTTGCACTTTGGACCCCCCCCCCCCCCCCTTTGTTAAACTTTTTTTTTTAATTGGCCCTACTCATAATAAAAGACCCAAGACCTGTTGTCAGAGGGGCTGACTTCCTTATTAGGGAGCATGTTGAGCGTGTGACCAATCACAGCGGAGGAGGGCCGTGGGTTGAATAAATTAAAACAAAGGACTTCCTGACTTAATTAAAAAATAATAATATGAAACTCTATGCTACTAAAATGACATTATTTTTCTCATAATATTAAAATTTTTGTTTCTTAATATTTTGACTTTATTCTTATATCGTTACGGTGGATTCGTCGATCCATTTCCCTCTACCTTACCCCGATACAAACAATTGTGCTGTGCTTGATCCCAGCGCTCACACAATCCAAAAAAGCTGGAATTTAGGTGTGAAGTAGTGTGAGTCCGCCCCGACATGGTGTGTATTTATAGATGCCTTTTCTGCTCCCTGCTGCTCTTTTATAATTGATAAGCTGCAAGGATGCACACACGCGCATGCCTGCTCACTGACTTCCTGGTAACTACTTTACCTCGACCCCTCCCGAAAAAAAAGGAAAATTTCATCCAGACAAGATAGTGGCAGCCAGGAGAAATGGGTCCTCGCCATTAAGGCAAGTACCCGTGTGCGGCAGAGGCCAATTGAGCTGGCAGACATTGGAGAGGCCATTCCTGTGGACGCTGAAGGGCCTCGACGGGCAAAATGGCCTATGATGCTTTTTACACTTTTCTGACCCATCAATGTAGTTACAATGTTGTAATATGTTCTTAAACCACGTCAAAGTTTCAGATAATGAGGTTTGCGCATTTTGGAAGTGAGCCCTGAAAGAAGTTTGGGATGGTTCAAAACGCTCAGTTTCAAAAGGCGTGGTAAAACTGGCCCCTTTGTGATGTCACAGAGGGGCTGACTTCTTTTTGTATTTTTTATTTTATTTTATTTTTTTTTTACTATTGTTGATCTAAATGTCCTTACATGCTAAACATATTTGCTGTGTGTCAGGAAAGATGTAAGCTACGACTTCGCTGTACTATGAAATTTTATTTGCCGTTATTTGATGTTTTTGTTATGCGAAAAAAAAATAACAGCAGCAAGAAAAATTCCCATAACAACAACAGTGACAAACAGGAGTGCACCAATCACAGCGGAGGAGGGCCATGGGTGGAATAAATTAAAACAGAGGACTTCCCAACTTAATTTTTTTTTAAATATATGAAACTCTATGCTACTAAATATGACATTATTTTTCTCATAATATTAAATTTTTTGTTTCTTAATATTTTGACTTTATTCTTGTAAAAAAAAATGTATTTCCATGTATTTATCCGACTACAATATTTCACTTGTAATAAATGTTCTTCTGGTAACTATGATTTTATTCCCATAATATTTAGAATTCACGTTTTATAATTTTGTCGGCAACCAAATTTTCCAAAAATATTTGTTTCTTATTATGTTACATTTTTTAAAATTTATATTTATAAATTTATATGATTTTTTTGTCATAATATTATAATGTTATTCTTATCAAATTCAATTTTTTTTATTACAACTTTTTCCGAAAATGGCCCCTTGGTTGCACCCCCCCCCCCACCCCCTCATGTTAAACCTTTTTTAGAGGGGCTGACTTCTTTATATGGTTCATAGTTAGGGAGCACGTTGGGCGTGTGACCAATTACAGCGGAGGGTGGAGGGGGTGGGTGGAATAAATTTAAAACGGAGTGTTTTGGCAGGAAGCACAAATCCAAGAAAATACAACTGGAATAGGTGCAGATTCTGGAAGATCAAAAATGTTTTCTGTGCCGGTTATTGTGTGTAGCGGCTCTATGATGTTGGTTCAACGCCATATCAGATATAAGTGCGTGGGAGCGCTGGATAATCGGATGGGATATCGTTAATTTGTGCTCCGACGGTGGAAAATCAATAGCACGTCTGGCTTCGCATCACACGGGAAGGGGGGGTTCTAGTAGTAGTAGTGGATGGATGGCCGGCCGTAACCTTGCTGGGCCCGCCGTGTAATTTTCCATTAATGCCTCCCGTAGTGTTGATTTACACTCTGGAAGTGAAGAAGAAGAACTTTGTGGGGGGAGGCGGGGGAGGGGGGGCATTAAATGGAGAGTAACGTCCTTTTATGGTGTGGGAATGGAAATATTTGTCAGTGGAATGTGAGGAAGTTTTCTGTATTCTGTATTGTATTGGCAGGTAAGCACCCCGAGGCCCCTTGCCCCCGGCCCCCCAGCCAATCATCCTTGGCTGCAGGTCTCTTGGGTGAACCCGATGCCCTCGCTGACCTTTTTTCTCCTTCCTCCACTACTCCCGTCTTCCTGCTTTGCTCTATCTTCCCTGCAGTTGCTTCTGAACTGGGTCACTTTCTCTCCATAGGCTGATACGACACATGCTTGCTATTACGTAGCATAGGTTAGTCAACTACGGGTTATACAAATTGTTTACATTTGTGACCATAGCATTTCAGTATGTGGAATCAAACTATGGAATGGATTGAGTAAGGACCTCAAACAATGCACAACGATGAGCCAATTCAAGAAACAATACAAGCAGTTGATGTTTGCTAAATACAAGGATGAAGAGTCTTCAACCAGTCATGATGTGCTATATATATATATATATATATATATCACTGTATTGACACTTACTATGGTACCCATTATGTCATTGGATGGTCATATCAACTTGTACTTCGGTACGTGACAAAAATAAATAAATAAAAAAATAAAATGAATATATAAATAAAAATTAATAAAATACATTAAAAATTTTTTTAAATTATATTAGGAAAGCAGGAAGTGAACAAATGTAACAGTTAGTGATTGTAATAGTACCAGATTAATTAAATTATTAAAAAAAATTAAATTAAATTACATTAAATTACATTAAATTACATTAAATTATACAATATATCACCACATAAACACACACAAATGTACTAAAAATTGGTACTGTTGATTACCGGGAATTGGGACTACCATCACTTATTATTGAAAGCAGGAAGTGAACAAATGTAACAGTTACTGATTGTAAAAGTACCAGATGGAGGGGTAGGATTTAATAAGCTTTGCTTCTTCCTACTCCTTTTGGACATGTGGAACTGTGAACTGATTATGGGATGCATTCAATTGTAATCTGATGCATGTTGAAATGAAATTCTACCATTACCATTACTTCGGCATGTGACATAAATAAATAAATAAATAAATGCAAAAAATAAATAAATAAATACAAATTAATAAAATACATTTAAAAATAAAAAATACATAAATAAACATTAATAAATACAAAAAAATAAAAATTAATAAAATACATTAAAAAAACTATATTAGGAAAGCAGGAAGTGAACAAATGTAACAGTTACTGACTGTAAAAGTACCAGATGGAGGGGTAGGATTTAATAAGCTTTGCTTCTTCCTACTCCTTTCGGACATGTGGAACTGTGAACTGATTATGTGATGCATTCAATTGTAATCTGATGCATGTTCAAATGAAATTCAACCATTACCATTACCATTATTCATACGGAAGGTGGCGAGGAGTTGTCGTGTGTGGCGGCAGCACTTCTCTCTCTACGTGTTTGTTTTGCTTTATTTGGCCAATCACTGCTTTTCTTGCACATTCCTTCATAGTAGCACATGCAAACACACGCTGGTGCTGCGAGGGCGGTAGTGGTGCAATTACCGTTCCTTGGCGCCAAAGCAGATGCAGTCATAAGCATCGTTTTTTTTTTCTTAAGTGGTCCTGATGCTGGGAAGTGATGCAGCGAACATAGAAAAAGAGCAAGACATCATATAAATGGTGTGATTTGTGTGTTTTTTTTTCCTACTAAACGTCCCTGCCCTGATCCACTCAAAAGTGAGCAACGTTGACATTTCTAATCCCTCTTCTTCCACGTCCTTGATTCTTGACACATGGGCACCCTGGGAAATTGGACTTTCAAGGATACTCTGATGTGCAACACCCCCCTTTCCACACACACTCCCACTCCCTTTTTCCCCCCTCTCTTTTACTGTTGACTAAATCTCAACACAGCGTCTTGTCGACTAATGCTCGCCTCTCAAGAGATGGAGGCCTAGTTTTTTTTTCTTCTCCCACATGTAATCAAATTCTACCCTTTCATTAAAGCGCCATCATTCAGAAAAAAAAAACACGTTTGCCTTGCGATATGCAAGCTATTAAAACCTACCAGGGGAAAAGAGCACATTTGCATTGTTTCATCTGTGTTTGGCTAACAAAGCTGTGAAGGGAAGCCAGGCGATCACGTGACTGCGGACCTTCCATCTGCTTTGGCGAGCCAAATTTGGTGGCGTTTAGTCTCAGCTGCCCGCGACGGCAACTGGCAGAGGTGGCCGACCGCCACCCCCCCTTCCCACTTGGCCCTTGCCCACGCTAGATGTGTCCACGTCTTCTTGCTACGCGGCGACAAGGTCCTACAAGTCACAGAAGTGCTAGGCTATTTTTTAGCACATAACATATACATGACAGTAGAACTCTCTTCAGGGCTTACAGCTAGTCAAAGATCCTCTATATAATAGGAGAGCGCTGCTGTTTTTGAGCATTGACTGCCAATCAAATATCATAAGAGAGCTCTGCTGTTTTTGAGCATGTACTGCTAGTCAAACATCTTCAATATGATAAGGGAGCTGTGCTGTTTTTGAGGACCTGCCATTAGTCTTTGCTATTTTTGAGTTCCTACGGCTAGTCAAAGATCTTTCATATGGTAGGACAATGTTTCTGTTTTTGTGCATCGACTGCCAATCAAATATCATAAGAGAGCGCTGCTGTTGTTGAGAACCTACCGTTAGTCAAAGATGCTCGATATGACCGGAGAGCTCTGCTGTTTTTGAGGACCTACGGCTAGTTAAAGATCTTTTATATGGTAGGACAGTGTTTGTTTTTTGAGCATCAACTGCCAATCAAATAACATAACAGAGCGCTGCTGTTGTTGAGGACCTACTGTTAGTCAAAGATGCTGTATATGACAGGAGACCTCTGCTGTTTTTGAGGACCTACCACTAGTCCTTGCTATTTTTGAATTCCTACGGTTAATCAAAGATGTTTTATATGGTAGGACAGCTTTTCTGTTTTTGAGGATCTACTGCTGATCAAAGATGCTTTATATGATAGGAGAGCTCTGCTGTTTTTGAGGACCTACCACTAGATGCTTTACATGACAGGGGAGCGTTGTTGTTTTTGAGGACCTAGTGCTAGTCAAACATCTTCAATATGATAAGGGAGCTGTGCTGTTTTTGAGGACCTACCACTAGTCCTTGCTATTTTTGAGTTCCTATGGCTAGTCAAAGATTTTTTAAATGGTAGGACAGCTTTTCTGTTTTTGAGGATCTACTGCTGGTAAAAGATGCTTATATGATAGGAGAACTCTGCTGTTTTTGAGGACCTACCAAGAGATGCTTTATATGACAGGGGAGCTTTGTTGTTTTTGAGGACCTAGTGCTAGTCAAACATATTCAATATGATAAGGGAGCTGTGCTGTTTTTGAGGACCTACCACTAGTCCTTGCTATTTTTTAGTTGTTTTTGAGTTTTTGCTCGTCAAATATCTTCAATATGATAAGGGAACTGTGCTGTTTTTGAGGACCTACCACCAGATGCTTTACATGACAGGGGAGCTTTGTTGTTTTTGAGCACCGACTGCCAGTCAAACATCTTCTATATGATAAGGGAGCTGTGCTGTTTTTGAGGACCTACCACTAGTCCTTGCTATTTTTTAGTTGTTTTTGAGTTTTTGCTCGTCGAATATCTTCAATATGATAAGGGAACTGTGCTGTTTTTGAGGACCTACCACTAGATGCTTTACATGACAGGGGAACTTTGTTGTTTTTGAGCACCTACTGCTAGTCAAATATCTTCTATATGATAAGGGAGCTCAGCTGTTTTTGAGGACCTGCTGCTAGTCCAAGATCCTCCAAAATCACACACGCTGTGCCGTTTTTAACGACCGACCGAGATCCTCTAACAGACAAGGCGAGGCTCTGCAAGATGGAAGTCCTCCGTCTCCCGCGAGTCGTCATGATGTCAAACGGGATTCCACTGAGTTTTGTTTTTCCCGTCTTCCAGGCTTCCTGGTGTTGACTGATCTGTTTGTCACGCTCTTTAATTGGAAAACGCTCTCCCAGCGGGCTCATTCGGCGCCATCCTTCTTCTCGGAGCGCTGGCTGTCATTTATTTATTTCTTTTTTTTTAATACCTTGCTTGAGATCAGCAGGCCGGCTTGCAGCTGGTGAATGAGCTGCTGCTTTGCGATTAGCATATCGGACCAACATGTCTACCAGCACTTGAATAATGAGTGTGATGGCAGTTGGGGTGGAAGCGCCGTAGCTTGTGTTTGTTGGTGGAGGGGATGGCATGCAAAATGAACAAACGACGCCAGGAGAGATCTGGAGCTTACTATGACTGTTGCGCCATTGATTTCTTTTGTTTTTGCAGCCATGCCAGGTGATTTATTTCCGAGAATAACCCGAAGAAATAAGACGTTTCCATGAAGCACACATGGCTGGCCTGCACACTGAAACACTGTTAAATGGCCTGTAATTCAGTGGATTATACATAATTGATTTATGGATGAGGAGGGAAATTACTCATCATTGGTGCGAGAGATAAAAGGGGACATTTTGTCCCTCGACTGTGTTTATTTATCCATTTTTTCCCTGTGAGAAAATGGTCACAATTCAATGTGTTAAATGTGTCCGAACTAGGCTATGCTAGGAAGTTACATACATATATTGTGATTTTGTTTTATGATTCAGATGAAAAGCATATTATTAGTACGCTCTTTTTTTCTCTCCATGCATTTATCCTAAATAGTCTTTGAATTTTTATAATTATGATCATAATATTTTGAATTATCTAACACAATATTATAACTTTCCCCAAAAGTACAGTCATTTTCCAAAAATGTATGTTGTTTTGTTTTTCTCATATTCCCGACTTAATTAAAAAATTATATATATATGAAATTCTATTCTATTAAAATTACATTATTTTTCTCATAATATTTTGAAAAGAATTCTTAATATTTGAATAAAATATGAATAAAATAAAATATAAAAATTAATAACATTATAACTTTGTCTGCAACCTAATTTTCCAAAAATTTCAACTTCATTTGTTTGTTTCTTATTATATTACATCTTTAAAAAAAATTACATTTTCAACTTTATGCTACTAAAAAAGATATGTTATTTTTTTCTCATAATATTATAATGTTATTTTTGTTAAATTCCAACTTTTCCCCCCAAATAGACCCCCCTGTGTTAAACTTTTTTTGCCCCACTCATAGTAAAAAATAATTACATAATAACATAACAAATAAATATAAAATAATTAATAATAATAATAAAAATATATAAAATAAATAACAAATAAAATAAATAAATAAAATAAGGCACAATGTAAAGACAAAAAGCTGACATTTTGCTAATAAAACAAAACTTTGTTTTAATTTTTTTTAATTAATATTTTTTTATTTTTTACCACATCCTTTGATTTTTCTGTACACAGCTCTCGATGGAAAAAGTTTGGACACCCCAAGAGTCATCATCACTCATTGTGCAAACAAGCCTAATATACTACATTGTACACGCTATATATATATTAAAGTGTAGTACATGACTTTTTGTACTATTAGCGCTGACTCTGCTGTTTACCGTGTTTGACTGGCATCTCAAAGTACACAAATCCCCCAAACCTGAGCACAGGTGTTTTATTTTGTTAGCAAACAGTCATAAAAATTCAGTCTACATCACATTAGATCCATTTCACACCTCTTGTGTGTGTGTGTGTTTGCCCCCCCCACTTACTTAATAAAAGCCTCCATTGCTGAGAGTGAAGGCATTTCTTCCCTCTTGGCGATAACATATCTTCGACCCTCTGCCGTTGCTGGCTGTGTTGCCAGGCAACTGTTATCTACTATTATGGGATTCAGGAAGACTCAATGGGGAAGTTAGCGCCCGATCAATCTGGCCTGGTGCTTTTAGTAACCAGGCATGAAAACTTGATTCTGATTATTTCTGCTGGAGTTACGTTCAACGACTTGGGGGCGACATGGCTCAGGTGGTGAAGTGGTTGTCTCCCCATCCTGAAGGTTGCGGGTTCAATTCTTCATCCTCCGGTGATCGTGTCCAAGTATCCTTGGGCAACATACCGAAACCCCCAGTTGCTCCTGATGCTGATTATCTAACTTTCCAACCTCTCCTGCTAGCTTCACGTTGATGTTCTCCTCTGACTTCAGATCAACATTTGCAATAAAAGTAAGTGTTATGATTAAATTATTGTTCAAGTCACCGACTCATATCAACAAACGAAGCCACTCATCACAAAGAGTCCCTTGTGCTGATTATCTGTCCGGGGACACAAACATACAGTATAAACAAGGACATTTTTGTTTGTTCTTGTCACTTTTGGGGGTCCCAAAACCCCCAAAAGTTTGTGAAGTGTATCCAGTACTCCCACCAAAAAGCCCTGCTTCCTGTAAAAAAAAAAAAGTGGAAGGTTCTAGTACTGCCACATCTTTTTAGTTTCAAGCCCTATTGAACTGTGGTTGAATAAACAAGTCCTCCACCACATTAGCAATGGATGCTATCAAGCTAAATCATTCCTTCATTTTCTACCGCTTATCCTTACAGCCAGTCTTCGGGTGTGAGGGGGGGTACCTGGACTGGTGGCCAGCCAATCACAGGGCACATATAGACAAACAACCATTCACACTCACATTCATACCTTATGGACAATTTGGAGTCGCTAATTAACCTAGCATGTTTTTGGAATGTGGGAGGAAAACCGGAGTACCCGGAGAAAACGCATGCACGGGGAGAACATGCAAACTCCACACAGAGATGGCCGAGTGTGGGATTGAACTCGGGTCTCCTCGCTGTGAGGTCTGTGCGCTAACCACTCGTCCACCGTGCAGCCAAGTATGAACATCCATCCATTTTCTACCGCTTATCCTCACGAGGGTCGCGCGGGTGCTGGAGCCTATCCCAGCTGTCTTTGGGCGAAAGGCAAACAACCATTCACACTCACATTCATACCTTATGGACAATTTGGAGTCGCTAATTAACCTAGCATGTTTTTGGAATGTGGGAGGAAAACTGGAGTACCCGGAGAAAACCCACGCATGCACGGGGAGAACATGCAATTGTAATCTGATGCATGTTCAAATGAAATGAAACCATTACCGATACTATTACCAAATACCACGCCTCCCATATCGGACTACAAATGAAGAGCGAGGTCAACCAGGATGCCAACTTTGTTCAAAAGTCGCCAAATAACACACACGCCCACCACAAACGTACCCACCTGACTACTACACATTGAGATGCTGAGCCTTCATCCCGACAGTCAACACTCACCGAGATGTTTGGTCGTAAAATAAACACTGCTCTTTAATACGGTTGAAAAGTCAGCATTTCAAGAAATGCTGCAAAGGTTTGACAGACAGTAGGCATTGCATGTGAGAAAAAACATGCCACATACTACATTAATTGTGACAACTTTTCTTCCTTACCCGTGTTTGGGGGAGGGGGGCGGGGGGGGGGGGGGGGGGGGCATGAATGTGGAATGATCCACATCCATGCATGGTTCTTGAAGGTTTGTAGCAAGAGTAAGAAGTATAGAAACCATGTACCCCATGTTTGTGCGGACATGGCCTTGAACTACTTAGATATTTCCTATCGCTGACTTGCGGACCGCGACCGAGACGCCCCTCTATCTCTTATTTTCCTTAAAAAAAAAAAACATGCTCAGTCTTGACTGCCTTTCTCCAGTTTGTCTCGTCTTCAACTTCTTGCACTCATCTGTCCTCGCTATGTTCCCTCAGGGGGACTTTGTCATTTTTTTGGGAAACTTTGAAGTCGCTGTCCCGTAAAATGATATTGCGCTCATTTGTTTGGTTCTTTTTAGCCAGAAGCAACGCGGGAGAGCATGAATGACACGAGCGAGTCGAGACAAAACACAGGCAGGGAAAATAGTTGGGATGAAAGCACGGAGAATAGGAAGATACCAAGAGAAGAGGCGGGACTCCGCACTCGCACGCTTCCATTGTCTTCCATGTTCTATCCCTTAGTTGGATTATGTGGCGTAGTCTTTGATTTCTGGATTACCGACTTCCAAATCAATCACAAGTCAAAAGTCAAACGAGGTCTTAATCTTTTGACGTCAGCATTTCATCCAACTTTGTGCGACCCTCGTTTCTTTAACTCCGCTAACCATGCCGGAGAAAATCCTCCCAAGTCACGCAATTAATCTGATTCATACATCCGCTACGCCAACCCCCCCCCCCCGCCCAAAAAGGAGATCGAGGAAAATGACAAACTTTCCCGAGCCATCACAGCCCATTCACGCTCCCATTGGCATGCAAATGCGGCTCTCTGATTGCCATCAATCATCCTCCTGCCTCCCACGTTCAAACCCGTGCCAGCTGGGGCTGACATTGAGAACATGACGGAGATTCCCGTGGACAGATTCGATTCAACCGCAATACTTTTAATGGCGACGGCTTGGGAAGGTCAGAGAGTCACCTTTTTTTTTTTTTTTTCTTAAAACGATCGATATGATTGTTTTGTATGTGAGCGTGCATCTCATTGTGCCAACATGGCGCACGGAGGCTCGTGGTTGTATAAATAGCTCTCAACTGGCACTTCACCTTGACCCACATGGGGAAGCCGCATCGTTCTCTGCTACCGAGCGTTAATGGCTGGAAAATGCAATAAAGTTGTTGCTCCACTGAGCGACAGTTCAACAGCAATGATGGATGCTTTTGTGTCCTTGTAGATATGAGAATAAGGAGAACCCCGATTGTCACATCTTATCTGTGCCAAGATGACCTTGCTGCAAAGTATGTGTGCTTGATGTCTGTATGTACGCAGGAAGGGGGCAAGTTTCACTAAATGAAGTACAGGGGTAATTAATGGTAATGGTAATGGTTTAATTTCATTTGCATCAGATTACAATTGAATGCATCCCATAATCAGTTCACAGTTCCACATGTCCAAAAGGAGTAGGAAGAAGCAAAGCTTATTAAATCCTACCCCTCCATCTGGTACTTTTACAATCAGTAACTGTTACATTTGTTCACTTCCTGCTTTCCGAATATATTTTTTTTAATGAATTTAATTACTTTTTTTAATTTATTTTTGTGTTTATTTATTTATTTTTCTCACATACCGAAGTAATGGTAATGCTAATGGTTTAATTTCATTTGAACATGCATCAGATTACAATTGAATGCATCACATAATCAGTTCACAGTTCCACATGTCCAAAAGGAGTAGGAAGAAGCAAAGCTTATTAAATCCTACCCCTCCATCTGGTACTTTTACAATCAGTAACTGTTACATTTGTTCACTTCCTGCTTTCCTAATATAATTTAAATTAAAAAATTAAATTTTTAAATGTTTTAATTTTAATTTTTTAAATTTTTTAATTTTTTTTAATTATTTTCAATTTTTTTTATTTTTTTTTAATTAAAAAAAAATTCTTTTTAAAATTTTTGTCACATACCGAAGTACAAGGTGATATGACCATACAATGATATAATGGGTACTATAGTAACTGTCAATATAGTGAGATATATATTTTTTGTTTATATTGGTGTTTGTCACCATTTTTAAAAATTGGAACAACCTTAGCTGCGTGAATGTGCCGTGTAAGGAGGAAAAGTTTGCGCAATTGACGTAGTATGTGGCATATATTTTCTCACACGCAATGCATACTGTCTGTCAAACCTTTGCAGCATTTCTTGAAATGCTAACTTTTCAACCGTATTAAAGAGCAGTATTTATTTTATGACCAAACATCTCGGTGAGTGTTGACTGTCGGGATGAAGACTCTGCATCTCAATGTGTAGTAGTCTACTGACTACCATGGATGCTGCCTCATGGCCTGCCCCCTAAATGGGCGGCTGTAACAGGGGTTGCCCTTATACAGATGTAACTCAAGTAAAAAAACAAACAAAGAGAAAACAACTGGTAACTGTTATTTTTTGAGTTAACGACAGCGCCACGGTCCCTTTGCCTTCATCTCCCCCACTTTCAGTTTCCAGGCTGACAGCTTTCCCCGCAAAACAAAAGCCCCCCCCCCCGAAATATCACTGCCAGCACATGGCACATGCATTTACACAACGGCGCATGTGTGTGTGATAGTTGCAGGGAGCGAAGAGCTCAGCATGAATAATTGATACATGAAGACGGGAGTCGGGTGGAGTGGGGGTGGGGGGGGGGGGTGAAGTAAAATGCCAACTGCCAGGCTCGATTCACTTTGGGGGAAGAAGGCGAAGCCCAAAAGGTAGGAAAAGGAAACTAGGCATGAGCCAAACAAGCGGCGGCAGCTGTTTGGACTTGATGACATCACAGACGAGGGGTCACATGTTGGGGGGGGGGGGGGGGTCAATAGGGGGGAAGCCCATGGTCGGAGGTCAGAACCATTAAAAAAAAGCACAACAATGGATTGACCTTGGCTGGATAAACAGATGCTCAACATCACAGAAGCTGATTGGACGCCTCGGGATGATTTGATTCCCTTGGCGTTTCTTGTAGCTAAAATAATAATGTATTTTAGTTGTCAATGATAAAATACTCATAATCATAATAATAATGATAAAAATACTACCAGGGCCATCACCCATAATAAGCTAAATATCACTTCCTGTTTGTGTGGCACTAAGGTACTTTTATTATGTCTACTAGTATGAGTGTAAAGCCGCCATTACAATGGCTTTTCCTATTTACTGTATGTCCAATATATCCTCCTGTATTAAAGTATTCCAAATGTAAAGGTGACTATAGGGGTGTTATTTCATGTCTAGCTGTCTCTAACAATGTTAAAATATATGTAAAAATAGAATCTTAAGAATCAAAATATAGGGCTGCACGGTGGACGAGTGTTTAGCGCGCAGACCTCACAGCTAGGAGACCTGGGTTCAAGTCCACCCTTGGTTGTCCATAGGTATGAATGTGAGTGTGAATGGTTGTTTGTCTATATGTGCCCTGTGATTGGCTGGCTCGCCACCAGTCCAGGGTGTACCCTTGCCTCTCGCCCCAAGACAGCTGGGATAGGCTCCAGCACCCCCGCCACCCTTGTGAGGATAAGCGGTAGAAAATGAACGAATGAATAATGTTAAAAACTTTATTTAGATGCTCATTAACACAATTTCAGGAGGTAGAGCAGGTTGTACAGAAACCAGAAGGTTGCTGGTTCGATTCTCGCTCCTTACATCCAGTCATTGTTGCAGTGTCACTGGGTGCAAAGAGACTCCGCCTACATTACTAATGCAAGTTGTATCAAGTTGTATCATTGGATCAAGATGGCGAGGCCAAAAGGGCGGCCATGTTGAACGGGGCAGCACATAGTGGTCCAGGCTTGCGGTTTTAGGTTTTTAATACTATAACTACGATGAAGGAATCTGTTATCCACAATAAAGGAGTCGTTAGCGTACATTATTCCGTAGAGTACGTTTCAGTTTCACTTTCAGTTTCAGTTTCAGTTTCAGACCATGAGTGGCGTCCTCGGTGCAGTACCCAAGAAAAGACGGACATTATGATTTAAATTGGTCTCTTTGGTGGTGTTGTTTAGATGGACGACCTCATTGGTTCTCTCTCTCTGTCGATAAGAGGCTTGCAGCTGGGTTTGCGGGTTATAAAAGCGATGTAATCGGGTCCGGCCAATACATTTGTAAGGAGTTTAGGGAGGCGCACAAACTGATTTGTGGGTTCCAATTGGATTGAGGCCTGTTTTTCCGCATATCTGATGGCGGTAATCCGAGCCGGGTCTTTACAGGGTTTTTTTTTTTTTTATACCGATATAATGTGATGATGCAGAGAGTGTGTGTGCGAAGCTCGTTATTTCTTTTTTAGTTCCTATCTCACGCACGGTAATCCTGTCCTCCATCCATCCACTCCAGACAAATTACACTTTCCAGATGACACCCCAATTAAAGGCCCCTTCAGTTCTTTCTTTCAGTGTTTGCAGGCTGCTGCAGCTCATCGGGAGCAGAAGAAAGGCAAAGTGTCGCCGTGTGCGGACGGCAGACCCCCTCTGCTAAATCCCTGCTAATGATCCTATTTACACTTGTTGCCAGATTGATCAAAGTTTAGTAGTTGTGTGATCTAGGGGGGGCTTTCATCTCAGCTGGGGGTTGTATTAATGTGCATGCATGGAGAGTGAAGGGGGGGGGGGGTGCGACTCGATGTTGTTAATGACTTTTTTACGAAAGTTGACTATACGGTAATCAGTCACAATATCGCGGGTCGATTATTGCTGCCATGCAATTTCGCGATTTTTCAGAAATGAATGAATTCATGTTTGAATGCGGCCTATTCATAGTCAATACATATTTTAGCATATTTGATGTATTTTTGGCCTAAATTTGGTGGGGTGGGACTAGATAAGTCTTGACTTCTTTCCATTCCCTTTGGAACATGTGTTTCCGTTTATGTTTATATATACATAGTTATTTTTATTTTGTATTGATTTTGGTTGGTTTGTTGTGGTTTGGATGTTTTTCATGTTCAAAATAAAGAAAAACATTTATAAATTAAGCATTTTCAAGCATAAGGAAGTTATTTTTCAGTATCCTTAGCACTGATTGGCTCAGCCTCACGCAGGATCCGCCCACATGTTGTGTCTCTCACATTTATGTAAGTGTAAAGGTGATCATAGGAGTGTTTTTTTTATGCTGGAACTATGAAATTATTTCATTTATTAACATTCAGGATATGGTTTCATGACTCAGGGCTGCACGGTGCTCGAGTGGTTAGCGCTCAGACCTCACAGCTAGGAGACCAGAGTTCAATTACAACCCTCGGCCATCTCTGTGTGGAGTTTGCATGTTCTTACCGTGTATGCGTGTACTCCGGGTACTCCGGTTTCCTCCCACATTCCAAAAACATGCTAGGTTAATTAGCGACTCCACATTGTCCATAGGTATGAATGTGAGTGTGAATGGTTGTTTGTCTATATGTGCACTGTGATTGGCTGGCCGCCAGCCTCTCGCTTGAAGACGGCTGGGATAGGCTCCAGCTGTAGATAAGCAGTAGAAAATGAATGAATGAATGAAGGAACATTGATTCATATATCACTGAAATTCATTTATCACTGTAGGGTCTGGAACCGTTCACTCCGATAAACGAGGGGTTACAGCTGGGATAGGCTCCAGCGGTAGATAAGCGGTAGAAAATGAATGAATGAATAAATGAACATTGATTCATATATCACTGAAATTAATTTATCACTGTAGGGTCTGGAACTGATCACTTCGATAAACGAGGGGTTACAGCTGGGATAGGCTCCAGCGGTAGATAAGCAGTAGAAAATGAATGAATGAATGAACATTGATTCATATATCACTGAAATTCATTTATCACAGTAGGGTCTGGAACTGATCACTGTGATAAACGAGGGATTACAGCTGGGATAGGCTCCAGCGTTAGAAAATGAATGAATGAATGAATGAACATTGATTCATATATCACTGAAATTCATTTATCACGGTAGGGTCTGGAACCGATCACTGCGATAAACGAGGGGTTACAACTGGGATAGGCTCCATTGGTAGATAAGCGGTAGAAAATGAATGAATGAATGAAGGAACATTGATTCATATATCACTGAAATTCATTTATCACTGTAGGGTCTGGAACCGATCACTGCAATAAACGAGGGGTTACAGCTGGGATAGGCTCCAGCGGTAGATAAGCGGTAGAAAATGAATGAATGAATGAAGGAACATTGACTCATATATCACTGAAATTCATTTATCACAGTAGGGTCTGGAACCGATCACTGTGATAAACGAGGGGTTACAGCTGGGATAGACTCCAGCGGTAGATAAGCGGTAGAAAATGAATAAATGAATATTGATTCATATATCACTGAAATTAATTTATCACTGTAGGGTCTGGAACTGATCACTGTGATAAACGAGGGGTTACTACATTGTTTTTTTTCCAAAAAGCAGCTATTTCAAATATGGTGTGCGAAGGCGAGTTTGATGTTGTGTCATTTTGGATAAAAGTTAAAAGTTGCCGGCGTGCAAAACTGGACTTTGGGCGCCGATCATGACCAGAATAAGCCCCAGCATCAAAACACGATACCCTCCATCGTCAATCGGTGCAATCTGGAAAAACGAACTCCAGCCCGGCACCCCGACATAACAATAGCAATAGATTACGATGACATGCGGTGCGCCGAAAAGAGCTAGGTGATCACTGCCTTATGGGACCAAAGATGGAGGATAGCTGATGAAGTGAGGCAGGTGATGATGATGATGATGATGTGAGTGAGGGAGCCGTTACGTGAGTCATCCCATCAGAGCGGCGGGGAGGCGGGTCACCATGGTCACGGCCACTGACCCCCTGGCTATTGATCCCATTTAAGCTACACCTCATCTGCTTTGCTTGTGTTTGTCCGCTTCGCCGTGGTTACTTTCCTGTCTGAGTGCGTTCATCTTAATGAGATCAACGAGGCTCGCGTCTTATCGCATCAGCCTCCGTCGTTGCACGTCTCTCCGCACTTTTTGGCACCCCACCCTTTTTTTTTTAAAGCCTGGCTGCCTGTGGTTCATACTTGACATGCCATAAATAAAAAAACAATATGCAAATAATTGGTGGGAATAATAGCATGAGATAACCTGATATTCCATCACTACGCCTTTTTTTATTCTTAGTGTTTTTGTTAATCGGCGTCTCGGCGTGGAGCGCCACAGGCCGTCAACAAACAGATTTAGATGGGCGCGATGGTGACTCAACACTGACATCGCTCAGCATTACCCCCCCCCCCCCCCCCCCCCCTCCGAATCCTCATTTAAAGCCATTAAAGATATTTCTGTGGGAAATTTGCCCAGCAGCCCAGAATCAGCTCCCTTTTGTGGGGACTTGATGAGAGGTTGATTTAATGCCCTCCAAACACCAGCGCCTGTTTATTCCCAATTAGTGTGATGGATGCAAACAATAACATGTACCTTTTTACAGACCGCTCGCTACTTGGAAGCCTCATAGAAACATCGTCATCGATAGATAAATACACAAAACATACCTTATTAAATCATAAATGATAAATGATAGCGGGCGCCAATCTACCACAGTATAGACCAACTTAACAGAAACATTGTAACATACAATAGACACTTTATTACAGAATAAAATAATGGATAAATGATATCAGACACTGCTTCGCCTCCCTCCATGTACTGTATTATACATCAAATGAACAAAAACATTGTCATGAATGTACAAATATATCATAGATATAACCTCTTTAAATAATAAAATAATAGACGAGGATAAATGATATCAGACACCGTCTTTCCTTCCTCAATATACTGTTTTATACATCAAATTAACAAAAACATTGTCATGAATAGATTGACTTAGACATATACCATTTACATAATCAATTTATACTATGATTAATTCAGGATAAATGATATCAGACACCGTCTTTCCTTCCTCCATATACTGTATTATACATAAAATTAACAAAAACATTGTCATGAATCTACCAAATTCATAGCTATCATAGCTATAACCCCTTTAAATAATAAAATAATAGATGAGGATAAATGATATCAGACACCGTCTTTCCTTCCTCCATATACTGTATTATACATCAAATTAACAAAAACATTGTAATGAATAGATTGACTTAGATATATACCATTTACATAATCAATTTATACTATGATTATTTCAGGATAAATGATATCAGACATCGTCTTTCCTTCCTCCATATACTGTATTGTACATAAAATTAGCAAAAACATTGTCATAAATAGATTGAATTAGACATATACCATTTACATAATTAAATTAAACCATGATTAATTCAGGATAAATGATATCAGACACTGTTTCACCTCCCTCCATATACTGTATTCTTGATCAAGTTAACAGAAGCATTGAATAACACATGAGTAATAATAATAACACATGACTAAGTAGATATATGATAGATACCTTATTAAAGGATAAAATAATAAATGTTTAATTCCGGATAAATGATATCAGACACTGTTTCACGTTCCATGCACTGTATGATAGATCAGATTAACAGAAACATTGTCATGGATAAATAAATATCAGATCAAATAAATGATAGATAAAACAATAATAGATTATAAATTCAGGATAACTGATATCAGACACTGTGGTTCGTCTTTAATGTACGGACGGATGGAAGTTCTAGTCGTTATGGTACAGCTTAAGGCATGCCGCGGCCAATTTATGCATTCTCTTTCAAACCCCAAAGCTCCTTTCCTCTCCACGTTGGATTCCAATAAATTCCCATGATTCCCCGTGTCATTATGCTCCAAATTTGACTTGCAAATGGATTCCTTTTGCTTTCCATGAAGATGAATGCAGAGTCCGCTCACAAGTAGAAAAGAGTGTTTAATTAAGTGTTTTTTTTGTGTATGTGTGAGGCGAGATTGGTGTTACCTTTTTTCCTTTTTTCCACCAAAACTTTCTCCTCTTCTGCCGCACAATATCCCGTCTCCCTGCAGGGGGCAGCACGCATTAGGAGCCTCTTTTGTCCACTGTCAGCACGGGCAAGGTAAACATCCTCTGGGATTATCGCCTTTATTCTTTATCCCCCCCCCCCCTGTTTTTTTTTTTTTTAGATGAAAGCCTCCCTAGAGTTCCTTTCACTGCTCCTGAAGTAGCCCCAAATGAGCTAGCTTGTCTGATAAATCGCCCGCACGTAGCTACACACCTACGCACATAATTTATCAGAATTGTTTCAGAAGCGGGGTAAATATATGCATAGTCGTATTGTAAGCAAAACGCCCCCCCCCCCCCCCCCCCTCCATACACGGGGGCCCTGGCATCAAGAGTACGAGGTGCCTGGCGTCGTCGGGGTTTTGTTGGTCTTGCCGCTTGCCATGCCTTCTGGTCGTGCTCCGCAGGGGGGTTTCCTCACGCGTGTGACGACTTTTATTAAAATCGTAATCCCGACAGCTGTTGTTCAGCTAAGCACCCCCCGTCCCCTATCCCATTCTGCCCCCCGCCACCCCCCAACCAACCCGGATACCGGATACGCCAGAGACTGCCTTATTACCAACTCATGTATCCGCCCCCGTCCCTTCAATATCGCCTTCATGCTAAGCTCATTTGCATCCCGAGTTAAGTCGGAAATGCGAGTCAGATAATCAACATAATGAGGGAATGGCGCGCTAATGCAACAAAATGTTTAGACGGGAGCCCAAATGTTGTTAGTTTGTTTTATTCCCCGCAGTGCATAAATTAATCAGGGTGGGAGCTTGTCATTTTTAAGCATGCAAATTATTTAAAAACCCAATCTTTATTTACTACAGCATTATCGTATACACTCCACCAGGTAAAAATTGCATGAATGTACAGTTTGTACTATTGTGAGACATCATTTTTTAAAGTCTGGAATTTATTGCAAAAAATAATTCAAGTTAAATAGCTCAGATAGCATCAAGATGCATTAAAAAATATAAGTATGCTGTAATAAGAAGAAAAATAACAGGCTAGACATTTCCCTGTTTCAGGTGTTCCCCAAGAGTCAATCTTTAGCACCCTCTTTTTTGTCCATCTACGTAGTATACACTCCTGAGCAAAATGTAACACCAGGTAAAAAATGCATGAATGTACATTTTGTACTGTTGTGAGACATCATTTTTTAAAGTCGGGAATTTATTGCAAAAAATAATTCAAGTTAAATAGTTCAGATAGCATCAAGATGCATTTAAAAAGACAAGTATGCAGTAATAAGAAGACAAATAACAGGCTAGAAAGACATTTAACCTGTTTCAGGTGTTCCCCAAGAGTCAATCCTTAGCACCCTTTTTCTTGTCCATCTACCTAGTATACCTCCTGAGCAAAATGTAAGACCAGGTAAAAATTGCATGAATGTACATTTTGTACTGTTGTGAGACATCATTTTCACCGCCCTCAAACATTGGCATTTTATGCCTTTTTGGGTGCTTCTGGGGCCCCTGTTGAGTGTGTGTGAGGTTTCCCCTGTTTTTTTTTGTTTTTTTTTTACCAGAAAAGTGCATTAATGGCAAGTTGAAAAAATCTGGAAAAAAATGAAAAAAACGACATACTTACGTTTTTTGTCAAAAAATCACCGCCCCCAAACATTGGCATTTTATGCTTTTTTGGGTGCTTCTGGGGCCCCTGTTGAGTGTGTGAGGTCCCCCCCCCCTTTTTTTTTTTTACCAGAAAAGTGCATTAGAAGCAAGTTGAAAAAAACTGAAAAAAACGACATACTAAGCCCTTAAGTTTTTTTTGTGAGACATAATTTTTTAAAGTCAGGTTTTTATTGCAAAAAAACATTTTAAACAAGTTAAATAGTTCAGATAGCATCAAGATGCATTTAAAAAATAAGTATGCAGTAATACGAAGAAAAATAACAGGCTAGACATTTACCCTGTTTCGGGTGTTCCCCAAGAGTCAATCCTTAGCACCCTTTTTCTTGTCCATCTACCGAGTATATACACTCCTGAGCAAAATGTAAAATTGCATGAATGTACATCTTGTACTGTTGTGAGACATCATTTTTTAAAGTCGGGAATTTTTTGCAAACAAACATTCAAGTTAAATAGTTCAGATAGCATCAAGATGCATTTAAAAAGATACGTTTGCATTAATAAGAAGAAAAATAACTAGACATTTACCCTGTTTCAGGTGTTCCCCAAGAGTCAATCCTTAGCACCCTTTTTCTTGTCCATCTACCTCCTATTCTTTACCACACACACAAAACACATGCTATCTACCTGCAGCTGGCTACTGATTGAGTTGTCCCCCCCCCCACTCTGCCCACCCCTCGTCCGCTAGGGACGCTCTCAATATGGGACATGTGTGTTTCCCGAGCTAATTACCCCCCCTGCCAAACGTCAAAGCACGCTCTTCACTCCATGTTGAAAAGATACAGTAGTTTCATCTCATCCCGGCCATACTTTCCAGAGTCTGTGCCCTCTCCCTTGGGTACCATGCGGAGGAAAGGCCTTTAGGCTTTGTCTGCCTGTCTAGACCCTGACATCGCTTAATGACGGCGCAAGCAAATGGGGGCTTTTGGCTCCGTCCCACACATTCTTCCTCTTTTCTTCCCTTTTAAAAAGTGACACACAGTGCCTTCTGTTAACTGTATTGCGGCCCTCATCCTTCCCTCCATAATTAATGAGGAATTAAAGCAAAGATTTGCATCATTTGCAGACTTTTGCAAGCTGAATATAAAATATATGGTTCAACTTTTTGGGGGGGTTTATTACAATGAAGTAAAAGCGCTCACCGGCGCCCTCTCGGCCGTATATTCCCAAAATAAAACATCTAATTCCGCTGCTACGCAGATGATATGAAGAATATATTTTCCTGCAGTGCTGATATCCCATAATAATCCCTTTCATGACCTCAAGAGGCAACGCTTAAACCCAAGGAGCTCTTCCACCAGCCCCCCCCCTCTGTTCTGCATCTGGCATTGTGCAACCTCCGGCTCTTATTGTTCCAGAACTTTCTGTTCATCAGTGTGTCGCAATCGCCTGCGCTTTTTGTTCCACTGTGAACTCTCCGTTTAATTGGCTCGTGTGCTGCCCTCAAATCCCAAAAGAAAATAATACCAAAAAAAAAAAAAAAGAAGCTTATGTTGTTTAACTTGGGACATCATGGAGATGCGTTTGGGGATGAAGAAACGCATGATTGAGGTCAGGGTTTGATGAATTATGACTGTGTGCATGAGTGACATGGCGCCGATGTTAACGGTGTAGAAAGCTCCACTTTCTAACGTCAAATTGTGCCATTGCACTTCGACTGGTCACCGTCATCAATAGATAAATACACAAAACATACCTTATTAAATCATAAATGATAAATGATAGCAGGCGCCGATCTACCACAGTATAGACCAACTTAACAGAAACATTGTAACATACAATAGACACTTTATTACAGAATAAAATAATGGATAAATGATATCAGACACTGTTTCGCCTCCCTCCATATACTGTATTATACATCAAATGAACAAAAACATTGTCATGAATGTACAAATATAAAATAGCTATAACCCCTTTAAATAATAAAATAATAGATGAGGATAAATGATATCAGACACCGTCTTTCCTTCCTCCATATACTGTATTATACACCAAATTAACAAAAACATTGTCATTAATGTACAAATATATCATAGATATAACCCCTTTAAATAAAATAATGGATGATTCATTCAGGAAAAATGATATCAGACATCGTCTTTCCTTCCTCCATATACTGTATTATACATCAAATTAACAAAAACATTGTCATGAATAGATTGACTTAGACATATACCATTTACATAATCAATTTAAACCATGCTTAATTCAGGATAAATGATATCAGACACCGTCTTTCCTTCCTCCATATACTGTATTATATGTAAAATTAACAAAAACCATTGTCATGAATGTACAAACATATCATAGATATAACACCTTTAAATAATAAAATAATAGATGATTAATTGAGGATAAATGATATCAGACACCATCTTTCCTTCCTCCATATACTGTATTATACATCAAATTAACAAAAACATTGAAATGAATAGATTGACTTAGACATATATCAATTTACGTAATCAATTTAAACCATGATTAATTCAGGATAAATGATATCAGACACTGTCTTTCCTTCCTCCATATACTGTATTATATGTAAAATTAATAAAAACATTGTCATGAATGTACAAACATATCATAGATATAACCCTTTTAAATAAAATAATAGATGATTAATTGAGGATAAATGATATCAGACACTGTCTTTCCTTCCTCCATATACTGTTTTATACATCAAATTAACAAAAACATTGTCATGAATAGATTGACTTCGACATATATCAATTTACATAATCAATTTAAAACATTATTAATTCAGGATAAATGATATCAGACACTGTCTTCAAATCCCAAAAGAAAATACCAAAAAAAAATAAAAAAAAGCTTATGTTGTTTAGTTTGGGACATCATGGAGATGCGTTTGGGGATGAAGAAACGAATGATTGAGGTCGGGGTTTGATGAATTATGACTGTGTGCATGAGTGACGTGTAGAGACCCGGTTAACGGCGTAGAAAGCTCCACTTTCTGACGTCAAATTATGCCGTTGCACTTTGTATTGTGGTCTTGATCAAATTGTTAAGTGTGGTTTAACAGTGTCACTTTTTCCGGCTGCATGGAGGGAGCTTGTTACTCAGTGTGTGTGTGTGTGTGTGTGTGTGTGTGTGTGTGTGTGTGTGTGTGTGTGTGTGTGTGTGTGTGTGCATATAATTGCAGCCACTGGCCCTTGTTCTCGCTACAGGCTGTCTAATGAGCACACAGCACACACACACAGCTTGATTGGTCGGCCATGCCAGCATACTGTATATATATATTTATATTTATATTTATATATATATATATATATATGTCCCTTCAGCTCTAATGAGCAGTGCTGCACAAACTATAACCATCATATCATTTATGTTTGCTGCAAAACTCTCCGTGGCAAATATATACACACTTTCAAGACAATGCGGCAACATTCATAGGTCAGGAAACATATTTGTGTTGTATAATTTCTCCCGTGACATGATGTCAGATCACATCTTGGCCGCATGTTTGTGGATATTACGCCAATGGCGTGCTTGTTGTTGTTGTTTTTTATTGAGCTGTCATTTTAAGCCACTTCAAAGGAGGAAGTCGTTGTTCAGTTTTACATAGCAAAACCGCATAAACTCACAAAGATAACCTTTTTATCTTTTTATGAAAGCCAGATGAGATGATATGGATGTGTGTTGTTTTTTTTTTTTTTGTGTGTTGTTTTAAGTGAATTTCAACACAGCGTTTAGTTTGGTTTGGTGTTGTAATAAATCATATTCATCATGTGGTGTCTGGCTGCCATGTTGCAAGGACAAGAAGAATAAGTCCCGATGAGACGCTGCACGGTGGTCGAGTGGTTTCGCACGCAGACCTCACTGCTAGGTGACCAGGGTTCAATTCCACCCTCGGCCATCACGATGTGGATGGCAATCCAAAACATGCTAGGTTAATTGGTGACTCCAAATTGTCCATAGGTATGAATGTGAGTGTGAATGGTTGTTTGTCTATATGTGCCCTGTGATTGGTTGGCTCGCCCGAAGAATGGTTGTTTGTCTATATGTGCACTGTGATTGGTTGGCCACCAGTCCAGTGTGTAGGACAAGGACAAGAATAATAAGTTCCAGTGAGATGCTGCACGGTGCGCGAGTGGTTAGCACGCAGACCTCACAGTTAAGTGACCAGGGTTCAATTCCACCCTCGGCCATCTCTGTGTGGATGGCAATCCAAAAACATGCTAGGTTAATTAATTGGCGACTCCAAATTGTCCATAGGTATGAATGTGAGTGTGAATGGTTGTTTGTCTATATGTGCCCTGTGATTGGCTGGCTGGCCACCAGTCCAGGGTGTAGGACAAGGACAAGAAAAATAAGTCCCAGTAAGATGCTGCACGGCGGTCGAGTGGTTAGCACGCAGACCTCACAGTTAGGAGACCAGGGTTCAATTCCACCCTTGGCCATCTCTGTCAAAAACATGCTAGGTTAGCACGGCCAAAAACATGCTAGGTTAATTAATTGGCGACTCCAAATTGTCCATAGGTATGAATGTGAGTGTGAATGGTTGTTTGACTATATGTGCCCTGTGATTGGCTGGCTCTGCCGAAAAATGGTTGTTTGTCGATATGTGCCCTGTGATTGGCTGGCTCGCCGGCTGGGATAGGCCAAGTAAGATGCTGCACGGCGGATGAGTGGTTAGCGCGCAGACCTCACAGCTAGGAGACCAGGGTTCAATTCCACCCTCGGCCATCTCAGTGTGGATGGCATTCCAAAAACATGCTAGGTTAATTAGCGACTCCAAATTGTCCATAGGTATGAATGTGAGTGTGAATGGTTGTTTGTCTATATGTGCCCTGTGATTGGCTGGCTGGCCACCAGCCCATGGTGTACCCCGCCTGTCGCCCGAAGACAGCTGGGATAGGCTCCAGTTTTCTCGTCCATATTCGGGTTGTGATTGTTGTCGTATATCACGCTTTGTATTCCCTGTGCATGCTCTAATGGGAGGAGGATATACATAGTAACCATAGCAACCATCACAATTAAAACACACACACGCACGCTTCACGGAGCATGTCACTAACTTTGACCTGTGGAGTTTTGGCACCAGATGTCTCCAGCTGGCACCACTAGAGGCATATGTTGTGTTTCTGTGTGTGTGTGTGTGTGTGTGTGTGTGCACCTATTTTGGCACTCTCGGCAAGCCTCTGTGTTTGTGTTTATTGCCTTTGTTTTTCCATTTCCACTCAATACTCCCCCGTGCTTCCGTCCTCCATTTCACACTTGTCTTCCTCATCGATCCCTTCCCGATGTTCTCCAAAATATTAGTGGCGGCCCTCTATGACATATCAAGCGTGTTTCTGCTGTTGTTACTGCATTAGGGCGATATAGGTGGTCCTTTGTTTATGACATTCTGTGTCATGACGTGCCCCCCTGAAATGAATGACAGACTTCATTTTGGGTTGCAGTGGCTCAGGAAGTGGACATTAGTAGTTAGGGATGTAGTTTACTACCACCAGTATGGAATTATGGGTTCACTTCACAAAAGCCACGTATACCTGGACACAAATATTCCAATTGAATTCGGTTTATTTGCTCAAACGGAACACCTCATTCCGGAAAAAAAAGTGCCAATCCGAATGAATATATAATCAGATTCCCAGGGGTGGAATATTCCTTTTCCCCAATCCGATTGAGGTATCTTGTACCTGCTCAAACGGAAAGTCGTCAGACTGCGTTCTTCTTCGTGGTGTTTTTCTTCTTCTGTTGTTTATTGGCGGCTTTCGTGTGCATTAGCGCCATCTGTGGAACAGAATCTAAACCCTTCTTCCTATATATATTTTGCTGGTCACTGTGTGTAGCTGCTCTATAGGAGTCCTGCTAGCGGAATCTTTTTTCCGGAAAGATTCCATTCAGAAAGAGAAAAACTCATGTAAACGTGGCTAGTAAATTTTTTCTTCAATATTTTTTGTGTAAATTTTCTTCCCGTAATATTATGACTTTATTCCCATAATTTTATAAATAAAATTTTCCAAAAATTTCAACTATTTTGTTTTTTATAATATTACAACTTTAATATTCTGTGACCAGCACAGAAAACTTTCTACATCTTCCAGAATCTGCACCTAATCCATCTTTGGATTTCGGTTGGAGTTTGCTAAAATGACATTTAAATTACAAATTAATAAAATAAATAAAAAAAAAAACCTTAAATTATATTAGAAAGGTAGGAAGTGAACAAATGTAACAGTTACCGGGCGGAAGTATACACTGTTAACAATTAAATTCTGTCAATTCAATAACATTATATATATATATATATATATATATATATATATATATATATATACGTATATACTGTATATAAGTCCTTTATGTGACTTTCTGTTCATGTTACAGCTTGCAAGCACGTGTAATAATCCATCTGATATAAGGAGCACTAATGGGTCTTTCAAGCTGAGCCACTGGAAGTGCAAATAGCTATATTTTTCTGGCCTAATTGAGCCGAAACCAGCGGTGGTGCCAACTGCCAAGACGCCATTACAAACTAGTAAATAAACGCCTTTTTTTTGCACGTCTATTTCGACTGTAAAGTGCTACTTGTGCATGGCTACAACGTTCCGAAGAGGATGTGTGAATTTGTCATTTTGCAAAGTGGGCGTGGATAAAAAAAAAAAAAAAAGCACAAAGAAGTTCAACAACAATAGAGAAAGTGAAAGTGCCCTCGGAAATTTGTCTAACTTGTCCGTGGAGTCGCCCTAATTTGAAATTCTAAAGTCTTACTTGTAAATGATGAATGAGGTCTTGCGTGGCTATCATTAGCGTTGTGTGTGTTTCATTATTAATGGTCGCACTGTAGCATGCTGTCTTTTAAGTGCAGTACTTATTTTATCAGTTGCATTCAAAGTGTGTTTGGGTTTGTGTGCTACTCTATGAAGTATGCTGTTGTGTACCCAGGACTCGGACCCGGACTCGGATAGCTTTATTAGGTGAAAACGTTTATTATTATTATTTATAATAATTTTTATTTTTATTTTTATTTTTATTTTAAACTTCTTTGTTTTGTTTTTTTTTCTAAATATTTACATTTTTTCTTCAATCTTTTTTTCTAAATTTTCTTCTCGTAATATTATGACTTTATTCCCATAATGTTATAAATATAATTTTCTATTTTGTTTCTCATAATATTACAACTTTAATATGTAACTGTTTTCATGTTAGAATCAGAGTTTTTTCTCTTAATATTTTGACTTTATTCATTCATTTTCTACCGCTTATCTTCACAAGGGGTACTGGAGCCTATCCCAGCTGTCTTCGGGGGAGAGGCGGGGTACACCCTGGACTGGTGGCCAGCCAATCACAGGGCACATATAGACAAACAACCATTCACACTCACATTTGGAGTGGCTAATGAACCTAGCATGTTTTTGTTTCATTATTAATGGTCGCACTGTAGCATGCTGTCTTTTAACCCTTGTATTATGTTACGGGTCAATTTGACCCGTTTCAGTTTTTGTGTTAATGACCCTAGATGAGGAAAAGTCACAAAATTTCATGAAGAAAAAGAAAGGATAACCAGTACTTTGGTCAACACAAAAACTGAAACGGGTCAAATTGACCCGTAACATAATACAAGGGTTAAGTGCAGTACTTATTTTATCAGTTGCATTCAAAGTATGTTTGGGTTTGTGTACTACTACTACTCTATGAACTATGCTGTTGTGTACCCAGGTTGCGTTTATGGACGTATTTTACTCTAACTTTGTGAGAAGCGTTCATGTTGATCGAGTGAGGCATGGAGGAGGAGTGGCGTGTTCTTGTGCGTTGGTAAGGCGAGAATAAAACGAGTGCTCACTGGGGAGACGGAGGCGAGACGGTGGGAGGATAAAAGGGCCAATATAACCTCCTACACCTCATGATGCATCACACCGCCGCTCTGGAAAGGGTTAGCCAAAGAGTATTAGCACGGCGGCGCGCCGCTTGGCATCGTAATAAAAGAGCATCCTCCGTCCGCCTCGTGTCCGAGTGGGCGTCTCCTTTACGAAAAAAAAAAAGGAGGTGCTCATGATCGGTCTGTGATTCACGGTGGGAGGTTTTCCACTCGGCATAAACAACAGGAAGAGAATCCCCGTAGGATGGCGGAGGGGAAAATTGTCTGCGTAGTCGCTCGTCATCAACAACAAAATAAAAGAACATCCTCGACAATGTCAAAGACACAAGACAGGGGTGTCCTAACTTTTTCCAGCGAGGTCCACATAATGAAAATGAAAGGATGCCACTGTGATGTTTTGTAAAGCAACACATATCAATATGCTAAGAAGTTTTATATATATATATATATATATATCATATATCATCATATCACAGACGCCTCCCTGGTGAGGTGTTCCGGGCATGCCCAGTCAGGAGAAGGCCCCAGGGCATACCTAGGACACGCTAGAGGGACTATGGCTCAGAGCTAGCCTGGAAAGGCCCTGGTATCCTCGCAGTGGACCTGGAGGAGGTGGCAAGGGACCGTGAAGTCTGGGGTTCCCTACTGAGACGGCTCCGCCCCGCGACCCGAACTCGGATAGCTTTATTAGGTGAAAACATTTATTATTATTATTTATAATAATCATTATTTATAATATTTATAATATTATTATTATTATTATTATTATTATTATTATTATTATTATTATTATTATTATTATTATTATTATAAACCTTTTTGTTTTGTTTTTTTTCTAAATATTAAAATTTTTTCTTCAATATTTTTTTCTAAATTTTCTTCTCGTAATATTATGACTTTATTCCCATAATGTTCTAAATATAATTTTCTATTTTGTTTTATCATAATATTACAATTTTAATATATAAATGTTTTCATGTTCGAATCTTTTAGACTTTTTTCTCTTAATATTTTGACTTTATTCATTCATTTTCTACCGCTTATCCTCACAAGGGGTGCTGAACCTATCCCAGCCCTCTTCAAGTGAGAGGCGGGGTACACCCTGGACTGGTGGCCAGCCAATCACAGGGCACATACGTATAGACAAACAACCATTCACACTCACATTCATACCTATGGACAATTTGGAGTCGCTAATTAACCTAGCATGTTTTTGGAATGTGGGAGGAAACCGGAGTACCCAGAGAAAACCCACGCAAATTCCACACAGAGATGGCCGAGTGTGGGATTGAACTCGGCTCTCCTAGCTGTGAGGCCTGCGCGCTAACCACTCGACCGCCGTGCAGCCCATTTTGACATTATATTTGATATTAATATTTTGACTTGATTTGTGGCTGCACAGTGGTCGAGTGGTTAGTGGTTAGCGCGCAGACCTCACAGCTAGGAGACCCGAGTTCAAGGGTGTACCCCGCCTCTCACCCAAAGACAGCTGGGATAGGCTCCAGCACTCCCTGCAGCCCCCGTGAGGATAAGTGTTTTTTTGTCATTTTTGCTGTTGCTGTTTTTTTTAAACTTCTTTTTCTGCCGGCAGGCCAATAAAAAAAAAAATCACTGCACCTGTGCCGCAATTTGGACACCCCTGCAGAAATGTATGCACCAAATGTGTTGCAATGCGACCAAATCCACCAAAGTTATTGAGAAGCGTTTTATGCGGTGTGCTGAGCTTTGTGAGAAATTTGAAGTCAGTGGATTTGTTGTGTTGGTATAACTTTGGGGGTTACTAACAGCGCCACCATGTGGTGTATTTGTCAGAGGAGTACTAGCACATGTAAGACAGTCGAGATGCGTGTATTGACAAATTTTCATGCTTGTGTGTGCATTGGTTGAGAAGTAGAATTAATTACAAAATAGGTACTTTTTCCCTTACATTGTTGTTTATGACCACACTTTGTCAATACAGGAAGTGAAATAAGAGCGAAACATGCTTCCTCCTTTTCTGTTCCCAAACCAGACTTCTTTTTTTCCTCATTGCCACCCGCTGCTTGACCTCTGACCCCTGACCCTTGACCTTTCAGTGCTTTTGAGATGAAGTATCTACTTGTGTACTCGAGTGCTTCCTTACTGTCGTGGCGTGTGAGGGACGCAGGCGCCCACGCGTGTTTAGTGTGTTACTTTTCATTATTGTTCAAATCGACGTGGCTTTTTCCTTTGACGCCGGCTCTTTCACACACCGGTGCGGCATTATTAAAACATGAATGGATTAAGTAACCTTGAGACTCCCCGACCCGACACGCTAGCACGTTATGCTCTCTTTCCCGTTGCCATGGCGACAGTGTGCTGCACGGCACAAGGAGCCTTGTCTCCTTCGTACTTTTTTTTTCTACTTTTTGCGGTGAATTCTCTTTTTTTTTTTTTTTTTGTCGATGACCCAGCAGCTTGTGCATGATAAGATTGTCTGTGTGTGTGTGTGTGTACGTGTGTGTGTACAGATGGTTCTGCATCAATGTGTGTAGCTGGAGAGAGATAACGGCAAATGGGTGTGCGACTGCAATATGGCCGCATGTGAAGCATGTGGTGATAAGAACACACATGCGCATTTCCCGAGATGTCGAAATGTGATATGTGCCGTGCAGGAGTGACACTAGCTCACTCCTTGACATATTTCTAGCCGCCACATGGGGGGGGGAGTGTCGGGGTGTGACGTTGGTGTATCCAAACAAGAGCATTCTACGTACGGTCCCATGTATGCTACACTGACAATCGACAACAGCAACCAGGAAGTACGCTGTCAATGACAACATGTGTAAAATGGCTTATTTTCTAGTATATTGGGTAGTTCAAGTGTAAAGGTGACTATAGGGGTGTTATTTCAGATCCAGAAGGCTCTAATAATGTTTGGCCTTACAATATAATAGTATGCTACACTGACAATCAACAATAGCCACCAGGAAGTACGCTGTCAATGACAACATGGGGAAAAAATGCTTATTCTCTATTATCATGTCTATTATATTGGGTAGTACAAGTGCAAAGGGCACTATAGGGGTGTTATTTCAGATTCAGAAAGCTCTAATAATGTTTGACATTAGAATATAATAGTATGCTACACTGACAATCAAAAATAGCCACCAGGAAGTACGCTGTCAATGACAACATGTGAAAAAAATGCTTATTCTCTATTATCATGTCTACTATATTGAGTAGTACAAGTGTAAAGGGGACTATAGGGGTGTTATTTCAGATTCAGAAAGCTCTAATAATGTTTGACATTAGAATATAATAGTATGCTACACTGACAATCAAGAATAGCCACCAGGAAGTACGCTGTCAATGACAACATGTGAAAAAAATGCTTATTCTCTATTATCATGTCTACTATATTGAGTTGTACAAGTGTAAAGGTGACTATAGGGGTGTTATTTCAGATCCAGAAGGCTCTAATAATGTTTGGCATTACAATATAATAGTATGCTACACTGACAATCGACAATAGCCACCAGGAAGTACGCTGTCAATGACAACATGTGAAAAAAAAATGCTTATTCTCTATGATTACATCTACTATATTGGGTAGTACAAGTGTAAAGGTGACTATAGGGGTGTTATTTCAGATCCAGAAGGCTCTAATAATGTTTGGCATTAGAATATAATAGTATGCTACACTGACAATTGACAATAACCACCAGGAAGTACGCTGTCAATGACAACATGCGAAAAAAAATGCTTATTCTCTATTACCATGTCTACTATATTGAGTAGTACAAGTGTAAAAGGGACTCTGGGGGTGTTATTTCAGATCCAGAAGGCTCTAATAATGTTTGGCCTTACAACATAATAGTATGCTACACTGACAATCAACAATAGCCACCAGGAAGTACGCTGTCAATGACAACATGGGGAAAAAAATGCTTATTCTCTATTATCATGTCTATTATATTGGGTAGTACAAGTGCAAAGGGCACTATAGGGGTGTTATTTCAGATTCAGAAAGCTCTAATAATGTTTGGCATTAGAATATAATAGTATGCTACACTGACAATCAAGAATAGCCACCAGGAAGTACGCTGTCAATGACAACATGTGAAAAAAATGCTTATTCTCTATTATCATGTCTACTATATTGAGTAGTCCAAGTGTAAAGGTGACTATAGGGGTGTTATGTCAGATCCAGAAGGCTCTAATAATGTTTGGCATTACAATATAATAGTATGCTACACTGACAATCGACAATAGCCACCAGGAAGTACGCTGTCAATGACAACATGTGTAAGATGGCTTATTGGGTAGTACTAGTGCAAAGGGGAATATAGGGGTGTTATTTTAGATCCAGAGGGCTCTAATAATGTTTGACTGTAGAGTAGAGTAGTATGCTACACTGACAATCGACAACAGCAACCAGGAAGTACGCTGTCAATGACATGTGTAAAAATGTTTATTCTCTATTATCATGTCAACTATATTAGGTAGTACAAGTGTAAGGGGGGCTATAGGGGTGTTATTTCAGATCCAGAGGGCTCTAATAATGTTAAAATCTGTATTTAGAAGGTCATAAACAAGGTCATCTATACAGTTTTTAAGCGTTATGTGGGCACCGTCCCTCTGCAATTGTCTAAGCTGCAGTGCTAACATTTTCACAGCAGCATCATGCTAGCATCGGGTTAGCTTATTTGCGGAAGATAAACACAACAATCCGACTAACAGATCCTACGTCTGTAGCTGACTGATGAATCGTTTGCAGGGCTTTGTTTTAAGATGTGTAGCGAGGCCTGCATTTGATAGTACGTAGTTTTACATAAAAGACGACCTTGAAGGTTCAAGAGCGAGTTGTCATAGTTTGTGCCGCTCACTAAGCTTCGACCCCAGGGACCCCCTCTCTATGACTTCCAGCTGCCGAAAACAAGAGCAGCAGCGAAGGAAACATTCCAGCATGACAGGAAGCCATGCCAACTTCTTCCTATCCTTTTCTCTTCCTTAAGTTCTCCCCCATCACCCTCCCCCAGTTTCTCCTGTGTGCCAGCCAAGCTCCCTCTTCCCTCCCTCCATTATGTACATCGCTACCCGGGCAGCGCTGCCAACAATTAGAAGACATTACGGCCAACTGTGCCACCTGCGGCCCCCTGAAAAAAAGCAGAGGAGGCGGGTAGCGTGGAGCTGGATGCTGTTTAATTAGCAATAAGCACTGGTTTAATCACGGGGTGAAGGCACGGAGCGACTGGCTTTGGGAGACTAGTGGGCGGGTGTGTCGGTATTTTTTTGGGAGGGGGGGGGACTAGTTAATGGTCCAAGAAGGAGTGGTGCTTACTGTGTAGGAAGTAAATGGAGAAAAAAAACAAACACAAAATGAAAAATATTTATACTGCAAATTACTAAATAAGCATATAAATATTAAAAATATAAAAAAATATATTGAAAATATTAAAAATATTTAGAAATATTAAAAATATTTAGAAATATTAAAAATATTTAAAAATATTAGAAATATTAAAAAATATTAAAAATATTAATACTATTAAAAATATTAAATAAATAAAATAGAAAAATAAGTAGAGTAGAGTAGTATGCTACACTGACAATCGCCAATAGCCACCAGGAAGTACGCTGTCAATGACAACATGTGTTAAATGGATTAGTCTCTATTATCACGTCTACTATATTGGGGAGTACAAGTGTAAGGGGGATTATGGGGGTGTTATAAATAAATAAATAAATAAATAAATAAATAATAATAAAAAAGCATACATACGACTGGCTTTGTGAGACTAGTGGGCGGGGAAAAAAAACAAATATAAAATGAAAAAAAATCAAATGTAAATTATTAAATAAGCATATAAATATAAAAAAATATTTTTAATATTAAATAAATAAATAAATAAATAAATAAATAAATAAATAAATAAATAAATAAATAAATTAAGGAAGTACGCTGTCAATGACAACATGTGTAAAATGGCTTATTCTCTATTATCACGTCTACTATATTGGGTAGAACAAGTGTAAAGGGGACTCTGGGGGTCTTATTTCAGATAAATAAATAAAAAATAGAGAAATAAAAAAATAGAGAAATAATAATAAAAACAATACATACAAATAAAATACTCCCCCCGTCCAAAAAAAATAGAATAACTACATAAATTAACAAAATGAATAAAAGAAAAAAAGGAAATGGTGGGAGATGCGTGCTGTCATGCGGCCGTTCGCACCTGCCTGACGGCCAAAGCTGTTGGCTGAGATGTCTGTGAATTGGATGTGTTGCGAGTGAGGATGGGGGGGGGGTAGATGAGGAAAAAAAAAACAGCAAAAAAAAAAAAAAAAGGTGTCTGTGAGGAGATTTAGCGTGAAGCCAAAACCAATTCACAAGCACTCCACGTTGGAGAGGGGTCTTATCCCCTCCACCTTGCCTTCCCAACGCAGCAAAGACGGGCCTGAGACTTCCACACACACACACACACACACACACATGTAGACACACACACACACTGCCATAACGTGTCCAAAAAAAAACTGCAGTATTTTGCAGTGCAGTGTCCAGATGAGAATGTAATCCTCCATTGTGTTTTTAAATGGCTCAACCTTGGGGCTTAGTGAAGGCTGCAGCGGGCTCAGCAAGAAGAAACATTTTCGAGCCCCCACCCATGCCACCACCACCCGGGAATATTGTACCATTTTTTTTTTAAATATTATACTTTCTATTGAGCAAAGCGGAGCAAAGGTTCTGGCGTCTTGCAGTGACATAATGACCGATTCCGATGTTGTTCCATCAGCAGTACTACAACTCGTCATTCATGCAACCTAGCAAGAATGCACACTCCCTAATGAATAAACCATGACTGACACCCCCTCCTTTTCTACTCAGAACTATCATGACTTGCTGGTTCTTAGCACCTTTAGCCCGGTCATGGAAAGGGCACACATCTAGGTCACCTTTTTTTTTTCTGCCACTTTTCTAGTGCGCTACTCCCTCCGTTTCTCTCTCTAGAGTCCTGATGGGTAATTGCTCAGGGCTTCGGAGAACAGGCAGGAAAATAGGCCCAGGTAGTCGGAGAACATGTATGCAGCAGAAGTGGAACAGGAGTGTGTGTGTTATACTACATTGGTGTGTTTGTAAGAAAGATTCTGTAGGCACGTGTGTGTGATGTGCTCAAAAGTGTGCACGGTTCCAGAGGCGCTTTGAGCTTGTAAAAAAACTCCCAACAGTTCTTAGCGTGTCGCTGACACACATGCACTCTATATTTGGGAGCCGCTTAGCGCTGGGTGGGTGCTTTTGTCACCGAATAGCAGTAGGGGTTGTATTAAAAACACAAACAACACAAGCGGGAAGCAAGGTAATTGTGTCAAGCGGCATGGGCTGCACGAGTGCTGCCAGCAATAGTGGCGCTGCGCTTCATTAGCCAGAGTTTTTCTCTTTCCGAATGGAATCTTTCTGAATGACCTTTTCGAAAGCAATGGTATACATGGAAAGGAATATTCCGATCGCGTGTTTACATGCGTCGCTATAATCATCCCGAATAGTCAGAATAGGCTTCACTACACATCTTAAAATAAGTGCTCTGCCAGTGTTTTGCAAGGCTTGAGTCAAGTCTCAAGTATAAATGTCCAAGTCCAGGTCAAGTTCCGAGTCAAGACAAGACAGATCGAGTCAAGTCCCAAGTCATAAGTTTGAGTCCTTGGAAGGTTTACCAATCAAAATTCCATTTTAACAATTTCCGAATGACCTTTCCGAAAGCAATGGTATCCATGGAAAGGAATATTCCAATGGCGTGCCTACATGCGTCGCAATAATTAACCAGAATAGTCTTAGAATAGTCAGAATAGGCTTCACTACACATCTTAAAATAAGTGCTCTGCCAGTGTTTTGCAAGGCTTGAGTCAAGTCTCAAGTATAAATGTCCAAGTCCAGGTCAAGTTCCGAGTCAAGACAAGACAGATCGAGTCAAGTCCCAAGTCATAGGTTTGAGGTTTTTTTTTTACAATCAGTAACTGTTACATTTGTTCACTTCCTGCTTATTTTATTTTATTTTATTTTATTTTATTTTATTTTATTTTATTTTATTTTATTTTATTTTATTTTATTTTATTTTATTTTATTTTATTTTATTTTATTTTATTAAAAATGAATTTAATTATTAGTACCATCTGGTACTTTTACAATCAGTAACTGTTACATTTGTTCACTTCCTGCTTTCCTAATATAGTTTAAGGTTGTTGTTTTTTTTTTTTTTGAGCAAATAACCCGAATGGAATTGGAATATTTGGGTCTATGTAAACGTGGTTATTGAGTGTATATTCCAACACTATGAAGCAGAAACTGAGTAGAGCGGCAAAGCCCTTGAAGATGAACGCTGATATTGCCGATTCTGCTTCGGCGGCATCACCTGATAGACACAATCTGCCTGACATGCATGTGCACAATCAATATTAATTCTCTTATCAGAGGGCCGAGCTGCCGTCCCTTTTGTGCTGGCGTTCAGTCGCATGTCACCTGCTTGGGACGATTGTGACGCTGACACGGTTGCCGGGAAGATACGGGGATGCAATCAGTGAGCAAGCATAATGGAGAAGGAGTTACAAATAGCATGTGTTGGATTGCACGGGAAAGGTGGCAGAAGGTCCATAAAACGACCCTAAAAAGACCCAACAACTACTACTGAAGAATGCCTGAGAGGACAAAGAGTCCCCGGAAGCATTCATCAGGGGGGGGCCACGTCCACACACGCTAAGCCCACTTGCTGTTCCTCCCCATTACCCTAATGAACTTGCAGGCATCATCTCCACAAGGCTTTAAGAGCATCCGCTAATGTAGCATCTACAAACTTTCCCCAACCCTAAGATGACGTATTGATCGAGGGGCCAATCAATGGGTCTAAAAAGCCGTGAGTGCAAGCTGGTCAGCATAATGGCGGCACTTAAAAGAAGAATGGATGGATGTAATGGTCTCCAAGCATGGAGGATGGCAGTGGAAGTAAAAACTAAGAGTCCTCTCGTCTCGACGTTTTTGTTAATAGTGTTGATTTCTCTTATGAAAGGTGGTAGTTATCAAATATGATCATGGAGGTGCCATCTATTGTAGCTGGGATCTTAGCCTTCCTTTGCTAAGACCTAGACCAGGGGTTTCAAACACGCGGCCCGCGGGCCAAATGTGGCCCGCAGGACACTGGTTTGAGGCCCCCGCCTTCCTCGATATGAAAGTTTAATGTTAGTGCACCCCGCGCAAGTTTGATATGGATGCTATATGGTATCATGTACCCAGAAAAAAAAATATTACGTTTGATTAATGTTCATGTTAAAGGTTAAATAACTTTTAATAGTTATCCTTCTTATCCGTGTGGAAGTGGTAATTTTTTGGCTATTTAAGTTTAAAGGAGGGGCGGCACGGCGGTCTAGTGGTTAGCGCGCAGACCTCACAGCTAGGAGACCAGGGTTCAATTCCACCCTCGGCCATCTCTGTGTGGAGTTTGCATGTTCTCCCCGTGCATGCGTGGGTTTTCTCCGGGTACTCCGGTTTCCTCCCACATTCCAAAAACATGCTAGGTTAATTGGCGACTCCAAATTGTCCATAGGTATGAATGTGAGTGTGAATGGTTGTTTGTCTATATGTGCCCTGTGATTGGCTGGCCACCAGTCCAGGGTGTACCCCGCCTCTCGCCCGAAGACAGCTGGGATAGGCTCCAGCACCCTCCACGACCCTCGTGAGGAAAAGCGGTAGAAAATGAATGAATGAATGAAGTTTAAAGGAAATAACTTGAAGGCTACCGTTTAGGTCGCTAGCTCTCTAGTTTGCGAGTTAGCATGTGTCTCAAGACCGTGCAGTTGCGCAATATGTTGTAAATAAAAAAAGTATAAAAGTATAAATGTGACTATAGTCGTGTTTTGTCATGTCTACAGGGCTCTAATGATCTTTGTTAATTTTAATCTGAAAAAAAATAATTTGTCTACCCACCAAATATATGTGGTTTCTTAAGTTTTTATTATTTGCCATTTTATTATGATTATTATATTTATTTATTACTGATTAATTGATTTTTTTTTATTCTTGATTTGTTTATTTATTTTTCATTATTTTGTGCAGAAAAATAAAAATTAAGATATTTGCGAACAGTGGAATGTTTTATCAGAGCTTTTATTGTAGAAAATCGGAACCAAAGCAATGAAAAAGTTTGCATATTTTTCTGTTTTTAATAAATGCGTTTTGTTTTTTTTTGGAAAACCTGATGCAGCTCAGCCTTGCCCAGACCCTAGCTCCAGTGGCCCCCAGGTAAATTGAGTTTGAGACCCCTGACCTAGACTTTTGCTAATGGTCCCGTGACGGGTGAACTCTACATGAAGCCTACAACTCGATTCAGAATTGGAGCCAGAATCATGTTTGATGAATGTAGCGTTAAGCAGGAAGTCCTCCGCTCCATCAAGTGTCCTCCCTGTCTCACGCTCCCTTCTCATTGGTTGTTTACTGTCAAACAGTGATTGGTGTCAGCCATGCTCTGATACCGAGACCCACTTTCTGCCATGACGGGTCGCCCCACCGTGCACATTAGCCATGACAGGGCATTGATCCCCAATGTTATTCCCGGCGTTAGGATGTAAACAAATCACTCTGCTGAAACCGTGGCGCTCAAACGTTGCCAAATTCAGTCCTGCTCAGCTTGAAACGTCCACCTGGCTCATCAAACATTCATCCCCAAATAGCGTCCCTGGATTATCGTTTAGGTTTAATGAAGATCTAAAATGGGAGGGGATTGAGAGATTGGAAAATCTTCCTTTGGTAATTCCTGCACAATGGATGCAAGGATTTTGGGAAAGCTTTACCAATTGTTTTATTTGTTTCGGACATGTTTAATAATGGTAATAGTAATGGTTTAATTTCATTTGAACATGCATCAGATTACAATTGAATGCATCCCATAATCAGTTCACAGTTCCACATGTCCAAAAGGAGTAGGAAGAAGCAAAGCTTATTAAATCCTACCCCTCCATCTGGTACTTTTACAATCAGTAACTGTTACATTTGTTCACTTCCTGCTTTCTTAATTTAATTTAATTTAATTTAATTTAATTTAATTTAATTTAATTTAATTTAATTTAATTTAATTTAATTTAATTTAATTTAATTTAATTTAATTTAATTTAATTTAATTTAATTTAATTTAATTTAATTTAATTTAATTTAATAAAAATGAATTTAATTATTAGTACCATCTGGTACTTTTACAATCAGTAACTGTTACATTTGTTCACTTCCTGCTTTCCTAATATAGTTTAACGTTGTTTTTTTTATTTATTTTTGTCCCGTGCCGAAGTACGAGGTGATATGACCATACAATGACTAATGGGTTATTTTTAGCCTTATGTATTATTTTAGCTGTTTGAAGATTAACTATATCACCAAGTTGAAGTATTTGTGATTTTAGAAATAAGGAGTTAGTATGTTCTCTGTAGGCGGCATTATTAATTATCCTTACTGACCTTTTTTGCAGTACATTTAGCAAGGTTTCCAGCTCATATTTTACAATGTAAGTACACTTGAACATGTCAACATGTCCGAAAAGGAGTAGGGAGAAGAATATCTTATTTAATCTTCTTGAGGCTTTAGGGCCGTTTCATAAAAAAGCTCTTAGATCCGATGGTCTCTTAGCTTTTAGATATTCCACCAGCTCCAAAAGCCCTAAAGGCGTCCTCTCTGATGCCGCATTTTCCCAGCTCATAGACTCATGCATGTTTTAGGATGAGGGCAGAAGGGGATGGGTGGTATCGACTGGTCTAGGATACACCACATCCCACAATGGAGCGGAGAATGGAATAAGATCTGTGGAGAGCATCCCTAAGGCAAAGCGGCTAACTACTGGAGTAGTCACTGTATTTTATGCTCCCCTGCTGGGGGTGGAGGTGGGGGTGAGGTGGGGGCTGGGGTGGGGGTACATTTCCCTGGATAGCAGATAGCAGCTGTTGTGTGTTTGGACCTTTTCAAAGCAAAGCCTTTCACCGGTAAGTGGTCATTAACCTCCCGGAGGGGAATAACGCTGAGTACCAAAACATCACCTGTTCGTCTTCTTTGAGTACTTAAAGTCATGCCGATTGAAGGCATTGATTGATGAATTCCTGCCAATAACAATTATAGGATGCGTCCGAGCTTGTATTGATTCTGCAGACCACACATGAATGCAAGATGGATGCATCTCATCCTAACGGTTCCATTTAACGGTATTCAAGATTAGGATTAGGGATACTTTTAACCTTTTAACTTACACTCCACAATTTGTAGCGGAGATGCCGGAATGCTACAATTTGTACTTTTTAATTTTTTGGACTTCAGTCACACAATTTTGATGACTTTAGACTCGACTTGACAGTATCATGTAAGACCTGCAACTCCACTTGGACTTTGACATCAGTGACTCGGGAGTTACGTTGTGGTTACATTAGCCACATATACATGGACCCAAATATTCCAATTCCATTCGGGTTATTTGCTCAACCGGAAGGAATCTAACCTCATTCCGAAAGAAAAGTGCCAATCCGAATGAATATATAATCGGATTCCCAGGAGTGGAATATTCCTTTCCCCGATCCGATTGAGGTATCTTGTACCCGCTCAATCGGAAAGTTGTCAGACTGCGTTCTTTCAGCGCATGTTCAGCTGTGACGTAACACGCAGACGTCTCGAAAATGGCGGCAAGCAGTCATCACTGGACTACAGCGGAAAGTTCGTTTTTGATACAAATTGCAAGACTGGACGGCCGTTATTCCAACAAGTGAAAGAAAAACTCGAGGAAGTCGGTATCACGTGATGTTGGCGTTTACGTTTTACTGCGAATGCCCCATTGACTATTCTGGTTGATTATAGCGGCGCATGTAGACACGCGATTGGAATATTCCTTTCCATGTATACCATTTCTTACGGAAAGGTCATTCGGAAAGAGAAAAACTTCTCATGTAAACGTGGCTATTGTTAAAATGGAATTTTGATTGGCAAACCTTACAAGGACTCAAACCTATGACTTGGGATTTGACTTGATCTGTCTTGTCTTGACTCGGAACTTGACCTGGACTTGGACATTTATACTTGAGACTTGACTCAAGCCTTGCAAAACACTGGCAGAGCACTTATTTTAGGATGTGTAGTGAAGCCTGTACTTCAGAAGTTAGCTAGGTCATAGATTTACTTCCTAGTCAGGTTCTAGGAACACATGTCATAGTTAAAAAAATATTTTTTTTGTGTGAAAAATAAATAAAAACGATGCATAATTCGGGTCATGCTGCTCTACTTTATCACTTATTCATAACACTCAATCAACAATGTCCTCGGGCTACCTTCTTTCTGTCTGGTCTAGACATATTCAGCACAATGTATCAGTCGTAAAGGTCAGAGGTTAAACACAATGCAGCGGAATCAATGAGTGCCCTCGGGGGTCGGGGAGGGGGGGGGGCTAACACACACTTAGGCTATGTCCACACTAACATGGATATTTTCAGATTTTCATGGCCACCATTACGAGTTCAAAGAATATCTCTGAAAAAAAAAAATTATCGGCACGGGGGTCGAGTGGTTAGCACGTAGACCTCACAGCTAGGAGACCCGGGTTCAATTCCATCCTCGGCCATCTCTGTGTGGAGTTTGCATGTTCTCCCTGTGCATTTCTTCGGGTACTCCAGTTTCTTCCCACATTCCAAAAACATGCTCGGTTAATTGGCGACTCCAAAATTGTCCGTAGGTATGAATGTGAGTGTGAATGGTTGTTTGTCTATATGTGCCCTGTGATTGGCTGGTGACCAGGGTGTACCCTGCCTCTCGCCCGAAGACAGCTGGGATAGGCTCCAGCGGTAGATTAGCGGTAGAAAATGAATAAATGAATGAATGAATATTGATTCATATATCACTGAAATTAATTTATCACAGTAGGTTTCTGGAACCGATCACTGCGATAAACGAGGGGTTACAGCTGGGATAGGCTCCAGCGGTAGATAAATGGTAGAAAATGAATGGATATTGATTCATATATCCCTGAAATTCATTTATCACAGTAGGGTCTGAAACCGATCACTGCGATAAACGATGGGTTACAGCTGGGATGGGCTCCAGCGGTAGATAAGCGATGGAAAATTAATGAATGAATGAAGCAACATTGATTCATATATCACTGAAATTCATTTATCACCGTAGGGTCTGGAACCGATCACTGCGATAAACGAGGGGTTACAGCTGGGATAGGCTCCAGCGGTAGATGGATCAACGCTTGTGTTTGAAGACGACCGGACAAAAAGCAGATGGAGATGTTTGTCTAAGCAATTTACTATGAAATATTCACGCATAGAAGGGAGCGTTGTTGCCACGCACCAGTAAATATTAAAGAGGCCCCCCCTCCCCGCCGCCCCGAGGCGTGATGAGCTAAGCACCCGCCTCGTCGCATGTGGTTTCCACGCGTGTATTGACTCATGGACGGGGCCGTACGTGGTGACATCTGACCTCAATTTAGAGCCTCAAGTAGCCCGAGGCAAGGTGATGACTTCAATGGCGGACTCCGTCGGACATTGGACCCCATTGATGACACACAAAGTAGTCCTTGTCGTCGTCACAACAGAAGCTTTCATTTCTTTTATGCCATTAATATCCGGACCCCTCCTTCTTCTTCTTCTTCTGGATGGTTTTATATACGCAGCTTTATGTTTTATAGACGGTAATAATTACAGCACCACTTTAGTTAAAGCCATAGTGGGCCGTATCTTTTACGACGTGGCATTAAAAGGCCTGCATGTTGAGTTTAAACCAGCAATACAAGGAATCAGTGACGTTTGGCCCACTTACCAGGAGCAGATGCACAGGTATTTAATTAGAAGACTCCGCAGCTGTTCCTGTTTATGACCCAGACGATTGCAAGGCAAGTCGACGGGTCAAGCGTTTGTTATCTGAGGTGAGGAAGACTAACAAACACAGCTGGCACCTCTGTGTATACATGTACAGTCGCGGGGAGGAAGAGGGGGACGCCAGCTAACTCAAGCTAACTCCACTACTCGGTTACATGTACAGTCGCGAGGAGGGAAGAGGGGGATGCAAGCTAACTCAAGCTACCTCAAGCTAACTCCGCTATTTGGTTACATGTACACTCGCGGGGAGAAAGAGGGGGACGCAAGCTAACGCAATCTAACTCAAGCTAACGCAGACAAACTCAAGCTAACTCAACTCCTCTACTCGGTTACATGTACAGTGGCAGGGAGAAAGAGGGGGAGGCAAGCTAACTCAAGCTACCTCAATCTAACGCAAGCTAACTTAAGCTAACTCCTCCACTCAGTTACATGTACAGTCGCAGGGAGGAAGAGGGGGATGCAAGCTAACCCAAGCTAACTCAAGCTAACTCCTCTATTCGGTTACATGTACAGTTGCGGGGAGAAAGAGGCAGACTAACTTAAGGTAACGCAAGCTAACTCAAGCTAACTCAAGCTAACTCCTCTACTCGGTTACATGTACAGTCGCGGGGAGAAAGAGGGAGATGCAAGCTAACTCAAGCTAATGCAGCTAACTCAAGCTAACTCAAGCTAACTCCTCTACTCGGTTACATATACAGTCGCGGGGAGAGAGAGGGGGACGCAAGCTAACTCAAGCTAACTCCTCTACTCGGTTACATATACAGTCGCGGGGAGAGAGAGGGGGATGCAAGCTAACTCAAGCTAACTCCTCTACTCGGTTACATGTACAGTCATAGGGAGAAAGAGGGGGACGCAAGCTAACGCAAGCTAACTCAAGCTAACGCAAGCTAACTCAAGCTAACGCAAGCTAACTCCTCTACTTGGTTACATGTACAGTTGCGGGGAGGAAGAGTGGGACGCAAGCTAACTCAAGCTAACTCCTCTACTCGGTTACATGTACAGTCACAGGGAGAAAGAGGAGGATGCAAGCTAACTCAAGCTCACTCAAACTAACTCAAGCTCACTCCTCTACTCGGTTACATGTACAGTCGCTGGGAGAAAGAGGGGAACGCAAGCTAACGCAAGCTAACTCCTCTACTCGGTTACATTTGGTGGCTTCATGGCTGCTGAGTAATTAATTAATCACAGGTTTTCAACTTAATTAATGATGAATCACCATTGGCAACTGTATGTGAAGTATGCCCCTTTTTTTTTTACTATATTTTATGAACATCAAGATAAATGAGGTGAAATATTTGTATGGATCAACAGCTCCAAGTCAACTGAAGATTGAAACCATGCCAAAAGATGGCACGCATGTCGTAAAATCCAAAACAACAGTCTCTTTTATTAGCAGCAGGACTTTCCAATCACACTAATATGAACCATGAGAGGTTGCGTTCAAAGACACCACATCATTTTTTTGAAGTTGAATGCACTAGCAGATTATACTTAGTAAGTACTTAGCAGTAAGAGTTGTGAATGATGAGAATATAGTCTTTAGACCAAACATACACGCATAAAAAAGGTGTTGTTGTGATGTTCAAAGCGTCCCTGAATGCACCTCACTGCAGTCAATGAGGAAGTGTGATTCCGAGGTGGAGCTACATATACGGTATTGGAATTGCGTTGCTGTTGAAGTGTTATAAAGTCTAATGGAGAGTCTAATGATCATCGCTATCAACCTGCTTGTATTTTAGTTTGAATCATTTCCTGTACTTTATTAATTTTATAATGCAAATGTTGGCAGTTATGCTAATGACGCTATTTATATATCCTGAAGGAAACAGTAAGACACTACTTGAAGTTGAGCGTCCCCAAGAAGAAACATACCGCGTATATATATTTGCACTTTTGCATGACCAAACTAGGCTATCATGATTAATGTTCACCAGATGATCCATGGCGCATCTCCTCCTCCTCCACCAGGCGAGTCCCACCGGGGTCTCGCCGTCTCACAACGGTCTTCTGATTCTTCGTGGATGCTCGCCGTGATGAATGATTAACACGCAGCCTTTGCTAAATGATGGCCAATGGATCATTTACAGAGCGACTAGAGAGAGTGGGAACCTGTGGGTCCTTCTCATACGACACACAAATGGAAATACATCACCATCGTTTTCTCTTCCCCTTGTCTGAAACGCTGACAAGAGAGTGCGGGAACCATCCCCGGCCGTGCACGGGGTTATGATAGAGCACGTTGCCTTTGAATCAGCAGATCCTGGGTTAGTGTGTCTTTGGATTTAATGATGCACAGTGTCCTTTACTCCAAGGAGAGAACGGCAAGGGGCACATTCAACTGCAGACTTTGCAGAGATTCCACAACCAGGCGAGAGGCGGGGTACACCCTGGACTGGTGGCCAGCCAATCACAGGGCACATATAGACAAACAACCATTCACACTCACATTCATACCTATGGACAATTTGGAGTCGCTAATTAACCTAGCATGTTTTTTGGAATGAAACCGGAATACCCGGAGAAAACCCACGCCGAGGGTGGGATTGAACTCGGGTCTCCTAACTGCGAGGCCTGCGTGCTAACCACTCGTCAGTCATGCAGCATTTGGGTCCATTCATTCATTTTCTACCGCTTATCCTCACGAGGGTCGCTGGAGCCTATCCCAGCTGTCTTCAGGCGAGAGGCGGGGTACACCCTGGACTGGTGGCCAGCCAATCACAGGGCACATATAGACAAACAACCATTCACACTCACATTCATACCTATGGAAAATTTAGACTCACCAATTAACCTAGCACATGCTAACCACTCGATCACCGTGCAGCCTTGTCTTAAATAGATATATTATGGAAATACGGCGATCAAGTGGTTAGCGCGCAGACCTCACAGCTAGTAAACCAGGGTTCAAGTCCACCCTCGGTCATCTCTGTTTGGAGTTTGCATGTTCTCCCCGTGCATGCGTGGGTTTTCTCCGGGTACTCGGGTTTCCTCCCACATTCCAAAAACATGCTAGGTTAATTAGCGACTCCAAATTGTCCATAGGTATGAATGTGAGTGTGAATGGTTGTTTGTCAATATGTTTTGCTTCACATCAATGGAGTCAGTTGAGGTGGCTTGGGCATCTAGTCTCGATGCCTCCCGGACGCCTCCCTGGTGAGGTGTTCCAGGCATGCCCAGCTGGGAAAAGGCAGACCGGGGCAGACCTAGGACACGCTGGAGGGATTATGTCTCACAGCTGGCCTGGGAACGTCTTGGTGTCCTCCCTGTGGAGCTGGAGGAGGTGGCCGGGAACTGGGAAGTCTGGGCTTCCATCGATGGATGGATGGATGGAGGATTTATTGATGTTTTTCTTTGACTTTACCAGTGATCTCAGGGACAATAACTCCAGGATAGACACAAAGTGTCCGTCTTTGCATCATCAAGTTCAGACGTGCTTTGATGGCTGCCAGTGAGATCCTATTGCCGGGTAATTATACTCGTATTAAGCTCAGTCATTAGCCGCTGCGAAACAATGTTGTAATTGATTGGAGCAACAGTCAAGTGTGCTGCAGAGAAGCACTCAAGACCCCCCCCCCCCACACACACCCGTCCTCGTTTGTTCCTCCGGGATGCGTTTATTAAAAGCGAACCTTCCATATTTCCCACTCTGAGTGTTTGCTCACTGCACTTTTTTTTGGAGACGCCACTTGAATCGTCTCCCCCCCACCCCTCCTCCCGGCACCGAAATGTCAGCATCCGAATGACGGCCATCTGTTGAACCTTAATCAAAATTTCCATAATTCTCTCTTCTCTACTTCTAGCCTTCATCTCCTCCTCGATCTCATTTACGCAGTAGAAATGCTAATTCCAATAAGGGACAGTATTCTCAGACAAAATTGAAATATGATAATGTGACTAAGTGACTCCCAGAAGAGGCGACCCGGTCTTATCACCTGAAGGGGTCTCGACCTCCCGCGGTCCAGTTGTGAGAGATGGAGGCCGTGCAGAGACGGGTTTGGTCACGCCTGGTTGGCTCCGTTCCTTTGTGGGCTTTAATATGGATTTACACTTTGATTTAATGCCATCTGAATGGAGTTGGGCGGGCCTCGTTGATCAATCCACATCTATAGGAGCGGCTATGCTTGCTATTACTGCCTAATCCTAATTAGTCCCACTCGTTTAGTCAGTCTGGTCGACTAGGACGTCAATAACACGGCTAGCAGTGCTAATTTCTCTAGATTGCTACGGTGAACGGGAATGAACTCATTCAATCCCAGACAAGCCCTTCCCTGACGGCCATTTTGGAGATTTTGATTGGTCTTTCAAGGCCCACAGATTATTATTAGAAACATGATACCTACCAAAAGAAAGGTTACATTATAAAAATTTTAAAAAATTACCTTTTTCCATTCTTTAGTAATCACCAGTAGAATATAGGTAAGTTTCAGGAAAATATCGGTTCCCAACTACATAACTTTAATGCAAATATTTTTGGATTTTGTGACAGCTCTAATATCGAATCAACTATACCAACATAAACAACACAAAAATTTACATTTTCAGATTTTTCAGATTTGTTTCAGATATGTTTGTGCATGCGCAAGTGGGTGTTCATTATTGTTATTATTATTATTATTATTATTATTATTATTATTATTATTATTATTATTATTATTATTATTATTATTATTATTATTATTATTATTATTATTATTATTATTATTATTATAAACATGACACCTACCAAAAGAAAGGTTACACACACACAAAAAACATTTCTACCTTTTTCCGTTCTTTAGTAATCACCAGTAGAACATAGGTAAGTTTCAGGAAAATATCGGTTCCCAACTACATAACTTTGACGCAAATATTTTTTGCTTTTGTGACAGCTCTAATATCGAAACTACTATACCATCATAAACAACACAAAAATTTACATTTTTAGATTTGGAACTGAACTATGTTTGTGCATCTCTGCTCAGCTTTTATTAAATGCACTTCCGCCCCCTTGTGGCCGTTTTTATGGCTTAAAATGGCTCTGAGGTGAAATCCATTAGTGGGGAGTTGCATCAACACCTTTTTTTGCAAAAAAAAATTAATTGTTGGGATTGGGGGTTCTAAATTTGTTCTAAAAATGCATCAATTTGTCTCGTATTGTATGAGTTAAATTAGAAAACGACTCTTACGGCATAAATTCACCGACTCCCATGATCAACTATGCTAGCAGTACAATGGCATTAAACAGCAAGCATTGCTAGCACAGTTACGACTCAACACCGAGAGTCGGACTTGTTTAGATTCCGCCCCATTGCGGCGTCGTATAAAAGTTTTCTTCCGTGACTCAGCACTGGTTTGCACACAGATTGATGCAATTTCGCCCGAACACGTCTCACAACGGTTGAGCCCATTAGGATGTTTGCCTTACAGCAATAAGTGGATGCAAGACAGAAAGAGAGAATTTATGGCCTTTTTTGCTGGAATCCCGGCAAAGCTTTCCACTTAGAATGTTTGTCTGCGGTTCAGACTGTTTGGTTCTTTGCTGTCCGAGAACATCGACGCATGCACGCTGTGGCTTTTTAAATGACAAACCTTTCTAGCGTCACTTGCTAACCGCTACAGGCCTGGACATGACTCCCAGTGATTCATAATAAAATAAAAAACGCTTACACAAAGGACAGTGACCAAAGAGGGTGAGGGGTGTCAGGAGAAATCTGCAGCTTCCCGATAAAAAAAAAAAAAAAAAAACAGCTTTCAACTAATTATCCTCCATCAAGCCCACTCCATCACCGATAAGTCTGGGGAGACAAAAAAGCCCCTTGAATATTTATGCGGCGGCGTGTGCATTTAATTACGCATGCGACCTGCCACGCCGCATCCTCCGCAGCAAAAAATGGAGACCAGCAGGAAGCATCGATCACCCCCGTGTCCGACCTAAACACCCCCACGTGACGTGTTACTTCATAAATCTCTCTCACCCAGAAGCTGGCACTACGCTACGCTGCCAAAAGCATGGCACGCGTTGGGGAAAAGGGGGGGGGGGTTGTGGTACAAGCGGAAACGTGCCTGACAAACCCGATCACTTCAGCCTGGGGAGGAGGCTTTACAAACCCCCCCCCCCCCCCCCCCCCCCCATGGAAAGTAGTTGAATTAGTTTGGCATGTGTGGGTATTATGTGCTAGAAATGGAAGATGTTCTACAAATATAGATCTGTACACTTGTCCACTGTACACCACTATACTACGACTACTACTACTACTACTACTACTAGTACTACTACTATACACTCCACAAAATACAAAAACACTACATTTTATTTATTGGCGCCTTTCAAAACACCCAAGGTCGTCTTACATGCAAAAATAGTCACAATGAAGCATACACTAGAAATAAGAAGTAAATATAGTAATACAAAGGGGGCGGGGGGGGGGGGGGGGGGGGGGGCAGACCAATAGACAGATTATACTGTACTGTACTATGAATGACTGTTATATATTATACTCTATTATTGTATACTATACTACCACAATACTAAATCATACTATCATACTATTTATATGATACCATACTATGCTATGCTACAGTATATAATATTCTACTATGATATAACAGCTCATGCTGTTCCATTGACTGCTATACTTTTACTATTATACTATACTATTACTATTATACGATACAATACTATGCAATGCTATGCTAAAATTACCATTATACTATACAATTACTATTTTAGTTATACTATTATACTATACTATTACTATTATACTATATGATGCGATGCTATGCTATGCTAAATCATGCCATTATATGATACCATACTACGCTATGCTACAGTATATAATATTGTACTATGATATAACATACCATGCTGTACCATTGGCTGCTATACATTTACTATTATACTATTACTTTTTTACTTATACTACTATACTACACTATTACTATTATATGATACAATGCGATGCTATGCTATGCTATGCTAAATCATGCCATTATATGATACCATACTACGCTATGCTACAGTATATAATATTGTACTATGATATAACATACCATGCTGTACCATTGGCTGCTATACTTTTACTATTATACTATTTTATTACTATTTTATTTATACTATTATACTATACTATTACTATTATACTATATGATGCTATGCTATGCTATCCTATACTAAATCATACTATTATATGATACCATACTATGCTATGCTACAGTATATAATATTCTACTATGATATAACATACCATGCTGTACCATTGACTGCTATACTTTTACTATTATACTATTACTATTATACTTATACTATTATACTATACTACTACTATTATAATATACGATGCAATGTGATGCTATGCGATGCAATGCTATGCTATGCTATGCGATGCTATGTGATGCTATGCTATGCCATACATACTATATGCTATACTATACTATATTATGCTATGCTATGCTATGCTATGCTATGCTATGCGATGCTATGTGATGCTATGCTATGCCATACATACTATATACTATACTATATACTATACTATACGATACAATACTATATATGATATGATACTATACTATTTACTATACTATGCTGTACTATACTATACTGTACTGTACTATGCTATGCTATGCTATGATGTGCTATACTATACTATACTATGCTATGCTATACTATACTATGCTATGCTATGCTATGCTATGCTATGCTATGCTATGCTATACTATACATGATACTATACCACTGTCTTTTTTCCTTTTTTCCATGTTCCCTTGCTGCACCATTGAAATGATGGCGTCAACATCAGGTATGTAAACAAAGTATGATATTATTGCTATTTCTTTAGCCACTAGCCGGCTGGAGCATGCGGCTGCTGCAGTGTCCAAACAGCGTATCATTAAGTGTGTTTACCCAGCAATGAGACTGGTGTTCAGTGATAACATTTGGTTATTAAAGACACACCTGAACAATAGCGTGGCTGCAGGCGGCAGACAGCGGGTCGCACGCTAAGTCTGCGTGGGCAGCTAATGTTTGCTTTTAATTCAAGGCAGTACGCTGTCGGTCCACAGAAAAAAAAAAAAAAAGGCATCATGTCATCCATACGCGGCATCCGTGGTGCCCCCCCCCCCCCCCCCCCCCCACCTCGTGCACTCTGTCACTCTCACACGCAATTTAGCGGCAAATGTGAGAGTGTAATGCATGCTAATTTAGGCAGATGAGATGTGTGTGCCACATGGACCCAGCATGGCGCCCGCCGTGGCTGCTTTACCTGCAGGAGGAACGCTGGAGCAGCAGGCTGGGCATCTGGAGGAAGGATGGGGACAGGAAGGATGGCGGGGGGGTGGGGGGGTTTGGTGAAAGAAGATGGGTGATTGAAGTAGAGATGGAAACGAGGAACACCTCTAATTTTTAAATTAGCTCGCTTGGCCGGGTTGCTGGAGTTATTTCTGTGCATGGAAGGTTCTACTGTACTACACTACACTACACTGTTGTGTACTCTGTTGTACTACATTCCACAAAAAACATCTGCTATACTGTACTAGACTGTACTAATACACACAGTATACATGCTCCGCTTTATTACATGACACCAATGCTATACCAATACTATTATATCACAGTACTGCATAATGTACCACACTATGCATTTTACTACATCATTGCATACTGCATGTACTATATACTGCAGTATATGACGGCATGAAGCTAAAGACATGACACAGGAGTACATGCTCTGCTTTACTGCATGGTTGTGTACAGCATAAAACTATACACCAATGCTATACCAGTACTATTATATCACACTGCAGTACTGCATAATGCACCACACTATGCATTTTACTACATCATTGCATACTGCATGTACTATATACTGCAGTATATGACGACATGAAGCTAAAGACATGACACAGGAGTACACGCTCTGCTTTACTGCATGGTTGTGTACCTATACTATAATATCACACTGCAGTACTGCATAATGCACCACACTATGCATTTTACTACATTATTGTGTTCAATAGTATACCACTCTGCTACCATACAATACTATACCATACTATACTATTATCACGCTACAAAATCCTGCATACTGCATGTACTATATACTGCAGTATATGACGACATGAAGATAAAGACATGATACAGGAGTACACGCTCTGCTTTACTGCATGGTTGTGTACCGCATAAAACTATACATCAATGTTATACTAATACTATTATATCACACTGCAGTACTGCATAATACACCACACAATGCATTTTACTACATCATTGTGTACAAAAGTATACCAGTCTGCTACCATACAATGCTATACCATACTATACTATTATCACGCTACCAAATCCTGCATACTGCATGTACTATATACCGCAGTATATGACGACATGAAGCTAAAGGCATGACACAGGAGTACACGCTCTGCTTTACTGCATGGTTGTGTACAGCATAAAACTATACACAAAGGCAATACTAGTAGTATTATATCACACTGCAGTACTGCATAATGCACCACACTATGCATTTTACTACATCGTTGTGTACAAAAGTATACCACTCTGCCACCATACTACACTATACTATACCATACTGCATGGTTGTGTACCAATACTATAATATCACACTGCAGTACTGCATAATGCACCACATAATGCATTTTACTACATCATTGTGTACAAACGTATACCACTCTGCTACCATACTATACTATGCATGCATATATTAAGCTTGTGATATCAGGCTACTAAATCCTGCATGCTGTACTATATGCTGCAGTATATGACGACATGAAGCTAAGGACATGACACAGGAGTACACGCTCTGCTTTACTGCATGGTTGTGTACCAATACTATAATATCACACTGCAGTACTGCATAATGCACCACACTATGCATTTTACTACATCATTGTGTACAAAAGTATACCACTCTGCTACCATACTATACTATGCATGCATATCCTAATCATGTGATATCACGCTACTAAATCTTGCATACTGCATGTACTATATACTGCAGTATATGATGACATGAAGCTAAAGACATGACACAGGAGTACACGCCATCTTTTGGCGGCCGATGACGTGTCCACTTAGACGTGATGGAACATGGACGTCGACTGTTTGCTGACTCTCACTCGTCTTCTCGCTTTTTACGGCTGTCATACGAGGCCGACTGACACGGCCCCGACATGCTCAGGTCACGTAACATACATGTAGCATACGCACAGACGCATAAAGGCGCAGCGTCAGCTTCAGCAGAGCAAACCGGAGCCCCGGTGGGGCTCCCTGCTGAAAGGTCACTATTAATATTGTTATTGCTATTATTATGATAAGAATGGGGGGGCCAGGCGGTGTCGGGATTGCATTTAAATAGCAATCCCAGCCAGTACGGCTCTCCGTGCTCACATTTCCTCTCTGTGTCCATTTGATGGAATAAGAGTACAATCACAGCTGATTGGGGGGGGGCGAATAGTACATAAATAATGTATTGTTGTCTCTCTGCAGGAGGAAACATTGTGGTTTGTTTTTCTTGCTTAGCTCGTTTCCTCGTCTCCATTTATTCGATGATTACACTTTTTATGCTCACTAAATTGTCAATATTTCCTGACATATTTCTTTATCATATTTATTTACGTATACTTTATTTTTTAAACACATCTTTTGTTTTTTTGTCATTCTTTTTTTAATCACTGCATAAGCTATTTGACTATTTTTTCACATCTTGTCTTACTGACTTAGTACGTGGTAATATTTTATATTTTTTTTATTTATAATATAATTGGAAAAGTAAATGTTTTTTTTAAACTTTTTCATTTTTAAGTAAAAAAAATTTTTAGAAAGTAAAAAACACTTTTTTAAAAGTAAAAACACTTTTTTTTGTAACACTCCTTCCTTTTGTCCCTTTTTTGAACGCATACGCTACTGTATCTATTTTTATAAATTATACATTTTTAAGATATTAAATGCAGAAATTAATTATTTTTTTCTTTCATCCTTTCATTTTTTTTATTTTTTTACAAAATATTATTATTAATATAAATATTAATTTATTTTTTTGTCCATTGACAATATTCAAATATTATTAATATATTTTCATTATTTTTTTAAATCATTTCTTCAGCTGTAGATGCACAGTGGTCCAGTGGTTAATTTATTAATAATTTATTTATGAAATTAATTTAATTTATTTATTAATTTATTTATTTTTTTGTGCATTGGTAATATTCAAATATTATTAATATATTTTCATTTATTTTTTTAATCATTACTTTTTTACAGCTGTGGTTGCACAGTGGTCGAGTGGTTAGCGCGCAGACCTCACAGCTGGTGGGGAGTTTGCATGTTCTCCCCGTGCATGCGTGGGTTTTCTCCGGGTATTCTGGTTTCCTCCTACATTCCAAAAACATGCTAGGTTAATTAGCGACTCCAAATTGTCCATAGGTATGAATGTGAGTGTGAATGGTTGTTTGTCTATATGTGCCCTGTGATTGACTGGCCACCAGTCCAGGGTGGACCCCGCCTCTCGCCCGAAGACAGCTGTTGTTAATGTAATTATTGTTACAATAATAATTATTATTGCTATTATTATTGTAATATTATTTTTTTAAACCTGCCTTTCTTTTGTTTTTTTCGTCATTCGTTTTTTGAATCAGAGTATCTAATTTTATAGTATTTTTTTTTAATAGTTCTTTTCCTTGCACATGAGTACATGTTAAACAAGTAAGTACACAGAACTTGATTTGGTGAAAGGTTGTATCATTTTGTGTTTTTAAGCTCTATTTATGTATTTTTCCTTCAACGGAGGAAGTGAGTAAACAAACTGTCAGTAATTGCTGAGACATAGCGGAGGGGCGGGATGGAATAAACTCCGCTTCTTCCTCCTCCTCCTCGACTTGGCCAAGTGTTCCGATTACCAGTAGAGCATCGTCCTACGTACTGTACATCAAACTTCATCCTCCCCCCATCGCTGGCGTCTATGCGTCACTTCTTATGAATATTCACTTTTATTTTGTTGTTTTTCCACTTAGCGATGTCCGTATTTCCCGGCGCCCACACAAGGACACAGACGTACACACACATGCTCGATTCCCGAACAGGGCCATGAATATTCATCCACACCTGTTTCCGCCAGAAAGTTTGCAGCCGCTTTCATTGTTGCTGAGACAGAAGTTTGGACGGCAGCTCCTCTGTCTTTTGTGTTGCTTTTCTTTGGCTGCCTTTATTGACCCTTACATCTGTTACCCTCTCGTTTCTGCTCCAAAGTTAGCGCTCGCTGTAGGGAAATAAACTCAGGTGGGTTTTTTTTTTTTTCCTTGCAAGTGTTGCTAACGATACATCTGTTAGGTAAATTGGGTAAGAATGATCGGCTGTGATGTCGTCAAGTCACAACCACGGTGATGCAACATCAGCGGAAAGACTGTAAATGAAAGAGTTGACTAGTACTGTACTTTACAAGACTTTTTTGTCTGCTAAAAACAAGATGGGGCCCCCTACTGGTGACATTCTACAGTCCAAACTTTTCACATCCTGAAAAATGAAAGACTCTAAGTGACCAGGTGATCGAACCAGCAACCATTGAGTTTTTACTCAGCCTTATTTAAAAAAAAAATAATAAAGTCTCTAAGTGTATCTGCTAAGAATTTAAATTTAATTCAAAGAAAAAAAATGCATCTTCAAAATGACTCTAAGTAGATAGATAAACCAGGTGATCGAACCAGCAATCATTGAGTTTTTACCCAAACTAATTTTTTCCAAAAAATGAAGTCCCTAAGTGTATCTGCTAAGAATTTAAATTTGATTCAAAAAAAAAAACCTGCATCTTCAAAATGACTCTAAGTGACCAGGTGATCGTACCAGCAACCATTGAGTTTTTACCCAACCTCGTTTGTCCAATAAAAAAAAAAAATTAAATGAAATGAATAAAATGAAATGAATTTAAATTTAATTTAAAGAAAAAAAGAATCTTCAAAATATTCTAAAAACATTTTTTTTGGTACTTTATACCTTTTATAATGGTAACGGTAATGATTTAATTTCATTTGAACATGCATCAGATTACAATTGAATGCATCCCATAATCAGTTCACAGTTCCACATGTCCAAAAGGAGTAGGAAGAAGCAAAGCTTATTAAATCCTACCCCTCCATCTGGTACTTTTACAATCAGTAACTGTTACATTTGTTCACTTCCTGCTTTCCTAATATATATATTTTTTTATTTTTTTATGTATTCAATTAATATTTATTTATTTTTGTCACGTACCAAAGTAATGGTAATGGTTTAATTTCATTTGAACATGCATCAGATTACAATTGAGTGCATTCCATAATCAGTTCACAGTTCCACATGTCCAAAAGGAGTAGGAAGAAGCAAAGCTTATTAAATCCTACCCCTTTTAGAAGGTGTTGTGGGCCACAAAATTAACAGCAGCAGGCCACAAATGGCCCCCGGGTCACACTTTGGACTCCTCGTTTTACAGGGTGACATCTCAGGTGGTTCCTGGTTGCTGGTTCGATCTGGTTCCACTTTTCCAAAATTCCAACATTTTTCATCATTCAATAGAACTTGAATGGACAATTTCCATGTCGCCCACTATTGGTTGAATATTTGCCACTTTAAGAATATCGTTTTTACAACCTGCTAGGAAGAAATAAAGAGGCCGGTTCATTCATGCTTTTGTACTACGTCTCTTGAATGCATCGCCATAAAGAAACATGCTAAAGGTGTTGGCATGGACACGCCTGGGGAATCCGTAGAACAAGGAAAGGCATCTGACGGTACAGTCACACTGAGCAGGAACAATGCGTGTTAGCACAGCTCAGCTTTGCCAGGAAACGTGAGAAAAGGGGGGGGGGGGTGTAGGGGGGGGGGCAGGTTTGCACAGATGTGGTCTATCTATTGATAAAGCAGGGCGCCGTAAAACACTGTGACACTGTTCCCATTCGGCATGGCCACTAGAGGCAATGTGTCAACTTGAACGGTAGAAGGTAGAACCCCGTTCATGAAGCCCCAGTTCCGTCTCATTGTGTGTGTGTGTGTGTGTGTATTAACGGCAAGATAAAAGACGTGCGGCGTGCTTTTGAAGTGCGTCTCTCAGCAGCCCACATCACTTAGGAAGCGAAGGAGATCTCACTGAAGACCCTCCGCCGTAACGTCGCTGACTGACTGCTAAACAGCGTTTATTTTACTGATGCTGGCTTAAATGATGCACAAAGAATATCATGTTGCGTTTATCCCCGTTTGGGGGGGGGGGGATCCCGTCCTCACGTGCGTCTCATTTCAAATTCCTGAATGAGCTCACGGCTACCGTCGGTAGTGATGTCATTTCAGGTAAACATGGCGATTGGTCACATCTGAGGGCATGTTTGCTCACTACGACATCATCACCTCAACTTTACTCCCCATAAATATATAAGCTATATTATATTGACAATTCTTTACTTGTGTTTTTGTAGTACATCCTCAAAAACAGCAGATCACTGCAGTCATGGATAGAAAATCTTTCACCATTATTTTTTTTTTCAGTAGCTCCTCAAAAAGAGCAGAGCGATCCTGTTATATATAGGATCTTTGACAGGTGTTTCGGCAGTAGGTGCACAAAAACAGCAGAGCGTTGATTTTCTATTAACAATCATGTGTTTTTGAAGTAGCTCCTCAAAAAGAGCACAGCACTCCCGTCATACAGAGAGTCTTTGATGAGTATGTCTGCAGTAGGTCCAGATAAACAGCAGAGTAGCTCTTCAAAAAGAGCAGAGCAGATCTTTGACTGGTGTTTCGGCAGTAGGTGTACAAAAACAGCAGAGCGTTGATTTTCTATTAACAATCATTGACATGTGTTTTTGAAGTAGCTCCTCAAAAAGAGCACAGCGCTCCCATCATACAGAGAATCTTTGATGAGTATTTCTGCAGTAGGTCCACAAAAACAGCAGAATAGCTCCTCAAAAAGAGCAGAGCAGATCTTTGACTGGTGTTTCGGCAGTAGGTGCACAAAAACAGCAGAGCGTTGATTTTCTATTAACAATCATTGACATGTGTTTTTGAAGTAGCTCCTCAAAAAGAGCACAGCGCTCCCATCATACAAAGAATCTTTGATGAGTATTTCTGCAGTAGATCCACAAAAACAGCAAAGCACTCATTTTACTCTTGGAAATCTTTGTGTTTTTGAAGTTGATGCTCAAAAGCAGCAGAGTGGTCCTGTCATGTAAAGGATCTTTCACTGCTCTTTCTGCAGTAGGTCCACAAAAACAGCAAAGCACTGATTTTACTATTGGGAATCTTTTTGCTTTTGGAGTTGATGCTCAAAAGCAGCACAGTGGTCCTGTCGTGTAGAAGATCTTTCACTGCTCTTTCTGTAGTAGATCCACAAAAACAGCAGAGCATTAATTTTACTATTAGGATTTTTTGTGTTTTTGGAATTGGTGCTCAAAAGCAGCAGAGTGGTCCTGTCATAAAGAGGATCTTTCACTCGTCTTTCTGCAGAAGGTCCACAAAAACAGCAGAGCACTGATTTTCTATGAACAATCTTTGAAGATGCAAAGATCCTCTATATGTGACTGTAGTTCTCTGCTGTTTTTAATGATCTGCTGCAAAAAATGCAAAGCTCCTCTACTAGTATATGCTTTGTCACATGTTTTAAATGATCTACTGCAAAAACGCTAGTCAAAGATCCATGTTTACATGAACGTTTGACATGAATTGCTTAAATCCTGACTTTGTCTGTATGGACGTGTAACATCGAATGTAAACGATCGGGACCCGATGCTTTGCACACAGATGTCAAACACAGCAACAAATCCTGCCATAATCTCCCCTTAACCCCTTTTGAATTAGACTCTGGCCCGGTGCTGCCTCGCTTCCTTGACGACCACACTCTTGTTGTGCAATAGGATGCAAAGACGCCGAGAACATAATGGCGACACAAAAGGAATAAACAAAACAAGGGGTAAAAATGGCGCGCCTGCAATGCAGTACACCGTCCCAAGAAGCGACTCCAAAAGATTCAAAAAGTGAGAACAGAGGAGAAGCGAGCGCCGTGCCTCCAGTGGCCGTGACAGTCCAGCGGATGATTTATGTCCTGCATTGACTCGCAGTGTAATTGGCCGCTGGCTCGATTCTGAGTGCGGCAAGCAGAGGTGGCCACGGACGGACTCGCCTCAAAATATCTTGAGGGGGTTATTATGCAAGAACAGCAGAACCAGCCTTTGCTGAGGTTGATGTTATGGGATTCATTTGTCAGGACTTCATGCAGGGGTGTCCAATGTCAGGAGTAGGGGCCACATAGCAAACAAATGTAAGGATGCCACTAGCTTTGCAACACTCAGTGGAGCCCCCCTCTGGCTGTGTGCGTTAATTAAAGTCGCCCTCCAAGCGACACCTTCATAACACTCGCCACTAACTTTACGGAGCCTCTCCAAAAACGCTCACACTTTACATTTTGACATCGGTGCCATATTGAGTGAGTGGCGTACAATTAGTCACTCCCGTTTGTTTACCCTCAGTTCATTTTTACACTAATGGATCTTGTTAATGAATAGGTCCCGCAGCCTCTCTTATTGCCACCTCCACTTAGCGTCAAAGTTTATTGTGTTTACACGCAGGCGAGGGCCGTCATAAAAAAAAGCTGCTCGGGTGCCATGCATTTACTCTGATTAGCTGCTTTAGTACTGCGTTTATTATGTAGCCCCGTTGAAGATTCCACTCTGTTGTTGGCTTTTCATGCTCAATTATTGGGTTGAAGTACTTTTACTGTGAATGCAACTCATTTTTAAAAATATCATTCATTCATTTATTTTCTACCGCTTTTTCCTCACAAGGGTCGCAGGGGGTGCTGGAGCCTATCCCAGCTGTCTTCAGGCTAGACTAGCCAATCACAGGGCACATATAGACAAACAACCATTCACACTCACATTCATACCTATGGACAATTTGGAGTCGCTAATTAACCTAGCATGTTTTGTGGAATGTGGGAGGAAACCGGAGTACCCGGAGAAAACCCACGCATGCACGGGGAGAACATGGAAACTCCACACAGAGATGACCGAGTGTGGGATTGAACTCTGGTCTCCTCGCTGTGAGGTCTGTACACTAACCACTCGACCGCCGTGCAGCCAAATATGAACATCCATCAATCCATTTTCTACCGCTTATCCTCACAAGGATCACGGGGGTGCTGGAGCCTATCCCAGCTGAGGCGGGGTCCACCCTGGACTGGTGACCAGCCAGCCAATCACAGTGCACATATAGACAAACAACCATTCACACTCACATTCATACCTATGGACAATTTGGAGTCGCTAATTAACCTAGCATGTTTTTGGAATGTGGGGAGGAAACCGCAGTACTCGGAGAAAACGGGTCTCCTAGCTATGAGGTCTGCGAACTAACCACTCCAACACCGTGCAGCCTGACAGCCAACATAAGTAGCTAAACTTTGCCAATTAACCTAGCATGTTTTTGGAATGTGGGAGGAGGAGTATGGCCGAGGGTGGAATTGGACCCTTGTCTCCTAGGGTGCAGGGTGGAATTGAACCCTTGTCTCCTAGCTGTGAGGTCTGCGCGCTAACCACTCATCCACCGTGCTGCCCCCCAAGGGACAATACTATAGAAATTATTATACTTGAAAGTAGTCTGTGTACATCTTGTATAGCAGTATATTTATACTATTGACTGAAAATGAGTCATCACAATGGTGTCTGAAATAACAATACCCCCCCTGTAAGGTCCATATATGGTATTGTCCGTTGACAAAAGGCTGCAAACATGAGGTCATTTAAACAATATGGCGGTTGCAGTCTTCATGGCAGTAATGGATGTCTCAGCAGGCGATCGGCGTGTTTGTTAGCGAGGGAAGCTTCCTCTGAATCCGATTCCTATCACTGTGATTTCCTCTTGTCATCCAATACCCGAAGATCACAAGCAGAATCAGGCGGCGGGGATCATAAATTGTGAAGATGAATGAGTTCAGGCGCCATGTGTTTACGCGTGTGCATGTGTATGTTCCCGATAGGAATCTATACCCCTCCGTGACAGCCAATATAAATCCCTTTATGAACATCTTTATCAGGCTGATGGGAGCGTCGGCATGCTGGACCTGCTCGGGTCAGATTGTGACATCGGCGTGACAGCCCGCCGTTTACCAAGGACTCTTTAGACAGACCTTATTACTAAAAGCTATATAAGCCCCTCCTGTCCTAAAGATAGGGGAAAGGCTTTTAACTTTGTAGTTTAAAACCTCACTTGTTGGTTGTTGTTGTTGTTGCTGCTGTTGTTGTTGGTGGTGGTTGTTACCCTTTAAATGTTTAACAACCTTTGACAACACAAACTCCAGTCCTTAAAAACAGCAGCGCTCTGTCATATATACCCCTATATATGACATATAGAGGATCTTGGACTAGTGGCTCTGCAGTCGCTCCTCAAAAAGAGCAGAGCGTTCATTTTTATTGACAATTTTTCATGAGTGTTTTTGGAGTAGGTCCACAAAAAGAGCAAATCTTGTCATGCGGAGGACCTTTGAGCAGCCTTTCTGCAGTAGATCCACAAAAACAGCAGATCATTTTTTTTAGCAGAGCCCTCCTGTCATATAGAGGATCTTTAACAAGTATTTGTGCAGTAGGTCCACAAAAAACAATCTTTGACTAGCGCTTGTGGGTGATTTTCAAAAACTGCAGATTTTACAATCTTTGTTTTCTTTGGAGTTGACCCTCAAAAAGGAGGACTTGGGTCATTTAAAGGATCTTTAACAATTATTTCTGCAGTAGGTCCGCGAAAACAGCAGTGTGTTCATTTTACTATTAGCAATCTTTGACAAGTGTTTTTGTAGAAGATTCTCAAAAACAGCAGAGCACTCCTGTTGAGGGCCTTTGACTAGTCTTTTCACCTCGGTCCTCAAAAAGAGCAAAGCACTCCTGTTGTATTAGCAATCTTTGACTGGCGCTTGTGGTTGATTTTCAAAAACTGCGGCACACACATTTTATTTTTTACAATCTTTGTTGTCTTTGGAGTTGACCCTCAAAAACAGTGGAGGACCAGCTTTTCTTTCAGCCTTTCTGCAGTAGGTCCACAAAAACAGCAGATCACTTTGTTTGGAGCAGAGCCCTACTGTCATTTAAAGGATCTTTTACAAGTATTTTGGCAGTAGGTCCACAAAAACAGCAGTGCGTTCATTTCACTCATAACAATCTTTGACTAGCTCTTTTGTGATTGATCTTCAAAAACAGCGGCGCACACATTTTAGTGTTAACCATCTTTGTTTTCTTTGGCGTTGACCCTCAAAAACAGCGGAGCACTCATGTCATGTGGAGGACCTTTGACCAGCGTTTCTGTAGTAGGTCCACAAAAACAACAGAGTGCTCATTTTCGATTTGCAATCTTATAGTATTTGTGTAGCTGATCCTCAAAAACGGCACATACACTTTTGTATGTCATATAGATGGTTATGCTAAATTTTGTTGTTTGGTGGTCGATTCTCAAAAATAGCAGAGTACTCTCATACCTGCAGTAGGTCTATAAAAACATATCTTCTGTTTAACTTGATCATCTTTGCAGTACAAAAATAGCAGAGCACACGTTTCACATACAGGATCTTTGTCATGTATTTTATACAAATAAAATGTTCCTGTCATGTAGAGGATCTTTGACTAGCGTTAACAGACCTTATTATTACCTTTGACCTGTCGTGCCTTATCAGCTCACATCCCAAAGGTGCTATGAACATTTTTTTTTTTTAGCTCACTTGTTGCTGTTGTTGTGCCCTTTAAGCGTGAAAGTAAATGCAAAGTATGTGAATTAGCCGTAGTCCTACAGATGCCAGTGACATTAATGGCCACTCTCTCATTCTGCGGGCGCAAGCGAGACTGACATTTTCCTAATTACCATTCTGTCACCACTGCGGACTACAACCACGTCATTACTAATTCATCCCAGCGAGGAGCGAAGGAGGGCGTGCACGCCATGGTTGGCGAGGGACTTGTAAGAAGAAAAGGAAGAAATAGGACAAGTGGATATTGATTTTTCAAGTGCGAATGAATTTTTTTGGGCATGCTCTCCTTGTACCTACAGTCTCTCCCTGTTTTTTTTTTTTTTTTTTTTTTTCCATCGTCTCCATCTGTAGTCTTTGCAGCGCTGGCGCTCCAAGTCCTTGTTGCTATGGCAACACAGGGTTATCCCAGCCATGCAGCACAGGGATGCAGGGAGACGGAGCAAGAAGCGTCCGGAGGGACACGTTGCTTCGTGTCTGTAATATCCTGGGACCAGGGTGTCGTCCTTAAAGATAGATTCACTCGAAGCTTGCACTTTTAAACCTTTATTCGACAAGAAAGATGGACGTCCTCTAATGGCTGCTGTCGCCCCTTCGATTGTTCACCGCATGTCTTCTCGTGATGCGTGCCATGCATGAAAAGTTGCTCCTTAGACGGCTCGCGCTTGTATTTGTTTGAATAAAAGCAGCTGGAGGAAAAGCGTATTGGCGCCAACAAAAGAGGAACGGGTGTTAATCAGATGTGTTGTTGTGGCCATATGTTATTTCGGTCAAAAAGACGCAACTTATAAACAAAATATTCTTCAAAAAGCAACGATAACTACTGATCGTCTTGGTGGAAACCAAGCTATGTCGTTTCCTCGGTAGCCTGCTTGACTCCTGCTAGCCAAAGGGAAAGTTTGTCCTTCATCTGAGGGTGTTTTTATCCACAAACGTGTCATTGTTTGGACTGCATGCGGTGCGTAAGACACTAACAGGGTGTAGGATTTAGTGGGAGTACAAAAACATTGTGACATAAATTAAGCTTGTGTTTCCTCAGTCGATGTGCCCTTTTTAAAGAACAGGCGCTACGTCCACATGCTGCCTTGAACATTGCAACCAGGAATTCTGGGACCTTGGACTAAAGTCTGAACTTTCCCCGCTCAAACGGCACCTCTGCCCAACAGCAGTTATCATAAATACATAAAAAAATGTACACTTCATCTACAGTATGTGATCGGCATCTGCCCATTTCACTCATGGGTGACCGATATCTGAATCGTAGATAAAAATGGACACTTCATCTACAGTATGTAATTGGCATCTGCCCATTTCCCTTATGGGCGACCGATATCCTAAAAAAATGTACACTTCATCTACAGTATGTGATCGGCATCAGCCTATTTCACTCATAGGCGACCGATATCTTAATCGGCAACGTAAAACCCTGATGGGAGCATCCCTAATACAAAGCTAATATCGTCATCACGTGGTCATTAAGTGGAGATAAAAATGTACACTTCATCTACAGCATGTGATCGGCATCAGCCCATTTCACTCATGGGTGACCGATATCTGAATCGTACATAAAAATGGACACTTCATCTACAGTATGTGATCGGCATCAGCCCATTTCACTCATGGGTGATTGATATCTTAATCGTAGATAAAAATGGACACTTTCATCTACAGATTATGATCGGCATCAGTCCATTTCACTCATGGGTGACCGATATCTTAATCGTAGATAAAAATGGACACTTCATCTACAGTATGTGATCGGCATTAGCCCATTTCACTCATGGGTGACCGATATCTTAATCGTAGATAAAAATGTACACTTCATCTACAGTATGTGATCGGCATTAGCCCATTTCACTCATGGGTGACCGATATCTTAATCGTAGATAAAAATGGACACTTCGTCTACAGTATGTGATCGGCATTAGCCCATTTCACTCATGGGTGACCGATATCTGAATCGTAGATAAAAATGGACACTTCATCTACAGTATGTAATCGGTATCTGCCCATTTCCCTTACGGGCGACCGATATCCTAAAAAAAATGTACACTTCATCTACAGTACGTGATCGGCATCAGCCCATTTCACTCATGGGTGACCGATATCTTAATCGGCAGCGTAAAACCCTGATGGGAGCATCCCTAATACAAAGCTAATATCGTCTTCACGCGGTCATTAAGCGTAGATAAGCAATATTTCTTTGTGCATCTCTTGATTAAGGCTAACAATTGTCACTGTGCTGAAGTCACTGACGAATCCTAAGAATTAACCCTGCAATGACAGAGAGGCCGGATAATTCCACAGTAATTAGTGTTCGATGTAATCAGTGTTTATTTTACTCGGCCTTCGTCGTCGTTCGGCACAACAGGCAAAACAAAAGCCAGCGTCTGTTCCTCTGTTCTAATTACAAACATATCCAATTAATTACACCCACTTTCATCTGCGGCGGAATGCAAAGCAGCACCGACACACAATGCAGAGACCGAATGAATAATTAGTCACACTGTGCGGCTTCGTGCCTCGGAGTGGTCGCTTGAGGCAACCGTGTCGGACAAGCGGGGACCATGAGACGCGGGCGAATGCGGAGGAGAGAGAATAAACAGCCTTGTTGCCGATGTGGCTGGTGTCATTGTAAAGCTCCAGTGACAGTCCTAATTGTCCTCGATGCCCCTTGACTCCCGAAAGGTCAGCCGCCTTGAGCCCATCGCGACACTCTTCAGGGATTTCTACCCCGAGGCTGAGTGTTTTTTTTTTTTTAGCGCTCAAAAAGATTCTCAGTCTGCACCCAAAAAGAACTCACCACGGAGTGGACTTCAGTGTCTCAATGACTCCTCTTCATGGACTTGTCCATTATAACCAGTTCAATAGCCATGGTGGAGTGCATTCTTCTTTTCTGCCACTGACTCATACAACGTTACCCCCCCCCCCCCTCCTTCGCTCCCCCCGAGGTTGATTAGCCATGCATTCTTTCAGAGTGAGCCATTGTCCCGCTTCTCTGAGTTGAGTTTTGACCCCCTGTGATGATTGGCAGAGCTTTTTGTCCAATGGAGAAGACTCACTCGGGCCCCCAGCTGCGGCACCACTTTTGTCCAGCGGTCCATTCTGCAGAAATGTCTCTTTGAGGTGTCATCGAGTGGACTCGCTCACCTTTGATCGCAAGTTTCAGCCCTTTGGCCCCATTCTCTGCGCCCAGTGACACTGGCTTTGTCCCACTTTGAAGCCGTCTAGCGCTGTGGTCTGTAACCTTTTTGAGTCCAATGAGGGCAGGTTGCCATAAAGTACATCATAACCAGCATCCAACGTAGCCATCTTTCCCACACTAAGAGAACCGCCCGATCCCCGGCCCTTAGCATTCTTAAAATGTGACTCCGCAGCAATGCTTAGGTAATGGTAATGGTTTTATTTCATTTGAACATGCATCAGATTACAATTGAATGCATCACATAATCAGTTCACAGTTCCACATGTCCAAAAGGAGTAGGAAGAAGCAAAGCTTATTAAATCCTACCCCTCCATCTGGTACTTTTACAATCAGTAACTGTTACATTTGTTCACTTCCTGCTTTCATAATATATTTTTTTTAATTTAATGTTGCATTTTTTAATGAATTTTATTAATTTTTATTTATTATTTTTGTATTTATTTATTTATGTTTGTCACGTACCGAAGTAATGGTAATGGTAATGGTTTAATTTCATTTGAACATGCATCAGATTACAATTGAATGCATCCCATAATCAGTTCACAGTTCCACATGTCCAAAAGGAGTAGGAAGAAGCAAAGCTTATTAAATCCTACCCTCCATCTGGTACTTTTACAATCAGTAACTGTTACATTTGTTCACTTCCTGCTTTCCTAATATAATTAAAATGTTGTTTTTTCCATTTTATTTTATTAATTTTGATTTTATTAATTTAGATTTTATTAATTTTGATTTTATTAATTTTTATTTAATTAATTTTTATTTTATTAATTTTTATTTAATTAATTTTTATTTTATTAATTTTTATTTTATTAATTTTTATTTTTTATTTATTTTATTTTTTTTGTCACGTACCGAAGTATGAGGTCATATGACCATACAATGACATAATGGGTACTATAGTAACCGTCAATATCAACTGCTTGTATTTTTGCTAAATGGTGGTATAATTTGTGCAAAGTAGGATCATTTATGTATAAATAGAATATTATCATAGATAAAGCATAGAAAGTATATTTACGATCTTCTAATTATATTTTTATAACATTAAATAAAGTGGACATAATCAAAGCAATAATACTGGTGTGTTTTGCAATAAATGTGTTCCATTGGGGGAACAAAAGTGACAGGAAGTGACGCCAGGAGTTGTGTTTCAGCTTGCTGTAGCTGGTGCTTGTGTGTCCCTCCATGACCCCTCTATCATTTATTAGCATTCATGAATATTATTGATGGGTGTGGCTCCTATTTCTCTGCTTTTTATGACGCTTAGTAATAGGTTTCCTTCTTTACACTGTACACTTCCGGCCAGCATGAGGCGCACATTGAGCTGCGCCTGGCACGTATTCTGTCGCCTACACAGGTTTCTCAAGCGAGTCTCATGTTTACAGACCAAAAATTTGCCCGTGTTTTTGTAACCACCGAGGACAACCCGCAGTCGAATACCCGCTGATGTATATAACTGTAGATGTTAGCTTTAGCGTCCTCTTGTTATTAAATCATCCCGACCAACAGCGGCGTCGTGAACCGTGTAATTTAATTCTCCGTCGAGCAAAATGTGTGCCTCCTATCTCCTCTGTGCACAAAGCAAATAGAAGCAGCCTGTGTGAAATGCATTGTCTTAATTATTTGAAAATGTTGCTGGCCTGCTTCGCCGCCTGCTCGTGTTTACTTCTGATGACTCATTTTGAAATGACTTCCTCTGTCCTGATCACAGACAATTTGGCACCATCTTCTCCTCGCCTTCCACAGACGGTGACAAATAAGCTCTATCATAGTGAGGGGGACGTATATTGTCTTGTTTATGTTGTGAAAGAAATATTGTAAAGGGACGCCTGTGCTTGTTTAGCTGTGATACGGCCAATGACGAGGATGGCAGCAGCACAATGGAATGCGCCATCTTTGAGGAGACCAGGCTAGTCCATTGGAGTCGGTCCAGGCTATCCCCATTGGAGTCGGTTGGACCAGGCTATCCCCATTGGATTCGGGTGGTCCAGGCTAGCCACATTGGAGTCGGTCCAGGCTAGCTCCATTAGAGTCGGTCGGACCAGGCTAGCCCCATTGGAGTCGGTCCAGGCTAGTTCATTGGAGTCGGTCCAGGCTAGCCCCATTGGAGTTAGTCCAGGCTAGCCCATTGGAGTCGGTCGGACCAGGCTAGTCCAATTGGAATCGGTCCAGGCCAGCCCCATTGGAGTTGGTCCAGGGTCAGTCGGTCCAGGCTAGCCCCATTGGAGTCGGTCCAGGCTAGCCCCGTTGGAGTCGGTCCAGGCTAGCCCCATTGGAGTTAGTCCAGGCTAGCCCATTGGAGTCGGTCGGACCAGGCCAGCCCCATTGGAGTCGGTCCAGGGTCAGTCGGTCCAGGCCAGCCTCATTGGAGTCGGTCCAGGGTCAGTCGGTCCAGGCTAGCCCCATTGGAGTCGGTCCAGGTTAGCCCCATTGGGACACATCATTATTAAGAGTAACTCTAGCATACTATCGAAATATTAAAGAAAAAATGTTAATATGACAAAAAAAATTTATAGATGGGAATAATATTATGGGAATAAAGTCATAATTTCACATAATGAAAAAATTTTTTTTTAAGACATAGCATTATGAGAAAACAAACAAAACAACATAAAAATTAGGTTTGGGCATAAAAATCCCCAAATTGTGTGAATAAAATGTGAGAAAAATTGTATTATTGTGTTATTGTATTACCAAAACTAAATTTGCAAGACCAAAGTTGAAATAGTGGGTAATTTAAGAAAAACAACAGGAAAAAAACAAGAAAAAAAGTTATACGTGAATTATACAAGAATAAATTCGTAATATTGTGAGTAAAAATCATATAAGTATATTAAAATAGATTTGAAATATTAGGAAAAATGTGAAAAACTGTAAACTTGGTTTGGGAAAATTTTACAAGTATAAATACTATTATTACGGTATTTTCTTGTATTATTTTATTCTAGAGATTGTTTATTTAATTGTACTCATATTTTGGTAACTATTATTATTATTATTGATTATTATTGATGTCAGAAAAAGTGAGGAGTCGTTGAGCCGGCTCTCTGAGAAGAAAAACTTTTCGTCAAGAGGAGACGACGTTTGGCGGCAAGCAGCAATTTATTCAAGGGCGTCAACTTGGCTGCCAAGTAAGAAAACAAACAAGCCAAGTATGAAGTACGACGGCTCACCTGCCGGATACTCGACAGCGACGACTGTAAGCTGCGCTAACACTTGACGACAGATAAAAGTTAATTCTTTCCTGGGAGAGACGCACACGGAAGACAGAAAGAAGTCTAAGAGGATATTCCGTGAATGGGCGACTGTCAGCTTGTGTTGTGCAGCAATCCTCTTATACCTCCAAATTTCAATTAGGGTCGGGAAGCGCTCCGCTGGGGTGCGCTCCGCTCATTGTGGAGGTGAACATGGGTTGGGGGGGATTTGTCACCGCGGTGACAAGTCAGCTCCACCTGCATTATGATTTTTTATTTTTTTTTTAAAGAAAGATTTTTCCCTTTTCCTCGACTGCTTCCGCCTGCCGCGTTCGACGCCACTCCAGTGCTCAGCCGGCGGTGTTGCAATTGGGTTTGTTCCACCCAGCTGAAACTTTTGGCTTGGCGGCGCGTTGACAACCTCAATTACGCCGCGCCTCACTCTCTCCAACTGACTTCCTGTAATTACAACAACGCACATTTTCACGGTTTGCTTTCACTTCATTTGCCCACGACCGTCACTCTCACCCTTACAATGTGGAAAACGCTTGTCAAAGATTGTCTTTTTGACGGGAGCGCTCTGCTCTTTTTAGGAACCATCAACACGAGTCAGTCATGCTCTGTGAGAGTACTGCTGTTTGTAGGAACCTGATGCAAAAGTCCTAGTCATAGTTCCTTTTAGGAACCTGCTACATAAACACTAAGCAAAGATTGTCTATGAGAGGAGTGCTGTTTTTAGGAACCTGCCGCAAAAGTGCTAGTCATAGTTCCTTTTAGGAACCTGCCACAAAAGTAATAGTCTTAAATCCTCTAAGACAGGAGAGCTGTTTTTAGGAACCTGCTACTTAAACACAAGGCAAAGATTCTCTATTACAGAACTGCAGTTTTTAGGAACCTGCCGCAAAAGTGCTGGTCATAGATCCTCTCTGAGAGGAGTGCTGTTTTTAGGAACCTGCTACTTAAACACAAGGCAAAGATTCTCCTGTCTTGGTGGATTTAAGACTTTTACTTTTGTGTTGCAGGTTCCTAAAAACAGCAGTTCTGTAGAGCTGTAGATCCTCTCTGAGAGGAGTGCTGTTTTTAGGAACCTGCTACTTAAACACGAAACAAAGATTCTCTATTACAGAACTGCTGTTTTTAGGAACCTGCCACAAAAGTAATAGTCTGAAATCCTCTAAGACAGAAGAGCTGTTTTTAGGAACCTGCTACTTAAACACAAGGCAACGATTCGCCTGTCTTAGAAGACTATTACTTTTGTGGCGGGTTTCTAAAAACAGCTCTCCTGTCTTAGAGGATCTAAGACTATTCCTTTTGTGGCAGGTTCCTAAAAACAGCAGTTGTGTAATAGATAAACTTTGCCTTGTGTTTAAGTGGCAGATTCCTAAAAAACAGCTCTACAGAACTACTGTTTTTAAAAACGAGGCTGGACTTAAGTGGCAGATTCCTAAAAACAGCTGTACAGAACTACTGTTTTTAAAAACAGTAGTTCTGTAGAGCTGTTTTTAGGAACCACCTACTTAAACACGAGGCAATGATTCTCTACTACAGAACAGCTGTTTTTAGGAATTTGCCACAAAAGTAATAGTCTTGAATCCTCTAAGACAGGAGAGCTGTTTTTGGGAATGTGCCACAAAAAGGCTTATCAAAGATTCTCTATGACGGGAGTGTTGTTTTTACAAACCAGGCTGCAAAATTACAAGTCTTAGATCCTCTGTGAGAAGAGTGCTGTTTTTATTAACCTGCGACTTAAACAATAGGTAAAGATTGTCAGATATTTTTAAGAATCTGCTGCAAAAAGACTTTTCAAAGATCCTCTATATGACAGGAGCTCTGTTTTTAAGCACCTGCTGCATAAATGCAAGTCAAAATCTTCTATGACAGGAGCATCGTCTTTGAGAACCTACTCAAAATCGCAAGTCAAAGATTGTCAATATGACAGGAGGTGCGGGTTAGGCGATATTACCTGTAGAAATGTGACTTTTAGTATGAGTGATGGTGAGAAAGGTAAAGTCACCCCTCCGTTGTTTGATGCAACACAAAAGCAGCATTGGCATAAACCTTCTTTTTCTTCTACGCTAGCATGTTCATCCTCAGTCAATCCCACTCCTGTCTCGGTATTTCACCACGAGTACTGCCTCCGACTAACCAAAAAGCGTCCTTCTCATCCTCTCACCTTACACCACCCCTCCATCCCCTCGCTCGCGGTCCCTGCTTCCCAGCTGGCTTTCATCCTCCCCAGGTTAGATTACTGCAAAGCACTGCCTGTCTGCCAGCATTCCTCAAAGCTTTTCATCTCTGCTCCCATTCATCTGGAATGGGGATGGGGGGGTGTGGGGGGGTTTCTGCGGCCTTTCCGGGGCTGATGGGAAATATCCCCGCTGCTCCATCGCTGCCCACTCAAGCAGTCCCGTGCATAGGATGATGTGTACACACCAGTAAGCGTATAGTCTAAACACACGCGACGGAGCGACGCTACACAACGTAACACGAGGCTAACACATTTTTACCCAGCGAGAAGATTACGAAAGCGGCTGTCTGCCATGTTTCCCACAGACGTGTTTGTCCAAACAGTGAAAGCCGGATCATCTGCGGCAGCATCCAAACATGAAGATTCCCAGTGTGTGTTTGTGTGTGTGTGTATATCTGTGTGAGAATTACACTTCAGCAAACTTCCCAAGTTTGAGCACAACAATCACTTCTACTCTAACGTGTGCAGGTTTACGGTATCGGTGGGTGTCCGGTTTTTGTACATGCGTAGGAAACTGGGCTCCATTTCTGTTGTTATTGCTCTCTGTGAATCAACACATGCCTTTAGGCGGGGGGGTTTACCGCAGCCGCTCCTCTTGTTTTTCCCATTTCCTCGCTTCTCTGCCTCTGCTTCGTGTCCCTCTTGCGGCGTGCCGGTCATGCAATTTTGCTCCTCAGTAGGGGGAAACCACTCCTAATAGCAGAAAGCCGGTATGTTTAATAAAAAAAAAATCAAGGGACATGAGGACAGAAACGAAAAAGAAAAATGCTTTTGCAGCGGCAGGCGACATGGGAGTACACACACACACACACACACACACACACACCGAGCGCAGGAATCCACACCTGCTTATCTCTGAGGAATTGGCTGCGAGGGCTTCTCTTTTTAATTGGAAACTTTGGAGGCGACCTCATAAATCACCGCAAGTTGAAAAATAAAATATAAAATAAATCACCACCACGTGAAAGCTAGGCTTCTGTGCATGCGTGTGCCAGCAAACGTGCACGAGCGGCGGAGCACTGTATGGAACACACGCTGGTGATGGACGTATCCATACATTGATAGTCACATGATTTGATTGATACTTGATCAATAAAGTATGGATATTCATAATAAATATATTCATAATAACATTCATAATAATATTCATAATAATATTCATAATAATATTATTAATAATATTAATAATAATCATAATCATAATATTCATAATAATAAATGAAAGATGACTTATACATCTTTTAGGGTAATATGTACATGTACATGCAGGCTTTGGTGCAAAAAGGTTTGCCAGAGGTCTCCATGGCGGCACACACGAGTTGCACCACGTATCTGAATATAGTGCACTCTGCTGGGCCATGCTAGGTGGCTCCCTCCGCTCTATACTCTGGTTCTCTTGACCTCCATGGCGGCACACCAGAGTTGGACCGCGTGTCCGAAAATAGTGCACTCTGCTGGGCCACGTAAGGTGGCTCCCTCCGCTCTATACTCTGGTTCTCCTGACCTCCATGGCAGCACACTAGACTTGGACCAGGTGTCCGAATATAGTGCACTTTGCTGGGCCACGCTAGGTGGCTGACCTCCACTCTATACTCTGGTTCTCTTGACCTCCATCGCGGCACACCAGACTTGCACAGGTGTCCGAATATAGTGCACTCTGCTGGGCCACGCTAGGTGGCTCCCTCCACTCTATACTCTGGTTCTCTTGACCTCCATGGCGACACACCGGCTGCTCGGACTACGTGTCCGAATATAGTGCACTCTGCTGGGCCACGCTAGGTTTTTTCTACCGCTTATCCTCACGAGGGTCGCGGGGGTGCTGGAGCCTATCTCAGCTGTCTTCGGGCAAGAGGCGGGGTACACCCTGGACTGGTGGCCAGCCAGCCAATCACAGGGCACATATAGTCAAACAACCATTCACACTCACATTCATACCTATGGACAATTTGGAGTCACCAATTAACCTAGCATGTTTTTGGAATGTGGGAGGAAACCGGAGTACCCGGAGAAAACCCACGCATGCACGGGAAGAACATGCAAACTCCACACAGAGATTGTGGAATCGAACTCGGATCTTTTAGCTGTGAGGCCTGTGTGCTAACCACTCGTACACAGTGCAAAATGCAAAGAATGACAAAAAGTCATTGGTGTTGTAACTACAGTATCGGCCATGACACCTACACACACCGACCACGATGTTCCAGCTTACCAAAATAGTCAACAATTAAAGTTAAGATTCAATGTTATCTCTGCTACAGATGTACCTAATGTTATGTCTTGTGAGGGTACAGCGTGCCGCCCGTGCATGTGTAGAATGTCAAATATTTGCTTTGTACCCAAGCTTGGACACAGGGTTATAAATTGGTGTACAAAGGTCACTGGGGTTGTGTGACATTTGTGTGTGTGTGTGCTGCGTTCACGGGTCTGGAAAGTGTGCGGTAACAGGATCCAGGCTGATGTCTGCTCTTCCCCGTCTGGGCTCGCCATCTATTATTCACACACTCGCTGCCATTCACCGTTATATCTCATTGTTTACTAAACTTTCTGCTGGTTTTGCGGTATTTTTCTTTGAGCGTGTGTGCATCCTTATCTCCGAGGGAGTCACTCACAGACCTCAGTGAGCTACACTGCCGTGCTGGTAAACAAGCTGGAAATTAGTATTGACCACACAGAAGAAGCCAGACTGATAAGCAGGAAGAGACAGACAGAGACTACATGGGGATTTTTTTTTTTTTTTTTTTTTTTGGGAGGGGGGGTTCAAAGTCATGGCCTCACCTTGATGTCAATAGTTCATTATCAGGACTCGTCTTCTTCAGCATCCTGTCTGAATTTGCTGCTGATTGATGCTCTGATGAAGATAGACTTGTCGCTATCACACACAGCTTGGAGGGGGTGGGGTAAAGGGGGGGGGGGGGGTCTCGGGGTATGTTTAGGACGCTGATCAAAGTCCATCAGCAGGCTACATCAGAAGAGCTCTGATTCACACGAGATTCCCATCCAGGTCATCATGGGTCAGGAATCCCAGTCTCCAAGGGGTCGGGATGTTCACCCCCCCCCCCCCCCCATCTTACCGTTGTTGCGTTCACGGGCAGCACATTGTTTTCTTTGACATTTTTTAGTCTGCTTTGTGTTGAGATTGTTGCTGGAAAGTTGGAGAATGTGAACGTTGCATCTTCCAAGCCAGTAACTCACATTTTGACATATTTATTACTTGTCTTCTGTACGTACCGTATCTCATGACTCAGCATTTTTATTATATTTATATCCATCTCCTCGAGGGACACGAGCGTAGAAAAGAATATATACTACAGAACAAAAATAAAAGCAACACTCAATTGACAATTAGTTAAAACTGTTGCGCAATCAGGGGCTGCACGGCGGTCGAGGGGATAGTAAACATATACTGGCATACAAGATGTACACTGACTACTCTCAAGCATATTTGAGCACCTCGTACTTTGATACGTGACAAAAATAAAATAATTTTTTTTAATAAAAAAACTATATATAAAAAAATACAAAATAAAATTTACATAAATATTGATGATAATAAAAATTTAAATAAATAAAAAAACATTATGTCATTGTATGCTCATATCATCTCATACTTTGATACGTGACAAAAAATTTTTAAAAAATGAAATAAAAAAAACTATATATAAAAAAAATACAAAAAAATATAAAATAAAATACAAAATAACAATTTATATAAATATTAATATTAAGAAAAATTTAAATAAATAAAAAAACATGATGTCATTGTATGGTCATATCATCTCGTACTTCAGTACATGACAAAAATAAAATTAATTTGTTTTTTGATAAAAAAAACTATATACAAAAAATAAAAAAATACAAAATAAAAATAAAATACAAAATAAAAATTGATATGAATATTAATATTATTAAAAATTAAAATTAAAAAAACATTATGTCATTGTATGGTCATATCATCTCGTAATAAAAAATAAAAATGAAAAATAAAAAAATCTTAAACTATATTATGAAAGCAGGAAGTGAACAAATGTAACAGTTACTGATTGTAAAAGTACCAGATGGAGGGGTAGGATTTAATAAGCTGTGCTTCTTCCTACTCCTTTTGGACATGTGGAACTGTGAACTGATTATGTGATGCATTCAATTGTAATCTGATGCATGTTCAAATGAAATAAAACCATTTCTATATTTATGTCTAAGTCCCTTATACTGTAGCGAGTAGACTATCTGTACGCTGCCATGACTCAATCCTTAGACTGCTGATTCTCAACACAATGTTGCTGATTTGCTGCCGGTTAGACTCCAGGGAGGGTGAACATGTTGACTTGTTTAATGGCCCCCCAAAGCCTTTTAACTTGCACACAGTGGCCCCGGCGGCCACAAAAAAATATATAATAGCTTGTGCGCGCCGTTCTCGGAGCACGGCCACCAGGTTGCCGCACTAATAGAGACGCACTTGCTGCCTCAAATTAGGCCCTGCACCCTCCTCCGTGGAGTCCTTGAGGCCCAGGCGGGGGCTAGCCGCTGCAAACCGTGACTCTTACCGGGGGTAAAGAAGAGACGAAATAATTGGCTTGAAAAGAAAAATGTGAATATCAGTTTTTTCCCAGGCGGGTTGGATATTTGTCAGCACCAAATGAGGCTCCTCAAGGGGGGAGGGGGGGGGGGGGGGGGCGCTACCTGTCGCCTGTAACATCCTGCTGTGACTCTAATGAGATAGTAAAATAGGAATAGTATGGAAAGAGACAGACACTGGAAAGTGATGAAATTGTGTGGATTGCTTTGAAAGTAAAGGAATTAATTCCTGTACTTCCCGTTCTTCCCGTCCAACAATGCTTTTATGAGCTGGGAAGCATGAAAACGCCAGGAAAACATGCCAAAGTTTGCATTTGGCACAATGAAACATATCGATTTTGTTCGGAAAAGAGTCCACACGAGGCGACGAGACGACGGTCTACGTAGTGGTTAGTGCACAGACCTCACAGCTAGGAGACCAGGGTTCGATTCCAACCTCGGGCATCTCTGTGTGGAGTTTGCATGTTCTCCCCGTGCATGCGTGGGTTTTCTCCGGGTACTCCGGTTTCCTCCCACATTCCAAAAAACATGCTAGGTTAATTAGCGACTCCAAATTGTCCATAGGTATGAATGTGAGTGTGAATGGTTGTTTGTCTATATGTGCCCTGTGATTGGCTGGCCACCAGTCCAGGGTGGTAATGAATGAAGCCCGCACGTTCATTCATTCATTCATTCATTCATTCATTTTCTACTGCTTTTTCCTCACAAGGGTCACGGGGGTGCTGGAGCCTATCCCGGCTGTCTTTGGGCGAGAGGCGGGGTACACCCTGGACTGGTGGCCAGCCAATCACAGGGCACATATAGACAAACAACCATTCACACTCACATTTGGAGTCGCCAATTAACCTAGCATGTTTTTGGAATGTGGGAGGAAACCGGAGTACCCGGAGAAAACCCACGCATGCACGGGGAGAACATGCAAACTCCACACAGAGATGGGCCGAGGGTGGAATTGAACCCTGGTCTCCTAGCTTCGAGGTCTGCGCACTAACCGCTTGGCCACCGTGCCGCCCATTCCTGCACGTGATTCAGTCAAAACCAGAGTAGGACCGCGTTCCCGACGCTCCCAGGCAGCAATAGCAGGGAGACCTGCCACTCACCCTTCTGAAGACGAGGATGGGGGGCGGGGGGGGGGGGGTAGGAACGAGTGAAGAAGCCTCCAGACACTTGTCCCCTTTCACGTCCGACACCGTCATCCCTCGGAGCCACATCTCCCCACATCTCGTCTCAGCAGGATGGTGGTGGATAAGGTTAGATAAGCGAGCCTTTAATGCCATGGCGGTCAGTCAGCGAGCCGGGTGGTGCCCCTACGGCGCTTTCACACGCGGTGTCACATCCCCCAAAATGACAGGTGATGGACACCTGTGTCGGAAAACATAAGTTGCCTCCCAATTTAAATTGTTTTTTTTTTTTTTTCTCCACCTCTTTCCGGCGGCCCGGTCTAAATAAGACCAAGAGCCATAAAGGTCATGTTTTCCAGCTTCGGCAATGCTGCAGTGACATTTCCGTGATATTGGAAAAACATGGGAGGGAAACATTCATTAACTTCCTGCTGTGTGGAAGACAGGAAACAGACACAGTCAAGCTTTTTACCACCATGTTTAAAATTGGAAGAAACTACATTGGACATTAGGCACACGGTGGCACGGTGGCAACACAGTCCAGGTCTAAGCTCCAGTATACCATAGCGACGTAAAACATAGATGGACATTCATGCGCTAATACCTTCATATTAACGACCAATCATGCAAGCATCTTCCCTGAAGCTAACACGTAATCGTTCCAGAAATGACTGACATTGATCCCGGGATTTTTCAGGGAAGCAGGACACATTTTGGCAATCAGACATCCTCCCATTGTATCGCTGTCGGAATGAATAGAAAGGCGTGAAGAGACACCGTTGTGGCTTCCCGTCACAGCCGGTGTTCCTTTTGATTGACAGGCTGCGTTCAGGTTGACAAAGACGCACGGAACAGTGGCTGGTTGTTTTGGTGAGGAAGGGGGAGGGGCTACTGTACGATGATGCTGCCAAAAGCAGCTGATATCAGGATGTTGGTTGCTGTTGGGATTCATCAAAGTAATGCGACTTATGTACGTATGTTAATACGTATGTTTTTTTCTACCTAATTATGCATTTTTACCTTTGTGCGACTTATACTCCAGTATGACTTATGTATGTTTTTTTCTGCCTAATTATGCATTTTTGGCATTGTGCGACTTATACTCCAGTGTGACTTATGTATTTTTTTTTCTACCTAATTATGCATTTTTGGCCTTGTCGGACTTATACTCCAGTGCGACTTATGTATGTTATTTTCTACCTAATTATGCATTTTTGGTCTTGTCGGACTTATACTCCAGTGTGACTTATGTATGTATTTTTTTTTACCTAATTATGCAGTTTTGGCCTTGCGCGACTTATACTCCAATGCGACTTACATATGTTTTTTTCTACCTAATTGTGCATTGTTGGCCTTGTGCGACTTATACTCCAGTGCAACTTATGTATGATTTTATTTCTACCTAATTATGCATTTTTGGCCTTGTGCAACTTATACTCCAGTGTGACTTATGTATGTTTTTTTCTACCTAATTATGCATTTTTGGCCTTGTGTGACTTATACTCCAGTGCGACTTATGTATGTTTTTTTCTACCTAATTATACATTTTTGTGCGACTTATGTATGTTTTTTTCTACCTAATTATGCTTTTTTGGCCTTGTGCGACTTATACTCCGGTAAACTTCGGTAGTTCAACCCCAGCTTTTATAGGCTTAATTTTTCTGCAGGCTTCAGTGTTTCCCACAGGACTGCAATCTATTTGTGGTGTGGGGTTGGGTCTCATAATGTGGGGGGGAGATAAAAGTGAGCAGCCTGTGACGTAGGAGCCCACAGCAGTACGAGCAATTTGTGTTTTCATGCAAGCCTGTAAAAAGATAGGTCAAAGTTCCTGGAGGTCACTAGACCAGACCAGGGGCCTCATCTATAAAAATGTGTATGTAATATCCGTTCGTCCGGACAAAAATATTCAACCCCATAAAAAGCAGCCTATGCTCACATTCATATAACTCTGCGTCACGTTACACCCTTTCCACGCTTCCACTTCACCATAGAAGTTCAACGCAAAGTGACTCATGAATCCTTGATCGCATCGGGATCACAGCTGCTGGGAAGACAACAGGATCGCCGTTAGCACTGGAAACAATGCAGAAAGTTGACTTATATTACATGATATTATTATGTATTGTTTATATTATAGTATCGAACAAAAAGGCTTTTGTGTTTCACATGTGGATGTGTTCATACCAGGGTTAGCGTATAGTATATCGCTCCATGTTCGCCTCATCGAATTCACATCCCAATGCTCCAGTTATTGTTTGGTTTCCCAGTCTTGCAAGCGGAGCCTGTGGCAAATTGATTCCATGCAAGTGCGCTTAGTTTGCAATGTGTTCCTTTTTTTTCCGCTGCCAAATTGTGCAACACAGCTAGAGTGCAGTCCTGTGGCTTTCACACCGGAATGGCTTCCCCTCTTCTTCTCTATCACGCCTTCTGCTTGCCGCAGAGAGGGAGATGAAACAGACATTTTTATTTGTTTCATTAAAAAAAAAAAAACGACCATCTGCACAAGTGCGGATCAGTATGCCACGCATTCTGCACTTTAAATAATTCCAGTCTTGGAAAAATCCTATTGTTTTTTTTTTGTTGTTATACTCATTGCCACTGGGGGGGGGGGGGGGGGGGGGGGTAAAGTTGACATCTAACGCACATACCCCTCCCGATGCCAATGTTTGTGTTTGTGTGAAACGTTACTAGGCGTGCAGATCTCTCACCTTCCCGCCGCAAGATGAAGTCGGTATTGGCGGCCCCTATTGTGTCGCGCTAATGTGATAGCGGAGATTAGCATTGTAATCCATTTAGCATAGAAGCGGCTAATCCCCTTCATTGGCGCTGAAAAGGAATCAGATAATGCCGGCTACCACCGCGGCGGCTGCCTTTATGGCTTTGAGGCGCTAACTTAAGGATATATTCGTAATTATGACGGTGGCGACACCCAAAACCGCTGACTGAGAGCGTGTAATTAATCATAACGGGACTCACCCGTCGTCGCCGCCATCTGCTTCCCATCCAATTATCTTTGCTCTTTACCTGTGAAGCCCACAGCGCTGAGGAGCGCGTTTAACCAGGCTCTGCTTCACACAACTATCGCGCACGAGTGCTGAAAGTTAATCGAGTGTCCGAAAAGTTCGAAAAACTCCAAGTCGTCAATCCCCGACAAATCCACAGAAAGACTCAATCCTTCAGACAAACCTCTGTTGTTGTCAAGTTGCCGCAACCGTGGTTCCTAATGTCTTACGTTCTGTTTTTCTTCCCCCCAGATACGAGTGGACGGCTCCTCGAGGGCGCTGCAGTACGAGACGGTACAGGTGGTGGAAAGCGGACCCATCCTGCGCGATATGGCCTTCTCTTCCGACCACCACTACCTCTACGTCATGTCTGAGACCCAGGTTGGACACATGCACACATGTGCACGAATGCTGCTTCCTCAGCAAGGAACATTTGATGACAATATATTACAAATATACTTCAGAGTAGTTGCTGTAGGCAGACGTTATTTTCTAAGAGCAAGAGAATTGCCGACAGTCAAGTATTAGGGTGCATGAGTGCTGCCGGCACTGGGCGAACATGAATCCCAGCACTGAAATATCGTTACTTGCGACACCCGAGTCATTTGAGACATGTTTTTCTGAACGTACATCACCACTGCGACATAGCTGGCAACACCTCACAGTTGGTGGAATTCACTTCTTTCTGCCGGCAGCACTCATGCAGCCCCAGAAAGCGGACCCATCCTGCACGACATGGCCTTCTCTTCCGACCACCACTACCTCTACGTCATGTCTGAGACCCAGGTTGGACACATGCGCACGAATGCTGCTTTCTCAGCAAGGAACATTTGATGACAATATACTACTAATATACTTTAGAGCAGTTGCTGTAGGCAGCCGTTATCGATACTTCCGACACCCGAGAGAATTGCCGACAGTCAAGTATGGGGATGTCAGGGTGCATGAGTGCTGCCGGCACTGGGCGAACATGAATCCCAGCACTGAAATATCGATACTTGCGACACCCGAGTCATTTGAGACATGTTTTTCTGAATTCACTTCTTTCTGCCGACAGTCAAGTTTCAGGGTGCATGAGTGCTGTCGGCATTGGGCGAACATGAATCCCAGCACTGAAATATCGATACTTGCGACACCCGAGTCATTTGAGACATGTTTTTCTGAATTCACTTCTTTCTGCCGACAGTCAAGTTTCAGGGTGCATGAGTGCTGTCGGCATTGGGCGAACATGAATCCCAGCACTGAAATATCGATACTTGCGACACCCGAGTCATTTGAGACATGTTTTTCTGAATTCACTTCTTTCTGCCGACAGTCAAGTTTCAGGGTGCATGAGTGCTGCCGGCACTGGGCGAACATGAATCCCAGCATGCACTGTGACTGAAATATCGATACTTCCGACACCCGAGTCATTTGAGACATGTTTTTCTGAACGTACGTCACCACTGCGACATAGCTGGCAACACCTCACAGTTGTTGGAATTCACTTCTTTCTGTCGACAGTCAAGTATCAGGGTGCACGAGTGCTGCCGGCACTGGGCGAACATGAATCCCAGCATGTACTCTGACTGAAATATCGATACTTCCGACACCCGAGTCATTTGAGACATGTTTTTCTGAACGTACATCACCAATGCGACATAGCTGGCAACACCTCACAGTTGTTGGAATTAACTTCTTTCTGCTGACAGTCAAGTATGAGGGTGCATGAGTGCTGCCGGCACTGGGTGAACATGAATCCCAGCATGTACTGTGACTGAAATATCGATACTTCCGACACCCGAGAGAATTGCCGACAGTCAAGTATGGGGACATCAGGGTGCATGAGTGCTGCCGGCACTGGGCGAACATGAATCCCAGCACTGAAATATCGATACTCGCACCACCCGAGTCATTTGAGACATGTTTTTCTGAACGTACATCACCACTGTGACATCGCTGGCAACACCTCACAGTTGTTGGAATTCACTTCTTTCTACCGGCAGCACTCATGCAGCCCCAGACTATAACACAACCGCCACCAAAGACCATTTTCTCGCTCGTTGTTACGGTCCCCGCTGCCAGCTATTTAGGCAAATAATGTCTCATTTACATAGTATTGTCCCTTGAGGGGTGGACGCACTTGAATAAAGACCTCAGTTTTTTGGATACTGTTTTGTCATGCAATCCAATTATCAGTCTTGCAAATCTGTTAACCAGCAATTATGTCCCTTCTTCCGCTCCTCTTAGCATCCGTAATTGGTCTGGGAGAAGAATATTGCATTAAAATGATTACCATTTCTCAATTTTCTTTCCCCGTTTGTGGTAAATTCCCTCACGTCCCGCCACTTTAATTAGCGTATATTGAAAAATAAACACTAAGTGATTGTTGCTGTCCAGCTGGGCTGAGGGAGTGGCTTCCGAGTAATTAGTCTATTAGCCCAGTTAGAACGCAGACCTTCATTAAGTGTTTTGGGTCGAGGAATTCTCACATGTATACAAATAATAATAATAATAATATTAATAATATTAATCATACTGAAGTCACCCGAATAAAGGCTTTTGTAGTAATGATCCCCTACCTGAGCCATTATCAATAGTCCGAGGCTCCCTGCTGTGTCGGGGCCTGGGACCATGGATCTAGGACTTTTAAGATGTTACACGGGAGAGAAGAAGCGAGCAAACCACAACAGGAGGTCGAGAACAGAGCAGGTCGATTAGGATCCTCCCCCGCTGTTCTTGCACACCCTTGGAACGTCCTCTTTGGATGTGAGGCCGGCAGGAAGGGGAGCTTGTAGGTGTGTAGGGAGAGAGACCGTCCATGCATCCATATCATGCCAGATATTAGCTGAGGCTCAGAGCTAACCTGTTTGATAGTCAAACGCCCACTGCAATATAGAATATGTGTTCATAAATTGAGTATTGAGCATGTTTACACGTCAACACAAAGGCGCTAATTTCCTCCAGTCTCTGGAACCTCACTCCGTTTGTCGATTTTTATTATGGTTGTCATGTCCAGCTTGTTGTCGTGTTAGTTTTGTATTAGTTGCTGCAAGTAAGAGCTTGTAGTTGTGTTGAGAGAGTGACTATCCATGCATCCATATCATGCCAGATATTAGCTGAGGCTCAGAGCTAACCTGCTTGATCGTCAAACGCCCCCTGCAATTTCGAATATGTGTACATAAATTGAGTGTTGAGCATGTTTACATGTCAAAACAAAGTCGCTAATTTCCTCCAGCCTCTGGAACCTCACTCCGTTTGTACATTTTTATTATGGTTGTCATGTCCAGCTTGTCCTGTTAGTTTTGTATTAGTTGCTGCAAGTAAAAAGTGTGTTGCTCAACTTCCTTCTGACGTGTTAACCACTCCCCCACCGTGCAGCCGTAACCCAACTCCATGAGCCAAATATTACTGCCGCTTGTAGCGCTGCCTCACCTTCACAGTATAAGCTGTTGCTCAGAAAAGTGCGCTCATGAGACTCAATTATTTATATCCCGTGTAGCAAATGCAGATCTGTAAGTGTGAATTATTGAAAATGTGTACGATAGTGCAAGCGAGATCGTTCAAAGTTTTTTTTTTTTCTTTCCTCTCTCCCCCGAGCGAAATCCGACAACTAATATGAGGCAGCATCAAAGATGCTTAGTATCAGCATTCTTTAATTTGGCAGTGGCGGCTTAGTTGTCTTATGAAGGTGTTTAGATGTGGCGTCCCAGTTCTGGGTTTCCGTCTGCAGTGGTGGTCTAACGAGGAAGCGTGTGCAATGGAGCTAACTCAAAGCTGCAAGTTTTACCTTTTGTCCTCCCTCTAATGGTCTGTCATTCTTCCTTCTGCAGATAGCGCTAACACTTTCACGCATTAACACTTCAAAGTGTTAATGCAGGAGAGCTTTATGAGGCTGCAGAATGTCTGACTCAACAGAGATGAAGGTCATTGTCCGGATATTTTATGGTGACAGTGTCCAAAAGTCTTTGTTTTTTTTTAGGAGGCATGTCACAGTCTCACAAGGTCAAAACTCACACATTTGGGCATGAATAGAACCAGAAAATACATAAGAAAACATGTGAATATGGAATATGTATATATATTGTAAAAATAAGAACAAGTTGGATTAGCTGACATCTCTAGCACCGGGAACTCCATTTATCATTTAATGATTGTGTGGATTTTTGTACGGTACATTTTGTTAGTTTGCTATTGATATGCCTCAGGCCAGATATTAGCTTCCTTCATAACACATCCTTTGAGCGGCGAGATTAATTACGATTGATTTTTGCTATGAGTAACAACTAAGGGGCAGAACTGAAGCTCAGAGCAAATCTGCTTGACAGCGAAATGCACAAATCCAATACAAAAGAATAACTGCATACTTTTCTATGAGATATTGCGAAATAAGAGCATGTCAGCATTGTACAACGGCAATGAAGTTGCTAACAACTCTAGTATTGGGAGCCTCGCTCCATGTATCCTTTGTAGATAGATGATTGTGTGGATATTTGGTCGGTACTACAAATTTATTTAACAGCTTCCTTCAAGTCACTGTTCTTTGAGGGGCAAGATAATAAAAACTATTAACAACCAATATAAGACACAACTATAGTGCAGAGCTGAGGCTCAGAGCTAAAGCACATGATAGAAGTGCAATGCAATAAAGTACACACTATTTACTGTTGAGCATGCTTACATGTGGACGCAGGTGTCTACAAAGGAACCTCATGCCAAAAGCATGTCAACAAATGTAATGAAGTTGCTAACTGGTAACCTCACATTGTGTGCATTTTCCTTTTGTGTCTCACGCCGGCTATTAGCTTCTTAGTGGAGAAACAAATAAAAGCGACTGATATCCTGAAGGTGACACAACAAAAGTGCAGAATTGAGGCTCAGAGCTAACTTGCTTGATAATTGAATGTGTAATTACATAGAGTAGGCCCACACTAGTTATTGTAGAGCATGTGGACGCGTGTCTCTACAAAGGCGCTAACCTCTTAAGCATTGGGAACCTCATGCCAAAGAGCATGTCAACAAATGTGATGAAGTTGCTAACTGGTAACCTCAAATCCAATCAATCGTCGCAGAAAGCCAAAAGCGTTAACACAAAACATGTTTTTGTACTTTGTACTATTAAAATTATAGTTTTACATGCAGAAATGCGTTGATGCGGCATCTGCGGTGATGCGGATTCGGCATCTGTCCATGGTGGTGAAGACGAAACCGAGAGGCAAAGCTCTCAATTTACCGGATGATATACTGTATGTTCCTACTTTCACCTATGGTCATCAGCTTTGGTTGGCTGGGCTCCCCCCACCCCCCTCCCCCTTACAGATACAGTGACAAGCACTGTCTTCCAGTAGAACCAGCATTGTGGGGAACCAGACGAGGCGACTCAGGCATCTTAAATCTATTAAATTCGACTGTGCAAGGTGTTCTTATAGGATCTCTTGTGCAATACTGCAACAACAAACCCCTCCTATCTCTCGCTTCCTTGTTACTATGGCGGCCGATGCTGCAAGGTGACGGGCGTGCAATTAATAAGAGGTAATTTAGTTAAACGTACGTGTGTATGTAATGTACCAATAAACCCCGCCGTGCCAGTAAAGCACGTGCAGCGCCACGTCTCCAATTACATATCTCACGGTTATGCTCATTACTGCCAGCGGATGGGTTACAATCAAAGAGAATTATTATTTATATGCACAGCGATGGATGGGAATAGTAATGGACAACCTGCTGGGGAAGCTGCACTTCCATTAGCCTTGGCTTAGTGTCGTACGCACATTAAAGGTTTTCTACTCGACGTCCCGACGCGGGACACCTCGGCGTCACGCCTGATGTGGCGCTCGATCCGTCATATCGTGAAGTGGCTTAGCGGCAGCTGCAGGTGTAATATTGTTTTCACTTGACGTCCTCAAAAGGTCAAAAGGAGGAAGCCATCTATTGCCGGACCGTCAAGGCATGACAAACGATCGGGACGCAATCAATCGTTTTCATTTATCACTCCGCTCAAAGGGCGATGACCTGAAGGGAGCGGATATTCACCCACACTCTCACTTGCTAAACAAACCACAAAAATCAACAAAAACATTAAGAAAGGAGTGAGGTTCCCTGGGCGTGAGAAGTTAGCGCCTTTGTAGAGACACGCGTCCACATGCTCTACAATAACTAGTGTGGGCCTACTCTATATAATTGCACATCCAATTATCTTGCAAGTTAGCTCTGAGCCTCACTTCTGCACTTTTGTTGTGTCTCCTTTCCGATATCAGTTGCTTTTATTTATTTGTCCGCTAAGGGAGCTAATAGCCGGCGTGAGACACAAACGGAAAATGCACACAATCTACCAAAGCTACATACATGGAGTGAGGTTACCAGTTAGCAACTTCATTACATTTGTTGACATGCTCTTTGGCATGAGGTTCCCAAGGCTTGAGAGATTAGCGCCTTTGTCGAGACATGCGTCCACATGCTCTACAATAACGAGTGTGGGCCTACTCTATATAATTGCATATCCAATTATCTAGCAAGTTAGCTCTGAGCCTCAGTTCTGCACTTTTGTTGTGTCTCTTTTCGGATATGAGTTGCTTTTATTTATTTCTCCGCTAAGGAAGCTAATAGCTGGCGTGAGACACCAAAGCTACATACATGGAGTGATGATGTAATGATATAATTGTAGACTCTAAATACTCAATTAGTGTGAATGGTTGTTTGTATATACAGTATGTGCCCCACAATGGGCTAGCGACCCACCACATTTTTTTTTTACCCTTGTCTGTGCCTTGCTACTAAAATGATAAGTGAGGGAATTCTAAGCGTCACGCGCCGTCGTCTGTTGTGATGGCGGCGAGGGCACGGTGCAGACAAAGGGCGCACTGGGTCGTTTCGCCAACAAAATCCCTCTCTTTGTTTTCTGTATTTTTGATAAGAAAATGTTGAATGAATGATATCGCCACTCATGTGACCTCAAGTGGGCACATCTGCCACCCGACCAAGTGTTAAATGATAAAGATACCACGCCATTGTTCCGTCTCGCCGCTCTCCGCATAACTAAACATTGGCCTTCACTTGGAGCGCATCAGGTTGGATCTTCTTTATCTCATGCAAATAAGCCTCGGCACAGCAAGGGTGGGGGGCGGGGAATTGGGGGGGGCGGGCATAAAGCACCAGTTGCTTCCTTGCTCTCCCAGCGCTCTTATTGTTTTTTCGCTCCACTTTGACAAGGAGATACAAACATACGCCCCGCCGCCCCCCGTGCACAAGTCTATCACACACACACGGCGCGGTGTAGTTTCCACAGTCGGGTGTCGTCTGTGACAGCGTGTGTGAATGAATCACCTTGAAATTTTGGGCTTGCGAGGCGAGCCGGAGAGCATTGATCTGGCATGATTTTAGGGAAGAGATATAGTTGGCATCCAACTGTCCAGCAAGTTACAGGCTGTGCTTTACAGATAGCGTGATAGAGCCGTACTGCACTGGCATGTCGGAGCGCTCGACTTCCTCTACCTGCGTAACTCCTGTACCTTCTTATTCTTATTGACGTGAGTTTGGATGTGCATTTATACATGAAATCATCAATCACTATGCTATAACCAGAATGGGTTATGGGATGATGCGTAGTCCAAATTGTTTTTGTGTGTCTGTAGCTTTAATACTAATGAGCTGTGTTCGTCCACGCCACTATCTACTTGTTTCCAATTGGTTCAATCCCAAAGGGTTGACAAAAAACACAGCAGTATGAATCTAATTAATCCATTCCAGACACCAAAAATGTATAAAAAAGTATATTTTGACATGCAGAAATGGGTGCTTTGTTTGTATCATCCATCAATCCGTCCATCCATCCATCCATCCATCATATCCCTCCATCCAACCATCCATCAATCCATCCATCAAATCCATCCATCAATCCATCCATCAAATCCATCCATCCATCAATCCATCCATCCATCCATCTATCCATCCAACCATCCATCCATCCATCCATCCATCCATCCATCATCCATCCAACAAACCATCCATCCATCTATCTATCTATCCATCCATTCATCCATTCATCCAACCATCCATCCATCCATCCATCCAACAAACCATCCATCAATCCATCAATCCAACCATCCATTCATCCATTCATCCATCCATCCATCCAACCATCCATCATCCATCAATCCATCCATCCATCCATCTATCAATCCATCAATCCATCCAACCATCCAACCATCCAACCATCCAACCATCCATCCATCCATCTATCCATCCAACAAACCATCCATCAATCCAACCATCCATTCATCCATTCATCCATCCATCCATCCATCCATCCAACCATCCATCATCCATCAATCCATCCATCCATCCATCTATCAATCCATCAATCCATCAATCCATCCAACCATCTAACCATCCAACCATCCAACCATCCAACCATCCAACCATCCATCCATCCATCTATCCATCCAACAAACCATCCATCAATCCAACCATCCATTCATCCATTCATCCATCCATCCATCCATCCATCCATCCATCCATCCATCCATCCAACCATCCATCATCCATCAATCCATCCATCCATCCATCCATCAATCCATCCAACCATCCATCCATCCATCCATCCAACAAACCATCCATCAATCCAACCATCCATCCATCCATCAATCCATCCATCCATCCATCCATCTTCTCCCGCCTATCTGAGATTGGATTGGAGGGGGTGGGCAAACTACGGCCCCGGGGGCCACATGCGGCCCACCAAGCATTTTAATCTGGCCCCCCAGTTACTTTCTAAGTATTTCAACTTTTAAAAACTGTTGAGGGAAATTTTAGACAAAACTGTAGCGTATGAAAACTGCGGTTTGAGTGCTAAAGTTATAGTCGCCGTAGCGAACTAACAAATAGTCTGAATTTTATTTTATTTTAAGATCTGTAGCGAAGCCTTCAAAGAAACTGTTCCTCACAAACAAGTGATGGATATGCCATGTTTTGACCTTTAACCCTTGTTTCTGGTGCTCTTCTGCAGCTTTCGAGGATGCCGGTGGAAGCCTGTGGTCAGTACTCCAGCTGCAGCGAATGCCTGGGCTCAGGAGACCCTCACTGCGGCTGGTGTGTCCTGCACAACACGTGAGTACGGCATGCGACCACAGCCGCACCGACGCTCTCATTAAAGGCAATTTGTACACTAAACCGTTCGCTATCTTGCCTATCCTCGATTCAACTCCGAGCGCGTCCATCCAGCCGTCGCCGACTTTTCCATCTGTCGCAAGCGCGCACATTCGCACTCCCCGCCAGCTGTCAAACTCCAAGATGGGAGTCGAGATGGTGTCTGACGTGGGAGAGGAGGCGAGAGCGCTTGATTTCCCACTCGGCTGTAAATTGAAAATGGCTTTCTCGTGTCAGTGCTAGCCCTCTGGGGTAGGGCATGTGTGCGAGGCTCCATGTTGGAGCCCCGTATTTAGCACCTTCGTCCCTGCTGGCGCTGTGAGGACGTGGCTGAGGGGAACATATTGACCGAAAAAGTGCAAGGTGCGAGTAAAAAAAGAAGGATCGGGAAGGTAGACGAGGATGTGTGAACGATTTTTAGTCTCTTTTGCAAGAAATTGTAATTGTAATGGTAATGGTAATGGTTTAATTTCATTTGAACATGCATCAGATTACAATTGAATGCATCCCATAATCAGTTCACAGTTCCACATGTCCAAAAGGAGTAGGAAGAAGCAAAGCTTATTAAATCCTACCCCTCCATCTGGTACTTTTACAATCAGTAACTGTTACATTTGTTCACTTCCTGCTTTCATAATATATATTTTTTAATTTGTTTTATTTTTTAATGTATTTTATTAATTTGTATTTATTTATTTATTTTGTCACATACTCAAGTAATGGTAATGGTTTAATTTCATTTGAACATGCATCAGATTACAATTGAATGCATCCCATAATCAGTTCACAGTTCCACATGTCCAAAAGGAGTAGGAAGAAGCAAAGCTTATTAAATCCTACCCCTCCATTTGGTACTTTTACAATCAGTAACTGTTACATTTGTTCACTTCCTGCTTTCCTTAAATGTAATTTTAGTTTTTTTATTTAATTTAATTTAAAAATTTAAAAAAAAATTCATTATATTATATTATTATTTTTTATATTAATATTAATTAAATTATTAATTTATATATTTTTTTAATTTATAATTATTTAAAATATATTTTGTATTTTTTTGTCATGTATCAAAGTACGAGCTGAATTATGAATTATCCTTACTGACCATTTTTTTTGCAGTACATTTAGCGAGTGAAGATTTGCTTTTATAGTTATTAGCCCATATTTCCACACAATAAGTAAGATATGGTAGAACCAAATTGTAGGATACTTTTAAACATTTACAAAACCTCCAACAACAGCGTAATTTAATAGATCATAATTGCACATTGAGTTGAAGAATTACAGTAATTAGGGCTTGGATGGCCCCCAGGAGGGTTATATATAGAGTTAGCTTGTTTGTAATGCTGCACATTTTAGAGCATGATAGGCGTGTGTGTGTGTGTGTGTGTGTGTGTGTGTGTGTGTGTGTGTGCTCGTATGTGTGTGTTCAAGGCCATTAACGCCCTGGACATCCAGCAAATGGGTGTCCACAGATTGCCCTGTCACACTTTAGCCTGATAGAATCTGCCTCAGCCGTCTCCTCTCTCACACACACACACACACACACACACACACACACACACACACACACACACACACACTAAAATCAATTCCATCAAACCCATCCCAAAGAGTATTTGCTTATTATAGGCCAGATACTAATTGCAATAAGGCTACCTTATACCTGCGGGTATACAATACTAGTAATTGTGCTGCTACTACACTAGTTCTTCCGAAGAGTAGAATTTAAATGTGTATGATGGAAGTGGCCGCAGGGAGCCATCCGGATAGCAATTATTAAGCTATCACGGCATTAGCATCGCTTCCCGGGCCCTTAAATGTGCTATCAAAGTGCAAACGGCTGATGGTCTTAACACCCGTGCTAAATGCGATGATAATGCAACTTGTGGAAATGTGGCTTCCAATCTGTCTGCCTGTCACGCTTGACGGGAGCCTTGACGGCCTAGTTAGCCGCTCGCACTGACTGACAGCTGACAGATTGGCATTACTGGAGGTGGTGTATCCGCCACGGAGCGTATGGGCTCCTCGCAGAGAGTCCTCGGGTGAGTTTGCATACAAAAAGTAGGTAAAAGTCTTTATACTGGACTCACAACCTCCACTAGACTTGATGTTTGCTAAATACAAGGTGCTATATGATGTGCTATATATATATCACTATATTGACAGTTACTATGGTACCCATTATGTCATTGGATGCTCATATCACCTTGTACTTCGGTACGTGACAAAATTAAAAAAAAAAAATTAAATTCAAAAAATTAAAAAATACATTTATAATTTATAAGTACCAGATGGAGGGGTAGGATTTAATAAGCTTTGCTTCTTCCTACTCCTTTTGGACATGTGGAACTGTGAACTGATTATGTGATGCATTCAATTGTAATCTGATGCATGTTCAAATGAAATTCAACCATTACAATTACCATTACCATTACTTCAGTATGTGACAAAAATAAATAAATAAATACACAAATTAAAAAATAATAAAAAATAATAAAATACATTTAATTAAAAAAATTTTTAATTAGATTAGGAAAGCAGGAAGTGAACAAATGTAACAGTTACTGATTGTAAAAGTACCAGATGGAGGGGTAGGATCGTACTTTGGTACATGACAAAAAAATTAACATTTTAAATAATTATAAATAATTATAATTAATTATAATAATTATGAATTAATATAAATTAATAATTCAATTAATATCAAAATAATTATAATATAATGTTATATTAATATTAAGTATTTTAATTAAATTAAAGTGAAAAAAATGTAAATGATATTAGGAAAGCAGGAAGTGAACAAATGTAACAGTTACTGATAATAAAAGTACCAGATGGAGGGGTAGGATTTAATAAGCTTTGCTTCTTCCTACTCCTTTTGGACATGTGGAACTGTGAACTGATTATGGGATGCATTCAATTGTAATCTGATGCATGTTCAAATGAAATTAAACCATTACCATTAACATAATGAAAGACACAGGGTTTACAAATCAAACCCCATGGCCCTAAAAAACAGTTGTTAAAGTCCTTCAGTGTACTTGTACTCATTGTACACAATGACCACTGAGTTCGGTCTGGTCCAGACTAAAAAAAAAAAATGTAGACTGGTCTGGAAGCAGCTGAGTCTGACATGCAAAGCAAGCTTGGAGGGCGGTGGAGTTTGCATCCATCCAAAGTCAAAGCAAGGAGGCACTTTTGAGTGCTTGTCAGCATCTCCTGTTGATTTCCTCCCATGCACTATTGATTGCCTTCCCTTTCCCTGTTCTTCCCTGGGCTCTTCTGGCCAATCTATAGAGTAAATAAAGCCTATGCTGATAGAGAGCAGGGCACAGGAGAGAGGCCGCTTATTTTCAAGGTTGATTGGATACAACACAACTTTCCAAGAAGAGGACTTTTAAGCGACTCGCGTGTTATCCTTCCCGTGGCCACGCCTCCGTGGTGTTGGGAATGATGTTTACATTAGCTCGTTCAATCCTGGCCTTTTTTCAGAAGACAACCCCTTCAGTGGCGGCCATTTTAAACAAAACAGCCACGTTGAACTCCTAATGTCACTTCCTGTCTGCCACCCATTCTGCTCCCCGACTACTGCAACACACCAGCACAATTTAATTTATGTCTTAAATGGCTTATTTAAGGCTACACGGTGGTCGAGTGGTTAGCACGCAGGCCTCACAGCTAGGAGACTCGAGTTCAATCCCACCCTCGGCCATCTCTGTGTAGAGTTTACATGTTCTCCCCGTGCATGCGTGGGTTTTCTCCGGGTACTCCGGTTTTCCTCCCACATTCCAAAAACATGCTAGGTTAATTAGCGACTCCAAATTGTCCATAGGTATGAATGTGAGTGTGAATGGTTGTTTGCCTTTCGCCCGAAGACAGCTGGGATAGGCTCCAGCACCCCCGCGACCCTCGTGAGGATAAGCGGCAGAAAATGGATGGATGTTCATACTTGGCTGTACAGCGGTCGAGTGGTTAGCGCACAGACCTCACAGCGAGGAGACCCGAGTTCAATCCCACACTTGGCCATCTCTGTGTGGAGTTTGCATGTTCTCCCTGTGCATGCGTGGGTTTTTTTCCGGGTACTCCAGTTTCCTCCCACATTCCAAAAACATGCTAGGTTAATTAGCGACTCCAAATTGTCCATAGGTATGAATGTGAGTGTGAATGGTTGTTTGTCTATATGTTCCCTGTGATTGGCTGGCTGGCCACCAGTCCAGGGTGGACTCTCAGGGTGTGAGAGGACAGCTGGGATAGGCTCCAGCACCCCGGATAAGCGGTAGAAAATGAATGAATGTAATCATTGGACAGCCCAACTGAGCTCCTTTTGTGAGATTCTTTTTTTTTAGATGGAAAGTCACTTCCATTTTTTTCCACTAGAGGACGTTTTTTCCCCCTCATATTTATATTAAAACTGACTGTAGTGTTTAGCATTGGAGGGGTGCTTTAATTCATTCGTAGCTGTCTTTTCTACCTGAGGATGCTTGCACCTGGGCTCTGGTGTGTGTCCCTTGAGAGTGTGTGTGTGTGTGTGTGTGTGTTGGGAGGGGGTTGTCACCTGCTGCAGAAGGGGGGAACTTGAGGGAAGGGAACAAGGTCAAGAAGTGACAGGGGCATCAGGATGGAACCGAGTGTTGCACCTTCAAGTTGCTGTCACTGTCACACACACACACACACACACACACAAACCACCACTAGATGGGGTTTTATTGGGTAAATATCACTGCATATTTAACAATATTTATGTGTACTACATACAAGATATGATGGCCGTATTGTCTTTCACAGGATCCATAGTGTGCTGTTTTTGTGTATTATCTCCAAAGTGTCATTTCTTGCACTTAATGAAAGGCTGCATGGCCTGTGGGTGTACGGGTTTAGTCCATCCACAGCGGGGTCATGGCCAGTGGGCCAGGTAATGACTCTCCCGTGGGGTCTCTCCGTGTGTGTCCATGTGGACCAGCACTCTTAATGACGCTCCATGTGTCATTTGCGCGTTTATTCACCAAAAACTAAACATCAAAGTGTTACATGTCAATGCTTGAATCATGGAAAAGCTTCAGAAACATACATGTAGTTACGTATGTGACATGACAAGCACACGGATGCCCAGATTGGGCTTTGCAGGAAAGGAATAGCTTTTCCTTCCACAGCCGGCTTGACCTTCTCCATGCCTGACATTAGATATGCATTACACCAAAGTCTCGCCAGACTGGTTTCATGTCTGCAGACTACCTGCAAACATATGGAGGCACACCGCAGAACGCACGGAAATAGCGAAAGCTTACAGTTTTGCATTTTTATTTAGCGGCAAATGTTTACTTTCTGATGATGTGCTGTTTTATTCAATTATGGACACTTTGTATAGCCTGGAACCGTGCAAGGAACAAGGATACTTAGCTTAAACTAAATAGATAACAAATAGAAAAGAAAAATACAATATAAATTCAAGAAAATATTAAATCCAGGTCAAAAACAGCTTTATGGAACTATTAGAAAACATAGAAGAGGCGAAAAATAGTTCACACACAAAAATAAGAATACAATGAATATACTCTAAATAACTAAGTGATGGGGGCACAAGTAAAAAAAATGTAAAAAAAATATTTATTATTAATTAACAATATAATTAAAGTAATTTAATATAATGAATTTATTATTAATTAATTAATAATATATTATGACTAAAATTATATATTATTTTTATTTTTGAGCATTAATATGAAATAAAAAAATATGACACAAGTCAAAAAATGTTTAAAAAATATGTATTATTAATTAACAATATAATTAAAGTAATATAATTATAATGAATTTATTATTAATTAATTAATAATATATTATGACTAAAATTATATATTATTTATATTGTTGAGCATACATATAAAATAAAAAAATATGACACAAGTCAAAACATGTTTTAAAAATATTTATTATTAATTAATAATATAATTATAATGAATTTATTATTAATTAATTAATAATATATAATGACTGAAATTATATATTATTTATATTGTTGAGCAAAAATATAAAATGAAAAAATTCTGGCACAAGTCAAAAAATGTTTAAAAAATATTTATTATCAATTAATAATATAATTATAATGAATTTATTATTTATTAATTAATTAATAATATATTATGACTGAAATTATATATTATTTATATTGTTGAGCATAAATATAAAATAAAAAATTCTGACAGAAGTCAAAAAATGTGTAAAAAATATTTATTATTAATTAATAACATAATTATAATGAATTTATTATTTATTAATTAATAAATAATATATTGTGACTAAAATTATATATTATTTATATTGTTGAGCATAAATATAAAATATAAAAGTGATGACGATTATGACTAAATGAAATAACATTTTCAACATCCATGACCTACATATCTATATGGACCACCATGCGCCAACATATCCACAACATGAGAGCCGATTCAATCATTAAAGAAGATGAATGGATGAAATGTAGAGGCTATATCGCCCACCCGGTATCATGTGATCATCATAAGTGGTGATTGCGGTGTCGTAATTGCATCACCTTATCAAAGGGCCTTCAGTGAGACAGAGTGCAGCTTCATCTCCATTCAGGGCCAATCTAATCAGTCTTTAGATCGCCCTCTGCTATAATTCAGGCAGTGGAACCGAAACAGCAAAAGATACTAAAAAAGGTCATTAACGATATTTCAGAACTGTTGTCATACATCAGTATTATCATTTCAGACGGCTATATTTCCAAACAAAATGATAATAGCTAAGTAGTACCAATTTTCTAAACTCGATACAAACATCAATTCAGCCAATACAGAGCGAACGTTTCGACTTGCGTGGCACTAATTGAAATAATCGAGGAAAACATACAGTACATCTGCAAGCTTAAATATATCGTGCGGCGTACCCCAGGGGTCAATACTGTGACCAAAACTGTTCTATTCAATCTATATGTACATAAATGTCATGAAAAGCTCAAGCTAATATTATTTGCAGACAAAAGCTAATCAAAAAGAGACACAAAAGACTGTTTGATAAAAAACTGAACCTACGAAGAAGAAATGTACAACTTCAGAATAAATTAAGTTGTAAATTTCCGAAAATCTTTTTGTGAATTTATGACTTAATTCTGAGAAATGCTCAAAGGTTTTTCTCGACTTATTGTCGTCATACAAAGTAAAACATATATATGTTCAAATAAAACGAAACCATTACTGCAGAATTAGCTCGCAGAATGGTATGGAATTAGAGGGTAGCAAGCAATATGTGAAGCCAGGAAAATATACAGTACATCTGCAAGCTTAAATATATCATGCGGTGTACCCCAGGGGTCAATACTGTGACCAAAACTGTTCTATTTAATCTATATGTAAATGACATATGAAAAGCTTAAGCTAGTATTATTTGCAGACAAAAGCTAATCAAAAGAGAGTCACAAAATATTGTTTGATAAAAACTGAACCTAAGTATAACTATTTTTTTTCTCAGAAATGTACAACTTCAGAAAACTAAACCATTACTGCAGAATTAGCTCGCAGAATGGTATGGAATCAGAGGGTAGTAAGCAATATGTGAAGCCAGGAAAATATACAGTACATCTGCAAGCTTAAATATATCATGCGGCGTACCCCAGGGGTCAATACTGTGACCAAAACTGTTCTATTTAATCTATATGTACATAAATGACATATGAAAAGCTGAAGCTAGTATTATTTGCAGACAAAAGCTAATCAAAAAGAGTCACAAAAGATGGTTTGTTAAAAACTGAACCTAAGTAAATCTATTTTTTTTTCAACTTTAGAATGAATTAAGTCGTAAATTTCCGAAAACCTTTTTGTGAATTTATGACTTAATTCTGAGAAATGCTCAAAGGTTTTTCTCTTAGGACTTATTGTCGTCATACAAAGTGAAACATATATATGTTCAAATAAAATGAAACCATTACTGCAGAATTAGCTCAAATGAGACCACCTGCTGTGGGTAATAAGCACGACTGTTGCACCTGCACTTGGCATTGCCCGTGATTGCCTGCCTCCCTCCCTGCGGACCTGCTCCACTTCCCCATACAGAGCAAGCATTGTGGACTGGATGCTCCATTCACATGCAGTCACTCGCAGGAAATATGAGCGATGCCTGTAACTCCAGGTTGGGTTTCTGCTAATGTGTGCATGAATAAAACTCCCGTTGTGCCTTTCTCATTCCTTGCAGGTGCACCCGAAAGGAGAAATGCGAGCGTTCGTCGGAGCCTCGCCGCTTTGCATCTGACATCAGGCAGTGTGTGCGTCTCAGCGTGCACCCCAACAACATCTCCGTGTCCCAGTTCAGTGTGACGGTGAGCTATCACACACAGTGTTGACATGTTTTGGCGAGCGGCGAGACAAACTGGCACTTAGACAATGTAATTACTGCGCTCCGTATACTGATTAGTGGCCAATAACAACAACACAACTCTAATCCCGATTGTGCAAACGTCCAGTGAAGCGGTCATTAACATGGTTTTACTTGGCAGCACTCGCGTTTCAACAACCGTTTTGATCTATCATCTCAAGGGACCGTACCAGAGACAAGAATAGACTTCAGAGTAGTCAGCGTACAGCTTGTATAGCACAGAAATTGAGTCAGTACGCAACCATTTAAAAAAAAAAAAGCACAAAATCTATTTTTCTCCCCATGAATCGCAGCTCCACAAGTGCGGCGTACCCCAGGGGTCAATACTGTGACCATAACTGTTCTATTCAAACATAAGCTAGTATTATTTGCAGACCAAAGCTAATCAAAAAGAGTCACAAAAGACGATTTGATAAAAATTGAACCTAAGTAAAACTATTTTTTGTCAGAAATTTTAGAATGAATGAAGTCGTAATTTTCCGAAAACCTTTTTGTGAATTTGACTTAATTCTGAGAAATGCTCAAAGGTAAAAAAATATGTATATATATATTCGTCTCCCCATGAATCGCAGCTCCACAAGTGTGGCGTACCCCAAGGGTCAACACTGTGACCAAAACTGTTCTATTCAATCTATATGTAAATGACATCGGAAAAGCTTAAGCTAGTATTATTTGCAGAGCAAAGCTAATCAAAAAGAGTCACAAAAGACGGTTTGATAAAAACTGAAAACTTAGTAAAACTATATTTTTCTCAGAAATGTACAACTTTAGAATGAATTAAGTCGTAAATTTCCGAAAACTTTTTGTGAATTTATGACTTCATTCTGAAAAATGCTCAAAGGTAAAAAAAAAAAAAAAGCACAAAATCTATTCTTCTCCCCATGAATCGCAGCTCCACAAGTGCGGCGTACCCCAGGGGTCAATACTGTGACCAAAATTGTTCTATTCAATCTATATGTAAATAACATCGGAAAAGCTTAAGCTAGTATTATTTGCAGACCATCACAAAATACGGTTTGATGAAAACTGAACCTAAGTAAAAGTATTTTTTTGTCAGAAATGTACAACTTTAGAATCAATTGAGTCGTAAATTTCCGAAAACCTTTTTGTGAATTTATGACTTCATTCTGAGAAATGCTCAAAGGTTAAAAAAAAAAAGCACAAAATCTATTCTTCTCCCCATGAATCGCAGCTCCACAAGTGCGGCGTACCCCAGGGGTCAATATTGTGACCATAACTGTTCTATTCAATCTATATGTAAATGACATCGGAAAAGCTTAAGCTAGTATTATTTGCAGACCAAAGCTAATCAAAAAGAGTCACAAACGACGGTTTGATAAAAACTGAACCCAAGTAAAACTATTTTTTTCTCAGAAATGTACAACTTTAGAATGAATTAAGTCGTAATTTTCCAAAAAACCTTTTTTGTGAATTTATGACTTCATTCTGAGAAATTACTTCATTCTGAAAAATGCTCAAAGGTTAAAAAAAAAAGCACAAAATCTATTCTTTTCCCCATGAATCGCAGCTCCACAAGTGCGGCGTACCCCAGGGGTCAATACTGTGACCAAAACTGTTCTATTCAAGCATAAGCTAGTATTATTTGCAGACCAAAGCTAATCAAAAAGAATCACAAAATACGGTTTGATGAAAACTGAACCTAAGTAAAAACTATTTTTTTCTCAAAAATGTACAACTTTAGAATGAATTTCCGAAAATCTTTTTGTGAATTTATGACTTCATACTGAGAAATGCTCAAAGGTTTTTAAAAAAAAAAGCACAAAATCTATTCTTCTCCCCATGAATCGCAGCTCCACAAGTGCGGCGTACCCCAGGGGTCAATACTGTGACCAAAACTGTTCTATTCAATCTCTATGTATGTATTTACCCCGAAGGTTCTCATTTGCGTTTTGACCCTTAAATAACACTTTTAAATGAATATCCAGCATGCAGCAGAGGAATTTGATTTACCGGGGTCAAGCCTCAATGATCATTTCTCCATCTGTGCTGCTCTGAGGGTCAGCGGCGCCATTGTTGCTTCCCCACCTCTTCGCCACTTTAATGGTATTCATAGACTGCCTCGTGTTATAGGGATCATTCCGCAAGAGTGTTTAACCTTTTCCCAGTGTGTGGTTTTTACCCGAAGGGGGCCGCCACGCGACTCCCAGGATGATTGGACTTGGAATAAAAGGAATGGGGATGCTTTACGGAACTGTTTGGTCCCACCTTCAAAAATACTTTTAGGGGGGGGGGGACTGCCTTTTTCATTAAAGAGCAATCTAAAAACAGCAGGACTCAGCCTTTCTCCGTTGCTGAGCGAGCCTTAAATCAAAAGCCGTGATCCAAGTCCTCCTCAGCAGACACGCCGTCCCATCAATATGTATATTCTGGTCTTGACCCCCCCACCCACCCATGCCGGTCCACCTGCTTTCTCAGCTCCATATTCAAGGATGGTTTTTTTTTTTTTTTTCCACTTGAGCTGACGTTGCTAAATCAACTCACGTTCTCATCCTGTTTCTCCTGAAGCTGGTCCTGGAAGCCCACAATGTGCCAGAATTATCCGCGGGGGTCAACTGCACCTTCCAGGACCTGGCGGAGATGAGCGGCCTGGTGGAGGGGAACCGTATCAGATGCTCCTCTCCCGCCGAGAAGGAGATGCCTCGTGTTATCGTCAATAAAGGTAAGCTCATCTCTGGGTCTGATTTTTTTTTTTTTTTTTTTTTTTAGTTCTGGGAAGTTCTATTCCTGTCTTCTAATTAGTCGGTTCTCGGTTGACACAGAGGGAGGCTTGTAGGCTTCAAGGTAACTTTTAGGCGGCCTAATTAGGACGGATCCACTGTCAGGGGTGCTTTACCTTGATTGATGAATGATTCCCGCTTTGGAAGGCAGCGAGGTGACCCGAGCGTCTGTGGAGGTGCTGCTGAATTAAACATGAAGTCCTTCATTAGGGCCAGACAAAAGGACACGGATGAGCTACAGACGAGCTAGCGTGTCCCTCAAAGACTCTCCATCCCTACGGAAGTCTTTGATAGTCACTGATAGTCAAATGATGTTGTGGTATATGTCTTATATTATTATGCAGCAACCGGTGGGATGCGCCTTTTATTCAGGCCCAACGAGTTGCCTCACAGGCTCAAGGGTCTATCCAGTTAGCATGTAGTTTTGTTTTGTCATTTGATAGCATTCACATGTTACTCCTGTCTGTCAACCCATTTAATGAATACATCAAATATTTTTAAAAATTATAAAAAAAAAATGTAAATGTAAAAATATATTTTTTCAATTTTTTAAAAATTAAAAAAATGCTAATAATATAAAAATAGGAAAAAAATAATTTTAAAAGATTATAATAATATATATATAATATAATAATAAAAGATTATAGTCTTTATCGACAGGCTTTCCGAGCTCAAAGCCTTTACAGTTCCACATCCCGTGGAACCTTGGTTAGCATCAGTAATCCATTATACAAGGTCAGACTCTAACCAAATCACTTCCCCTGAAGATATCATGGAAATCCATTCCAGAAAGCCAAAAACATGAACGCAAAACAGTACTCTATTTGAAACGGTGCTAACTGAATCATTTTTCAGAAATCATCATTTTCTATCACATTATCCTCACAAGGGTCGCAGGGGGATGCTGGAGCCTATGCCAGCTGTCTTCAGGCGAGAGGCGGGGTACACCCTGGACTGGTGGCCAGCCAATCACAGGGCACAGGCTCAAGGGTCTATGCAGCTAGCACGTAGTTTTGTTTCGTCATTTGCGAGCATTCACATGTTCCTCCTATCTGTCAACCCATTTAATGAAAAATGAAAAATAAATTTAATAAAGACGCCAAAAAATGGACAATAATATAAAAATATCAAAAAAAATAATCCAAATAATTTTAACAAAGAATATAGTCTTTATCAACAGGCTTTCCGAGCTCTAAAAGCCTTTACAGTTCCACATCCCGTGGAACCTTGGTTAGCATCAGTAATCCATTATTAAGGTAAGACTCTAACCAAATCACTTCCCCTGAAGAAATCATGGAAATCCATTCCAGAAAGCCAAAAACATGAACGCAAAACAGTAATCTATTTGAAACGGATGCTAACTGAATCATTTTTCAGAAATCAGAAATCATTCATTTTTGCCAAAAAATGGACAATAATATAAAAATAGCAACAAAAAAAAATAGAATAGAATATAGTCGTTACTGACAGGCTTTCCGAGCTCTAAAAGCCTTTACAGTTCCACATCCCGTGGAACCTTGGTTAGCATCAGTAATCCATTATTAAGGTCAGACTCTAACCAAATCACTTTTCCCCTGACGAAATCATGGAAAAAGCCAAAAAAACATGAACGCAAAACAGTACTCTATTTGAAACGGATGCTAACTGAATCATTTTTCAGAAATAAGAAATCATTCATTTTCTACCGCTTATCCTCACGAGGGTCGCGTGGGGGGATGCTGGAGCCTATCCCAGCTGTCTTCAGGCGAGAGGCGGGTTACACCCTGGACTGGTGGCCAGCCAATCACAGGGTACATATAGACAAACAACCATTCACACTCACATTCATACCTATGGACAATTTGGAGTCGCTAATTAACCTAGCATGTTTTTGGAATGTGGGAGGAAACCGGAGAACTCCTAGCTGTGAGGTCTGCGCGCTAACCACTCAACCACCGTGTAGCCTGAAAAAAAATCATATAAATCCAATTTATCCATTCTGGAAAGCCAAAAATGTCAAAATGTGTTTTGAGAGCCGACCGCCGATGACATCATAGATGGGCAAAGTAACCATTTTTTTGCCATTTTGTTAGCTAGCTAAATTTTTTGATAAAAATATATTATGAATACAGATGAACCCACACAGTGTATTAAAACACAACAAGATATGCACCATATTGTACTTGAGGCAAAACTTCGATTTGTGTTTTTAGTTGGGAGCTTTACTCTACCCAAATGTTCCACAGTAATTTTCCCGTATCCCGTTCCCAGGCGACCACCAGATCGTGCAGCTCTATCTCAAATCCAAGGAGACCGGCTTGGCATTTGCCAACACCAGTTTCGTGTTCTACAACTGCAGCGTCCACAAGTCGTAAGTCTGTGATCTAGGCGTGGTTTTAGCAGCAGCGTTGTCGTTTTCCGAGCCATGTCTTATGTTTACTTGTGTGTGTGTGTGTGTGTGTGTGTGTGTGTAGGTGCTTGTCCTGTGTTAGCAGTCCATACCAGTGCCATTGGTGCAAATACAGACACGACTGCACCCACGACCCCAGGACTTGCTCCTTCCAGGAGGGACGAGTCAAGAAAGCAGAGGTACGTACCATGTGGGTTCATTCTGGCCAATCAGATGACTCTATCAGATGACTCTGATAGAGTTTTATTATTTATTTTATTATTTTTAATTATTGTTTATATAATAATAATATTATATTATTAATTATTATATTGTATTATGTTATGTTACATTATATTATATTATATTATATTTTTTATATTATATTATATTTTTTATATTATATTATATTATGAAGATTCAGGATAATTAATTTTCATACTTTTCATAACTGCATTCAAGACAAGCATGATGACCAGAGAGCTATGTTCCAATCATAAACTGTATAAGGTTCCTATATTATTATTGTGACAGGTCAATAACACTCAATAGGTTATTACTTGTAAAAATTATAAATATTTTTTTAAATTGTGCAATAAATATTTTACAATAATAATAATAATTTTTTAAATAATATAGAGATGACTCTATAAGTATTCCGGGCTCCCTGCCCGGCCAACCGCAGCTAAAACAGGCCACCCTGCGAATGGGGGCACATGCATCTCATGCCCCAAAAGCAAAAGATGTCTCACTTTGATGAGAATTTGTGACCTGCTGTGTACTCCTGTCTGGTAGTATTCCATAAGAGTTCTGTTAATCCTCGCCTGAGGTGCGGCGTGATGAAGATCACCGCCGAGCGTGGGGGACACGGCGGGGCCAGATTGCCTGGTTTTTGATGAGCAGTCTGCTCTCGATTGTGTTATTCCGCCAATATTTCCCCGGAGCCATTCAACCTGCGCAGACGATATTATTTTTCTCTTTTTTTTTTTTTTTTTTTTGCCGCCGCCTTCCATTATCCTTTTTGAACCTCGTGCTTAGTCAGGCCTCGCTCTTTGCCTGGTTTACTTTTCCAATTAACTCAGACGCTGCCGGTCAATATTGACGGAGGATAATAAGGTGCCAATCCTCTTCCCATTGTGTCGCCGCCGCCGTCGCCGTCGCCGTCGCCTTGAAGGAGAGCCACAAATAAAGCGAGAGGGATTAAGCATTTGCACATTAATGACGTGGACCTTTTTGATGAGCAGGTGTTTTACAGCCTTAATGACTTTTAATTTGCTTTTTATTAACCTCTTAAATCCGAGGTCGCTTCCGACAAATTTCCGGGTTTGTTTTTGTCTTTACACTCCTTCGCATCTGCTCGCTATCTTGTTTGCGTCCAAGTTCTGTTGATGTTGGGTGCATCACCGTCTTAATGCTTCCTGCCAGAATCATTTCAGTCCACACTGGTAATGGTTTATCCCAACTTTCCTGCCCAAATTCCTTGTTTTTTGGATTGTATTCTTCCATAAAGTACGCTCCAACCTTACTATACTATATACTATATACCTTACTATATTATTCTACATCATCTTGGTTGTCTTAATGCTTCCATGTAAGCACGTTTATGCCGTCACAATAGCTGGACTTCTTTGTTCGGTGGTACTTGAACACACCATGTGTGCACACCTCTCAAATCCGAGGTCCGTTTCCGACAAATTTCCGTGTTGCCGTTTGTCTTTACGCTCCTTCGCATGCGTCCGAGTTCTCTTGATGTTGGGTGCATCACCGTCTTAATGCTTCCTGCCAGAATCGTTTCACTCCACACCGATAATGGTTTATTCCAGTTTTAACTGTCTTTCCTAACCAAATTCCTTGTTTTCGGATTGTATTCTTCCATAAAGTACGCTCCGACCTTACTTCAATATTATTCTACATCATCTTGGTTGTCTTAATGCTTTCATGTAAGCACGTTTATGCCGTCACAATAGCTGGACTTCTTTGTTCGGTGGTCCTTGAACACACCATGTGTACACACCTCTCAAATCCGAGGTTGGTTCCCGACAAATTTCCAGGTTTGTTTTGTCTTTACGCTCCTTCGCATCTGCTCGCAATCTTGTTTGCGTCCGAGTTCTGTTGATGTTGAATGCATCATCGTCTTAATGCTTCCTGCCAGAATCATTTCAGTACACACTGGTAATGGTTTATCCCAGTTTTAACTGTCTTTCCTGCCCAAATTCCTTGTTTTTTGTGGATTGTATTCTTCCATAAAGTATGTTCCGACCTTACTTCAATATTATTCTACATCTTCTCGGTTGCACCGCTGTCTTACTGTCACAATAGTGGGACTTCTTTGTTCGGTGGTCCTTGAACACACCATGTGTGCACAGACGGACTTATATTTTTGAGGTTTGATGCTGATGAGCATGTACAGGATGTGGTGAATTCAGTTCCTTATTGCAGGGGTTCCCAAACTTTACCAACTCAGGGCCCACTTGAAAATCTAAAAAAAATACAAAAATAATAACAATGATGATTATTATTTTATTATATAATATTTTTTATTATTTATGTTATTATTTTTTAATTATTGTTTATATAATAATAATTATTATATTATTAATTTTTATATTGTATTATTATTATTTGTATTATGTTATGTAACATTATATTATATTATATTATAGTTTTTATATTATATTATATTATATTATATTTTTATATTATATTTTTTATATTATATTATATTATGAAGATTCAGGATAATTAATTTTCATACTTTTCATAACTGCATTCAAGACTAGCATGGTGACCAGAGAGCTATGTTTCAATCATAAACTGTATAAGGTTCCTATATTATTATTTATTACACATAAAAAATTATAAATATTTTTTTAATCATGTAATAAATATTTTACAATAAAAATAATTTTTTATATAATAATAATATTTGCAAAAATTAATCATATTTTTAATGACCCCTCATGGCCCACCAGAGGGGATTTCTGTGCGTCATGTGCTGTTTTTTTAATTACTTATAATTGTTATGTTTACGTGTAAGATTAGTTGCATAGTAGTGATTATTTCCAGTAGTATAGTAGTGATTGTTTATTCCGATTACTGCAGTAGTTTCATTTGTGTTCCACTTTCAAGGTCCTCTTCTCGAAACTTTTTAACATCAGGTGTTCAACGACTTTGATTAACCTCTCTAATCCGAGGTCAGCGTTTTTTTTGTTTTTTTTTTCCGGAGACTATTTCCCCAAACAAAGCAACAAGTCTGCTGTTCTCCTCCAATGAAGAGATTATGCTAATGATAGACGTCCTGCAAACTCCCCCCGCGGTTTGAGCTCGCTCTTAGTATGCACGGCGTTAAAAAAAAAAACCCCGGTGGCACGGGCACGCCGATCACACAAAAGTTTGTCCTTCACGTGTCTCAAGGCTTTAGCCACACGGATTAACGTTGTTTCACAGAATATTCCACAGTGTGTGTACACAATTAGCACCATCCTCCGTGTCCTGATGTAAGTCATCCAACGGCGGGATGGGAAAATAAATAACAATAGCGACTCCTAGCATGAAGCAGCTCGGCTTTGACTGGAGTTTATTTACCATAAGCATATTGATCAGGATGGTTTTATTAATGCCAGATTTAATAGCCATCCGTTGGCGGCGTGGAAGCGTCCATGAAGGATCCATGGACATGAAGGAGAGGACTTTGGAGGGTCTCTGCTGGGAATTTTTTTTCCTGCATTAGTTAGAATCACGCTCTCCATTTTTGTATTCTTATATTGACATGTTAGCCATGATCAACTGTAATAATAATAATAATAATAATCAATTGTTTATGACTTTAAATGTTCATGTTTGGACGCAAATCAGGACATTATACTGCAGTCATGAGCTCATTTTTGCTTAAAAAGAATAATCTTATGAAAAACAAGCTAAAGTAAAAGTTTGCCACCAGCTGCTTATTATGATCCGCCTTGTAATATTCAAGAAACTTGCATGCGAAAGTGGATTTCTGCTACCATTCATGATATTTCTGTACATGCAAGCATTTATATAAATAAATATAAATATAAATATACTGGTTGCTTGAAGACAAAAAAAATGAAATAAAAATACAAATTAATTAATATAATAATAATATTTTTTTTTAAAAACTTTGGTTTCCTCCCCCATTCCAAAAACATGCTAGGTTAATTAGTGACTCCAAATTGTCCATAGGTATGAATGTGAGTGTGAATGGTTGTTTGACTATATGTGCCCTGTGATTGGCTGGCCACCAGTCCAGGGTGTACCCCGCCTCTCGCCTGAAGACAGCTGGGATAGGCTCCAGCAACCCCCCGCGACCCTTGTGAGGATAAGCGGTACAAAATGAATGAATGAATGAAAGAAAAAAAATAAATTATATTATGAAAGCAGGAAGTGAACAAATGTAACAGTTACTGATTGTAAAAGTACCAGATGGAGGGGTAGGATTTAATAAGCTTTGCTTCTTCCTACTCCTTTTGGACATGTGGAACTGCGAACTGATTATGGGATGCATTCAATTGTAATCTGATGCATGTTCAAATGAAATTAACGTATTTTCCGGATTTTCCGTTTTTTGGAATGTGGGAGGAAACCGGAAAACCCACGCATGCACGGGGAGAACATGCAAACTCCACACAGAGATGGCCGACGATGGAATTGAAATTGAACCCTGGTCTCCTATTGGGTGTAGGTCTGTGCGCTAACCACTCAACCACCGTGCAACTTAGATGAAAACATGCTTTCCAAAAAAACGACCATTTCAGGTCGCCCAGAAATCCGTTTCCGTGCGAACGAAAGGCTGAAACGCTAACATCTTTTGACGCTTTGACCCGAAAACATTTCCAATGCGGCTCGCCCCTTAACCCCCAGGGGGCTTCACACCTTCCTCATGTTCACACTTCACCGCTAGTATAATTAGCATGGGAATTTCTCCTCACCTTTACATTCGCAACTCCCACATCGCTTCCTGTTCAGTCGCTAACACCCCCCCCCCTCCACCCAACACCCTTCACACCTCCCACCAGCGTCTAATTAGAGGATGTAGGTAAGAAAAGGAAGGGTCATCTTTCAAGAATGTCACTATACTCCATGTCGCTTCAGCCGTTAGAAACTCGGAATCAACAAAACGATGTTTTCTGGCAGGAAGCAGCAGGAGGCGCGGATAAATCAGACCCAGCATGTTTTTCGGCTTCATAGAAAAATCAACACAAAAACTCCAAGGCCACGGGAGCGGGTGTTGACATGTTTGCTAACCAGTTTGGAAAAAATATGATTATGTAAAATAGTGAGAAAAAGAAACTTAAATATTTAATGTCTTATTACTTATTTCCACTATGGGTCACAAAATAATACATCGGGATAAACAAAGCAAACCCAGATTCATGAGTTGGCATTATCTCACTTCTCCGCCCTCATCCCTCGGTAGCTGATGTTTTTTTTATTTATGTGTGTGTATGGGGGGGGGGGGGCGTATCTTGGCCCACCCCTGTGTTATTTATCACATCCCAGCCATCACAGAAGGGGAGTGTGTGCGTGTGTGCGTGACGCTAGCGATAAACAGACTGACATTACATCAACTTAACGTCAGCATCAATCTCAACAGGTGACGGCCACCATCAACGCTAGCGTCAGCGGACAGTGTGTGTCCTGGGTGGGTGTGTGTTTGGGGCAAATATGATTATATGTGGGAATGTCATAGGAAAAAAAAAATACCAAGCTTAATGTATGTTTATGTATGTATTTATATATATTTTTTAGAATAATATTTTAGAAATTGAGGTCAATATTTTTTCCAGATGACGGTCAAAAAGATAAAATAAAAAAAAAATAAATAAAAATAATAAATGTTTTAAATCAACGCTAGCGTAAGCGGACAGTGTGTGTTTTGGGAATGTCGTAGGAATTTTTTTTTATCAAGCTTAATGTATGTATTTATATATTTAAAAAATCAAAATATTTTGGAAATTGAAGTCAATATTTTTTCCAGATGACGGTCAAAAAAATAAAAATAAAAATAAAAATAAAAATAAAAATAAAAATAAAAATAAAAATAAAAATAAAAATAAAAATAAAAATAAAAATAAAAATAAAAATAAAAATAAAAATAAAAATAAAAAAATTTAAATTGCTAACGTCAGTGGACAGTGTGTGTCCTAGGTGTGTGTTTTGGTCAAATATGATTATATGTGGGAATGTCATAGGATTTTTTTTTTACCAAGCTTAAAGTATGTTTATGTATGTATTTATATATTTAAAAAAAAATAATATTTTAGAAATTTAAGTCAATATTTTTTCCAGATGACGGTCAAAAAAATTAAATAAAAAATAAATAAATAAAAATAAAAATTTTAAATCAACGCTAGCGTCAGTGGACAGTGTGTGTCCTGGGTGTATGTTTTGGTCAAATATGCTTATATGTGGGAATGTCGTAGGAAAAAAAAAATCAAGCTTAATGTATGTTTATGTATGTATTTATATATATATTTTTTTTTATTATATTTTAAAAATTGAGGTCAATATTTTTTCCAGATGACAGTCCCAAAAATAAAATAAAAAATAAATAAATAATTAAAAAAAATTAAATACATTAAAAAAAATCCCACACAAGCTGCCTGCCTGGTTGCCATGGAGACAGATGCTGCTACTGCCTTGTGTTGTTTATCTCTGCTTCACTGTTTGTTTTTTTATGTGTGTTCCCTTTGGTCACCTGATCTCTCACGTAGATCTGTGTCTTGTCGATTCATCTAGAAGTCGCCTGCCTCCCCGAGAGCACATCACATTAATGGCGGCCGTTGTTCGTGTGCATTAATGTGTGTGTGTGTGTGTGTGTGTCGTCCTACTTGTACAGGAAAATGAGATGTGGAAGTGCAAACACACCACCTCTGTCTGTGTGTGCACGTGTGTGTGTGTGTGTGTGTGTGATTTATCTATAATGACTTTGTGAATATTGTCACACACCCCTCCCCTCCCCCGACCCCCCCACCCTCCCATCATCTCACTGAGTCAGTCACTCAGGCAATCAAGTGGCTTTTAATAAACTCCACACAAGCGTTATCGCCCACTACGCTCCACCCGCCTTATCTTCTGCTCTTCTCCTCCTTTTTGACAAGCTCCTCCCGTCACATAATAGCCTTTTTTGTTGTTGGCTCTCCTGCCCTAAGAAATTCAACATATTTCTGTGTTTCCGTACTTCCTTTACATTCTGACGACAATTTAGTTGTTTCGTCCACATTTTTGACCTCTAAGGTATTCTACTTTTTGTTGGGTTATTGTTGTTTGGACCATTTTTGAGCCCAACTTCCTTGTTTCTTCTTTTATTGACTTTGGACATTACCATCTTTATTTCTGTTTTATCCCCCCCTGGTGTTGGTTGTACCACCACCATCATGGTTGATGCCGGTTTTCAGCTTGATATTTAATGTTTTTACTATCAGGATCTTGTATAGTTTTACTTATATTGGTTGCACCTTGACTTGGGGGGCCCAGGTTCTGCATGTTTTGGCTTATTTTGGTGGAGTTTTGCTCTCTATAATTCTACTTCCTGTTGGTCATAATTTCACTTCCTGTTGACCGTACTCCAGTCTTAATGGTTCTAACCGGTTTTGAACTCAGGAGTGGAGTTTTGCCCTGTATAATTCTACTTCCTGTTGGCTGCAGTACAGTCTAAATGGTTTCTACCAATTTTGAGCCTGGTACAATCCTATTTACTATTTGGTGCCTAATTTCTAAGTTTTTTTTCTTTTTTTTTTGGCTTTTTAGTTTATGTAATCTTAATGGATTCTACAGGTTTTGAGATAGGACGTCTTTTTTGCGTCTTCTTTTTTTTTTTAAATCCCAACTCTTGTTGGTTGCACCACATTGGTTTATCCTAGTTTTGAGCTTGGTACAGTTTTTTATGCCCAACATTGCCCATCTTGTTGGATTTTTTTCCCTCCATAATTTCACTTCCTGTTGGCTGCAGTACAGTCTAAATGGTTTCTACCAATTTTGAGCCTGGTACAATCCTATTTACTCTTCAGTGCCTAATTTCTTAGGTTTTTTTTTCTTTTTCTTTGGATTTTTAGTTTTTTGAGAGCTTCAATAAGTGATCCCTTGTGCCAAAGTTACTTGATTTTTCAATTTTAGTACTCATAGTGTTATGTAATCTTAATGGATTCTACAAGTTTTGAGCTTGGGATTTTCCCATGACTTCTTTTTTTGCATTCTTCTTGTTTTATTTTTTATTTTTTATCCCAACTTTTGTTGGTTGCACCATATTGGTTTATCCTGTTTTTGAGCTTGGTGCAGTTTTTTATGCCCAACTTTGCCCATCATAATTTCACTTCCTGTTGGCTGTACTACAGTCGTTATGGTTCAAATCGGTTTTGAACTCAGGAGTGGAGTTTTGCCCTCTATAATTCTACTTCCTGTTGGCTGCAGTACAGTCTAAATGGTTTCTACCAATTTTGAGCCTGGTACAATCCTATTTACTCTTTGGTGCCTAATTTCTAAAGGTTTTTATTTCTTTTTCTTTGGATTTTTAGTTTTTCAGAGCTTCAATAAGTGATCCCTTGTGCCAAACTTACTTGATTTTTCAATTTTAGTACTCATAGTGTTATGTAATTTTAATGGATTTTACAGGTTTTGACCTTGGTATTTTCCCTTAACATCTTTTTTGCACCTTTTTTTGTTTTTTTGTCCAGTTTTATCCCAACTTTTGTTGGTTGCATTGGTTTATCCTAGTTTTGAGCTTGGTGCAGTTTTGTCTGCCCAACTTGTTGAATTTTTTCCCTCCATAATTTCACTTCCTGTTGGCTGTACTACAGTCTTAATGGTTTTAACCGGTTTTGAGGTCGGTACAGTCCTTTTATTTCTTTCAAATTTTACCTCAAATTCTTGTTGGACGCACCCCAATTCTTTATGTTTTAGTGAATTTAAGCTAACAATATGACAATACAGCATCTTTGTCTCTTCCAGGAGTGTCCCCAGCTGCTGCCGGCAGACCGCATCCTGGTCCCAGTCAACGTGGTGAAGCCCATCACCCTGCGGGCCAAGAACCTTCCTCAGCCTCAGTCGGGCCAACGTGGCTACGAGTGCCTGCTGACCATCCAGGGCAACGAGCACCGCGTCCCCGCCCTGCGCTTCAACAGCTCCTCGGTTCAGTGTCAGAACACATCGGTGAGGACGCTTTCCTGTTTGTACGCAAACATCCCCTCCTTATGTCCGCGCTCGTCGCCGCGAGTGCTTGTTTGGCGGATTTGTGTATAAAACGTTGCACAAATCCAAATATTTAAACGGAAGCAACGGAAACTGTCATCTCGCGGCGCCCGCAAACACGACACCTGTTGATGCGCTTGAATGGTATTTCTGCCCCCTCTCTTGTGTTGCCGTGGCGACAGTACTTCTACGACGGGATGGAGATGAGCAGCCTTCCCGTGGAGCTGACCGTCATCTGGAACGGAGACTTCAGCATCGACAACCCCGCCTACAACAAAGGTGGGCATCATTAGCACACACACACACACACACACATACACACACACACACACATCAATAAAGATTGTGGCATGTGTTGTTAGAGTATGGATTATGTGCCTTTTACTCTGAAATGAAGAAGAAGAAGCATCTCCCAGGGTGTCACGAGAAGGACAGATCACACCTCCCTCTAATTAAAAAGCAGCGGTTGGCCTGTTGCCATGGTGATAGTATGTTAAACGTGCGGAGGCGTGAGGCAAATGAGATAAAGAGGCAAAGATACTGCAAAGTCTTCTGTTTATTGTTCTCATATCACATCATTTGTACTTAATCCCCCCCCCCACCCCCCCTGTGTAGTCCACCTGTACAAGTGCGACGCCCAACGTGGGAGCTGCGGCTTGTGCCTGAAGGCCGACCCGCTGTTTGGATGCGTGTGGTGCAAAGGAGAGAACCGCTGCACCCTCAAGCAACACTGCCCCCACCCCGAGAACCAATGGCTGGAGCACAACGGCATCAACAGCAAGTGCACGCACCCGCGAATCACACAGGTTTGAACACGACAACTGTCTAGTCAGTTATTTTCGATCGTGACCCCCCCCCTTTGGGAATTGACGCAGTGATCACATCTACTATAGACCGAAGTCGAAAATAAAAGCAGGAAAAAGAAAAATGAAGGCGTACAATCATATTCAAGAGTACAATAAATGTGTACATGTTGGCAGGTCTGCACTAATATTGATAATATTGATACCCCCCCCCCCCTCCAGGGGGAGGCTGGTCTAGTCTAAGACCGTTTATCTTATAAATGGACCACACAGTGGTTCTCAAACCCTGTTAGATACATTCATTTTCTACCGGGGGGGTGCTGGAGCCTATCCCAGCAAAACAGTACTCTATTTGAAACGGATGCTAACTGAATCATTTTTCCCCTGAAGAAATCATTCATTCATTAACTGTTATGTTTGTTCACTTCCTGCTTTCCTAATATAATTTTTTTAAAAATTAAAAATTTCATTCATTTTCTACCGCTTATCCTCACGGGTCGCGGGCTGTGCTGGAGCCTATCCCAGCTGTCTTCTAGCGAGAGGCGGGGTATACCCTGGACTGGTGGCCAGCCAATCACAGGGCACAGGCTCAAGGGTGTATCCAGCTAGCACGTAATTTTGTTACGTCATTTAAGAGCATTCACATGTTCCTCCTATCTGTCAACCCATTTAATGAAAATAATGACAATAATATAAAAATAGCAAAGAAAAATAGTCCAAATAATTTTAACGAAGAATATCATTTGTTCACTTCCTGCTTTCCTAATATAATTCAAATTAAAAAAAAAATTTCATTCATTTTCTACCGCTTATCCTCACGAGGGTCGCGCGGGGTGCAGGAGCTTATCCCAGCTGTCTTCGAGCGAGAGGCGCGGGGTACACCCTGGACTGGTGGCCAGCCAATCACAGGGCACATATAGACAAACAACCATTCACACTCACATTCATACCTATGGACAATTTGGAGTCGCTAATTAACCTAGCATGTTTTTGGAATGTGGGAAAAGTTTTCTCCCCCATGCATGAACATGCAAACTCCACACATGGATGGCCGGGAGTGGAATTGAACTCGGGTCTCGTAGCTGTGAGGGCTGCACGCTAACCACTATACAGTACAGTATACAGACATGGATTATATACGTATGGGAGTCTGAGAAAAATCAGCAGGGGGGCATCGCAGTTCATCCAGGGGTCCGTCACGGACTCGAACATCACTCCGTGTGACGGCCTTGATGAATGAAATGATACGCTCATGACAGTCATGTGACCCACTAAGCTCCTGTCACACAACGCACGAATCAAGCAGAACCAGACGGAATGAAAATGTTTCAAAATATGCGCTACATTCAGGATCGGATTTGGATGCAGTTGGAATATTTCAGGAATAGGATCCGACCACATAAGGGCAACTCAAGAAAAATCCACCATCATCCCAAGTTCAATGTTTTTCCATATCCATAGATTACCCCCCTGCGGGGTCCCAGAGAAGGCGGGACGCTGGTGACCATCCGCGGTGAGAACCTGGGGCTGGAATTCCGTGAGATCCAGGGTAACGTAAAGGTGGCGGAAGTGGAGTGCACACCCATCCGAGACGGCTACATCCCGGCGGAACAGTCAGTATTCCGTACGGACATTTTCCTACGGTGCGTCTTGCTGTCTTTTTTTAAGACGGACTTTGTCGTCAGGATCGTGTGCGAGATGGGCCGAGCGGAGAAGAGTCAGTACACGGGAAACGTGCAGGTGTGCGTAGGCGTGGGCGAATGCCGACCGGAATTCACGGCCAAATCCTCCAAGTACTACTACTTTGTGGTAAGTCGTTTTCGAATTTTAACGTCCTCCATTTTTTTTCCCGCTGTAAATGGCGGCTTTTCTCATTGATTTTATTTGTTATTTTTTCCATCATCCGGCTGCCCTCAGATTCCGAGGATACACAGCATCAAACCCGGGAGAGGACCCGTATCCGGGGGCTCGGTGGTCAGCATCACAGGCAGTCACCTGGACGCCGGCAGCAACGTGTCAATCATGTTCAAGGACCAACCCTGCACCTTTCTAAAGTTAGTGGTCCAACCCTTAAAAAAAAAAAAAAAAAAAAAAAACGACATTCCGGATTATGAGTGTGAATGGTTGTTTGTCTATATGTGCCCTGTGATTGGCTGGCAACCAGTCCAGGGTATACCCCGCCTCTCACCCGAAGACAGCTGGGATAGGCTCCAGCACCCCCGCGACCCTCGTGAGGAAAAGCGGTAGAAAATGAATGAATGAATAAATAATTCCGGATTATATCGGATTTACAACCTCCATAATTATCCTCCTGATGAGCTTCCCGTTCCCCATGGCTGCTTCCGTGGATGTATAAGGTGGTAGTGCTTCAGGGCGTGTCTCTGTTGTGATTGATTTGCCCTCAAGCCCCGCCCTTTACGTTTGAATATGGTCTCTGCTGGATTCAAACGGATCCTAGCGTTGCATACTTAATGCTGCATTCAAGGAACTTCCTGTTGACCTGACGTGGTGTTAACACTTTAACCCGTAGACGCGATGGCCTGTGGTTAACGTGCCGCACCCACGCGTCCCTGCACGGCTACGGCAACGTGTCCGTGTCGGTGAGCATCGACAGAGCCCAGCTCCAGAAAGACCTTCGCTTCGAGTACGTGGAAGACCCCACCATCACTAAGATAGAACCCGAGTGGAGCATCTACAGGTAGGAACCATAGTTTTCCAGCGGCCTTTTGCAGCATCGTGATCGTTTCTTCTTTGTGTTGCAGCGGACACACTCCGGTAACGGTGACGGGCACAAACCTGGACATCATCCAGACGCCGCTCATCAGAGCCAAATATAACAACCATGAGACACTCAATGTAAGTCCCACACTTGTGTAAACAAAGAATAATAGGAGTGTAAATGTGACTATAGGGGTGTTATGTCATGTCTAGAGGGCTCTAACAATGATTTTAAAAAATGACGTATTTAGAAAGTCAAAATGGGGCTGCACGGTGGTTGAGTGGTTAGCGTGCAGACCTCACAGCTAGGAGACCCGAGTTCAATCCCACACTCGGCCATCTCTGTGTGGAGTTTGCATGTTCTCCCCGTGCATGCGTGGGTTTTCTCCGAGTACTTCCTCCCACTTCCTCCACACTTATAGCTATTTATTTTTTTTTTTTTGCATTGAAATGTTCGGATGTTCGGAATTTTTGTAGCATTCCCACTCCAGTTCTTGTCACGGGACCAAAAACGTCATCATCAAGAACATATCCAGCATGAAAGGACCGGATTGGGAAGCTCTACTTACATGTCACATGACGTCATTTGTATATTCTGATGTTTTTACCACTTGAATTTGGCTGCACGGTGGATGAGTGGTTAGCGTGCAGACCTGAGTTCAATTCCACCCTCGGCCATCTCTGTGTGGAGTTTGCATGTTCTCCCCGTGCATGCGTGGGTTTTCTCCGGATATTCCGGTTTCATTCCAAAAACATGCTAGGTTAATTAGCGACTCCAAATTGTCCATAGGTATGAATGTGAGTGTGAATGGTTGTTTGTCTATATGTGCCCTGTGATTGGCTGGCTGGCCGGCCACCAGTCCAGGGTGTACCCCGCCTCTCGCCTGAAGACAGCTGGGATAGGCTCCAGCAACCCCCGCGACCCTCGTGAGGATAAGCGGTACAAAATGAATGAATGAATGAATGAATGAAAGAAAAAAACTTAAACTGTATTATGGAAAGCAGGAAGTGAACAAATGTAACAGTTACTGATTGTAAAAGTACCAGATGGAGGGGATAGGCTCCAGCACCCTCTGCGACCCTCGTGAGGATAAGCGGTAGAAAATGAATGAAATTTATTATCTTGAATTCTACTTTGCAGAAATTCACTTATCACTGTCATGTCTGGAAACAACTATGCGTGATAAACGAGGGACGACGACATAGCTTGTATTATGCTGTGTATATTTATATATATATTGTTGTTATACAACATATAAGACAAATTGATGACATTTCGACCCGTTCCAGTTGTGTGAGGTTGTGAGCCCGACGTCCATGCAGTGCCAGGCCCCAGAGCTCCCCATCAGCCTGGCCCACCAACAGGAAGTGCCCGAGAGGCCCGACGAGTTCGGCTTCAAGCTGGATGACGTGCAGGCCGTCATGGCGCTCAACAACACCAACTTCCTGTACTACCCCAACCCTGAGTTTGAGCTTCTGAGCGCATCCGGCGTGCTGGAGCTTAAACCCGGATCTCCCATCATACTGAAGGTACGTTCGGATTTCAGGATCTGCAGTGCTTCCCGTCAGTCAGTGTTTTGAGAGCTTGTGTTCTTTCCCGCAGGGACGGAACTTCCTACCGCCGACCAACAGCGGCAACGGGAAGATGAACTACACGGTTCTTATCGGGGAGAAGCCCTGCATGCTGACCGTGTCTGAGACCCAACTGCTGTGCGAGTCACCCAACCTGACGGGCCGCCACAAGGTTCTGGTAAGTGGCTGTAGACAAACGAGGAGCGCGAGTTTGAAACCCCTGCTGTGGGTAGATCCCAAATGAGAGGGAAGTCTTATCCAATTATTATTTTTTTATTATTAGCTTAGCCTTTGACTGTCACGCACATACGCGAGAGTGTTGTCCAGTGTTTTGGTTGCGTAAGCCGCCGTTTGACAGATGATCACACTGTGAACCTCGAAAACTCACCATACTCTGTTTGAAGTATCGCAGTACTAGTACCTTTTTATACCTATAAAAGCAATCTTCACTCGCTAAATGTACTGCAAAAAAGGTCGGTAAGGATAATTCATAATGCCGCCTACAGAGAACAAAAAAAGAGAGACAAAAAAAATAACAATTAAAAAATACAAAATAAATTAATATTTTAAATAACTATAAATTCAAATATAATTATTAATTAATAATTTAATTAATATTAATGTATAAATTATTATATAATAATATATTAATATTAATAATAAATATTTAAATTAAATTAAAAAAAACATAAATTATATGAGGAAAGCAGGAAGTGAACAAATGTAACAGTTACTGTTTGTAAAAGTACCAGATGGAGGGGTAGGATTTAATAAGCTTTGCTTCTTCCTACTCCTTTTGGACATGTGGAACTGTGAACTGATTATGTGATGCATTCAATTGTAATCTGATGCATGTTCAAATGAAATTAAACCATTACCAGAAAATCTTCTGAAACTGATCGGTGGCTACTGTACCTCACCCAGGCTCGCGTGGGCGGGATCGAGTTCTCCCCCGGCGTGGTCCACATCACGTCGGACAGCCCGCTAAGCAGCACGGCCATCATCGGCATCGCGGCGGCCGGCGCCCTGCTCCTCTTAGCCATCGTCTTGGTGCTCATCGCTTACAAACGCAAGTCCCGCGAGAGCGACCTGACGCTGAAGAGGCTCCAGATGCAGATGGACAACCTGGAGTCGCGGGTGGCTCTGGAGTGCAAGGAAGGTACGAAACCAACCAACTTTATACCCATCATCACACAACCTCATTGAATGGGAATAATAATTTGTAGTGCATGAAAAAGTGTAACTTCACACCCATCATGACACGTTGTCATCCGCTAGCTTTCGCAGAGCTACAGACAGACATCCATGAGCTGACCAGCGACTTAGACGGTGCCGGAATCCCCTTCCTGGACTACAGAACCTACACCATGAGGGTCCTATTCCCTGGGATTGAGGAGCATCCTGTTCTCAGAGACTTGGAGGTGAGAGTCAACGTTTAAGAGCAATTAAAAGTCAGTCAATCAGAGAGAAAGAAAAGAGAAAAAAAATGAAGTAATTTATCCCTGTGACTTTGATTGACAGCCATAATTGAGCAGGTCGTCTTGTTCCATTAAGGCCATGATTGACCCCCGTTTGGCTGCCCCTCAAGGTTGCCTGATGAGAATTTGCCAGATATTAATTATGCTTTAATTGGTATAAATGTCAAAGTGTGTGAAGAGCCTCATGAAGGAAGCAGACGGCTGCTTTTAGGTGTTTGACGGGCGCCTAATTGTTATTGATGAGTGGCAGCGTGTTCACGGAACCAGCACAGGGATATTCTAACTACGGTATTTGAACGCACCATGGTGAAGTGTTGTATATCATATATATCATATTTTCGAGCGTCTTATATGAGTCTAGCGCAGGGGTGGGCAAACTTTTTGACTTGCATTGATATGACAAAATTTACGGGGGGGGGGTTGTCATGCAATCTGCTATTATTATTTATTATTTTATATTTATATTTAAATATTTTAAAAATAATAAAATATTATAATAGTTACAATAAAATTAAAATAATAATTATTATATTATTATTGTGTAAAATATGCAAATATAACAATAATATTATATATAATTAATATAATAATTAGCATTAATATAATAATTATAATAATCATAATAGTTTTAAAAATAATTATAATAATCTAATAATAATAATTATAATTATAATAATAATTATAATAATAATAATAATAATAATAATAATTATTATTATTATTATTATTATTATTATTATTATTATTATTATTATTATTATTATTATTATTATTATGTGCTTGTGTCCCTTTTTTCAGGAGCACTTTGTAAACAACAGACCATGTCAAAAAACGAAATTGATAAAACCATCAAAAGGTTGGCTCAGGCCATGATGCCAGGTTGTATGTTGAGTTTAAATGAAATACTTTGGAAAGATTGGGCGGGCCGTATTCAAACACTTGGCGGGCCAGATGTGGCCCCCGGGCCGTAGTTTGCCCACCCCTGGTCTAGCGTGTCTCTGATGATTAATTGTGTCATTTTTTTTTTTTTGCGTCCAGGTGCCGGGCTACCGTCAGGATCAGGTGGAGAAGGGTCTGAAGCTCTTTGGTCAGCTGATCAACAACAAGGTCTACCTGCTGTGCTTCATCCGCACGCTGGAAGCCCAGCGAGGCTTCTCCATGCGCGACCGCGGCAACGTGGCCTCGCTAATCATGACCGTGCTGCAGAGCAAGCTGGAGTACGCCACCGACGTCCTCAAGCACCTGCTGTCTGACCTCATCGACCGCAACCTGGAGAGCAAGAACCATCCCAAGCTGCTGCTGCGCAGGTAAAGGAAAACAAACATAATTCATAATTCATAACAACACTTCTTAGCTAATGGCCGTTCCATGCAGGGACCGCATGGGTTCTTAAGGATCTAGCACAAACGCTGGTCAAAGATCCTTTATGTGACGGGAGCACTCAGTTTGTTTTAAGAATCCAGCAAAAACAATCGTCAAAGATCCTTTATATGACAGGAGCCTTCTGCTGCTTTTTGGGATCCTCAAACTCTGGTCAAAGATCCTCTATATGTGACGGGAGCGCTGAGCTGGTTTTAAGGATCTGGCAAAAGCAATCGTCAAAGATCCTTTATATGACAGAAGCCTTCTGCTGCTTTTAAGGATCCTCAAAAACGCTAGTCAAAGATCCTCTATATGTGATAGGAGCACTCTGCTGCTTTAAAGAATCCAGCAAAAACGTGAGTCAAAGATCCTCTATATGTGACAGGAGGACTCCACTGCTTTTAAGGATCCAGCAAAAACGCTAGTCAAAGATCCTCTACTTGTGACAGGAGCACTCTGCTGCTTTTAAGGTTCCAGCAAAAATGCTAGTCAAAGATCCTCTATATATGACAGGAGCACTCTGCTGCTTTCAAGAATCCAGCAAAAACGTGAGTCAAAGATCCTTTATATGTGACGGGAGCACTCTGCTGCTTTTAAGAATCCAGCAAAAACGCTAGTCAAAGATCCTCTATATGCGACGGAACACGCTGGTTTTAAGAATTTGACAAAAACAATCGTCAAAGATCCTTTACATGACAGGAACCTTCTGCTGTTTTCAAGAATGTAGCAGAAACTCTCATCAAGGATCCTCTATATGTGACAGGAGCACTCTGCTGTTTTAGTGAATCCAGCAAAAACGTCAGTCAAAGATCCTCTATATGTGACGGGAGCGCTCAGCTGGTTTTAAGAATTCGACAAAAACAATTGTCAAAGATCTTTTACATGACAGGAGCCTTCTGCTGTTTTCAAGAATGTAGCAGAAACTCTCATCGAAGATCCTCTATATGTGACAGGAGCACTCTGCTGCTTTTAAGGATCCATCAAAAACGCTAGTCAAAGATCCTCTAATGTGACAGGAGCACTCTGCTGCTTTAGTGAATCCAGCAAAAACGTCAGTCAAAGATCCTCTATATGTGACGGGAGCGCACAGCTGGTTTTAAAAATCCGGCAATAATAATAGTCAAAGATCCTCTATATGTGACGGGAGCGCACAGCTGGTTTTAAGAATCCGACAAAAATAATAGTCAAAGATCCTTTATATGACAGGAGCCTTCTGCTGTTTTTAAGAATGTAGCAGAAACTCTCATCAAAGATCCTCTATATGTGACAGGAGCACTCTGGTGTTTTTAAGGATCAATTAATAACACTAGTCAAAGATCCTCTATATAACCGGAGCACTCTGCTGCTTTTCGGATCTATCAGAAATGCTCGTCAAAGATCCTCTATATATGACAAGAGCATTGTGGTAGTGTTAAGAATGTGGCAAAGATATTATAGGTACAGTATATGCATGGTATGGATGTTTGTAGCTCATCTTCAAGGTAGTAAGTAATACATCCATCATCAACAATACAGGGCTCCTGGTGACAGGAAGTAGAAGGGTTGAAGACGCGTGCTATTGAGGATGTAGATCCACGCCGTGCACATAATGACGGACGTCGTCGCCAAGCGAACGACTCTGTGATCAACCGCCATGCAAACATCTCAGGAGTGGCTCCTCTGTGATGATTCATCTTGTCAAGGCCGACTTTGACATTTGAAATGTGTCGTTTAAGGGCGGGACTCTTAGTGTGCTTTGCTTTGCCACATGCCGCCGCCGCCATCGCCGCCGCCGCCTCCTCCTCTTCTTCTTCTTCTTGTCTTAATTTATTCCCTCAACTGACTGCTTCTGTCACCATGTCGCTTCCTCCTGATGGCTAAATCGATGCTCAAAAGCGGGAGCCGAGCAGCATATCTCTGGCACAGCATCTGAGCGCCGCTACCCACTGATTCCTCATCCAAGAAGTCTGTGTGTGTGTGTGTGTGTGTGTGTGTGTGTGTGTGTGTGTGTGTGTGTGTGTGGAGACGAGGACCACACACACACACACACACATCCTTCCATCTGTCCCATCTCAACCTGTGCTGAAGTAAAACTAACGAGAGCCTTTTCACTGCCATCTGTCGCAGCCTCGTCATCCTCTATATGCGCCTCCACACTTAGAGCTACTTTTTTTTTTTTCTTTTTTTACATGGAAATGTTCGGATGTTCGGACTTTTTGTAACATTCCCACTCCAGTTCTTGTCACGGGACCAAAAACGGCATCATCAAGAAGAACATATGCAGCATGAAAGGAGCGGATTGGGCAGCTCTATTTACATGTCACATGACATCATTTGTATATTCTGATGTTTTTACCACTTCAATTTGGCTGCACGGTGGACAAGTGGTTAGTGTGCGGACCGCACAAATAGGAGACCCGAGTTCAATCCCAGCCTCGGTGTGGGTTTTCTCCGGGTATTCCGGTTTCATTCCAAAAACATGCTAGGTTAATAAGCGACTCCAAATTGCGACCCTCGTGAGGGTAAACGGTAGAAAATGGACTCGCAGCTACGAGACCCGAGTTCAATCCCACCCTCTGCCATTTCTGTGTGGAGTTTGCATGTTCTCCCCGTGCATGCGGGGTTTTTCTCCGGGTATTCCGGTTTCATTCCAAAAACATGCTAGGTTAATTAGCGACTCCAAATTGACCATAGGTATGAATGTGAGTGTGAATGGTTGTTTGTCTATATGTGCCCTGTGATTGGCTGGCTGGCCACCAGTCCAGGGTGTACCCCGCCTCTCGCCCGAAGACAGCTGGGATAGGCTCCAGCACCCCCGCGACCCTTGTGAGGATAAACGGTAGAAAATGAATGAATGGACCCAAATGCTGCACGGTGGACGAGTGGTTAGCATGCAGGCCTCGCAGCTAGGAGACCTGAGTTCAATCCCAGCCTCGTTGTGGGTTTTCTCCGGGTATTCCGGTTTCATTCCAAAAACATGCTAGGTTAATTAGCGACTCCAAATTGTCCATAGGTATGAATGTGAGTGTGAATGGTTGTTTGTCTATATGTGCCCTGTGATTGGCTGGCCACCAGTCCAGGGTGTACCCCGCCTCTCGCCCCAAGACAGCTGGGATAGGCTCCAGCACCCCCGCCACCCTTGTGAGGATAAGTGGAATAAAATGAATGACTGAATTTGGCTGAAAGCTCCTAAAATGGACATACTTCCTCTTACGTATTTGTCATTTGGGCTTATGTCCCAATACCCAATTCCCATTTTCGGACACACACTCACAGGAGCACCTCCTGGAAGGAAATGGAGCACCAAGAAGCCATATCATTATTTTCCTCCTCCTCCTCCTCCTTTCATCCGTCTTTGTGAGGAAATGGAGAGGATTTGCAGGCGTCTATGATTACAAGGACACATGAAAGAAAGGGGATCAAACGTGAACCCCTTGTGAACTTGTGGCGGGCACAGCGAGAGGCGGCAAGTTAATCCCCCCCAGGTGTGGTGCCAGGGCCATCCACTGGCACCATGGAGTCCCTTCAAGTAGACGGGTGAGGGGGGGCGGGGGGGCTGCAGGTGGCCAACAATGGCGTCGCACAATGGACGCTAATCCTGAAATATTGATGCCTGAAAACAGAGTGTGTGTGTGTGAGAGACCCCCCCCCCCCCCACCCCCCATGAAGGATATACGATGTCATTCATTCACACACTGATGCATTCATTCACTTTCTATTCTACGTGGATAGAATGTCAGCACAATGACAATGAAAGCAGTCTTACTCCACATCAAACAAAGGCCTTTAATTGGCCTGCATCCTACGTATCCCAACTCTGATGTTGAATTTTAATAGGGGACAGAGCGACGACGGGTCTTCTTATGGTGTCATTTCCGTGCAGGACCGAGTCCGTGGCGGAGAAAATGCTGACCAACTGGTTCACCTTTCTGCTCTACAAGTTTCTCAAGGTAATAGTTTTTTCACTGGGGTTTTTTTTTTTGAGGGGGGGGGGGGGGGGGGGGTCAGCCACGGGATGCGGTCCGAGTTTGGTCGGAAATGACACAACAACCAAAAATGTCATTTGGGTGTGACATTTAGTATATGAATATAAACCAGGGGTGGATACGTTTGTTTTTTTTAATTTTATGTTTTTTATATTTAAAGGAAAAAAACAGCCTTTATTGCACTTTTTTATTTTTACAAATTTTCTTCTAGTAATTTTTTTCTCCTAATATTTTCACTTTAATATTCTTGATATTGTAATTTTTTTCCCAACCTAATTTTTGTTTTTTTTATTTATGTTTTTTATATTTAAAGGGAAAAAAACAAAAAAACAGCCTGCATCTCAGCTTTCATTGCACTTTTTTATTTATTTTTACAAAAATTCTTCTAGTACATTTTTTCTCCTAATATTTTCACTTTAATATTCTTAATATTGTAATTTTTCCCCAGCCTTTTTTTTTAAATTGCAACCTTATTCTTTTTTTGTTTGTTGTTGTTGTTTTCATAGTATTATGACACAAAAACTACTTAATTTAAAAAGTATTTTCCTAATATTTGTGTAAAATTACTGTTATTTTTGTTGTTGTCATTTTCTTTAATTGTATTTTTAGAACGTGCCAAGGGCCAATTAAAAAAAAACAGTTAAAAATATTTTTTAATTAATAATACTAAAAATGTCATTTGGGTGTGACATTTAGTATCAGAATATAAACCAGGGGTGGATGCAGCTTTTTTTTAATTTTTATGTTTTTTATATTTAAAAGGAAAAAAAACAACCTGCATCTCAGATTTAATTTTTATTTATTTTTACAAATGTTCTTTTAGGAAAATTTTTCTCATAATATTTTCACTTTAATATTCTTAATATTGTAATTTTTTTCCCCAACATAATTTTTTTTTAATTGCAACTTTATTCTTTTTTTGTTGTTGTTGTTGTTTTCATAGTATTATGACATTAATAATTAAATAACAGAATTTCCTAATAATTGTGTAAAATTACTGTTATTTTTGTCATTTTACTGTCATTTTCTTTAAATTGGATTTTTAGAACGTGGCAAGGGCCAAAAAAAAAAAAAAAGTTGCGTGCAGTAAATGGCCCCCGGGCCGGAGTTTGGACACCCCTTGTATACGGTATAAAATAACCCTCAAATTAAAGTTGCTATTTAATAATTCTGTAAGCACTTCAGGCAGGAGTTTTAAATAATAAAAAAGTTTTTAAAAAAAATTAAATAATATTAATAAAAATTTGAATTAATCCATTATTAATAATAATAATTATAATAAAAATTGAATTAATGTAATTTGTATTTTTGGGAATTATTTTGGGCGGGTTTCAATATAAAAAAAACTGATGTTATGTCCTTAAAAAAAGGCAAAATATTGTTCGTAACTGACTCCTTTAAAGTGGAAAAAAAAAAAAGAATATATCATATCTTCACAGCAGTTTTTGGTCAGCTGCGTCTAAACGTGTTGTCTTTGTTCAGGAGTGCGCCGGCGAGCCGCTCTTCTCGCTCTTCTGCGCCATCAAACAGCAGATGGAGAAAGGCCCCATTGACTCCATCACGGGGGAGGCGCGCTACTCGCTCAGCGAGGACAAGCTCATCAGACAGCAGATCGACTACAAGACGCTGGTGAGGAGGGAGGGAGGGCGTGGTGTAGTGGCACTCGCCGGCCACTGGAGCGGCGATGTGCTTGTGCTCAATCACGGAGGGGCAGGTGGTGTAAATGACCCACCAGGACCAGCAGATGGAGCTGTGATTGAGCACACGGTTTCCTGCCATGTTATTATTATTATTATTATGTTATTATCTTCGCTGTGAGATTTTTTGACCTTTTTTCTATCTTTTCTTGAGGTTTGTATTTATGGCGTCCTTTCACCCTCAGGTGGTGAACTGCATCCATCCTGAGAACGAGAAGAGTCCAGAGATCCAAGTGAAGGTGCTCAACTGCGACACCATCAGCCAGGTGAAGGAGAAGATCCTGGACGCCATCTACAAGAACGTACCGCACTCGCACCGCCTCAAGGCCTCCGACATGGACCTGGGTATGTCGACTACTACTACTACTACTACTACTACTACTACTACTGCTTCTACTCCTACTTTATATGCTTATACAGTATATTTATTCCTTCATTTTGTTTTATATAATTCTTTTTATTTAATTTGGATTATTTTTTTATTAACATATTGTGATGTTGTCTCAAAAAAGTGAAACATGTAAAAGTGTTAAATTTACAAGAAAAAAAGTGGTAAATTCACAAGAAAAAGCTGGAAATTTTACAAGAATAAAGTGGGGGAAAAAACAATAAAATGGTAAATTCACAAGAGAAAAAGTGGTAAATTCACTAGAAAAAGTTAGAAAATTTACAAAAATAAAGTGGTTAATTTACAAAAATAAATTGGTAAATTTACAAGAAAAAAGTGGTAAATTCACAAGAAAAAGTTGGAAAATATACAAGAATAAAGTAGTAAAGTTACACGAATAAAGTGGTAAATTTACACAAAAAAGTGGTAAAAATTTAAAAAATAAAGTGGTAAATTTACAGGAGAAAAAGTGGGAAAATCCACAAGAAAAAGTTGGAAAATATACAAGAATAAAGTGGAAAATTTACAAGAATAAAGTGGTACATTTACAAAAATAAATTTACGAGAGAAAAAGTGGTAAATCCACAAGAACAAGTTTGAAAATTGACAAGAATAAAGTGGTAAAGTTACAAGAATAAAGTGGTGAAGTTACCATAAAAAGGTGGTACATTTATGAGAAAAAAAGTGGTAAATCCAAGAGAAAAAAGTGGTAACATTACTAGATTAAATTGGTAAAGAATAAAGAATAAATGTGTAAATTTAAAAGAAAAAAGTGATAAATCAATGTGATTAAATATGATATTGTTTATATTTGGTCCTCTCAGTCTATGTTGCTTAAGCCCTCACAAGTAGAACGTTTTTTTTTGACTAACGAGGTCGCCGCGATGCGTGTTTTGTGTGCAGAGTGGCGTCAAGGTCGGGGGCAGCGCGTGATCTTGCAAGATGAGGACGTCACCACCAAAATCGAAGGCGACTGGAAGAGGTTAAACATGCTGGCCCACTATCAGGTAGAGAACGTGCTGTCTAAACAATAAAAACAATAAAACAATTAAATCCTTCGGGAGACAAAGGAACACAAAGATCCTCCCCCCTGACCCCCCCGAGCCACCCCAGGCAAAATAGGATGTTAATAATAATCTTCTGCGCACCAAAGCTATGGATGTGCTTTCTAAGAAGGATGGAGATCACAGCAATTAAACCCCGCCCCTTCTGGCAGCATGTATACTTCAATGATGACATCATCATGCTCCCTTCAGGTGCCCGACAACGCAGTGATGGCGCTGGTCCCCAAGCAAGTTACGGCCTACAACTCCGTCAACAACTCCACCGTGTCCCGAACCTCCGCCAGCAAATACGGTAAGTCCGAGATGACCACCAAAAGGGGGGGGGGGCGTGGCATGTTCCATTTTAATTTGTCATCGTCCACAGAGAACATGATCAAGTACACGGGAAGCCCGGACAGCCTGCGTTCGCGGACGCCCATGATCACGCCCGACTTGGAGAGCGGCGTCAAGGTGTGGCACCTGGTCAAGAACCACGAGCACGGCGACCAGAAGGAGGGCGACCGCGGCAGCAAGATGGTGTCCGAGATCTACCTGACCAGACTTCTGGCCACCAAGGTGACGTTTAAGGAAGCGCTCTACGTCAAAGATCCTTTATATGACGGGACCGCTGCTGTTTATACAGGGTACGCTGCAGAAGTTTGTGGACGACCTCTTCGAGACCATCTTCAGCACGGCGCATAGGGGCAGCGCCCTCCCGCTCGCCATCAAGTACATGTTCGACTTCCTGGATGAGCAGGCCGACAAACACAGCATCCACGACCCGCACGTGCGACACACGTGGAAGAGCAACTGGTGAGTTGGCCAAGTCACGTGACCACGTCCATGCGACGCGTGATCGCAACAATCTGGAGATGAACTTATTGGATACTTTTCACTCTCAATGTGTCACCTTTCTTTCGTTCATTCATTCATTCATTTATTTTCTACCGCTTTTTTCTCACGAGCGTCGCAAGGGTGGAATTGAACTCTTTAGTAGTCAGCAGTAGAACATGGGTTAGTTTCAGGAAAATATCAGTTCCCCACTAAAAAAGGGAGACTACACCAACATTCATTCATTTTCTACCGCTTTTTCCTCACGAGGGTCGCGGGGGTGCTGGAGCCTATCCCAGCTGTCTTCGGGCGAGAGGCGGGGTCCACCCTGGACTGGTGGCCAGCCAGCCAATCACAGGACACATATAGACAAACAACCATTCACACTCACATTCATACCTATGGTCAATTTGGAGTCGCTAATTAACCTAGCATGTTTTTGTAATATGGGAGGAGAACATGCAAACTCCATTGAGATGGCCGAGGGTGGAATTGAACTCGGGTCTCCTAGCTGTGAGGCCTGCACGCAAACCACTTGACCACTGTGCAGCCCACTATACCAACATTCATTCATTCATTTTCTACAACTTATCCTCACGAGGGTCGCTGGAGCCTATCCCAGACGTTTTCGTTTTCCGGGGTCCACCCTGGACTGGTGGCCAGCCAGCCAATCACAGGGCACATATAGACAAACAACCATTCACACTCACATTCATACCTATGGACAATTTGGAGTCGCTAATTAACCTAGCATGTTTTTGGAATGTGGGAGGAAACCAGAGTAACCGGAGAAAACCGGGAACTCCACACAGAGATGGCCGAGAGTGGAATTGAACTCGGGTCTCCTAGCTGTTAGGCCTGTGTGCTAACCACTTGACCCACCGTGCAATTAACCTAGCATATACATAACTCAATAAAACTAAACTAAATCAAAACTTCACATCTTGTGGTGTCCATGATGGTCGAGGGTGGAATTGAACCCTGGTACCTTTCTTTCAAAATTGGAATTTAAGTTAAGTTGTGTTTTTGCCATTGAGCAACATGGTGACAGTTGGGGGGGGGGCGGAGAAACGGCGGTAAAACTTTAATTTTGAGGCAGTTTTATGACAAAGTGAAAGTGAAAGCAACATGAAAAGAGGAGCAAATCGCCGCCATTTTCCCGTCGCCATTGATGAAACGTGGGCGTGTTATTATGTGGCTTCTTTATGAAAGTACTCAAAGAACAGGGCAGCTGGGGCGGCTTAGCGGCAGCCTAAATATCCCTTGATCCACCCCCCGCGCCCCCACTCCGCCCCCCTCTGGCACCAAATCCCTGTGCATTCTTCCATTCCCAAACCATAATGAAGACCAAATCCTCTCCTGTGAGATCTTAATCGTTCAGGTTTTTGCCGTGTCAGCTACATTTGTGACGATATCGAGATCCATGCACCCCCCCCCCCCAAAAAAAAATGTGTGTGTTGTTCATGATACAAATGTGGTCTGTGCAGCCTACCTCTGCGTTTCTGGGTGAACGTGATCAAGAACCCTCAGTTCGTCTTCGACATCCACAAGAGCAGCATCACCGACGCTTGCCTGTCCGTGGTGGCCCAGACCTTCATGGACTCCTGCTCCACCTCGGAGCACCGCCTTGGGAAGGACTCGCCCTCCAACAAGCTGCTGTACGCCAAGGACATCCCCAGCTACAAGAACTGGGTGGAGAGGTGAGCTCAAACTTGGAGAACGGATTGCGTCATACATCAGCCGCCAACACCAGGGGGGCGGCGGCGGCGCTCGTTGGCGAGGCGAGCGACTTGTGCCAGTGGAGCTTTAAACCCGCAGCAGGATGTGATGTTTGTGCCGTTAATTTTGGGACATAGAGCCGGTGACGCTTTCCATGAATTTGATGGCCGCCCATAAAAGGATTTGTTTACAAGTGTGGCGCCATATGGGTCGGCACATTCGCAGAGCCGTCATTTTACGGCCCTTTGTTTGAATTTTTCTCGTAAAATATTTTCATAAAAACCGATCCAAGCAGCTCGGCTCATCCAGTGCAACGTTCACAGCACTTTTTTTCATATCCGCAATCCTTATATGAGACATAAACGGCTAGTAGCTAGCTGGTGTTGTGTGGCGAGGTGTCACTACCCCAGTGAAGTATTTCTTTGGCGTAAAAAATTTTGTTTTTTATTTATTAATTTTTTTGTGTCCTGTCCAACCATTGGGGCAGATAGTTGTTTCAATGTTTGTATGTTTGTTTCTACCTTTTTCCGGATTTTAGTAGTCAGCAGTAGAACATAGGTTAGTTTCAGGAAAATAACAGTTCCCCACTAAAAAAGGGAGACTATACCAACATTCATTGATTCATTCATTTTCTACTGCTTATCCTCACAAGGGTCGCTGGGGGTGCTGGAGCCTATCCCAGCTGTCGGGGTACACCCTGGACTGGTGGCCAGCCAGCCAATCACAGGGCACATACATATAGACAAACAACCATTCACACTCACATTCATACCTATGGACAATTTGGAGTCGCTAATTAACCTAGCATGTTTTTGGAATGGTGGAGGAGAACATGCAAATTCCACACAGAGATGGCCGAGGGTGGAATTGAACTCTTTAGTAGTCAGCAGTAGAACATAGGTTAGTTTCAGGAAAATAACAGTTCCCCACTAAAAAAGGGAGACTATACCAACATTCATTGATTCATTCATTTTCTACTGCTTATCCTCACGAGGGTGGCAGGGGGTGCTGGCGCCTATCCCAGCTGTCTTCGGGCGAGAGGCGGGGTACACCCTGGACTGGTGACCGGCCAATCACAGGGCACATATAGACAAACAACCATTCACACTCACATTCATACCTATGGACAATTCGCTAATTAACCTAGCATGTTTTTGGAATGTGGGAGGAAACCGGAGTACCCGGAGAAAACCGGGAACTCCACACAGAGATGGCCGAGGGTGGAATTGAACTCGGGTCTCCTAGCTGTTAGGCCTGCGTGCTAACCACTCGTCCGCCGTGCAGCCTCTAAACCAACATAACAACACAAATGGGGTTGTTTACATGCTTTTTGGTGTTTTTTCAGAAGGCTTAATAGAGTCCCATTATGTGCATTCTTAGCTGTCTGTTTTTATCTGTTTTTATATCTATAAAATGTATTATATCTATAAGGTGTGGTCATGTCTCCCATAAGGATTGTGGACAGTCGCAGTGTTGCATCCATGCTTTGATGCACTAAAGGTGTTTTGTTTGTGCTCAGGTACTACTCTGACATCAGCAAGATGCCGGCCATCAGCGACCAGGACATGAACGCCTACTTGGCCGAGCAGTCGCGCATGCACATGAACGAGTTCAACAGCATGAGCTCCCTGAGCGAGATCTACTCCTACGTGGGGAAATACACCGAGGAGGTATGCCTGCCAATGACGTACTCTTTTGGTTTTTGTTTGTTTTGTTTGTTGTCCCGCTGACTTTCTACACTCGCTCGGCAGATTGTTTGTGCACTGGAGCAGGACGACGCCGCCAGGAAACAACGGCTGGCCTTCAAGCTGGAGCAGGTGGTGGCCTTCATGACGCTGGAGAGCTGAGGACCGCACTTCCCAGGGTGAGCTGGGAAGACGACCAGGAAGAAGACGACGAAGACTCCGCCTCCGCCTCCCCATCCCATCCCTGCTCCGTACACTTGTCCGAAAACCGAGCCGTGCCTGAGCGTAAACCTGTTTTGTTTTTTTTTTCTGCTTCCATAATTGTCCCCCCCCCCCCCTCGCTCCCTGCTGCACCCTACTGGAGACATTTTTTTTACGTTGCCTTGGAGGATTTACACCCGTGGCATGCAAGCCAAACGAGGAGGTTACACTGAGCATACACCCGGGCCTAGCGACCTCCCTGATCCCTTCCTTACTTGTAGCTGGACTTGCATCGAAGACCAAGGGTGCGTTCACGTACGTCGGTTAAAAGGAACTATTCTAAACACAAAATGAAAATAATACCAAACTATTTGTTTATGTATTTAACTGTTCATTACATTGACTGGGTAGGGCAGGGGTGTCCTAAGTGCGGTCCAGGGGCCATTTTACATAATTTTTTTTTTAATTGGCATATTTGGTATATTCCGAAAATAGCATTTATGAAGAAAACTAAACAAATGGAAAAATCAGCAAGTTTACAGGAATCATTTTTGTAGCATAAAATTGAAGTATTACAAAGTTGGAATATGAGAAACAAAAACAAGAAAATATAGAATAACATCATAATATTATGAGAAGAAAGTTGACATACTGTAGTTGGAAAATTTACAAAAAAACAGCTAAAATAGAAAAAGATGTCATTTTACAAAAAAAAGGATGAAAAATGTAAGGAATTTTTTTTGCACAAAGTGGAACTATTGAAGAAAAAATGATATTATGAGTACTAATAGCATGCTGGTTCAGCTATATGACAACGCTGGTGAAGATGGTGATGATAACTACATGTGTTTAATTTGCTTGAAAGGATTAATTCACTGTAGTTAATTAGTTAATTTCAGACCATTTGAAACAATTCACAAACCAAAAGAGACGGGTTAACTGTAGCTAAGTATACATTTTAGGTCATTTTAGACAACTCACAAAGAAGATAGATTAGTTAATTGTAGTTAATTCATTGATAGAACATTTCAAACAACAACAAAAAACGAATCAATTAGTTAATTGTAGTTAATTAGTTAATTTTAGATCATTTTCAACAACTCACAAACAAAAGAGATGAGTTAACTGTAGCAAACTCTACATTTTAGACAACTCAAACAAGGTAGATTAATTATTTAATTATTAGATTAATTAGATTAATTATTTTTGCTTCACAAAATATCAAATTTCATACTTTCATTGTTTTACTGTTGGAAAAACTCGCAGGAAAAACACAAGGGCACCCCTGGGTTAGGGGTAGCATGCCATTAAACGGATAAAAAGTCGATATCGATGAAGTTAATTCGACACTGCATTAACCCAACCAAACGTGAACGCACCCTTAAAGAGGTAAGGGCTCAGGAGGGACAAACCGCCCAGCACCCCTTTTCTGATTAGCATTAGCATCCCTGCTTCCGTTTGGCTTACATGGCTCGCGTAAAGACACAAAAAACCCAACGAAAAAAAAAAGATGGACCCCCCCTCTCCCCCCTTGCCGCCCCTTGTAGAAGCACACTGTGGAACAACCTGCACAGACGCGCACAACAAGAAGGGAAAACAAAAAAAACAAAACAAAGCACCGACGTCCCGGGATGTTCTTACTTGTGTGGACTTTTCAACGTTGCTCAGCCTAAAAACCAAAGGAGCTTGACATTTTCACAGAAAAACAACAACAACAACAAACAAACAAAAAAAAAAGTGCCACCGAGGAAAAAAAAATCTCAAAACTATGTCTTCATTGTGACTGGAAGCTGTGTGATACTTTCTGACCTCAGTTTGTGGAGATGCTCCTCCTGGTTCCTGTTTTGCACAAGCAGATGGAGTGTAGCTGCAGACAAAGACGAGGAGGAGGGGACGAGAACACTTAAGACTTTTTGGATGTGAGAGACGACTTTCTAGCTCCCTCTGCCCTTTCTTTTGCCTTGACGACGTGCCCCGTGTGGTGATATGTGAATGTGCGGCGAGCGGCCGACCCTCTCGGCCCACCTTGGCTCCTTTTATTGGCTTTTTTTAAGCGCATGTAAAACCATTTAACTTATTTAAGGGAAAAAAAATGAAGAAAAACAAGCCTTGCGATGATGATGATGATGATGATGATGATGATGTGTTATTTTGACTTTATTTTGCTTGAACGAGTGAAGAGAGAGAGAGAGAGAGAGAGAGAGTGGGGGTCAAAAGCTTCTAGTGGTTGCTTTAAGGTGGAACCTTTATTCAAGCTGCAGAAGCCGAATGACGACAAATGCTATATTAAAAGCCGTGCACGCCGGGTAAAAAAGCGCTTTAACTTTCTTTTTTGCTAGCGTCTACCGTAGTGTAGTGAACGCAACATATCAGACGTGCACATGGCTCCGTTCGTTCGCAGCGTTGTGTCCGAGTCGTGTGACAGCGTCCCTTCCTTTGCTTGCGCAGATAAAGTTTCCACCTTAAAAGAAACATTTTGTAGGAACTTAAACGTCCTCGTAGCACAGTATTATTAGCAAACATGCTAGAGTTAAAAAAAAGAAAAACCTTTAGTAGACCATATTTGAAAGATATCTTATCAAGAGGTTAAATAAAAAAACAGTCCAGGGGGATAAAAGGTGAGCTTCTCTAACTTTGTTATAATTCATTGTATACCTGTGTATGTAAATATAATGCATTCCTATTTTGCAGTCCAGAACAAAATACTATTTGTAATATAGAATAAACTTTATTAAGAAACCAAAGTGTGTGTTTTTTTCACATCACACTTGAGACCCTCGTTAGTCAAGCGTTGATTAGTTATTTGCAGTAATCAGTACATTTTAGGTCGTTTTAGACAACTCACGAAAAACATAGATTAGTTAATAGCAGTTAATTAATTTTAGATCAAAAAGAGATCAATTTGTACTTAACTTGTTAATTTTAGATCATTTTAAACAACTCACAGAGATGAGTCAGCTGTAGCAACCTATATATTTTAGGTCATTTTAGACAACTCAAACAAGGTAGATTAATTAATTGTAGTTAATTAGTTAATTTAGATAATTTTAAACAACTCACAAACCAAAAGAGACAAGTTAACTGTAGCAACTTGTACATTTTTAGGTCAACTCATAAACAAGATAGATTAGTTGTAGTTAATGTAGTTAATTAATTTTAGATAATTTCAAACAACAAAAAGACAATTGTAGTTAATTAGTTAATTTAGATAATTTTAAACAACTCACAAACCAAAAGAGACAAGTTAACTGTAGCAACTTATACATTTTAGTTCATTTTAGACAACTCAAAAAAGATTAGTTAATTGTAGTTAACTAGTTAACTACAATTGATCATTTTAAACAATCAATCCACAAACTAAATAGATGAGTTAACTGTAGCAACCTGTACATTCCAGGTCATTTTAGACAACTGACAAACAAGATAAATTAGTTAATTGTAGTTTATTAGTTGATTTTAGATGCTTTTAAACAATTTACAAACCAAATAGACGAGTTAACTGTAGCAACCTATACATTTTAGGTCATTTTAGACAACTGGCAAACAGTTTAGATGAGCTAATTGTGGTGACTTGTACATTTGACCTCATGAACTCACAAACAAGGTAGACAAGTTATTGCAAGTTAATTGTAATTTTAGATTAGTTTTAGACAAGATAATTATTTCATTGTAGTAACTTTTGCAGCAACATTTCAAACACTACTAATTACTTAATTGTAGTTAATTGTAGTATATATTTTAGGTCATTTTGAAAAACTTACAGACAAGATAATTAGCTAATTGTAGCAATTTACATTTAAAGAACTGACTAACACTATTAATGAGTTAATTTCAAACAAGCCGCATCACCCAAACCAATGACATTTATAATTGGAGTGTTGAAATTGGATTTATTCTGAAGAGCTATTGATGCTAATTGCTGGTTCATTCAGTCCATCATCCATCCCAATGTTGTGTATAGTAGACGAAAGCCAAAGTGGGGGAGGTATTTTTTTTTTTTTTTTTTAGGTGGCATTGCCTGATGGCCGGGGGGACGTGAGATTGAATTGGCCTGATGTCACCCTCCATATAGCAGCCAGTGATCTGGGAGTAATGGGAGAGAAATGGCAAGGAAGTAAAAGAGGATGGGGGAAGAGTTGGATGGAGGGAGGGGGGGGGCAACCCTAATTTTCTGACTAGTGAGCTGGGAATAATGGACGTCAGGGGGGTCGAGATGGAGTCGGCGATGGGTGGAGGGAAGATGATAGAGGGGCAACCGTGATTGCTTCACACCACCCTGTGGGGCGTCCTCTGTGTCACGCCCCCAAATAACCTCCACCATGATGGACACACACGGGGGGGGCGAGTGAGTTTATGGCTGAAACCTGACACTATTGAAACATCACAGGTTCAAACAACTGCGCTCCATTATTATCAAACAAGGCAACAATTAAAACAAAAGTATGATTGTAATATTATTGACATTTTAATGGCATAAGCGCCCCATTCCGCTTGTCCTCTGCTCCCATTAACGATACTACAAGGCCGAATCAATAGCAAGTTGGCTAGCATGATGACCTGGCTGCTCTTCTTAAAAAAAAAAAAAAAGTGCTTAAATAACCATTAGCGCTTTTTTCTTAGAGTAATCCTGCTTACATTAAGCATCTTGTTATTGGATAACATCCAATAAAGTGATGGCCGATACTATGTTGTTTTACTGATGCGATGCCAAGTAAAATTTGGCTCGGTACTAATGATAAAAATACCGATATAGCACTGTATACCACTGTATCTTAAGATACTAACAAGGAGTGGTCATGTGACTTAGTCAGCTGACGTGAAGCCCCCTCCTGATTGGCTGTGGTTGCTGCAAGGAAAAACACTGAAGTGCCAGCAGGTGTAGGCAATCAGCAGCTCCTGAAGGGGCTGGTCACTGACAAACCTTTTGGGGAATCGAACTAAAGAAAAGAACTTTACGGTAAGCCCTTTCCCTCGTCTAAGCCACGTCTGCGGCCGCTACGTAGGTCTGTTGTATGAAAATTGTTGCTAGCGCCGTGTTAACTCTGAACTCCATTAGTTAAATGCATGTTTTTAGGGTTGCTAGGTTACGGCTAAGCGCCTGATTAAAAAGCCCTTCCATAAACGCCCCTGTTGATTGTGTGTATGTATATATGTCTCAAAACTGCTAAATGTTTTGCTAGTGTAAATTAACTTTACGGCCATTTTGAACTGAAAATGGAATTGTTTGGAATGTGTTTACTGGTAAATTTTGATGCCTGTTTCTGGTCTTAATAGACTGCTTTGGTTCTGCACCAAGCAAGGAAGCCCTTCAGAACTGGTAGGACTGTCTTTCCTTTTGGCTCTCGGTGCATAGTGGACTAAAAGGATTGAGGACCATTCCACAAGAGTGGAGTTCCTCAATCCACGGTTACCCCACAGACTCGACAAACTCATTCCATCCCCTCTCATCCGCCCCCTTGGCCTCCTCCTAGACCTAATTCTTTGGTTTGAACCCCAAATTAAACAATTAAACTTTCTACAATGAATTATTTCATCTTAAGGACATAGCCCGACTTCGTCCATCGCTTACATTCTCTTCCACTTTCTTATCTAGTAATTTGACTTTTTATCTAGTAATTTTTTACTTTTTATCTAGTAATTTTTGACTTTATATCTAGTAATTTTTGACTTTATATCTAGTAATTTTTGACTTTATATCTAGTAATTTTTGACTTTATATCTAGTAATTTTGACTTTTTAACTTGTAATTTTTGACTTTTTAACTCGTAATTTTTGACTTTTTAACTCGTAATTTTTGACTTTCTTATCTCGTAATGTCTGACTTTTTATCATTAATTTTTACATTTTATCTCGTTTACATTTTATCTCATTATTTTGACTTTTTATCTCGTTATTTTGACTTATCTCGTAATTATGACTTCTCATTATGTTGACTTTCTTATCTCAAAATTTCGCCTTTTTGTCTCCTTGTTGACATTTTATCTCGTTATTTTGACTTTTTATCTCGTAATTTTGACTTATCTCTATTTTGACATGTCTCAAAATTTTGCGTTTTTATCTCGTTATTTTTACTTATCTCGTAATTATGACTTCTCATTATGTTGACTTTCTTATCTCAAAATTTCGCCTTTTTATCTCATTGTTGACATTTTATCTGCTTATTTCGACTTTTTAATCTTGTAATTTTAACTTTTTATCTCGTAATTTTGACTTATCATCGGGATAATTTGGTTTTTTTTAACATATGTAAGCGGCAGGAGCGCTCTGTTGTTTTTAAGGGCGGCCATCAATGATTCCCCCGTCAATAAATCGGACCGTCAAAGTCCTTCAGCAGGATCTCCAGCACGTATCAAGAGCCATTAATGAGCGATGAATGAATTGGCTGCTCAACAGGGGGCATAAGCAAGTCTCCACTTTAAAGTCAATACCGACGTGACGGAAGCATCAACTCCTGTCAACGCCTTCTTGGCTGCTTTTCAAAAAAAACAAGCGCTCCTCAAAGGCCTATAAATGAGCATCAAGCCACCACAAATCTCACCATAACAAGATAATCCGCCCATAACAGACATCCACGGGGGGGCTAACGAGGCAAGCAATTAACTTTGCCAAACTTTGTCACCGGGGACACCGGCACACCTGCTGTCTGTAGCGCGGGAAGTGCTCGTCCCTCAACGGCCTGAACCAAGCGAAAGGAAAAAGTCTAGCAATCCATCATCTTGACGCGGATGTTGACAAGCAGCCATCGTGACAGTGCGACGACTCGTCACGAGTGGGGGGGTTTGGAGGTGACACGTCAGGTGTTAGACTCCACTCCCTCGGCCAGCCAAACGTGGCCCCCTGTGGGCATTTAGGGGTCGTAGGAGTTACTGTAATGTGGTGGTTGTGGGGGCGTGCACTTCCCGAATGTCACCTCCATGAGTCGAGAACAGAGCGGTGACGACTAGTATGTCCTTTTCTACCTGCCAACTAATTGGAATGAGGGGGGGGGGGGGGCACAGGGCTTGAAAGGGAAGAAGCGTAAATGAAAACACCAGTAGGGGTGATATTATTGCATTATTTCCACTTCCATTGCCGCTTTGCATCATATCTCGCATCCCAGCTGGGCATCACGCTGTGACGTGTGATCCATCCGCCGCGCCGCCACAAAAGCCAAGTTTGACACTTTTCCTCCCGGTGCGCTTCAAAAACACATCAATCAAGCCCAAGTCCAAAATGCCAGAGACCTTCTACTACTATCGCCGCCCCCCCCCCTCCTGTCGTGATTGATGGCATGGCGCCGCTCATTTTGCTTTATCCCGGGAAAAAGCCAAGCCCCCTCCTCCTCTTGTGACATATAGGTCCTATATAATGATGTGTCTCATGAGCATGGACGCACTATAAAGTGCATGTGATGCATAATGAAGATGACAGTGGCTTAACCACTTCCCCACTGAGACCCTTGGTTCAGTCATGACACTTACAACCGGTTTTAACCTTTATTTTAAAAGTAGAGGCTTCTTCATATTGCGGTTGGAATATCGCTACCTCACCGTATTATTTTTTTCCGAAAATAATCATTGCTTCATGGTTGACTCTGGCCTATTAGTAGTACGAATTATTGAAAGGCAAGTTGGTATTCTGGTAACAGCCATGGCGGAGACGGGCGCGCCGTGGCTGAGACACGGCATGGCGGAGACGGGCGCGCCGTGGCTGAGACACGGCATGGCGGAGACGGGCGCGCCGTGGCTGAGACACGGCATGGCGGAGACGGGCGCGCCGTGGCTGAGACACGGCATGGCGGAGACGGGCGCGGCGCGGCGGAGACGCGCCGCGGCTGAGACGCGCCGCGGCTGAGACGGGCGCGCCGTGGCGCAGACGGGCGCGCCGTGGCGTGTTTCAGCCATGGCGGAGACGGGCGCGCCGTGGCGTGTCTCAGCCATGGCGTGTCTCAGCCATGGCGGAGACGGGCGCGCCATGGCGGGCAAGATCAAATTAAGAGAAGGTTCTCCTCTCTGATGCCATTTATGGGCCAGATTTGGCCCGAGGTCTGCCAGTTGGACATCCCTCATCGAGTGTACAGTCACGGCGCCGCGGCTGAGACGCGCCGCGGCTGAGACGCGCCGCGGCTGAGACGCGCCGCGGCTGAGACGCGCCGCGGCTGAGACGCGCCGCGGCTGAGACGCGCCGCGGCTGAGACGCGCCGCGGCTGAGACGCGCCGCGGCTGAGACGGGCGCGCCGTGGCGTGTTTCAGCCATGGCGCAGACGGGCGCGCCGTGGCGTGTCTCAGCCATGGCGGAGACGGGCGCGCCATGGCGGGCAAGATCAAATTAAGAGAAGGTTCTCCTCTCTGATGCCATTTATGGGCCAGATTTGGCCCGAGGTCTGCCAGTTGGACATCCCTCATCGAGTGTACAGTCACGGCGCCGCGGCTGAGACGCGCCGCGGCTGAGACGCGCCGCGGCTGAGACGCGCCGCGGCTGAGACGCGCCGCGGCTGAGACGGGCGCGCCGTGGCGTGTTTCAGCCATGGCGCAGACGGGCGCGCCGTGGCGGGCAAGATCAAATTAAGAGAAGGTTCTCCTCTCTGATGCCATTTATGGGCCAGATTTGGCCCGAGGTCTGCCAGTTGGACATCCCTCATCGAGTGTACAGTCACGGTGCTTGCCCAGAGTGGGTAAATCTACATCTGTCACTTGAAAGCAGGTAAGAGCAAGTCATTAAGGTGGGTGTCACATTAAACAACAGCAGTGTGACATTTCCACACTGGCCGCCATGCTCCTGAATATGAGGTCATGGGGCGGTGGGCGGGGGCTCACAGCTGAGATGCATTGTTGACAATCTGTAGGAGTATTTCACAACGTTGTCTTGGCAACTCGGCGCACACTTCCCCATTTGGGTTTACATGTGAAAGAAGGGGGGGGGACTACACGCCATTAAATCCCCACAGGGAGGACTCATGCATATTTAAATGGCTTAGATGATAACGGATAGTCAGCTGGGAGTTGGAGTGGCAAACTCAACCGGACCGTCTATGTGTCATTAACCCTTTAATTGACTCCTGCATGCACACAGAAAGCTAATGTAGCCATCTCTCAATGCAAATGTTTGAGCTGACAAATTGACTACCAGGAGGTCAAACGGTGACTTTTGATGTATGTTACATTTGGCCTTTTACGTCTAAATTAGTGCAGTTGACTTAAATATGTATTACTTCACTTTTGGTTGCAGACGCATCTAAAACCCCCTTCTAATCTTGTTATGATTGCTTCCTGAGCTTCTCCGCCAAACACTAAATCCAAAGCCTTTATGTGGATAACCTCCACCAAGGAGGTTTTGCTTCTTGGCTTGTTTGGCAGCAAAAAAATAAAAATACTTTAAAGGGCCCCTATTATGGAAAAGTCACTTTTTAATGATGTTCTAACTGTAATGAAAATATTGACTAGCTAAAAAATTTGGATTAAGGATTATTACTATTATTGTTATTATTATCTGCACGGTGGACGAGTTGTTCACGCGCAGACCTCACAGCTAGGAGACCCGAGTTCAATCCCACCCTCGGCCATCTTTATGTGGAGTTTGCATGTTCTCCCCCTGGTGCATGCGTGGGTTTTCTCCGGGTACTCCGGTTTCCTCCAACATTCCAAAAACATGCTAGGTTAATTAGCGACTCCAAATTGTCCATAGGTATGAATGTGAGTGTGAATGGTTGTTTGTCTATATGTGCCCTTTGATTGGCTGGCTGGCCACCAGTCCAGGGTGTACCCGGCCTCTCGCCCGAAGACAGCTGGGATGGGCTCCAGCATCCTCTGTGACCTTCGTGAGGATAAGCGGTAGAAAATTAATGCATGTTTTTATTATTATTATTAGTTATTATGATTCATTCTTTTTTACCACTTTTCCTCACGAGGGTCGCGGGGGTGCTGGAGCCTATCCCAGCTGTCTTCGGGCGAGAGGCGGGGTACATCCTGGACTGGTTGCCAGCCAATCACAGAGCACCCACCCGTGCAGTCCATTATTATTATTATTATTATTGCTGTTGTTATTGGTATTATTATTATTATTATTATTATTAAGGATATTGAATAGTCAACCAAAAAACTAAAAAATACAAATATCTATGCGCAATACACACACACACACCATAAAACACACATATATTCTCGTTTTGCCATGAGTTAACGTTCTCTCGATATACACTGTTTTATTCTTCATAATTCATATTATTGTTCATTACTGATTATTATTGATGCCTTGAGAGCATTCGGAAATAAGTTTATTTATATTATTATTATTTATATTATACTATATTACAGTTGGCAAAAGTTATATGCTATATTTGGCGCTTATTCGTTGATTTATGGGATGTGTTAACTTGCTACGAACGTGTTGTGTTTTCGTTTCGTTGCACCATGAGCAAGAATGTCGCTTTGCTTGACGCCACCTTATATTATGTATCATCATTTCATCATCATTGTGTCATCACAGTCAAATCTTTTAACCCAATGTGGAACACCCCTGTAGAGGGGAAAAATGGCAGCGAATGCTGGATTTGGAGAAAAATACTGTATTACGATGTAGGACCTTTTTTTTTAAGCTACTTCGACTAAACTTTGTATTGTCATTTAGTTGTACTTCTTGTACGCGTTCGCCTCTTTGTAACGAGAAATGAGTGTGGCGTTCGCATTCCAAATGACTAAAACACGATGACTTCAGCCTCTCTCACGCTTTAGGGAACAAATGTTTATCTAAAATTAGAATGTGCACAGTCCAAGATTGTGCTGAGAAAAAACGCCAAAAGCCGCTCTTGCTGCCGAGTGATAAACTCCAAATTTAAGCTCGGACTGATCCAATCGTCTAATAGAGGACAGCGGGCAAAGGCGAGGAGCAGGCAGAGTGAATTACACAACAGGCAGACATGCAAATAGAGACGCAGTGTTGTACCAAATAAAGTGGTGGAGATAACAATCAGTGCCCGAAGGAATAAAAGCTGAAGTCGGGGAGGGGGGTAGGGGGGAGTCGCTAACACCTGTGCAACGCCCACGAGGGAGGCGGGCCTGCATTCAATCTCAGCGGCGCCATATGCAAGCGGAAATAATGTCGGAAATTGGAAAAACAATGAAATTGAGGAGATTAGGCGTTCGCCAACCTCATCAAAATTCGACTCCCGGCAGACCGCAACGTGTATTTTGTCCTTTAAGTGGTAACCTTGATTCTCGCCGCTTAGCAACATTGCACATTTTAACCCTGCCTCGGGCACAGCTAAATTTAATATAGTCAAAATTTTATATTTATATCAGCGTGTGTCAACGTGGGGCCAAAACTCCATCAGTCATCCTAATCAACGTGTACAGCTTATATACATAACCGTATGTATATGTTTATGTAAGCTTCTACTCCTCAAGGGTGAAAGGGTGAAATATCCACTCTACTGTGTTGACGTATGATGACCAAGTTTATTTACTTGTATAGCCCTTAATCACAAAATGGCTCCCATGGGATTTACAAGCTAGCAACAATAGACGACATTCCGTGATCTGGACTCCAAGGAAAAGCTCAAAACCTTGAGAAGGGACCATCAAGAAAAACGCTGTTGACGTATCGGCCACGCGTTGTGCATTTCCTAACTTTGAAGATATTTGTATTTCACGTATGCTAGCATTCCTGACCTTCCCATCTGGAAATTTGGAAAGCAGACTACCCTCTCCATCTGTCACCCATTGAGTCCAGAGGTCCGTATGGAGGGTCAGTCCAATGACAACCGTTCTCTGGACGGATGAATGAAAGCTGTTATTATTGTCCTAGGGTCTCCAGGAACTGACCTCCCAGAGTTGTCCGCACAGACGGACAGATTGACTGACAACAAGGCAGAGACGCCCATCCCCGAGCCAGTCAACAGAGGTCATTAACCGGGACTGTGATCCACAACAGCGGTCATTATATGTGAAACGTGCCGTCAAGTCAAGGCGCCGGGGAGACTGAATGGTCCGTTTCAGACGTCATTAGAGAGGAGGCGACAGGTCAGTGGTTTGAGTCCAGCCCTCGCATTTCAGCATCCATTTGTATTTCAGCAAATCTCAAGGGACAATAGGAATTCTTTTTATTTTTTACAGTAGTCGGTGTACAGCGTATGTAGTAGTATTGATTTGCTATCCACTGGTGGTAGCGTTGAGTGCGGGGCTGCACACGTGCTGCCAGCACCGGGGAAGCTGGTTCACTGGGGAATATTCTGACATGGGAGTGTAAGACCGCTACCTGGGCTTGAACCCACGACCGCACAACCTGAGTCCAGCCGCACGGGTTGTTACTGGAATCCTATTCCATCCTCAATGGTGGCATCACTGGAGGAGCTGGTGGATGTTTGACACCTTGTCTTCCTTCCTTACTTCCTTCCTTCCTTCCCTACGTCCTTCTTTCCTTTCTTCCTTCCTTCCTTCCCTACGTCCTCCTTTCCTTTCTTTCTTCCTTCCTTCCTTCCCTATGTCCTTCCTTCCTTTCTTTCTTCCTTCCTTCCTTCCCTATGTCCTTCTTTCCTTTCTTCCTTCCCTATGTCCTTCTTTCCTTTCTTCCTTCCCTATGTCCTTCTTTCCTTTCTTCCTTCCCTATGTCCTTCTTTCCCTTCGTGCCTTCTTTGCTTCCTTCCTTCCTCAGGAGGGTGCTCAGTTGAGTTCAGGGTCCGTATGGAGGGTCAGTCTAATGACACTGTTCTCTGGACCTTTGTCCTTCCTGCCTTTTCTTCCTTCCATCCTTGCTTCCTTCCTGCCTTCTTTCTTTCTTTCCTTCCTGCCTGCCTTCTTTCCTTCCTTCATCCTTCCTTGCTTCCTTCCTTCCTTCCTCAGTAGGGTGCTCAGTTGAGTTCAGGAGACAGACTTGGCAACCATGTGGTCGGTTTTCTGCTCACAATGCCCAAGTACTTCCATGTCTCCTGTCAGTGAACCACAGCTCCCTCAGTCCCGGCAGCACTCCAATCTGTTTTGCTATACAAGCTGCACACTGACTACTCGATAGTATTACCACTTGATAAGATCAACTGTCATAAAAATACTATAATGTGAGCAGTCACTTTTGTGAGATATAATTGAGAAATAAAAGTATATGAGGCCACTTAGACACGAGAGGCTCCGCCCATTGAATCGGTCCACGTGGGCTTCCTAGAAGGGATGATAATTAAAGGTTCTTGGGGAGTACAGCAAGGCTAATCCCAGTCCGGTTAAAGGCCGTAACACCCTGCATTATGAGCTTTAATTGCTATTGTGCCATTTACATGATGAACAACCGACCGAGGCCCTGCCACCTAAAAGCACTCATTACTCTTGGCAATTCATTAAAACGGCATCTAATGAAAAGAAAATGTGTGCATACCATTGCAGAGTTAATACGAGAAGATCATATTTGCAACGATTCAATTCACTGATTATCAATCAGTTTCATTGCTTCGGCCGCCTTCACAGCTCGGAGGCAGCGCTCTGTTTTATGGCCATGTGTGCTTATTCCCAATTTCCCTTGATGGATAAAAGGATGCATTGCCATGCAAGGTGGAATTACTTTATAATGAATGTCTAGGAGGCAGTGCTGTCCTGGAGATTAGCTTCGGCTAGGTCCACATTTGGTTAGCTTGTATCTGCGGGGGTTGTTTTAGGGCAACATAGGGTTAGGTTGCGGGGTGCATAGTGTAACGACCTAACTAGGTCTCTTAAGGACGAAAGAATGAAACGAAATTTGTCTTTCTGTCCACTTCTGCACCCCCTCATTGATGCCAAGTACGTTGTGTAGCATCGAGAGGAAGTACTACTTTATTGATGACAAACAAAAGACAGGTATTACATTTAATTTGTTTATCCACAGAAACAACAATTTTATAAAACACACCATGGTCACAAAAATATATTACCAGAGAAAAATACTTTTGGAATATTTCATCTAGCATGTACACAACCGCAAAGACTCCTCCGGCGCTGGCCTATTCTAATAAATAGATCTGCCTTAGAATACAAATGGCGGCTAAAGGTGGTTGCACATTTGCCAAACATACAAAAATGTTTATTTTGTAAAAAAAAAAGCTTGACACTAGCTAAATATTACATTTAAAATGTATCCCATGTATTTCTAACAATTTATATGGACGATACCAACACTGCCGACTAGTGGCCAACATAAGTAACCGAATGGGGAAGCGAGGGGAAGAAGTTATTAAAGACACGTGACATACAAAAAACATTATGAGCAAAAAAATGAAAAAATACATACCTGAAGAGCAAAATAATGAAACAAAAGTTGTCTTTCTGTCCACGTATGCACCCCTACACATACCAAACATAGATTACACATTGTAACAAGGCGTGTCCTCGTGCAACACAAATCCCGCCAATTGTACAAATGAAAAGAAGCCATTTTTACTCAAACCAACCTTCAAAAGAACATAAAACTACATGATATCACAAACGTATGGACATACAAACAATATACATCGATTTACAACATAGTTGACAAGCTCTTCAACACATTATGTCTGAAGCTTTTTCATTCAACTTTCACTCATCGATGCCAAGTACATTATGTGGCAAAATGAGGAAGTGATACCGGAGCTGAGGGTAACTACGGAAGCTCAGGGGAAACAAAAGTGACAGGATGAAATAAAACATAATACAAGGAAAGCAATTGAGAAAATAGGATACGAAATTTAATAGCTCACTGAGATAAAATTCATATAACAATTACTAAATGACAGTAAATTCACACATTTAGACAAAGTAATAAAATTTATTTTTAACTCCGTTACAAATGGTGTTATGAATATTCTCTTTAGCCATGTGATTTTTACCGTTGTGTTACATTGTGTGGCAAAGACAGGAAGTGATACCGGAACTGAGGGTAACTATGGAAGCCCAGGGGGAACAAAAGTGACAGGATGAACTAAACATAATACAAGGAAAATAATAAAATTGAGAAAAATACGATACGAAAAATATATAACTCACTGAGATAAAATTCACATAACAATTACTAAATGACAGTAAATTCACACATTTAAACAAATTAATAAAGTGCATTTTTAATTTCGTTACACATGGTGCTATGAATATTCTCTTTAGCCATGTGATTTTTATTGTTGTGTTACATTGTGTGGCAAAGACAGGAAGTGATACCGGAACTGAGGGTAACTATGGAAGCCCAGGGAGAACAAAAGTGACAGGATGAAATAATGCATAATAAAATTGAGAAAATATAAAAAAAAAAATAAAAAATAAAATAACTCACCGAGATACAATTCACATAATTACTAAATTACAGTAAATTTACACATTTAGACAAAGTAATAAAGTGCATTTTTAACTCTGTTACACATGGTGTTATGAATAGTTTCTATAGTCATGTGATTTTACAGCAGTGCAAGATGCTAATGGTAGTACATTGCTACAATTGAGTATTACACGTCTGATACGACCCTGAATCTTAGAAAAGCAACTCCAAGGTTGTAGTTAAACCTGAGTGAAAATATCTTTAGCCGTGTGATTTTACTTCTCTCAAAGAACGGCGGCAAATTGTTTGTTTTCACTTTCCTACTGCCACACAAATGTCTGCAAATGGTCTTCAGGAGAAACGACAACCTTTTAGATGCTGTGTGATTTTTGAGTTGGTTTTTTTCACCGTGATTTTTTTTTTTTTTTTACGGTTTTCACAAGGAAAGGCAAATTGGTCTTTTTTTTTTTTTTTTTTTTTGCTGTATTATCAAACACGGCAGTTATTTCGGCAGTTCCACTCATAGCATCTAATTTCTTGCCTTGACCTATCAGAGTGTATACATTTTACATTCCCCACTAAAAAAAGGTGAGGCCTCAGCGCCCCCAGAAGTCCAATTAACGAGACGTTTCCTTATCTCGGGGCCCCCGTTCTCAACCTACACAGGCTGTCAACAATCATTCTCCCGTAATGAATTCACCCACATTATTTGTCGGGTTTAATGGCCTGAGACCTGGGCTCTATCTATAAATGAAGCAGACGTGGGACAACTGCACTTCAAAAAGCAAATAGAAAAGAATGAGCATATCCTAATTTCCGCCATTTTTTTTTTCTTCACCCTCTCAGAATTCAACATCTACAATAGATGTGACAGGTTGTGGGGGAAACAAGGGAGCGTGTAATGTTGTCGCTGCTGCTGCTGCTGCTTCCTGCTTGTGAGCCAAATGGGATGAGTCATAGCAACGGCAACCGGAGCGCATCATCGCACGCTTTGCGCTTTTATAAAGCATGCATCACATTGCATAGGGATGATAATATTCATAACAATGGATTCTATTAGACGGCATAATTGGGATGATTTATTGCAGTGATTCCCAAAGTGTGGGCCGCGGTCCTCTGGTGGTGCCATGAGAGGTCATTAAAAATATGATTCATTTTTGCAAATATTATTAAAAAAAAATATTTTTATTGTAAAATATTTATTGCACGATTTAAAAAAATATTTATAGGCTTAAGTAATAACTTATTGAGTGTTATTGACCTGTCACAATATTTTAGGAACCTTATACAGTTTATGATTGGAACGTACATAGCTCTCTGGTCATCATGCAGGTCTTGGATGCAGTTATGAAAAGTATGAAAATTAATTAGATTAGATTAAGTTTAGCCTTCCTTTATCCACCCTACTTTCATTTCAATTCTGAATCTTTATAATAATTATTATTATTATGAAGATAACAGTAATAATAATAATAATAATTCATTCATTTTCCAACGCTTTTCCTCACGAGGGTTGCGAGTGGTACTGGAGCCTATCCCAGCTGTCTTGGGGCGAGAGGCGGGGTACACCCTGTGCTTGTAATAATAATATATTATTATTATAATTAATATTACTACTACTACTACTACTACTACTACTACTACTACTACTAATAATAATAATAATAATTGTTGTTATTATTGTTAATACTAATACTACTACTACTAATAATAATTGTTATTGTTGTTGTTATTATTATTGTTAATACTACTACTAATAACAATAACCAACAATAACAATTATTAGTAGTAGTATTAGTATGAGTAATAATATATATAATAATATATACCATATATAATAATAATATTTATAAATAATTTATAATTTTTAATATAAATAATTATAATAATAATTTAATTTAATAATAATAATAATTTATAAATTATTATTGATAATAATAATAATAATTATAATATATGGCATACATTAAGTATTTTTATAATAATAATTATTATTATAAAGATTTATAATATAATAGTAATAATAATAATAGTTAATAATTGTATTATTTAATAATGCAAATGGTGTTCATTCATAATAATAATATAATAATTAATAATAATTATTATTATTAGTAGTAGTAGTAGTAATAATAATATATAATAATATATTATTATAAATAATAATATTAATAATAATAATAATAATATATATGTTATATATTATTATTAATAAGTTAATAGATAGACTGGAACCTAAATCATCATCATCATCACTGACTAGTCATGAATCGGGGACCCGGGTACCAGTCCAAGGTGTCCCCCGTCTCTCAGGCGAAAACCGTCAACCCTAATGATGACACGCAGTATCGAAAATGAACGGTTAGCTATGACATCCATAGAAAGTTTCAGAGAAACAGTCTGGATGAAAGAGACGGGAAGTCAAATCAGAGGATCGATTGTTCCTTGGAGGACAAAAAGGCTGCCAGAAGAAAACAAGAGGCGCCCCCACTGAGATGAGAGTAATGGCAGAGGGAGGGGAGAAGGAGTAATGATAGTGTGCATGGATGGAGTCACAGTGATGAAAAGGGGGAAGGTACACGCCTGTGATGATGTGAGGAGTATGTAAAAAAAAAAAAAAAAAGACAAGAAGATGAAGGATAAGGTGAGGATTAAATAACCTTTGCTTCTTTCTACTCCTTTTCACACACGTTCTATTGTGTGAGCTTGATAGTAAAGATGGATTTCTTAGTTCCTGTTTTTCTTCTCTCCTTCCAGATGAATGGTAATTGCCCGGCCGGCTTTAATCATGGGGGGGGGACAGGAGGAAAGCGCTTGAGAATTGATCAGTACGCCGTGCTCCGACATAGACGCAATTGACACTGGCCCTAATTACAATGACAACTACAACATGGCAGAAAGACCAGAGCTGTTTTGGTAGGACAGGACTTTCCATCATCCATGAGGAATACCGGGATATATAATACAACTATCGGGATTTAAACCTTTACAGGTGGAATAGTAGCTAAATTTAGTACACATTTCCTGTGATTGGTTGGCGACCAGTCCAGGGTGTACCCCGCCGCTTATCTGTAGTCAGCTGGGATAGGCTCCAGCATACCCGCAAGACCCTAGTGAGGGTAAGCGGCAGAGAAAATGGATGGATGGATGGATGGATGGATGGAAAACTGCATGGGTGAAAAAACCTATTAGCGTCTGTTTTGCTCTTTTTTTTCCTTGTTTTTCTCTTAATTCCCAGTATTATGTTTTTATTCCCATACATTTATTATTATTTATATATTATTCCCATAAAGTTAGAACTTTTCCGCAACTTAATTTTCCAAAGATATGCTAGTATTCCTTGTTTTTTTTACTTTATATGTATGTATGTATGCATATGTACGTATGTATGTACGTATGTATGCGTATGTATGCGTATGTACGTATGTACGTATGTATGCGTATGTACGTATGTATGCGTATGTACGTATGTATGTACGTATGTATGTACGTATGTATATACGTATGTATATATATGTATGTATGTACGTATGTATGTATATGTATGTATGTATACGTATGTACGTATGTGTACGTATGTACGTATGTGTACGTTTGTATGTATACGTACGTATGTATGTGTACGTATGTATGTATACGTACGTATGTATGTACGTATACGTATGTATGTATACGTACGTATGTATGTACGTATACGTATGTATATGTATGTACATATACACACAATTACTGTTTTACATTTATGCTGTGAGTTCTTTTTATATTCAAGCTATTTCAACTTAAACTTTTTCTTAATTTTTTTTCTCTTAATCTCGTAACATTCCAACTACCCTAATTTTCCAAAAATTCCAACTCGATTGTTTTGCTTTTTTCTCATAATTTTATGTTTTTTGATCTATGCTACTAAAAGTATGTTATTTTTGTTCATAATACTACAATGTTAATCTTTGTCTTTAAAAATTATGACTTTTATTACAATAACAACTTTTTTGTCTTAATATTTTGACTTTATTCTTGTAAAAAAAAATTTTATTGTAGTTTTCTTGTTAAATGCCACTTTTAGAATTAATTTAAAAAGAAACACAGCCGGCCATACTTTAGCCACTCCCGCTGTACGCCCGTTTATGAGCATGAAACATAAGTAATTCCATATTCCCGTTACAACATCACGGGAAAAAAAGCCAATGTTGTATAATAGCGGCCCTTTTTAATGAAGTTTGGGATACATTGTAAAGACCGCTATTGATTTGACGACACCATTTACCGGACTGTAAAATCATGAATGCAGCTGAAAAAGGAAATGTCTGGAAGCTCGCCCGTGCATTTTGATGATTGTGTTTGCAGTCGCATTTTAACACCCTCATTTCATGAGCGGCTGGACTTTATATCGAGGAGATGATGGACGGTGCAACAGTCGCCACCTCATCTCGTAGATCATGTCCTCTTTACACACCCTCGCCGGCTCCTCTGTGTCTCTATAATCCCCCTAATAAAGGGGATGTAATGCTAACGAGTGCAGCATTGTTGCAGGAAGTGCGATGCTGATGGACCAAAAAAAAAAGAAGGAGCGGCCCTCGGAAGCCTTGAAAGCAGCCCGGCAATGATGATGATGATGATGAGTTCCTCTAGATCAGAGGACGTAATTTGTCAGGGTTTTAGTGTAAAAAAAAAAAATATATGGAAATGGTGCTGAATGTTTGTTGTGCTTTTGAAGTCAAATTGGTCGTAGTGTTCAGCCGGAAGAATCCCCCCTCGTGTGCCATTGATGGTAAACTAAAAGAGAAGAGAGCTTTAATGTTAGTATCTGGAGAACACAATGGCAGCCATTGCTAGTAAACACAGCCCATACTGTATTATGTCTAAAATTAGTCTTGATGCTGTTTTTTTTTTTTTTTTGTTCTTGGCTGCGCTATACAGAGAATAACAATCCTGGCGTTTTACCCGTAAAACATTTGATGATTTCCTAGAAAAGCTCAATCGGACCATATGGCTCAGTACTATTTTTAGCGTGAGTTGCTATTGTTATTAATTAATCAATTAAGAATAAAAAGCATGTTCTATAAAACAGGTCATTTAATTTTGCTGTACTGTGGAAACACTTCATTTCCCAGGATGCTTTACTTTATTCAAGCATTGAAAATGGATGGAATTTGTTGCTGTTTTTATTGTGAATTTTTAGTATCGCATCTTGCATTCAAGGTCGTCTTATATTTGGGGTTGTGGCTTACATTCAAGGTCATTTGATATTGAGGGTCCTGTGTTATATTGGGGGTCACAGCTTATATTCAAGGTTGTTTTGTATTCGGGGCCATCTTATGTTCAGGGTCCAGTCTTATTTTTTGAGGTTGTCTTATATTCAGTGTTGCGTCTGTTATATATTTGAGCTTGTTTTATATTAGTGATTGTCTGGTATTCTACGCCATCTTTTGGGGATTGTGTCTTACTTTCATGTCTTATATTCGGTGTTGCGTCTCATATTGTTGTGTATTAGATTCTTATATTCAGGGCCGTGTCTATCATCTTATATTTGGGGTCACGTCTCATATTCAAGGTTGTCTTATATTCTGGGCCATATAATACTCACGGTGGTGTCTTATATTTGAGGTTGTCACACCCAGAGTTGTCTTTTATTCGGGGTTGTGTCTTCCATTCAAGGTTGTCTTACGTTTGGGGTTATGTCTTATATTCGGGGTTGTGTCTTCCATTCAAGGTTGTCTTACATTTGGGGTTATGTCTTATATTCCGGGGTTGTCTTACATTCAAGGTTGTCTTACATTTGGGGATATGTCTTATATTTGGGGTTGTCTTACATGTGAGGTTATGTCTTATATTTGGGGTTGTGTCTTCCATTCAAGGTTGTCTTACATTTGGGGTTTGGTCTTATATTCGGGGTTGTGTCTTCCATTCAAGGTTGTCTTACATTTGGGGTTATGTCTTATATTCGGGGTTGTGTCTTCCATTCAAGGTTGTCTTACATTTGGGGTTATGTCTTATATTCCGGGGTTGTCTTACATTCAAGGTTGTCTTACATTTGGGGATATGTCTTATATTTGGGGTTGTCTTACATTTGAGGTTATGTCTTATATTCGGGGTTGTGTCTTACATTCAAGGTTGTGTCTTACATTTGGGGTTATGTCTTATCTTCGAGGTCATTCTAGTATGTTGAGGGTCTCCACGTATGAGGGGTGCGACCCTGCCATAAACAAAACTTGTCAAAGTGACGAACGTCAGTCGTAAACACGGAACGGCCCCCCCTGGAGGACGTCCACATTAGTGTGAGATCAGCAGAAAAAGCCCTTATCCGGGGCCTATTTACCCCTGAGCCTACGAGCACGCTATGTGCTTTGCATCCCAACGTCCTAATCTATTCCTCATTAAAGCTTAACGCAGCAGTTCACGCACACACCGCGATAGCATCACGCGGCAGCGCCGACTGCGTGCCGCTGATAACGCCGCCCAAATGCAATGGAGATGGCTGGGAAAGCATCACCTTGGTATGTAGCATTCAATGGAAATCCAATCCGACCGTGAGGTCTTGATTTTTAAAGGAGCGGCGCTCCGTAAAATAAATAACAAGGATGCCCGGCCGCAAGGTGCCATGTGTCCCCTTGTGGACGCCATCTGGCGACGTGACCACGTTTTAACTGGCACTGTGGGCAGGAACACGCCCACACCTAACAGCCTGTTTCCACAGATGCGGCCGACAGGCACGCCATTTTTTTTCCTGAGAAAGTACAAAACGGCACAGCAAGAAATAAATAAATACAACAATTAATTGAAAACGCTCGTCAATCTGACACCTGCGAAAGTGAGCTCATAGGATGAATAATGGATCCCAGAAAAAAGAACGGAGAATGAATTGAACGGCAAAACAATGATTGACAAGTTAGGTATTAGACAAAAAAGGGTGATCAAAATTCACCCCCGCGTTCGCAAAACGAGACAATTATGCAGCAAACGATGCCCACCGTGAACAGCAAAAGCGCTTTCAACTTTTTCCGTGTATCAACACACGCTTGTAATAAACTTCACATCAAGGAAATGTGCTGTGTTTACACCACGTCAGCCGCTGTCATTTTTATCCAGATCTAATCCACATTTTGGCAGCCATTTAAAATTCACTCAAAAAAATCCCATTTTACTCGTTCAGATGCTCATATTGCTGTCAAATAGCATCTCACTAGAATGAATGTATGCAGTATACGGTACATACTTTAAGATGTGAACCTGGACAAGACTATACCTTCAGCCCAAAAAAAAAATTATTACTTATTATTATTAAGTATTATTACTTATTATATTACTATATTGACAGTTACTAAGGTACCCATTATGTCATTGGATGGTCATATCACCTCGTACTTCGGTACGTGACAAAAAAAAATTATAAAAAAAAACAAAACTATATTAGGAAAGCAGGAAGTGAACAAATGTCACAGTTACTGATTGTAAAAGTACCAGATGGAGGGGTAGGATTTAATAAGCTTTGCTTCTTCTTCCGGCAAAATTATTCAGTAATTAATTAATAAATGTTTTAATGTTAGGTACAACCCTAGTAATAAAACACATTTTTTTCATATATCAATAAATTAATAAATTTATAATAAATAGTAAATATATACTAAATATATATGGTCACATTACCTCGTACTTCGGTACGTGACAAAAAATTTAAAAAATATAAAAAAAATAAACATTTATAAAATTAAAAAAAAATACATTATATTAGGAAAGCAGGAAGTGAACAAATGTAACAGTTACTGATTGTAAAAGTACCAGATGGAGGGGTAGGATTTAATAAGCTTTGCTTCTTCCTACTCCTTTTGGACATGTGGAACTGTGAACTGATTATGGGATGCATTCAATTGTAATCTGATGCATGTTCAAATGAAATTAAACCATTACCATTACCATATTTTGTGGAGCAAAACGTAAAAAAAACTACATCTAGGTGAAAAAGCCTTTTATTTGAAGTATTATTCCCATAATGTTTTCAAGCGTCAAGGGTTCCACGTAGCAATAATGAACCAAAAATAATAGTGAACACAAAATATTACATTTTTTGTAGTAGTTCATTGTACTTGTGTAGGATCGCATTACATTCAGAAGGCATTCTGGATCTGGATTAACTATCAACTTTCTTCCGGTGTGAACACCATTTTTGCTTGGGACTAAACTTCATCATCTGAGTCAGTGAAAGCATCATGGTGTTGTCTTCCCGTGCCTGCGTAGGAGTGTCATTGATTAATGTAATCAGCGTTGACGCATCCTACCTAAATGAGTTTCGGATTGACAGTTGGGTTTATTAAAGTGCGCGTGGACTGATGCCGTGTAATTAGAACTGTCGCTGTGGCCGCCGTCATAACGCGACGCTGTTGTGCTAACTGTCAGGTTGGGTTTCACGTTTATATGTTTGTTGTTGTCATCGTTTCAGACTTGGAACGGGGATCCAATGCAATATATCACATACAACAACGTGCTAAAGTGCTAACATTTTAACGGTAAAATCATGCTTTGTTAGCCTGTTCACTGCTAAAAACCCCAAATGACCAAAATTAAAGACGTGTAGCGAAGCCTCCGTTTTTCCAAAGCTCCACCGAAACCTATGAACTCCTTCCTCGGCTTCTTCTACCATCGTGACGCTATTAACACAACATCGGAATATGTATCCATAATAAACTATCGACTCGCTAATACCTCGAAGCTAACCCGGCTAGCTTCTCCGCCACCCATGTGACTCTAATTAATCTCCCATTGCAACGCGATTGTTTTTCCAACACCGCCGCTTGTACGATACGCCGCCGGCTTCATTTGATTTGTGTGATTTATTTGAATTTTCATCACCTTCGATTGATCGAGAGGCTTTACTCGAGGGTGGGGGCTGGGGTGGGGGGGCACGGACGCACGCACGCTAAATGAGTATTGACTGCCAAGTGTTTGAAAAATGCATTTGTCAGACCACCAGCGCTATTGATGAGCGCGTATTAAAAATATGTATCTGCGGAATCGATGAAAGAGGAAGTCCACATTGAGCAGTGTTTGCTCTCTCTCTCTCTCTCTTTACCTCGTACTATATTCTTTTGTCTGCCGGTGCTAACCACTGCTGGCGCATTGCAGTAAACGAGGGGAGGTAGAGGGAGTGTGTGGTTTTGTGTGTGTGTGTGTGGCAGAAGAGGCGTCGACAAGCATGCATGGGTCTCCATAAATCCCACCCGTAGCGATGCACACGTCTGGAGATAGTGACCTTTTCTTAGGACTTCTTGTGTTTTATCTCGGCACAGTACGATGGAGATGAATCGCAGTGGTGTGCAAATGCCAAATGTCATTGTCGTTGCTTTGGTCGTCTGGGTTATTAAAGGTCCCACATTAGCTTTAAAGCTACCGACAAACATAATGGTATGTTCCGAGTAGGGATTAGGAAAAGCACTTTTAAACTCGATATTGACAAAAGAAAAAATTAACCTTGTAAATGAGTCATATGGATGAATAATAATACAAATAAACCAGAAAAGTCCAGTAGAGGCAAATTGAAAAAATGTAAAAAAACGACATACTAACCCCTTACGTTTTTTGTCAAAAATCATGAAATTCAACCTCTGGTATTTTATTTCATTTTTGGATGATACTGGGGCCCCCGTTGAGTGTGTGTGAGGTTTCCCTTGTTTTTTTGACCAGAAAAGTGCATTAGAAGCAAATTGAAAAAAATGAAAAAAACACCATACTAACCCCTTACGTTTTTTGTCAAAAATCATCAAATTAAACTCTGGTTTTTATGCCATTTTTGGATGCTTCTAGGGCCCCTGTTGAGTGTGTGTGAGGTTACCCATGTTTTTTGGCCAGAAAAGTGTATTAGAAGCAAGTTGAAAAAAATTGAAAAAAACGACATACTAACCCCTTACGTTTTTTGTCAAAAATCACCCCCTCAAAGATTGGCGTTTTATGCCCTTTTTGGGTGCTTCTGGGCCCCCTGACGAGCGTGTGTGAGGTTTCCAGTGTTTTTTTGACCAGAAAAGTGCATTTTCAGCAAGTTGAAAAAATTGAAAAAAACGACATACTAACCCCTTACGTTTTATTCGAAAATCACAAAATTTAAAGCTGGCATTTTATTCCCTTTTTGGGTGCTTCTGGGGCCCCTGTTGAGTGTGTGTGAGGTTTCCTTTGTTATTTTCACCAGAAAAGTGCATTTTCAGCAAGTTGAAAAAATTGAAAAAAACGACATACTAACCCCTTACGTTTTTTTCAAAAATCGATTTTTTTTCGAAAATCACAAAATTTAAAACTGGCATTTTATTCCCTTTTTGGGTGCTGCTGGGGCCCCTTTTGAGTGTGTGTGAGGTTTCCTTTGTTATTTTCACCAGAAAAGTGCATTTTCAGCAAGTTGAAAAAATTGAAAAAAACGACATACTAACCCCTTACGTTTTTTTCAAAAATCAACACCCTCAAACTTTGGCGTTTTATGCCCTTTTTGGGCTCTTCTGGGCCCCCTGATGAGCGTGTGTGAGGTTTCCAGTGTTTTTTTGACCAGAAAAGTACATTTTCAGCAAGTTGAAAAAATTGAAAAAAACGACATACTAACCCCTTACGTTTTTTTTCGAAAATCACAAAATTTAAAACTGGCATTTTATTCCCTTTTTGGGCTCTTCTGGGCCCCCTGTTGAGTGTGTGTGAGGTTTCCGCTGTTTTTTTTACCAGAAAAGTGCATTTTCAGCAAGTTGAAAAAATTGAAAAAAACGACATACTAACCCCTTACGTTTTTTTCAAAAATCAACACCCTCAAACTTTGGCGTTTTATGCCCTTTTTGGGTGCTTCTGGGCCCCCTGATGAGCGCGTGTGAGGTTTCCAGTGTTTTTTTGACCAGAAAAGTACATTTTCAGCAAGTTGAAAAAATTGAAAAAAACAACATACTAACCCCTTACGTTTTTTTCAAAAATCAACACCCTCAAACTTTGGCGTTTTATGCCCTTTTTGGGTGCTTCTGGGCCCCCTGATGAGCGTGTGTGAGGTTTCCAGTGTTTTTTTGACCAGAAAAGTGCATTTCAGCAAGTTGAAAAAATTGAAAAAAACGACATACTAACCCCTTACGTTTTTTTTTTTGATAATCACAAAATTTAAAACTGGCATTTTATTCCCTTTTTGGGTGCTGCTGGGGCCCCTTTTGAGTGTGTGTGAGGTTTCCTTTGTTATTTTCACCAGAAAAGTGCATTTTCAGCAAGTTGAAAAAATTGAAAAAAACGACATACTAACCCCTTACGTTTTTTTCAAAAATCAACACCCTCAAACTTTGGCGTTTTATGTCCTTTTTGGGCTCTTCTTGGCCCCCTGTTGAGTGTGTGTGAGGTTTCCCGTGTTTTTTTGACCAGAAAAGTGCATTTTTAGCAAGTTGAAAAAATTTAAAAAAACGACATACTAACCCCTTAAGTTTTTTTCAAAAATCAACACCCTCAAACTTTGGCGTTTTATGCCCTTTTTGGGTGCTTCTGGGCCCCCTGATGAGCGTGTGTGAGGTTTCCAGTGTTTTTTTGACCAGAAAAGTGCATTTTCAGCAAGTTGAAAAAATTGAAAAAAACGACATACTAACCCCTTACGTTTTTTTTTGAAAATCACAAAATTTAAAACTGGCATTTTATTCCCTTTTTGGGTGCTGCTGGGGCCCCTTTTGAGTGTGTGTGAGGTTTCCTTTGTTATTTTCACCAGAAAAGTGCATTTTCAGCAAGTTGAAAAAATTGAAAAAAACGACATACTAACCCCTTACGTTTTTTTTTGAAAATCACAAAATTTAAAACTGGCATTTTATTCCCTTTTTGGGTGCTGCTGGGCCCCCTGATGAGCGTGTGTGAGGTTTCCAGTGTTTTTTTGACCAGAAAAGTACATTTTCAGCAAGTTGAAAAAATTGAAAAAAACGACATACTAACCCCTTACGTTTTTTTCAAAAATCAACACCCTCAAACTTTGGCGTTTTATGTCCTTTTTGGGCTCTTCTTGGCCCCCTGTTGAGTGTGTGTGAGGTTTCCCGTGTTTTTTTGACCAGAAAAGTGCATTTTTAGCAAGTTGAAAAAATTTAAAAAAACGACATACTAACCCCTTAAGTTTTTTTCAAAAATCAACACCCTCAAACTTTGGCGTTTTATGCCCTTTTTGGGTGCTTCTGGGCCCCCTGATGAGCGTGTGTGAGGTTTCCAGTGTTTTTTTGACCAGAAAAGTGCATTTTCAGCAAGTTGAAAAAATTGAAAAAAAACGACATACTAACCCCTTACGTTTTTTTTTTAAAATCACAAAATTTAAAACTGGTATTTTATTCCCTTTTTGGGTGCTGCTGGGGCCCCTTTTGAGTGTGTGTGAGGTTTCCTTTGTTATTTTCACCAGAAAAGTGCATTTTCAGCAAGTTGAAAAAATTGAAAAAAACGACATACTAACCCCTTACGTTTTTTTTTGAAAATCACAAAATTTAAAACTGGCATTTTATTCCCTTTTTGGGTGCTGCTGGGGCCCCTTTTGAGTGTGTGTGAGGTTTCCTTTGTTATTTTCACCAGAAAAGTGCATTTTCAGCAAGTTGAAAAAATTGAAAAAAACGACATACTAACCCCTTACGTTTTTTTTTGAAAATCACAAAATTTAAAACTGGCATTTTATTCCCTTTTTGGGTGCTGCTGGGCCCCCTGATGAGCGTGTGTGAGGTTTCCAGTGTTTTTTTGACCAGAAAAGTACATTTTCAGCAAGTTGAAAAAATTGAAAAAAACGACATACTAACCCCTTACGTTTTTTTCAAAAATCAACACCCTCAAACTTTGGCGTTTTATGTCCTTTTTGGGCTCTTCTTGGCCCCCTGTTGAGTGTGTGTGAGGTTTCCCGTGTTTTTTTGACCAGAAAAGTGCATTTTTAGCAAGTTGAAAAAATTTAAAAAAACGACATACTAACCCCCTTAAGTTTTTTTCAAAAATCAACACCCTCAAACTTTGGCGTTTTATGCCCTTTTTGGGTGCTTCTGGGCCCCCTGATGAGCGTGTGTGAGGTTTCCAGTGTTTTTTTGACCAGAAAAGTGCATTTTCAGCAAGTTGAAAAAATGGAAAAAAACGACATACTAACCCCTTACGTTTTTTTTTGAAAATCACAAAATTTAAAACTGGTATTTTATTCCCTTTTTGGGTGCTTCTGGGCCTCCTGATGAGCGTGTGTGAGGTTTCCAGTGTTTTTTTGACCAGAAAAGTGCATTTTCAGCAAGTTGAAAAAATTGAAAAAAACAACATACTAACCCCTTACGTTTTTTTCAAAAATCAACACCCTCAAACTTTGGCGTTTTATGCCCTTTTTGGGCTCTTCTTGGCCCCCTGTTGAGTGTGTGTGAGGTTTCCCGTGTTTTTTTGACCAGAAAAGTGCATTTTTAGCAAGTTGAAAAAATTGAAAAAAACGACATACTAACCCCTTACGTTTTTTTCAAAAATCAACACCCTCAAACTTTGGCGTTTTATGCCCTTTTTGGGCTCTTCTTGGCCCCCTGTTGAGTGTGTGTGAGGTTTCCAGTGTTTTTTTGACCAGAAAAGTACATTTTCAGCAAGTTGAAAAAATTGAAAAAAACGACATACTAACCCCTTACGTTTTTTTTCGAAAATCACAAAATTTAAAACTGGCATTTTATTCCCTTTTTGGGCTCTTCTGGGCCCCCTGTTGAGTGTGTGTGAGGTTTCCGCTGTTTTTTTTACCAGAAAAGTGCATTTTCAGCAAGTTGAAAAAATTGAAAAAAACGACATACTAACCCCTTACGTTTTTTTCAAAAATCAACACCCTCAAACTTTGGCGTTTTATGTCCTTTTTGGGTGCTTCTGGGCCCCCTGTTGAGTGTGTGTGAGGTTTCCGCTGTTTTTTTTTTACCAGAAAAGTGCATTTTCAGCAAGTTGAAAAAATTGAAAAAAACGACATACTAACCCCTTATGTTTTTTTCAAAAGTCAACACCCTCAAACTTTGGCGTTTTATGCCCTTTTTGGGCTCTTCTGGGCCCCCTGATGAGCGTGTGTGAGGTTTCCAGTGTTTTTTTGACCAGAAAAGTACATTTTCAGCAAGTTGAAAAAATTGAAAAAAACGACATACTAACCCCTTACGTTTTTTTCAAAAATCAACACCCTCAAACTTTGGCGTTTTATGCCCTTTTTGGGTGCTTCTGGGCCCCCTGATGAGCGCGTGTGAGGTTTCCAGTGTTTTTTTGACCAGAAAAGTACATTTTCAGCAAGTTGAAAAAATTGAAAAAAACGACATACTAACCCCTTACGTTTTTTTTTGAAAATCACAAAATTTAAAACTGGCATTTTATTCCCTTTTTGGGTGCTGCTGGGGCCCCTTTTGAGTGTGTGTGGGGTTTCCTTTGTTATTTTCACCAGAAAAGTGCATTTTCAGCAAGTTGAAAAAATTGAAAAAAACGACATACTAACCCCTTACGTTTTTTTCAAAAATCAACACCCTCAAACTTTGGCGTTTTATGCCCTTTTCGGGTGCTTCTGGGCCCCCTGATGAGCGTGTGTGAGGTTTCCAGTGTTTTTTTGACCAGAAAAGTGCATTTTCAGCAAGTTGAAAAAATTGAAAAAAACGACATACTAACCCCTTACGTTTTTTTTTGAAAATCACAAAATTTAAAACTGGCATTTTATTCCCTTTTTGGGTGCTTCTGGGCCCCCTGATGAGCGTGTGTGAGGTTTCCAGTGTTTTTTTGACCAGAAAAGTGCATTTTCAGCAAGTTGAAAAAATTGAAAAAAACGACATACTAACCCCTTACGTTTTTTTTTGAAAATCACAAAATTTAAAACTGGCATTTTATTCCCTTTTTGGGTGCTGCTGGGGCCCCTTTTGAGTGTGTGTGGGGTTTCCTTTGTTATTTTCACCAGAAAAGTGCATTTTCAGCAAGTTGAAAAAATTGAAAAAAACGACATACTAACCCCTTACGTTTTTTTCAAAAATCAACACCCTCAAACTTTGGCGTTTTATGCCCTTTTCGGGTGCTTCTGGGCCCCCTGATGAGCGTGTGTGAGGTTTCCAGTGTTTTTTTGACCAGAAAAGTGCATTTTCAGCAAGTTGAAAAAATTGAAAAAAACGACATACTAACCCCTTACGTTTTTTTTTGAAAATCACAAAATTTAAAACTGGCATTTTATTCCCTTTTTGGGTGCTTCTGGGCCCCCTGATGAGCGTGTGTGAGGTTTCCAGTGTTTTTTTGACCAGAAAAGTGCATTTTCAGCAAGTTGAAAAAATTGAAAAAAACGACATACTAACCCCTTACGTTTTTTTTTGAAAATCACAAAATTTAAAACTGGCATTTTATTCCCTTTTTGGGCTCTTCTGGGCCCCCTGTTGAGTGTGTGTGAGGTTTCCGCTGTTTTTTTTACCAGAAAAGTGCATTTTCAGCAAGTTGAAAAAATTGAAAAAAACGACATACTAACCCCTTACGTTTTTTTCAAAAATCAACACCCTCAAACTTTGGCGTTTTATGCCCTTTTTGGGTGCTTCTGGGCCCCCTGATGAGCGCGTGTGAGGTTTCCAGTGTTTTTTTGACCAGAAAAGTGCATTTCAGCAAGTTGAAAAAATTGAAAAAAACGACATACTAACCCCTTACGTTTTTTTTTTTGATAATCACAAAATTTAAAACTGGCATTTTATTCCCTTTTTGGGTGCTGCTGGGGCCCCTTTTGAGTGTGTGTGAGGTTTCCTTTGTTATTTTCACCAGAAAAGTGCATTTTCAGCAAGTTGAAAAAATTGAAAAAAACGACATACTAACCCCTTACGTTTTTTTCAAAAATCAACACCCTCAAACTTTGGCGTTTTATGCCCTTTTTGGGTGCTTCTGGGCCTCCTGATGAGCGTGTGTGAGGTTTCCAGTGTTTTTTTGACCAGAAAAGTGCATTTTCAGCAAGTTGAAAAAATTGAAAAAAACAACATACTAACCCCTTACGTTTTTTTCAAAAATCAACACCCTCAAACTTTGGCGTTTTATGCCCTTTTTGGGTGCTTCTGGGCCCCCTGATGAGCGTGTGTGAGGTTTCCAGTGTTTTTTTGACCAGAAAAGTGCATTTCAGCAAGTTGAAAAAATTGAAAAAAACAACATACTAACACCTTACGTTTTTTTCAAAAATCAACACCCTCAAACTTTGGCGTTTTATGCCCTTTTTGGGTGCTTCTGGGCCCCCTGATGAGCGTGTGTGAGGTTTCCAGTGTTTTTTTGACCAGAAAAGTGCATTTTCAGCAAGTTGAAAAAATTGAAAAAAACGACATACTAACCCCTTACGTTTTTTTTTGAAAATCACAAAATTTAAAACTGGTATTTTATTCCCTTTTTGGGTGCTGCTGGGGCCCCTTTTGAGTGTGTGTGAGGTTTCCTTTGTTATTTTCACCAGAAAAGTGCATTTTCAGCAAGTTGAAAAAATTGAAAAAAACGACATACTAACCCCTTACGTTTTTTTTTGAAAATCACAAAATTTAAAACTGGCATTTTATTCCCTTTTTGGGTGCTACTGGGCCCCCTGATGAGCGTGTGTGAGGTTTCCAGTGTTTTTTTGACCAGAAAAGTGCATTTTTAGCAAGTTGAAAAAATTGAAAAAAACGACATACTAACCCCTTAAGTTTTTTTCAAAAATCAACACCCTCAAACTTTGGCGTTTTATGCCCTTTTTGGGTGCTTCTGGGCCCCCTGATGAGCGTGTGTGAGGTTTCCTTTGTTATTTTCACCAGAAAAGTGCATTTTCAGCCAGTTGAAAAAATTGAAAAAAACGACATACTAACCCCTTACGTTTTTTTTTGAAAATCACAAAATTTAAAACTGGTATTTTATTCCCTTTTTGGGTGCTGCTGGGGCCCCTTTTGAGTGTGTGTGAGGTTTCCTTTGTTATTTTCACCAGAAAAGTGCATTTTCAGCAAGTTGAAAAAATTGAAAAAAACGACATACTAACCCCTTACGTTTTTTTTTGAAAATCACAAAATTTAAAACTGGCATTTTATTCCCTTTTTGGGTGCTGCTGGGCCCCCTGATGAGCGTGTGTGAGGTTTCCAGTGTTTTTTTGACCAGAAAAGTGCATTTTCAGCAAGTTGAAAAAATTAAAAAAAACGACATACTAACCCCTTAAGTTTTTTTCAAAAATCAACACCCTCAAACTTTGGCGTTTTATGCCCTTTTTGGGTGCTTCTGGGCCCCCTGATGAGCGTGTGTGAGGTTTCCAGTGTTTTTTTGACCAGAAAAGTGCATTTTCAGCAAGTTGAAAAAATTGAAAAAAACGACATACTAACCCCTTACGTTTTTTTTTGAAAATCACAAAATTTAAAACTGGCATTTTATTCCCTTTTTGGGTGCTGCTGGGGCCCCTTTTGAGTGTGTGTGAGGTTTCCTTTGTTATTTTCACCAGAAAAGTGCATTTTCAGCAAGTTGAAAAAATTGAAAAAAACGACATACTAACCCCTTACGTTTTTTTTTGAAAATCACAAAATTTAAAACTGGCATTTTATTCCCTTTTTGGGTGCTGCTGGGCCCCCTGATGAGCGTGTGTGAGGTTTCCAGTGTTTTTTTGACCAGAAAAGTACATTTTCAGCAAGTTGAAAAAATTGAAAAAAACGACATACTAACCCCTTACGTTTTTTTTTGAAAATCACAAAATTTAAAACTGGCATTTTATTCCCTTTTTGGGCTCTTCTGGGCCCCCTGTTGAGTGTGTGTGAGGTTTCCGCTGTTTTTTTTACCAGAAAAGTGCATTTTCAGCAAGTTGAAAAAATTGAAAAAAACGACATACTAACCCCTTACGTTTTTTTCAAAAATCAACACCCTCAAACTTTGGCGTTTTATGCCCTTTTTGGGTGCTTCTGGGCCCCCTGATGAGCGCGTGTGAGGTTTCCAGTGTTTTTTTGACCAGAAAAGTGCATTTCAGCAAGTTGAAAAAATTGAAAAAAACGACATACTAACCCCTTACGTTTTTTTTTTTGATAATCACAAAATTTAAAACTGGCATTTTATTCCCTTTTTGGGTGCTGCTGGGGCCCCTTTTGAGTGTGTGTGAGGTTTCCTTTGTTATTTTCACCAGAAAAGTGCATTTTCAGCAAGTTGAAAAAATTGAAAAAAACGACATACTAACCCCTTACGTTTTTTTCAAAAATCAACACCCTCAAACTTTGGCGTTTTATGCCCTTTTTGGGTGCTTCTGGGCCTCCTGATGAGCGTGTGTGAGGTTTCCAGTGTTTTTTTGACCAGAAAAGTGCATTTTCAGCAAGTTGAAAAAATTGAAAAAAACAACATACTAACCCCTTACGTTTTTTTCAAAAATCAACACCCTCAAACTTTGGCGTTTTATGCCCTTTTTGGGTGCTTCTGGGCCCCCTGATGAGCGTGTGTGAGGTTTCCAGTGTTTTTTTGACCAGAAAAGTGCATTTCAGCAAGTTGAAAAAATTGAAAAAAACAACATACTAACACCTTACGTTTTTTTCAAAAATCAACACCCTCAAACTTTGGCGTTTTATGCCCTTTTTGGGTGCTTCTGGGCCCCCTGATGAGCGTGTGTGAGGTTTCCAGTGTTTTTTTGACCAGAAAAGTGCATTTTCAGCAAGTTGAAAAAATTGAAAAAAACGACATACTAACCCCTTACGTTTTTTTTTGAAAATCACAAAATTTAAAACTGGTATTTTATTCCCTTTTTGGGTGCTGCTGGGGCCCCTTTTGAGTGTGTGTGAGGTTTCCTTTGTTATTTTCACCAGAAAAGTGCATTTTCAGCAAGTTGAAAAAATTGAAAAAAACGACATACTAACCCCTTACGTTTTTTTCAAAAATCGATTTTTTTTCGAAAATCACAAAATTTAAAACTGGCATTTTATTCCCTTTTTGGGTGCTGCTGGGGCCCCTTTTGAGTGTGTGTGAGGTTTCCTTTGTTATTTTCACCAGAAAAGTGCATTTTCAGCAAGTTGAAAAAATTGAAAAAAACGACATACTAACCCCTTACGTTTTTTTCAAAAATCAACACCCTCAAACTTTGGCGTTTTATGCCCTTTTTGGGCTCTTCTGGGCCCCCTGATGAGCGTGTGTGAGGTTTCCAGTGTTTTTTTGACCAGAAAAGTACATTTTCAGCAAGTTGAAAAAATTGAAAAAAACGACATACTAACCCCTTACGTTTTTTTTCGAAAATCACAAAATTTAAAACTGGCATTTTATTCCCTTTTTGGGCTCTTCTGGGCCCCCTGTTGAGTGTGTGTGAGGTTTCCGCTGTTTTTTTTACCAGAAAAGTGCATTTTCAGCAAGTTGAAAAAATTGAAAAAAACGACATACTAACCCCTTACGTTTTTTTCAAAAATCAACACCCTCAAACTTTGGCGTTTTATGCCCTTTTTGGGTGCTTCTGGGCCCCCTGATGAGCGCGTGTGAGGTTTCCAGTGTTTTTTTGACCAGAAAAGTACATTTTCAGCAAGTTGAAAAAATTGAAAAAAACAACATACTAACCCCTTACGTTTTTTTCAAAAATCAACACCCTCAAACTTTGGCGTTTTATGCCCTTTTTGGGTGCTTCTGGGCCCCCTGATGAGCGTGTGTGAGGTTTCCAGTGTTTTTTTGACCAGAAAAGTGCATTTCAGCAAGTTGAAAAAATTGAAAAAAACGACATACTAACCCCTTACGTTTTTTTTTTTGATAATCACAAAATTTAAAACTGGCATTTTATTCCCTTTTTGGGTGCTGCTGGGGCCCCTTTTGAGTGTGTGTGAGGTTTCCTTTGTTATTTTCACCAGAAAAGTGCATTTTCAGCAAGTTGAAAAAATTGAAAAAAACGACATACTAACCCCTTACGTTTTTTTCAAAAATCAACACCCTCAAACTTTGGCGTTTTATGCCCTTTTTGGGTGCTTCTGGGCCTCCTGATGAGCGTGTGTGAGGTTTCCAGTGTTTTTTTGACCAGAAAAGTGCATTTTCAGCAAGTTGAAAAAATTGAAAAAAACGACATACTAACCCCTTACGTTTTTTTTTGAAAATCACAAAATTTAAAACTGGCATTTTATTCCCTTTTTGGGTGCTGCTGGGGCCCCTTTTGAGTGTGTGTGAGGTTTCCTTTGTTATTTTCACCAGAAAAGTGCATTTTCAGCAAGTTGAAAAAATTGAAAAAAACGACATACTAACCCCTTACGTTTTTTTTTGAAAATCACAAAATTTAAAACTGGCATTTTATTCCCTTTTTGGGTGCTGCTGGGCCCCCTGATGAGCGTGTGTGAGGTTTCCAGTGTTTTTTTGACCAGAAAAGTACATTTTCAGCAAGTTGAAAAAATTGAAAAAAACGACATACTAACCCCTTACGTTTTTTTCAAAAATCAACACCCTCAAACTTTGGCGTTTTATGTCCTTTTTGGGCTCTTCTTGGCCCCCTGTTGAGTGTGTGTGAGGTTTCCCGTGTTTTTTTGACCAGAAAAGTGCATTTTTAGCAAGTTGAAAAAATTTAAAAAAACGACATACTAACCCCTTAAGTTTTTTTCAAAAATCAACACCCTCAAACTTTGGCGTTTTATGCCCTTTTTGGGTGCTTCTGGGCCCCCTGATGAGCGTGTGTGAGGTTTCCAGTGTTTTTTTGACCAGAAAAGTGCATTTTCAGCAAGTTGAAAAAATTGAAAAAAACGACATACTAACCCCTTACGTTTTTTTTTGAAAATCACAAAATTTAAAACTGGTATTTTATTCCCTTTTTGGGTGCTGCTGGGGCCCCTTTTGAGTGTGTGTGAGGTTTCCTTTGTTATTTTCACCAGAAAAGTGCATTTTCAGCAAGTTGAAAAAATTGAAAAAAACGACATACTAACCCCTTACGTTTTTTTTTGAAAATCACAAAATTTAAAACTGGCATTTTATTCCCTTTTTGGGTGCTGCTGGGGCCCCTTTTGAGTGTGTGTGAGGTTTCCTTTGTTATTTTCACCAGAAAAGTGCATTTTCAGCAAGTTGAAAAAATTGAAAAAAACGACATACTAACCCCTTACGTTTTTTTTTGAAAATCACAAAATTTAAAACTGGCATTTTATTCCCTTTTTGGGTGCTGCTGGGCCCCCTGATGAGCGTGTGTGAGGTTTCCAGTGTTCTTTTGACCAGAAAAGTACATTTTCAGCAAGTTGAAAAAATTGAAAAAAACGACATACTAACCCCTTACGTTTTTTTCAAAAATCAACACCCTCAAACTTTGGCGTTTTATGTCCTTTTTGGGCTCTTCTTGGCCCCCTGTTGAGTGTGTGTGAGGTTTCCCGTGTTTTTTTGACCAGAAAAGTGCATTTTTAGCAAGTTGAAAAAATTTAAAAAAACGACATACTAACCCCTTAAGTTTTTTTCAAAAATCAACACCCTCAAACTTTGGCGTTTTATGCCCTTTTTGGGTGCTTCTGGGCCCCCTGATGAGCGTGTGTGAGGTTTCCAGTGTTTTTTTGACCAGAAAAGTGCATTTTCAGCAAGTTGAAAAAATGGAAAAAAACGACATACTAACCCCTTACGTTTTTTTTTGAAAATCACAAAATTTAAAACTGGTATTTTATTCCCTTTTTGGGTGCTTCTGGGCCTCCTGATGAGCGTGTGTGAGGTTTCCAGTGTTTTTTTGACCAGAAAAGTGCATTTTCAGCAAGTTGAAAAAATTGAAAAAAACAACATACTAACCCCTTACGTTTTTTTCAAAAATCAACACCCTCAAACTTTGGCGTTTTATGCCCTTTTTGGGCTCTTCTTGGCCCCCTGTTGAGTGTGTGTGAGGTTTCCCGTGTTTTTTTGACCAGAAAAGTGCATTTTTAGCAAGTTGAAAAAATTGAAAAAAACGACATACTAACCCCTTACGTTTTTTTCAAAAATCAACACCCTCAAACTTTGGCGTTTTATGCCCTTTTTGGGCTCTTCTTGGCCCCCTGTTGAGTGTGTGTGAGGTTTCCAGTGTTTTTTTGACCAGAAAAGTACATTTTCAGCAAGTTGAAAAAATTGAAAAAAACGACATACTAACCCCTTACGTTTTTTTTCGAAAATCACAAAATTTAAAACTGGCATTTTATTCCCTTTTTGGGCTCTTCTGGGCCCCCTGTTGAGTGTGTGTGAGGTTTCCGCTGTTTTTTTTACCAGAAAAGTGCATTTTCAGCAAGTTGAAAAAATTGAAAAAAACGACATACTAACCCCTTACGTTTTTTTCAAAAATCAACACCCTCAAACTTTGGCGTTTTATGTCCTTTTTGGGTGCTTCTGGGCCCCCTGTTGAGTGTGTGTGAGGTTTCCGCTGTTTTTTTTTTACCAGAAAAGTGCATTTTCAGCAAGTTGAAAAAATTGAAAAAAACGACATACTAACCCCTTATGTTTTTTTCAAAAGTCAACACCCTCAAACTTTGGCGTTTTATGCCCTTTTTGGGCTCTTCTGGGCCCCCTGATGAGCGTGTGTGAGGTTTCCAGTGTTTTTTTGACCAGAAAAGTACATTTTCAGCAAGTTGAAAAAATTGAAAAAAACGACATACTAACCCCTTACGTTTTTTTCAAAAATCAACACCCTCAAACTTTGGCGTTTTATGCCCTTTTTGGGTGCTTCTGGGCCCCCTGATGAGCGCGTGTGAGGTTTCCAGTGTTTTTTTGACCAGAAAAGTACATTTTCAGCAAGTTGAAAAAATTGAAAAAAACGACATACTAACCCCTTACGTTTTTTTTTGAAAATCACAAAATTTAAAACTGGCATTTTATTCCCTTTTTGGGTGCTGCTGGGGCCCCTTTTGAGTGTGTGTGGGGTTTCCTTTGTTATTTTCACCAGAAAAGTGCATTTTCAGCAAGTTGAAAAAATTGAAAAAAACGACATACTAACCCCTTACGTTTTTTTCAAAAATCAACACCCTCAAACTTTGGCGTTTTATGCCCTTTTCGGGTGCTTCTGGGCCCCCTGATGAGCGTGTGTGAGGTTTCCAGTGTTTTTTTGACCAGAAAAGTGCATTTTCAGCAAGTTGAAAAAATTGAAAAAAACGACATACTAACCCCTTACGTTTTTTTTTGAAAATCACAAAATTTAAAACTGGCATTTTATTCCCTTTTTGGGTGCTTCTGGGCCCCCTGATGAGCGTGTGTGAGGTTTCCAGTGTTTTTTTGACCAGAAAAGTGCATTTTCAGCAAGTTGAAAAAATTGAAAAAAACGACATACTAACCCCTTACGTTTTTTTTTGAAAATCACAAAATTTAAAACTGGCATTTTATTCCCTTTTTGGGCTCTTCTGGGCCCCCTGTTGAGTGTGTGTGAGGTTTCCGCTGTTTTTTTTACCAGAAAAGTGCATTTTCAGCAAGTTGAAAAAATTGAAAAAAACGACATACTAACCCCTTACGTTTTTTTCAAAAATCAACACCCTCAAACTTTGGCGTTTTATGCCCTTTTTGGGTGCTTCTGGGCCCCCTGATGAGCGCGTGTGAGGTTTCCAGTGTTTTTTTGACCAGAAAAGTGCATTTCAGCAAGTTGAAAAAATTGAAAAAAACGACATACTAACCCCTTACGTTTTTTTTTTTGATAATCACAAAATTTAAAACTGGCATTTTATTCCCTTTTTGGGTGCTGCTGGGGCCCCTTTTGAGTGTGTGTGAGGTTTCCTTTGTTATTTTCACCAGAAAAGTGCATTTTCAGCAAGTTGAAAAAATTGAAAAAAACGACATACTAACCCCTTACGTTTTTTTCAAAAATCAACACCCTCAAACTTTGGCGTTTTATGCCCTTTTTGGGTGCTTCTGGGCCTCCTGATGAGCGTGTGTGAGGTTTCCAGTGTTTTTTTGACCAGAAAAGTGCATTTTCAGCAAGTTGAAAAAATTGAAAAAAACAACATACTAACCCCTTACGTTTTTTTCAAAAATCAACACCCTCAAACTTTGGCGTTTTATGCCCTTTTTGGGTGCTTCTGGGCCCCCTGATGAGCGTGTGTGAGGTTTCCAGTGTTTTTTTGACCAGAAAAGTGCATTTCAGCAAGTTGAAAAAATTGAAAAAAACAACATACTAACACCTTACGTTTTTTTCAAAAATCAACACCCTCAAACTTTGGCGTTTTATGCCCTTTTTGGGTGCTTCTGGGCCCCCTGATGAGCGTGTGTGAGGTTTCCAGTGTTTTTTTGACCAGAAAAGTGCATTTTCAGCAAGTTGAAAAAATTGAAAAAAACGACATACTAACCCCTTACGTTTTTTTTTGAAAATCACAAAATTTAAAACTGGTATTTTTTTCCCTTTTTGGGTGCTGCTGGGGCCCCTTTTGAGTGTGTGTGAGGTTTCCTTTGTTATTTTCACCAGAAAAGTGCATTTTCAGCAAGTTGAAAAAATTGAAAAAAACGACATACTAACCCCTTACGTTTTTTTTTGAAAATCACAAAATTTAAAACTGGCATTTTATTCCCTTTTTGGGTGCTGCTGGGCCCCCTGATGAGCGTGTGTGAGGTTTCCAGTGTTTTTTTGACCAGAAAAGTGCATTTTTAGCAAGTTGAAAAAATTAAAAAAAACGACATACTAACCCCTTAAGTTTTTTTCAAAAATCAACACCCTCAAACTTTGGCGTTTTATGCCCTTTTTGGGTGCTTCTGGGCCCCCTGATGAGCGTGTGTGAGGTTTCCTTTGTTATTTTCACCAGAAAAGTGCATTTTCAGCCAGTTGAAAAAATTGAAAAAAACGACATACTAACCCCTTACGTTTTTTTTTGAAAATCACAAAATTTAAAACTGGTATTTTATTCCCTTTTTGGGTGCTGCTGGGGCCCCTTTTGAGTGTGTGTGAGGTTTCCTTTGTTATTTTCACCAGAAAAGTGCATTTTCAGCAAGTTGAAAAAATTGAAAAAAACGACATACTAACCCCTTAAGTTTTTTTCAAAAATCAACACCCTCAAACTTTGGCGTTTTATGCCCTTTTTGGGTGCTTCTGGGCCCCCTGATGAGCGTGTGTGAGGTTTCCAGTGTTTTTTTGACCAGAAAAGTGCATTTTCAGCAAGTTGAAAAAATTGAAAAAAACGACATACTAACCCCTTACGTTTTTTTTTGAAAATCACAAAATTTAAAACTGGCATTTTATTCCCTTTTTGGGTGCTGCTGGGGCCCCTTTTGAGTGTGTGTGAGGTTTCCTTTGTTATTTTCACCAGAAAAGTGCATTTTCAGCAAGTTGAAAAAATTGAAAAAAACGACATACTAACCCCTTACGTTTTTTTTTGAAAATCACAAAATTTAAAACTGGCATTTTATTCCCTTTTTGGGTGCTGCTGGGCCCCCTGATGAGCGTGTGTGAGGTTTCCAGTGTTTTTTTGACCAGAAAAGTACATTTTCAGCAAGTTGAAAAAATTGAAAAAAACGACATACTAACCCCTTACGTTTTTTTTTGAAAATCACAAAATTTAAAACTGGCATTTTATTCCCTTTTTGGGCTCTTCTGGGCCCCCTGTTGAGTGTGTGTGAGGTTTCCGCTGTTTTTTTTACCAGAAAAGTGCATTTTCAGCAAGTTGAAAAAATTGAAAAAAACGACATACTAACCCCTTACGTTTTTTTCAAAAATCAACACCCTCAAACTTTGGCGTTTTATGCCCTTTTTGGGTGCTTCTGGGCCCCCTGATGAGCGCGTGTGAGGTTTCCAGTGTTTTTTTGACCAGAAAAGTGCATTTCAGCAAGTTGAAAAAATTGAAAAAAACGACATACTAACCCCTTACGTTTTTTTTTTTTGATAATCACAAAATTTAAAACTGGCATTTTATTCCCTTTTTGGGTGCTGCTGGGGCCCCTTTTGAGTGTGTGTGAGGTTTCCTTTGTTATTTTCACCAGAAAAGTGCATTTTCAGCAAGTTGAAAAAATTGAAAAAAACGACATACTAACCCCTTACGTTTTTTTCAAAAATCAACACCCTCAAACTTTGGCGTTTTATGCCCTTTTTGGGTGCTTCTGGGCCTCCTGATGAGCGTGTGTGAGGTTTCCAGTGTTTTTTTGACCAGAAAAGTGCATTTTCAGCAAGTTGAAAAAATTGAAAAAAACTACATACTAACCCCTTACGTTTTTTTCAAAAATCAACACCCTCAAACTTTGGCGTTTTATGCCCTTTTTGGGTGCTTCTGGGCCCCCTGATGAGCGTGTGTGAGGTTTCCAGTGTTTTTTTGACCAGAAAAGTGCATTTCAGCAAGTTGAAAAAATTGAAAAAAACAACATACTAACACCTTACGTTTTTTTCAAAAATCAACACCCTCAAACTTTGGCGTTTTATGCCCTTTTTGGGTGCTTCTGGGCCCCCTGATGAGCGTGTGTGAGGTTTCCAGTGTTTTTTTGACCAGAAAAGTGCATTTTCAGCAAGTTGAAAAAATTGAAAAAAACGACATACTAACCCCTTACGTTTTTTTTTGAAAATCACAAAATTTAAAACTGGTATTTTATTCCCTTTTTGGGTGCTGCTGGGGCCCCTTTTGAGTGTGTGTGAGGTTTCCTTTGTTATTTTCACCAGAAAAGTGCATTTTCAGCAAGTTGAAAAAATTGAAAAAAACGACATACTAACCCCTTACGTTTTTTTTTGAAAATCACAAAATTTAAAACTGGCATTTTATTCCCTTTTTGGGTGCTGCTGGGCCCCCTGATGAGCGTGTGTGAGGTTTCCAGTGTTTTTTTGACCAGAAAAGTGCATTTTTAGCAAGTTGAAAAAATTAAAAAAAACGACATACTAACCCCTTAAGTTTTTTTCAAAAATCAACACCCTCAAACTTTGGCGTTTTATGCCCTTTTTGGGTGCTTCTGGGCCCCCTGATGAGCGTGTGTGAGGTTTCCTTTGTTATTTTCACCAGAAAAGTGCATTTTCAGCCAGTTGAAAAAATTGAAAAAAACGACATACTAACCCCTTACGTTTTTTTTTGAAAATCACAAAATTTAAAACTGGTATTTTATTCCCTTTTTGGGTGCTGCTGGGGCCCCTTTTGAGTGTGTGTGAGGTTTCCTTTGTTATTTTCACCAGAAAAGTGCATTTTCAGCAAGTTGAAAAAATTGAAAAAAACGACATACTAACCCCTTACGTTTTTTTTTGAAAATCACAAAATTTAAAACTGGCATTTTATTCCCTTTTTGGGTGCTGCTGGGCCCCCTGATGAGCGTGTGTGAGGTTTCCAGTGTTTTTTTGACCAGAAAAGTGCATTTTTAGCAAGTTGAAAAAATTAAAAAAAACGACATACTAACCCCTTAAGTTTTTTTCAAAAATCAACACCCTCAAACTTTGGCGTTTTATGCCCTTTTTGGGTGCTTCTGGGCCCCCTGATGAGCGTGTGTGAGGTTTCCAGTGTTTTTTTGACCAGAAAAGTGCATTTTCAGCAAGTTGAAAAAATTGAAAAAAACGACATACTAACCCCTTACGTTTTTTTTTGAAAATCACAAAATTTAAAACTGGCATTTTATTCCCTTTTTGGGTGCTGCTGGGGCCCCTTTTGAGTGTGTGTGAGGTTTCCTTTGTTATTTTCACCAGAAAAGTGCATTTTCAGCAAGTTGAAAAAATTGAAAAAAACGACATACTAACCCCTTACGTTTTTTTTTGAAAATCACAAAATTTAAAACTGGCATTTTATTCCCTTTTTGGGTGCTGCTGGGCCCCCTGATGAGCGTGTGTGAGGTTTCCAGTGTTTTTTTGACCAGAAAAGTACATTTTCAGCAAGTTGAAAAAATTGAAAAAAACGACATACTAACCCCTTACGTTTTTTTCAAAAATCAACACCCTCAAACTTTGGCGTTTTATGTCCTTTTTGGGCTCTTCTTGGCCCCCTGTTGAGTGTGTGTGAGGTTTCCCGTGTTTTTTTGACCAGAAAAGTGCATTTTTAGCAAGTTGAAAAAATTAAAAAAAACGACATACTAACCCCTTAAGTTTTTTTCAAAAATCAACACCCTCAAACTTTGGCGTTTTATGCCCTTTTTGGGTGCTTCTGGGCCCCCTGATGAGCGTGTGTGAGGTTTCCAGTGTTTTTTTGACCAGAAAAGTGCATTTTCAGCAAGTTGAAAAAATTGAAAAAAACGACATACTAACCCCTTACGTTTTTTTTTGAAAATCACAAAATTTAAAACTGGTATTTTATTCCCTTTTTGGGTGCTGCTGGGGCCCCTTTTGAGTGTGTGTGAGGTTTCCTTTGTTATTTTCACCAGAAAAGTGCATTTTCAGCAAGTTGAAAAAATTGAAAAAAACGACATACTAACCCCTTACGTTTTTTTCAAAAATCAACACCCTCAAACTTTGGCGTTTTATGCCCTTTTTGGGTGCTTCTGGGCCCCCTGATGAGCGTGTGTGAGGTTTCCAGTGTTTTTTTGACCAGAAAAGTACATTTTCAGCAAGTTGAAAAAATTGAAAAAAACGACATACTAACCCCTTACCTTTTTTTCAAAAATCAACACCCTCAAACTTTGGCGTTTTATGCCCTTTTTGGGCTCTTCTTGGCCCCCTGTTGAGTGTGTGTGAGGTTTCCAGTGTTTTTTTGACCAGAAAAGTACATTTTCAGCAAGTTGAAAAAATTGAAAAAAACGACATACTAACCCCTTACGTTTTTTTTCGAAAATCACAAAATTTAAAACTGGCATTTTATTCCCTTTTTGGGCTCTTCTGGGCCCCCTGTTGAGTGTGTGTGAGGTTTCCGCTGTTTTTTTTACCAGAAAAGTGCATTTTCAGCAAGTTGAAAAAATTGAAAAAAACGACATACTAACCCCTTACGTTTTTTTCAAAAATCAACACCCTCAAACTTTGGCGTTTTATGTCCTTTTTGGGTGCTTCTGGGCCCCCTGTTGAGTGTGTGTGAGGTTTCCGCTGTTTTTTTTTTTACCAGAAAAGTGCATTTTCAGCAAGTTGAAAAAATTGAAAAAAACGACATACTAACCCCTTATGTTTTTTTCAAAAGTCAACACCCTCAAACTTTGGCGTTTTATGCCCTTTTTGGGCTCTTCTGGGCCCCCTGATGAGCGTGTGTGAGGTTTCCAGTGTTTTTTTGACCAGAAGAGTACATTTTCAGCAAGTTGAAAAAATTGAAAAAAACGACATACTAACCCCTTACGTTTTTTTCAAAAATCAACACCCTCAAACTTTGGCGTTTTATGCCCTTTTTGGGCTCTTCTGGGCACCCTGTTGAGTGTGTGTGAGGTTTCCCGTGTTTTTTTTGACCAGAAAAGTGCATTTTCAGCAAGTTGAAAAAATTGAAAAAAACGACATACTAACCCCTTACGTTTTTTTCAAAAATCAACACCCTCAAACTTTGGCGTTTTATGCCCTTTTTGGGTGCTTCTGGGCCCCCTGATGAGCGTGTGTGAGGTTTCCAGTGTTTTTTTGACCAGAAAAGTGCATTTTCAGCAAGTTGAAAAAATTGAAAAAAACGACATACTAACCCCTTACGTTTTTTTTTGAAAATCACAAAATTTAAAACTGGCATTTTATTCCCTTTTTGGGTGCTGCTGGGGCCCCTTTTGAGTGTGTGTGGGGTTTCCTTTGTTATTTTCACCAGAAAAGTGCATTTTCAGCAAGTTGAAAAAATTGAAAAAAACGACATACTAACCCCTTACGTTTTTTTCAAAAATCAACACCCTCAAACTTTGGCGTTTTATGCCCTTTTCGGGTGCTTCTGGGCCCCCTGATGAGCGTGTGTGAGGTTTCCAGTGTTTTTTTGACCAGAAAAGTGCATTTTCAGCAAGTTGAAAAAATTGAAAAAAACGACATACTAACCCCTTACGTTTTTTTTTGAAAATCACAAAATTTAAAACTGGCATTTTATTCCCTTTTTGGGTGCTTCTGGGCCCCCTGATGAGCGTGTGTGAGGTTTCCAGTGTTTTTTTGACCAGAAAAGTACATTTTCAGCAAGTTGAAAAAATTGAAAAAAACGACATACTAACCCCTTACGTTTTTTTTCGAAAATCACAAAATTTAAAACTGGCATTTTATTCCCTTTTTGGGCTCTTCTGGGCCCCCTGTTGAGTGTGTGTGAGGTTTCCGCTGTTTTTTTTTACCAGAAAAGTGCATTTTCAGCAAGTTGAAAAAATTGAAAAAAACGACATACTAACCCCTTACGTTTTTTTCAAAAATCAACACCCTCAAACTTTGGCGTTTTATGCCCTTTTTGGGTGCTTCTGGGCCCCCTGATGAGCGCGTGTGAGGTTTCCAGTGTTTTTTTTGACCAGAAAAGTACATTTTCAGCAAGTTGAAAAAATTGAAAAAAACAACATACTAACCCCTTACGTTTTTTTCAAAAATCAACACCCTCAAACTTTGGCGTTTTATGCCCTTTTTGGGTGCTTCTGGGCCCCCTGATGAGCGTGTGTGAGGTTTCCAGTGTTTTTTTGACCAGAAAAGTGCATTTCAGCAAGTTGAAAAAATTGAAAAAAACGACATACTAACCCCTTACGTTTTTTTTTTTGATAATCACAAAATTTAAAACTGGCATTTTATTCCCTTTTTGGGTGCTGCTGGGGCCCCTTTTGAGTGTGTGTGAGGTTTCCTTTGTTATTTTCACCAGAAAAGTGCATTTTCAGCAAGTTGAAAAAATTGAAAAAAACGACATACTAACCCCTTACGTTTTTTTCAAAAATCAACACCCTCAAACTTTGGCATTTTATGCCCTTTTTGGGTGCTTCTGGGCCTCCTGATGAGCGTGTGTGAGGTTTCCAGTGTTTTTTTGACCAGAAAAGTGCATTTTCAGCAAGTTGAAAAAATTGAAAAAAACGACATACTAACCCCTTACGTTTTTTTTTGAAAATCACAAAATTTAAAACTGGCATTTTATTCCCTTTTTGGGTGCTGCTGGGGCCCCTTTTGAGTGTGTGTGAGGTTTCCTTTGTTATTTTCACCAGAAAAGTGCATTTTCAGCAAGTTGAAAAAATTGAAAAAAACGACATACTAACCCCTTACGGTTTTTTTTGAAAATCACAAAATTTAAAACTGGCATTTTATTCCCTTTTTGGGTGCTGCTGGGGCCCCTTTTGAGTGTGTGTGAGGTTTCCTTTGTTATTTTCACCAGAAAAGTGCATTTTCAGCAAGTTGAAAAAATTGAAAAAAACGACATACTAACCCCTTACGTTTTTTTCAAAAATCAACACCCTCAAACTTTGGCGTTTTATGTCCTTTTTGGGTGCTTCTGGGCCCCCTGTTGAGTGTGTGTGAGGTTTCCGCTGTTTTTTTTTTACCAGAAAAGTGCATTTTCAGCAAGTTGAAAAAATTGAAAAAAACGACATACTAACCCCTTATGTTTTTTTCAAAAGTCAACACCCTCAAACTTTGGCGTTTTATGCCCTTTTTGGGCTCTTCTGGGCCCCCTGATGAGCGTGTGTGAGGTTTCCAGTGTTTTTTTGACCAGAAAAGTACATTTTCAGCAAGTTGAAAAAATTGAAAAAAACGACATACTAACCCCTTACGTTTTTTTCAAAAATCAACACCCTCAAACTTTGGCGTTTTATGCCCTTTTTGGGTGCTTCTGGGCCCCCTGATGAGCGTGTGTGAGGTTTCCAGTGTTTTTTTGACCAGAAAAGTGCATTTTCAGCAAGTTGAAAAAATTGAAAAAAACGACATACTAACCCCTTACGTTTTTTTTTGAAAATCACAAAATTTAAAACTGGCATTTTATTCCCTTTTTGGGTGCTGCTGGGGCCCCTTTTGAGTGTGTGTGAGGTTTCCTTTGTTATTTTCACCAGAAAAGTGCATTTTCAGCAAGTTGAAAAAATTGAAAAAAACGACATACTAACCCCTTACGTTTTTTTTTGAAAATCACAAAATTTAAAACTGGCATTTTATTCCCTTTTTGGGTGCTGCTGGGCCCCCTGATGAGCGTGTGTGAGGTTTCCAGTGTTTTTTTGACCAGAAAAGTACATTTTCAGCAAGTTGAAAAAATTGAAAAAAACAACATACTAACCCCTTACGTTTTTTTCAAAAATCAACACCCTCAAACTTTGGCGTTTTATGTCCTTTTTGGGCTCTTCTTGGCCCCCTGTTGAGTGTGTGTGAGGTTTCCCGTGTTTTTTTGACCAGAAAAGTGCATTTTTAGCAAGTTGAAAAAATTAAAAAAAACGACATACTAACCCCTTAAGTTTTTTTCAAAAATCAACACCCTCAAACTTTGGCGTTTTATGCCCTTTTTGGGTGCTTCTGGGCCCCCTGATGAGCGTGTGTGAGGTTTCCAGTGTTTTTTTGACCAGAAAAGTGCATTTTCAGCAAGTTGAAAAAATTGAAAAAAACGACATACTAACCCCTTACGTTTTTTTTTGAAAATCACAAAATTTAAAACTGGTATTTTATTCCCTTTTTGGGTGCTGCTGGGGCCCCTTTTGAGTGTGTGTGAGGTTTCCTTTGTTATTTTCACCAGAAAAGTGCATTTTCAGCAAGTTGAAAAAATTGAAAAAAACGACATACTAACCCCTTACGTTTTTTTCAAAAATCAACACCCTCAAACTTTGGCGTTTTATGCCCTTTTTGGGTGCTTCTGGGCCCCCTGATGAGCGTGTGTGAGGTTTCCAGTGTTTTTTTGACCAGAAAAGTACATTTTCAGCAAGTTGAAAAAATTGAAAAAAACGACATACTAACCCCTTACGTTTTTTTCAAAAATCAACACCCTCAAACTTTGGCGTTTTATGTCCTTTTTGGGCTCTTCTTGGCCCCCTGTTGAGTGTGTGTGAGGTTTCCCGTGTTTTTTTGACCAGAAAAGTGCATTTTTAGCAAGTTGAAAAAATTGAAAAAAACGACATACTAACCCCTTACCTTTTTTTCAAAAATCAACACCCTCAAACTTTGGCGTTTTATGCCCTTTTTGGGCTCTTCTTGGCCCCCTGTTGAGTGTGTGTGAGGTTTCCAGTGTTTTTTTGACCAGAAAAGTACATTTTCAGCAAGTTGAAAAAATTGAAAAAAACGGCATACTAACCCCTTACGTTTTTTTTCGAAAATCACAAAATTTAAAACTGGCATTTTATTCCCTTTTTGGGCTCTTCTGGGCCCCCTGTTGAGTGTGTGTGAGGTTTCCGCTGTTTTTTTTACCAGAAAAGTGCATTTTCAGCAAGTTGAAAAAATTGAAAAAAACGACATACTAACCCCTTACGTTTTTTTCAAAAATCAACACCCTCAAACTTTGGCGTTTTATGTCCTTTTTGGGTGCTTCTGGGCCCCCTGTTGAGTGTGTGTGAGGTTTCCGCTGTTTTTTTTTTACCAGAAAAGTGCATTTTCAGCAAGTTGAAAAAATTGAAAAAAACGACATACTAACCCCTTATGTTTTTTTCAAAAGTCAACACCCTCAAACTTTGGCGTTTTATGCCCTTTTTGGGCTCTTCTGGGCCCCCTGATGAGCGTGTGTGAGGTTTCCAGTGTTTTTTTGACCAGAAGAGTACATTTTCAGCAAGTTGAAAAAATTGAAAAAAACGACATACTAACCCCTTACGTTTTTTTCAAAAATCAACACCCTCAAACTTTGGCGTTTTATGCCCTTTTTGGGCTCTTCTGGGCACCCTGTTGAGTGTGTGTGAGGTTTCCCGTGTTTTTTTTGACCAGAAAAGTGCATTTTCAGCAAGTTGAAAAAATTGAAAAAAACGACATACTAACCCCTTACGTTTTTTTCAAAAATCAACACCCTCAAACTTTGGCGTTTTATGCCCTTTTTGGGTGCTTCTGGGCCCCCTGATGAGCGTGTGTGAGGTTTCCAGTGTTTTTTTGACCAGAAAAGTGCATTTTCAGCAAGTTGAAAAAATTGAAAAAAACGACATACTAACCCCTTACGTTTTTTTTTGAAAATCACAAAATTTAAAACTGGCATTTTATTCCCTTTTTGGGTGCTGCTGGGGCCCCTTTTGAGTGTGTGTGAGGTTTCCTTTGTTATTTTCACCAGAAAAGTGCATTTTCAGCAAGTTGAAAAAATTGAAAAAAACGACATACTAACCCCTTACGTTTTTTTTTGAAAATCACAAAATTTAAAACTGGCATTTTATTCCTTTTTTGGGTGCTGCTGGGGCCCCTTTTGAGTGTGTGTGAGGTTTCCTTTGTTATTTTCACCAGAAAAGTGCATTTTCAGCAAGTTGAAAAAATTGAAAAAAACGACATACTAACCCCTTACGTTTTTTTCAAAAATCAACACCCTCAAACTTTTGCGTTTTATGTCCTTTTTGGGCTCTTCTTGGCCCCCTGTTGAGTGTGTGTGAGGTTTCCCGTGTTTTTTTGACCAGAAAAGTGCATTTTTAGCAAGTTGAAAAAATTGAAAGAAACGACATACTAACCCCTTACGTTTTTTTCAAAAATCAACACCCTCAAACTTTGGCGTTTTATGCCCTTTTTGGGTGCTTCTGGGCCCCCTGATGAGCACGTGTGAGGTTTCCAGTGTTTTTTTGACCAGAAAAGTACATTTTCAGCAAGTTGAAAAAATTGAAAAAAACGACATACTAACCCCTTACGTTTTTTTTTGAAAATCACAAAATTTAAAACTGGCATTTTATTCCCTTTTTGGGTGCTGCTGGGGCCCCTTTTGAGTGTGTGTGGGGTTTCCTTTGTTATTTTCACCAGAAAAGTGCATTTTCAGCAAGTTGAAAAAATTGAAAAAAACGACATACTAACCCCTTACGTTTTTTTCAAAAATCAACACCCTCAAACTTTGGCGTTTTATGCCCTTTTCGGGTGCTTCTGGGCCCCCTGATGAGCGTGTGTGAGGTTTCCAGTGTTTTTTTGACCAGAAAAGTGCATTTTCAGCAAGTTGAAAAAATTGAAAAAAACGACATACTAACCCCTTACGTTTTTTTTTGAAAATCACAAAATTTAAAACTGGCATTTTATTCCCTTTTTGGGTGCTTCTGGGCCCCCTGATGAGCGTGTGTGAGGTTTCCAGTGTTTTTTTGACCAGAAAAGTACATTTTCAGCAAGTTGAAAAAATTGAAAAAAACGACATACTAACCCCTTACGTTTTTTTTCGAAAATCACAAAATTTAAAACTGGCATTTTATTCCCTTTTTGGGCTCTTCTGGGCCCCCTGTTGAGTGTGTGTGAGGTTTCCGCTGTTTTTTTTACCAGAAAAGTGCATTTTCAGCAAGTTGAAAAAATTGAAAAAAACGACATACTAACCCCTTACGTTTTTTTCAAAAATCAACACCCTCAAACTTTGGCGTTTTATGCCCTTTTTGGGTGCTTCTGGGCCCCCTGATGAGCGTGTGTGAGGTTTCCAGTGTTTTTTTGACCAGAAAAGTGCATTTCAGCAAGTTGAAAAAATTGAAAAAAACGACATACTAACCCCTTACGTTTTTTTTTTTGATAATCACAAAATTTAAAACTGGCATTTTATTCCCTTTTTGGGTGCTGCTGGGGCCCCTTTTGAGTGTGTGTGAGGTTTCCTTTGTTATTTTCACCAGAAAAGTGCATTTTCAGCAAGTTGAAAAAATTGACAAAAACGACATACTAACCCCTTACGTTTTTTTCAAAAATCAACACCCTCAAACTTTGGCGTTTTATGCCCTTTTTGGGTGCTTCTGGGCCTCCTGATGAGCGTGTGTGAGGTTTCCAGTGTTTTTTTGACCAGAAAAGTGCATTTTCAGCAAGTTGAAAAAATTGAAAAAAACGACATACTAACCCCTTACGTTTTATTTTGAAAATCACAAAATTTAAAACTGGCATTTTATTCCCTTTTTGGTGCTGCTGGGGCCCCTTTTGAGTGTGTGTGAGGTTTCCTTTGTTATTTTCACCAGAAAAGTGCATTTTCAGCAAGTTGAAAAAATTGAAAAAAACGACATACTAACCCCTTACGTTTTTTTTTGAAAATCACAAAATTTAAAACTGGCATTTTATTCCCTTTTTGGGTGCTGCTGGGGCCCCTTTTGAGTGTGTGTGAGGTTTCCTTTGTTATTTTCACCAGAAAAGTGCATTTTCAGCAAGTTGAAAAAATTGAAAAAAACGACATACTAACCCCTTACGTTTTTTTCAAAAATCAACACCCTCAAACTTTGGCGTTTTATGTCCTTTTTGGGTGCTTCTGGGCCCCCTGTTGAGTGTGTGTGAGGTTTCCGCTGTTTTCTTTTTACCAGAAAAGTGCATTTTCAGCAAGTTGAAAAAATTGAAAAAAACGACATACTAACCCCTTATGTTTTTTTCAAAAGTCAACACCCTCAAACTTTGGCGTTTTATGCCCTTTTTGGGCTCTTCTGGGCCCCCTGATGAGCGTGTGTGAGGTTTCCAGTGTTTTTTTGACCAGAAAAGTACATTTTCAGCAAGTTGAAAAAATTGAAAAAAACGACATACTAACCCCTTACGTTTTTTTCAAAAATCAACACCCTCAAACTTTGGCGTTTTATGCCCTTTTTGGGCTCTTCTGGGCACCCTGTTGAGTGTGTGTGAGGTTTCCCGTGTTTTTTTTTTACCAGAAAAGTGCATTTTCAGCAAGTTGAAAAAATTGAAAAAAACGACATACTAACCCCTTACGTTTTTTTCAAAAATCAACACCCTCAAACTTTGGCGTTTTATGCCCTTTTTGGGTGCTTCTGGGCCCCCTGATGAGCGTGTGTGAGGTTTCCAGTGTTTTTTTGACCAGAAAAGTGCATTTTCAGCAAGTTGAAAAAATTGAAAAAAACGACATACTAACCCCTTACGTTTTTTTTTGAAAATCACAAAATTTAAACCTGGCATTTTATTCCTTTTTTGGGTGCTGCTGGGGCCCCTTTTGAGTGTGTGTGAGGTTTCCTTTGTTATTTTCACCAGAAAAGTGCATTTTCAGCAAGTTGAAAAAATTGAAAAAAAACGACATACTAACCCCTTACGTTTTTTTTTGAAAATCACAAAATTTAAAACTGGCATTTTATTCCCTTTTTGGGTGCTGCTGGGCCCCCTGATGAGCGTGTGTGAGGTTTCCAGTGTTTTTTTGACCAGAAAAGTGCATTTTTAGCAAGTTGAAAAAATTAAAAAAAACGACATACTAACCCCTTAAGTTTTTTTCAAAAATCAACACCCTCAAACTTTGGCGTTTTATGCCCTTTTTGGGTGCTTCTGGGCCCCCTGATGAGCGTGTGTGAGGTTTCCAGTGTTTTTTTGACCAGAAAAGTGCATTTTCAGCAAGTTGAAAAAATTGAAAAAAACGACATACTAACCCCTTACGTTTTTTTTTGAAAATCACAAAATTTAAAACTGGTATTTTATTCCCTTTTTGGGTGCTGCTGGGGCCCCTTTTGAGTGTGTGTGAGGTTTCCTTTGTTATTTTCACCAGAAAAGTGCATTTTCAGCAAGTTGAAAAAATTGAAAAAAACGACATACTAACCCCTTACGTTTTTTTCAAAAATCAACACCCTCAAACTTTGGCGTTTTATGCCCTTTTTGGGTGCTTCTGGGCCCCCTGATGAGCGTGTGTGAGGTTTCCAGTGTTTTTTTGACCAGAAAAGTACATTTTCAGCAAGTTGAAAAAATTGAAAAAAACGACATACTAACCCCTTACGTTTTTTTCAAAAATCAACACCCTCAAACTTTTGCGTTTTATGTCCTTTTTGGGCTCTTCTTGGCCCCCTGTTGAGTGTGTGTGAGGTTTCCCGTGTTTTTTTGACCAGAAAAGTGCATTTTTAGCAAGTTGAAAAAATTGAAAGAAACGACATACTAACCCCTTACGTTTTTTTCAAAAATCAACACCCTCAAACTTTGGCGTTTTATGCCCTTTTTGGGTGCTTCTGGGCCCCCTGATGAGCGCGTGTGAGGTTTCCAGTGTTTTTTTGACCAGAAAAGTGCATTTTCAGCAAGTTGAAAAAATTGAAAAAAACGACATACTAACCCCTTACGTTTTTTTCAAAAATCAACACCCTCAAACTTTGGCGTTTTATGCCCTTTTTGGGTGCTTCTGGGCCCCCTGATGAGCGTGTGTGAGGTTTCCAGTGTTTTTTTGACCAGAAAAGTGCATTTTCAGCAAGTTGAAAAAATTGAAAAAAACGACATACTAACCCCTTACGTTTTTTTTTGAAAATCACAAAATTTAAAACTGGCATTTTATTCCCTTTTTGGGTGCTGCTGGGGCCCCTTTTGAGTGTGTGTGAGGTTTCCTTTGTTATTTTCACCAGAAAAGTGCATTTTCAGCAAGTTGAAAAAATTGAAAAAAACGACATACTAACCCCTTACGTTTTTTTTTGAAAATCACAAAATTTAAAACTGGCATTTTATTCCTTTTTTGGGTGCTGCTGGGGCCCCTTTTGAGTGTGTGTGAGGTTTCCAGTGTTTTTTTGACCAGAAAAGTACATTTTCAGCAAGTTGAAAAAATTGAAAAAAACGACATACTAACCCCTTACGTTTTTTTCAAAAATCAACACCCTCAAACTTTGGCGTTTTATGTCCTTTTTGGGCTCTTCTTGGCCCCCTGTTGAGTGTGTGTGAGGTTTCCCGTGTTTTTTTGACCAGAAAAGTGCATTTTCAGCAAGTTGAAAAAATTGAAAAAAACGACATACTAACCCCTTACGTTTTTTTCAAAAATCAACACCCTCAAACTTTGGCGTTTTATGCCCTTTTTGGGCTCTTCTTGGCCCCCTGTTGAGTGTGTGTGAGGTTTCCCGTGTTTTTTTGACCAGAAAAGTGCATTTTTAGCAAGTTGAGAAAATTGAAAAAAACGACATACTAACCCCTTACGTTTTTTTTCGAAAATCACAAAATTTAAAACTGTCATTTTATTCCCTTTTTGGGCTCTTCTGGGCCCCCTTTTGAGTGTGTGTGAGGTTTCCTTTGTCATTTTCACCAGAAAAGTGCATTTTCAGCAAGTTGAAAAAATTGAAAAAAACGACATACTAACCCCTTACGTTTTTTTTTGAAAATCACAAAATTTAAAACTGGCATTTTATTCCTTTTTTGGGTGCTGCTGGGGCCCCTTTTGAGTGTGTGTGAGGTTTCCTTTGTTATTTTCACCAGAAAAGTGCATTTTCAGCAAGTTGAAAAAATTGAAAAAAACGACATACTAACCCCTTACGTTTTTTTTTGAAAATCACAAAATTTAAAACTGTCATTTTATTCCCTTTTTGGGCTCTTCTGGGCCCCCTGTTGAGTATGTGTGAGGTTTCCCTTGTTTTTTTGACCAGAAAAGTGCATTAGAAGCAAGTTGGAAAAAAATGAAAAAAAAAAAAAACGCCATACTAACCCCTTACGTTTTTTGTCAAAAATGGCCACCCTCAAAAATTGTTTTTTATGCCTTTTTTGGGGGATTCTGTTGGCAAATAATGCAACACAAACTCTGCAGTTGTAGGAAAAGGGTCCTCGTGTTTAATACAGGTCACGTTTTCCTCCCCAAGTCACGTATTCCTCTTAAGTTCAACCACCCGCCGATGGTCAGCACGATGTCATCTGGAGGGACCCTTTGTGATGACGGGCTTTTTTCGTCGAGATGAGGTGGTGACTTGGCACGTCCCATGTTTGAGGAGGGCGCTCATCTCACCCCTTCCTCACTGCCAGCCTCCTGGATGGATGTCCTTCTGCTCGGTCTGGCTCCATCCTCGACTGTGGCCCCCAGGAATGGCTTGTCTCGGTTGATGCGGTCCTCCTGAATGGCTCGTCTCCGTCGGCCCCTTCTGGAGCCCCTGTTGAGTGTGTGAGTAGTTTCCTCTGTTTTTTTTTGTTTTGTTTTGTTTTTTTTTACCAGAAAAGTGCATTAGAAGCAAGTTGAAAAAAATGAAAAAAAACGACATACTAACCCCTTACGTTTTTTGTCAAAAATCACCGAATTCAAACACTGGCATTTCATGCCATTTTTGGATGCTACTGTGGCCCCTGTTGAGTGTGTGTGAGGCTTCCCATATGTTTTGGCCAGAAAAGTGCATTAGGTCAGAGTTGGAAAAAAATTTAAAAAAACGACATACTAACCCCTTACGTTTTTTTTTGAAAATCACAAAATTTAAAACTGGCATTTTATTCCCTTTTTGGGTGCTGCTGGGGCCCCTTTTGAGTGTGTGTGAGGTTTCCTTTGTTATTTTCACCAGAAAAGTGCATTTTCAGCAAGTTGAAAAATTTGAAAAAAACGACATACTAACCCCTTACGTTTTTTTCAAAAATCAACACCCTCAAACTTTGGCGTTTTATGTCCTTTTTGGGCTCTTCTGGGCCCCCTGATGAGTGTGTGAGGTTTCCCGTGTTTTTTTGACCAGAAAAGTGCATTTTCAGCAAGTTGAAAAAATTGAAAAAAAACACAAACTAACCCCTTACGTTTTTTTCAAAAATCAACACCCTCAAACTTTGGCGTTTTATGCCATTTATGGGCTCTTCTGGGGCCCCTGTTGAGCGTGTGTGAGGTTTCCGCTGTTTTTTTGACCAGAAAAGTGCATTTTCAGCAAGTTGAAAAAATTGAAAAAAACGACATACTAACCCCTTACGTTTTTTTCAAAAATCTCAAAATTAAAAACTGGCATTTTATTCCCTTTTTGGGTGCTGCTGGGGCCCCTGTTGAGTGTGTGTGAGGTTTCCTTTGTTTTTTTGACCAGAAAAGTGCATTTTCAGCAAGTTGAAAAAAACGACATACTAACCCCTTACGTTTTTTGTCAAAAATCACCGAATTCAAACACTGGCATTTCATGCCATTTTTGGATGCTACTGAGGCCCCTGTTGAGTGTGTGTGAGGCTTCCCATATTTTTTGGCCAGAAAAGTGCATTAGGTCAGAGTTGGAAAAAAATTGAAAAAAACGACATACTAACCCCTTATGTTTTTTGTCAAAAATCACCCCCTCAATGATTGGCGTTTTATGCCCTTTTTGGGTGCTTCTGGGCCCCCTGTTGAGTGTGTGTGTGAGGTTTCCCTTGTTTTTTTGACCAGAAAAGTGTATTTGAACCAAGTTGAAAAAACTGAAAAAAACGACATACTAACCCCTTACGTTTTTTTTGTCAAAAATCATCACCCTCAAAAATTGGCATTTTATGCCCTTTTTGGGTGCGTCTGGGGTCCCTGTTGAGTGTCCAAAATTGCGAGGGATTTCGTTATCGGACGATATTGCAATATTAATGTCGTATCGGGAGTCATAAAACACTGGGCTTGACTGACGGTTAATTGCCTCTAACTTCTATTTTAAGATGTGTAGTGAAGCCTGTATTTTTCCCCAAACAGACATACTACTGTAAGAACATTATTAGGAATTGTCATAGGGATTGACCATGACTGCTTAACTATATTTCCACAGCGCAGATCCCAATGCCTAAAGCACCGCCATTAAAAGTCATCACTGCGAGACAATTAAAACCCACGGAGAGCTAATTACAGTCAAAGTCAAGCTACTTCTAATGCTGCGCCTCGAGGGGGGGGAAATTTCCCAGCAAGTTAATTATACCATTATTCTATTATTCCAGGCTGACGGAAGGGGCCTAAGCTCTTCTTGACCTGGAGGACCCACAGAGCCGCCCATCACCTTTTCACCAGTAAACAGTGCAGGCTGAATAATGGGGGTCATCATCCACTCTGGTAATCTCCTCTCTCCTTGTTCTGGTTTAAATCATTTGGCAGAAGGTTTCCCAGATAGCAATGGTGAATATGGATGAAGCCAGGATCAAGAAGTTTATGGATGTGGTTTATGGATTCATTCAAGACAAGATAAGATGAAAAGAGTCTTGCATCATATTGTGAATATGTACTTCCAGACCTTCCTGCTCCAAAAATATTCGACATAAATGACAGACTTTTATCCTGACAAGCCCTCGACCCTGGGTATTCCATCAGGAATCCACTTGCCAAAGGAACCTCGGAGCACTCCCGGTGAGTGATGTCACTCAGAGACCATAATGGAGCTCTAATGAAGTCCAAATGCCATGCAAGCACATTTACGCTGCATTATCACATCCTCACCTTTGACCTCCCATTGGAGAGAGGAGCCCTCTTGTCCGCAGAGATAGAAGTCATTATGTGTGCACTTTGTACAGACCACAGCGTGTTCTACTGGGTTAGCATACGCAGACTGGAGTGTGCCATTGGCTAATATCCAGACTTCAGCATATTTATGATAATATGTCTTCTCAAGGGCCAGGAATGTCGTCATGGCAAAAATAATATTGGCATGACAAAGATGGCATGTTGTTGGCCATGGTTGTATAAATGAAGCTGATTGGGTTGTACAGTATTCATTCACTTTGCAGGCATAGCCAAAACCATTGGCATCTTTGCCATGCTAATATTTTTGGCCATGACTGTACTTTAGAGTAGTCAGCTTGTGTACTAGTACTCGTGGAAATTCACCGCAAATGAGTCAACACAGGAAAAAATGCAGAAAATCATTTTTTTGAGATGTTGATTTTCAGTTGAAATAGTAAGGGGTTAGCCTTTTGTTTTTTGGGGCTTTTTTATACTGCACTTTTCTGCTTTGGAATGTAGTGGAAACCTCCCACACAGTCATCAGGGGTCCCGTCAAGACCCAAAAAATGCTGAATTCTTTTTGACATTTTGATTTTCTGCAAAAATGGTAAAGGGGTTAGCCTTTTGTTTTTTTTTCAGCTGGTTTATACTGCACTTTTCTGCTTCGGAATGTAGTGGAATCTTCCCACACCCTCCTTGGGGGTCCTGGCAGGTTCCAAAAAAAGCAAAAAAAATTTTTTTTTCAAGATGTTGATTTTCAGAAAAATGGTAAGAGGTTAGCTTTTGGTTTTTTTTTGGGGGGGGGGGGCGTTAGCTGGTTTATACTGCACTTTTCTGCTTCGGAATGTAGTGGAAAACCTCCCACACCCTCCTTGGGGGACCTGGCAGGTTCCAAAAAAATGCAAAAAAAAATTTTTCCCAGATGTTGATTTTCAGCAAAAAATGTAAGGGGGTTAGCTTTTTCGTTTTTGGTTTTTTTTTTAGCTGGTTTATACTGCACTTTTCTGCTTCGGAATGTAGTGGAAACTTCCCACACCCTCCTCGAGGGTCCTGGCAGCTTCCAAAAAAATGCAAAAAAAAAATTTTTCGAGATGTTGATTTTCGGCAAAAATTGTAAGGGGTTAGCTTTTTTGTTTTTTGGTTTTTTTTTAGCTAGTTTATACTGCACTTTTCTGCTTCGGAATGTAGTCGAAACCTCCCACACCCTCCTTGGGGGTCCTGGCAGGTTCCAAAAAAATGCAAAAAAATTTTTTTCCCAGATGTTGATTTTCGGCAAAAATTGTAAGGGGGTTAGCTTTTTCGTTTTTTTGGTTTTTTTTAGCTGGTTTATACTGCACTTTTCTGCTTTGGAATGTAGTGGTAACCTTCCACACCATCATCATTTGGATCCCGGCAAGACCCAAAAAATGCAGGATTTTTTTTTTTTTTCCGAGATGTTGATTTTCTGCAAAAATTGTAAGGGGTTAGCTTTTTTGTTTTTGGGTTTTTTTTAGCTGGTTTATACTGCACTTTTGTGCTTCGGAATGTAGTGGAAACCTCCCACACCCTCCTCGGGGGGTCCTGGCAGCTTCCAAAAAATGCAAAAAAAAATTTTTTTCAAGATGTTGATTTTGGGCAAAAATTGTAAGGGGTTAGCTTTTTCGTTTTTTGGGGGTTTTTTAGCTGGTTTATACTGCACTTTTCTGCTTCGGAATGTAGTGGAAACTTCCCACACCCTCCTCGAGGGTCCTGGCAGCTTCCAAAAAAATGCAAAAAAAAAAATTTCCGAGATGTTCATTTTCGGCAAAAATTGTAAGGGGTTAGCTTTTTTGTTTTTTGGGTTTTTTTTAGCTAGTTTATACTGCACTTTTCTGCTTTGGAATGTAGTGGTAACCTTCCACACCATCATCATTTGGATCCCGGCAAGACCCAAAAAATGCAGGAATTTTTTTTTTTCCGAGATGTTGATTTTATGCAAAAATTGTAAGGGGTTAGCTTTTTTGTTTTTTGGGTTTTTTTTTAGCTGGTTTATACTGCACTTTTCTGCTTCGGAATGTAGTGGAAACCTCCCACACCCTCCTCGGGGGGTCCTGGCAGCTTCCAAAAAATGCAAAAAAAAATTTTTTTCAAGATGTTGATTTTGGGCAAAAATTGTAAGGGGTTAGCTTTTTCGTTTTTTGGGGGTTTTTTAGCTGGTTTATACTGCACTTTTCTGCTTCGGAATGTAGTGGAAACTTCCCACACCCTCCTGAGGGGTCCTGGCAGCTTCCAAAAAAATGCAAAAAAAATTTTTTTGTCGAGATGTTGATTTTCGGCAAAAATTGTAAGGGGTTAGCTTTTTCGTTTTGGGGGGGGGGGGGGGGGGGTTAGCTGGTTTATACTGCACTTTTCTGCTTCGGAATGTAGTGGAAACTTCCCACACCCTCATGGGGGGGTCCCGGCAGGACCCAAAAAATGCAAAAAAAATTTTTGATTTTCAGAAAAATGGTAAGGGGTTCGCTTTTCGTATTTGTGTTGTTTTTCAGCTTGCTTCAACTGCACTTTCCTGCTGCAGAATATAGTGGAAACCTCCACCATCCTCATGGGTCGGGGGTCCTTGCAGGTAAAAAAGCAAATGTCCACTTGACCGAGGCTATGTCATGGGGCATCAGAAGGATGGGCAAATCTTGGGAGTGGAAGCAGGAACAGGAACTAAAAAGAACAGCGTGGCAGCATTCAGGCAAAGTAGTACGATCCCACGTCCTCCTCTCCTGTCGTCGGGTGGCTAAATACCCCAAATGGTAATATGGCTGCAGGTGCGCCTCGTGGCACCGCCTTCTCAGGAAGATACTGGGTCTAGGGGGAAACAAGAGGGACAAAAACGGGTCACCAAGGTAAAACAAAATAGGGCAACACAACATAACACAACAGTATGTATGGGTTTATATCCTATGTATGCATTGTATATTCATGTGAATGTTCAGTTTTATATCCTATGTATATATCAATGGATTATTTCATATATCGGCCCATCAGCCAACATATCGGATATCAGCCGATATATCATTTTTTTCCTCAGTCCTAAATATCGGTATCGACATCAGCCCTAGAAATCCCATATGAACTCTTACTGACTTGAGTATACTCATTGACCTTGTAAATCCTATACTGGGACACGATTACTAATATACTCATTTCTATAGTTTTGTCCCTTGAAAAGTATACTGTCATGAAAATGCATACTGAAATGTGAAGGGTGCACTAACTTTTTGGAGCCCCAACTTAGTGGCCTCGATACAGTTTCAAGGACCTCCATTAACAGGTGTGTCACGTTGGCGCACGGAGTTTACAGAAAGCGGCACTACAAGCGCCCACGGCATCAGAGCAGCAGGGAAAAGAGGAAAGGAAATGTCAAAAAAAAAAAAAAAAAGAGAGAAACACGTCAGTCCTTTCCCCCCCCACACACACTTTCTCACCTATTTCTCAGTCTTTTACAAACCTCTGGAGACGCCATCCAAGTTTTTCACAGAAACCTGGCACTCGACAAAATATTCTTGCACCAGGGGCTGGGAGGCATGGAAGGAAAGGAAGGAAAGGAGCGAGGAACAAGAGGCGGAGGAGTTGAACTAATTGCCTCATGATGGAATTTAAGCGTCTCCTTCATTATGAAGCAGCTTCTAAGTGTTATTGATCTTAGTCTCGGAGTCATGTGGTACGAGGGAGGCCCCGACTGCTCCGAGGCCATGCATTATTCAGGCTTTCTGACAGCACACCTCGCCGGGGCCTTACAACTCCCTGGCTAGCCGAGACCTAGGTACATTTTTTCATATGTCTGTATGTATGAATGTATGTATATATATATATATATATATATAAGCTAAATCTTCAACTCCGCACATAAAAGGGTGAACACTTGCCAAAACATGCACCCTACTGTGTACTATTTTTTTCTGGCAATGTAACATTCAGGATCTTAGAAAAAAAATGCACTCCAACACATTAAGTAAGATTACCGCAATACCAACACTATCAATAGTAATACAAGTCAAATACATTACATTACTACCTAGTAATTTCAAATTAGCGACCAATTTCCAACACTTGTATTTGTAATGGTGGTGCTCAGCCAATTGTAACAAGCAGGTTTAGACAACTCTGAATTTTTACCCGATGCTGTGCCGATGTCATTGTGGGCCGGCTTTCTCGCCCCCTGATAGGTGAATCGGAAGTCTGAAAAAAAATAAAAGCACCATTGCTGTTGACGAAATGAGACAACGGCCAGCACTCCTGATTCTGAAGGCCCTGGCAGATTACATTTATGTGGCTGAAATCTAATTTGATTAAAAAAAATCTAACATGCATACTAACTCATGGGGGGGTCCCGGCAGGACCCAAAAAATGCAAAAAAAAAAATAGCTAATTGGATAAAAAAAAAATCTAACATACATACTAACTCATGGGGGGGTCCCGGCAGGACCCAAAAAATGCAAAAAAAAAAATAGCTAATTGGATTAAAAAAAAATCTAACATACATACTAACTCATGGGGGGGTCCCGGCAGGACCCAAAAAATGCAAAAAAAAAAAAAAAGCTAATTGGATAAAAAAAAAATCTAACATACATACTAACTCATGGGAGGGTCCCGGCAGGACCCAAAAAATGCAAAAAAAAAATTAGCTGATTGGATTAAAAAAAAAATCTAACATGCATACTAACTCATGGGGGGGTCCCGGCAGGACCCAAAAAATGCAAAAAAAAATGTGCTAATTGGATAAAAAAAAATTCTAACATACATACTGACTCATGGGGGGGTCCCGGCAGGACCCAAAAAATGGAAAAAAAAATTAGCTAATTGGATTTAAAAAAAAATTCTAACATACATACTAACTCATGGGGGGGTCCCGACAGGACCCAAAAAATGCAAAAAAAAAATAGCTAATTGGATTAAAAAAAAAATCTAACATGCATACTAACTCATGGGGGGGTCCCGGCAGGACCCAAAAAATGCAAAAAAAAAATTGCTAATTGGATAAAAAAAAAATCTAACATGCATACTAACTCATGGGGGGGTCCCGGCAGGACCCAAAACATGCAAAAAAAAAAATTGCTAATTGGATTAAAAAAAATCTAACATACATACTAACTCATGGGAGGGTCCCGGCAGGACCCAAAAAATGCAAAAAAAAAATTAGCTGATTGGATTAAAAAAAAAATCTAACATGCATACTAACTCATGGGGGGGTCCCGGCAGGACCCAAAAAATGCAAAAAAAAATGTGCTAATTGGATAAAAAAAAATTCTAACATACATACTGACTCATGGGGGGGTCCCGGCAGGACCCAAAAAATGGAAAAAAAAATTAGCTAATTGGATTTAAAAAAAAATTCTAACATACATACTAACTCATGGGGGGGTCCCGACAGGACCCAAAAAATGCAAAAAAAAAATAGCTAATTGGATTAAAAAAAAAATCTAACATGCATACTAACTCATGGGGGGGTCCCGGCAGGACCCAAAAAATGCAAAAAAAAAATTGCTAATTGGATAAAAAAAAAAATCTAACATGCATACTAACTCATGGGGGGGTCCCGGCAGGACCCAAAACATGCAAAAAAAAAAATTGCTAATTGGATTAAAAAAAATCTAACATACATACTAACTCATGGGGGGGTCCCGGCAGGACCCAAAAACTGCAAAAAAAAAAAAGTGCTAATTGGATAAAAAAAAAAATTCTAACATACATACTAACTCATGGGGGGGGTCCCGGCAGGACCCAAAAAATGCAAAAAAAAATTTGCTAATTGGATGAAAAAAAATTCTAACATACATACTGACTCATGGGGGGGTCCCGGCAGGACCCAAAAAATGGAAAAAAAAATTAGCTAATTGGATTTAAAAAAAAATTCTAACATACATACTAACTCATGGGGGGGTCCCGACAGGACCCAAAAAATGCAAAAAAAAAATAGCTAATTGGATTAAAAAAAAAATCTAACATGCATACTAACTCATGGGGGGGGTCCCGGCAGGACCCAAAAAATGCAAAAAAAAAATTGCTAATTGGATAAAAAAAAAATCTAACATGCATACTAACTCATGGGGGGGTCCCGGCAGGACCCAAAACATGCAAAAAAAAAAATTGCTAATTGGATTAAAAAAAAATCTAACATACATACTAACTCATGGGGGGGTCCCGGCAGGACCCAAAAACTGCAAAAAAAAAAAAGTGCTAATTGGATAAAAAAAAAAATTCTAACATACATACTAACTCATGGGGGGGGTCCCGGCAGGACCCAAAAAATGCAAAAAAAAATTTGCTAATTGGATGAAAAAAAAATCTAACATACATACTAACATACTACTGGAAGCTGTGCAACATGCTACTGAAATGAAAGTAACTGGTGTTTAGGCCAGCAGAGAAGGCTTTGCTGGCCCCGACTGCCCACCACTGCTAAGCCCACACAGAGCGATGCACTCTACAAAACATCCAATGTAATTTTGGTTGTTTAGTTTCGATCGGTATAAAATTTGGTATACACTTTTAGGGTACGGAATTTTAGCAAGATGGGTTGAAAAAGATGGCCGCCTTGAAGTAAAACGTATCAGATGGTTGCTAAGAGTACTGGTCGCTGGACTTCGAATTGACAGCTCGGGTTTGTGCTCGACGGTTAGTACTCTTAACTCGCATTTGGTGGACCGTGGTTTGAGCCCTTCCGAGTGGGGGCGGACCGTACGGGTTACATAATAATTGCAGGACCCACAGGTCCGACCTTTTTAATATCGTAGATCACTACAACACAAGCTAAAAGGGTAAAGGATAGACCACCATCGTTGTAGTAAATAATCAATTTCCCTTCCATCTTTCGCCAATAGCAGCACCTGATTTGGGTTAGAATTAGCTCCTAATTTAAGTCTCACTTAGTATCAACTTTTCGAGGGGGCAAGGTTCTATTGTAAGCTATAGAGTGCACTACTTTATATTGTCATGGATTTTGTGGCCTCGCAAGAGTAATTTAAACATTTAAACAAGCAGCCTGCAGGAAGTGAAACTTTAAATAGCAGCAAAAAGAGTCTTAAATAAAACGAGCCTCCAATCAAAGAAAGTCTAATCTAAAAGATGTTTGATTTACGGGACGATGCAATAAAGAGCATGTCAATATGAAGTTTGCAAGATAGAACCAGACAGGGGGAGCGCTTCAAAAGTCAGGGAGGCTCAAGTATATTCCCTGAAGGACACCAACGAGGAGCATCTATTTTGCAAAACCATTCATCATTGTTTAGCCCGTTCTGACAGCGTCTGATATAATGTATCTTTGTTTTCACTGACTGCAATTATCCGGGAGATCAATGACGGTTATCAATACCTTGCAGCAATTAACATTTAATATCCTTCCACAGCCACTTTACTCCATTAATGGCTGATTGATTATGGGAGGCTTGGGAATGGCAGGGATCTGTCAAATGGGGGGGGGGGGGGGGGCACATTATAAAGGAATTTCTGTTATTGCAGTCTGGACTTGTTTTGCTTGCATTTCAGCCTCATATCAAGCAAACATCCTCCCCCTCCGCCAACCACTTCATAATCTAATCAGCCGTGATGTATTTTCAGCGCAAGGAGCCGCTGCTTTCCATTTCAATCAAATTCAGCCCTTTCAGAGGGGGGGCCATAATGCAATCGTTCTGTACAAGATTCAGACCCAATTTAAGCCCTATAGACAGCGGACGGATGACTGATAAACGCTATTGCTGCACCTCGCTCTCCATGCCGAGGCCCTCCTTTGTTGCCGCCTATCATAAACAAGAATCCTTCAGGCCCGATTCTGAAGCCAAGTCCACAACCTGCTGCTGCCCTACGAGGGCAGTCCTTTTTAATCCGAATAATCACAGGGTTCAATTGAATTAATCATGATTAATCACTATTTGCCACTATATGTCTGAAGTATGCCCATTTTATCGACAGACAGATTAAAGACAGGAAACGGCCAATATGTATTAGTGCTGTCAAATGATGAAAACATTTTTAACAGATTAATAACAGTTTTCAATTGAATTAACCATGATTATTCACTATTTGCCACTATGTCTGAAGTATGCCCATTTTATCGACAGACAGGACACGGTCATATCAAGATGCATTAGTGCTGTCGAATGATGAAAACATTTTTAACAGATTAATAACAGTTTTCAATGGAATTAACCAGGATTAATCACTATTTGCCACTATGTCTGAAGTATGCCCATTTTATCGACCGACAGATGAAAGACAGGACACGGTCATATCAATATGTATTAGTGCTGTCGAATGATGAGAACATTTTTAACAGATTAATAACAGTTTTCAATTGAATTAACCATGATTAATCACTATTTGCCACTATGTCTGAAGTATGCCCATTTTATCGACCGACAGATGAAAGACCGGACACGGTCATATCAATATGTATTAGTGCTGTCGAATGATGAAAACATTTTTAACAGATTAATAACAGTTTTCAATTGAATTAACCATGATTAATCACTATTTGCCACTATGTCTGAAGTATGCCCATCTTATCGACAGACAGATGAAAGACAGGAAACGGTCATATCAAAATGTAATAGTGCCGTCAAATGATGAAAACATTTAACAGATTAATCAGTTTTCAATTGAATGAATCATGATTAATCACTATCACTATGTCTAAAGTATGCTCATTTTAACTGTATTTTGTCAACAGAAAAATAAATGACGGGCACGGCCATATCAATATTGCTGTCAAATTTTAATAAATTAATCACAGTTTTCAATTGAATTAATCAGGATTAATCACAAACATGCAGATTTTTACCGATTTTTGTTTTTATCCACAGAGAGATAAGTGACAGGACACAATCAAATATAATGTGTTAGGGCTCTCAAATTATTGATTTTTTTTTAAACAGATTAATCACAGTTTTTAAGCTAATTAATCATGATCAATCACTATTTGCACCATTTTGCATTAATTACCATTATCTGTGACTTGTTGTGTGCACCTTGTATATAAACTTATAAACTTAATGACATTAAAAATAATTTTGTTACTGCTATTAACAAGATATTTTTGGTAGCCCTATCCCCTAGAAATGGTTAGGCTTATTTGAACAAAGTATTCTAAAAAAATTAAAAAAATAAAAATACAAAAATTGCATATAATGAGAAAAATCCAAATTCTATTTCTATCAAGCCCCATCGCACCAAATAATTCTAAACTCTTTCTTGCAATTTCATAAAATAGTAGTGGTGTTAATTGGCGTAGGTTGAAAATGCCAAAGTCAGGAACCCAGTCAGGTTCATCTCGTCTCTGCTGAGTGGACGCCCCAGTCGGTGTGCAGTGAGGTGTGAAGTAGATCGGGAAGGTTTCGCTTAATAAACACTTTGTTTTCTGCTGACGATTGGAGGGCGATACGCAGACAGATCAATAAACTGATTTGTTCCGGGGGCCTCTTTCCCCTTGGTTCATCAGACTTGTGCTTCTCCCAGGGGGGGAAGGGAGGAAAGAGGATGCAGGGGACGGAAGAAGAGGACGGTGATTGGTAAGCGGAGATGAAGAATTGAGATGCAGACAGACGACGATAAAGATGGTAATATGGGGAGAAAATGGTAGAATAGAAGAAACGGAGAGGAATTAGAGGGTCAAGTATGAAAGGTGGAGATCGCCCACAACCGGATCGATGGCTTAGAAAAACTTTTTCTTCAAAGAGACAGAAATAGTTACCTGTTTTCTAAGTAAAAGCACCCTCTACCCACACCCTTCTAATCCATTTCTCAGGGCAACTTTATTCACAGAGCGGTGATAAGAGATAATAGCAGGGCAATTTTGTGTCTTTGCCACAAAAGCAAAATGGGCTGCCGGTCCATAATGGCAACAAGCAATTGTCCCTGCAAAGATTTCCACAACCATTACACCATTGTTCGCCTTTGTGGGATACATTTTCGGTCAGCGCTACAAATAACTGTCTGGACCATCGCTTCTCCAATTGGACCAACAATTACACCTCTCATCATTTTTTTCCTGACGCGCACCAATTAGCACGTTGGTTTTAAAGTTTGTGAACCGTAGGGAAGTCGCTGTGATCTCTTCAGGTTACATCTTTTTTTTTTTTTTTTAAAGAAAATTATTTGGGGCGGCACGGCGGTCGAGTGGGCGAGGAGACCAGGGTTCAATTCCACCCTCGGCTATCTCTGTGTGGAGTTTGCATGTTCTCCCCCCGTGCATGCGTGGGTTTTCTCCGGGTACTCCGGTTTCCTCCCACATTCCAAAAACATGCTAGGTTAATTAATTGGCGACTCCAAATTGTCCATAGGTATGAATGTGAGTGTGAATGGTTGTTTGTCTATATGTGCCCTGTGATTGGCTGGCCACCAGTCCAGGGTGTACCCTGCCTCACGCCCGAAGACAGCTGGGATAGGCTCCAGCATACTTGCAACGCTTGTAAGGATAAGCAGCTTAGAAAAAGGATGGATGTGGGTTTTAGGGCTGCGTGGTTAGCACACAGGCCTCACAGCTAGGAGACCCGGGTTCAATTCCACCCTCGGCTATCTCTGTGTGGAGTTTGCATGTTCTCCCCCCGTGCATGCGTGGGTTTTCTCCGGGTACTCCGGTTTCCTCCCACATTCCAAAAACATGCTAGGTTAATTAATGGGCGACTCCAAATTGTCCATAGGTATGAATGTGAGTGTGAATGGTTGTTTGTCTATATGTGCCCTGTGATTGGCTGGCCACCAGTCCAGGGTGTACCCCGCCTCTCGCCCGAAGACAGCTGGGATAGGCTCCAGCATACTTGCGACGCTTGTAAGGATAAGCAGCTTAGAAAAAGGATAGATTTGGGTTTTAGGGCTGCATGGTTTAGCGCGCAGGCCTCACAGCTAGGAGACCCGGGTTCAATTCCACCCTCGGCCATCTATGTGTGGAGTTTGCATGTTCTCCCCATGCATGCGTGGGTTTTCTCCGGGTACTCCGGTTTCCTCTCACATTCCAAAAACATGCTAGGTTAATTAGCGACTCCAAATTGTCCATAGGTATGAATGAGAGTGTGAATGGTTGTTTGTCTATATGTGCCCTGTGATTGGCTGGCCACCAGTCCAGGGTGTACCCCGCCTCACGCCCGAAGACAGCTGGGATAGGCTCCAGCACCCCCGCGACCCTCGTGAGGAAAAAGCGGTAGAAAATGAATGAATTAATAAAAACTTGTTTGGATTCTCTGAACAGTACAAGAAGGCTTTTCCTTTCACCTTGCATTGAATTTTAAATCCAGAAAGGTGCAATATAAGGACAGGGTGATTCCAGTTGACCTATACGCATGGACAGGCTTTCATGGAAGTCCATATGCTTGGATATTTCATAAATTAAACACTGCAGTAGCGTTTAAGTCACCTGGAAATTGGCTATAGCACTCAGCCGGTCGTGTACGCCATCACGACCTTCTGCTACAGTGCAAAAATTGGACCCACAGGGCAAGAAATGAATATGATAATCATAAAAGAAATAAATAAAAAGCATGGCCACAGGTGTGCAGATAAGACGCATAACACATCGACGCAAAGTATAGTCCACAGACTTCATTCGTCCCCGTAGAAAAGAATATCCACTCTGTATTAACCCATCAAATTTAGCCCCCGGCAGGTGGATTTTTGATGCGGTAATATCAGCGCGGTGGTGCCGAGCGACGACAAGGTCAGTGATGACTGGTGCGAGTGGGGGGCGGGGGGGTCGCCGGTAGCTGTGGAATGAGACGTAAAGCTGCCTAGATTATTGATTGTGGTTTCGCAAACCTAGGCTAGTGAATATTCGCATTCAGTGGTCCTGGTCCAGGGTATTGAATCCATCGTAACCGGACTGAATATGCAGTTCACACTACTCTCTTTTTATTCTCTTTCAGGGGTCCCTACTACATGGTCGTGCCATTCTCAGGGGGGGGAGAACGCAGTTGAACGAGCTGTATTTGTTTGTCTATGTGTGTGTGTATATGTGAGAGTAATTACCTTTATTGTTTTATGAGTTCTTATCTTGACACATCTGCGGGTTGCGCATCCAGGCACCTCCAGGACCTCGGAGTCGCTAGGGGTCTCTGATCAGGGACACAGGAACATTTCTTATTCAGCACATTCAAACACTTTCTATTGTCTAAGCAAATGGATATAAGGGTAATAACTAACACTATAATTCATTCTACCTACATTTTATTCTAACAGACTAAGACTAAGTGGGACACACACCGGTCGGACTATATAGAACTTGGTGCAAAATCCGATCTATTTATTCTCTCATTGGGGAGGCATGCCCAGAAAGAAATGTTTTGGCTCTTTAGTGGTGTTGATGGTTGTTAAGGTACACCGGAATGAGGACTATGCCCGCCAAAGATCGTCTTTGGGTGGTTAGCCATTGGTAAACATCCCATTCAGATGTAATCATGGTCATGGAGCCAACTTTATTTGTTAGCGTCACTGGGGGTCTCTGATCAGGGACACGGGAACATTTCTTCATCAGCACATTCAAACACTTTCTATTGTCTAAGCAAATGGATATCAGAGTGATAACTAACACTATAATTTATTCTATCTACATTTTATTCTAACAGACTAAGACTAAGTGGGACACACACCGGTCGGACTATATAGAACTTGGTGCAAAATCCGATCTCTCAATGGGGAGGCATGCCCAGAAATAAATGTTTTGGCTCTTTAGTGGTGTTGATGCTTGTTAAGATACACCGGAATGATCGTCTTTGGGTGGTTATCCATTGGTAAACATCACATTCAGATATAATCATGGTCATGGAGCCAACTTTATTTGTTAGCGGCTAATAGGATGTGGGGAAAAGGGTGGTGTCGTAGGTACATGACTTGCCTCACTCCGGGTTTGACACCACTAAAGATCCAAATCATTCCTGTCTGGACCGCCCTTTAGCTGTCCTAAGCGTCTTCGAAGACTCCTGGTATTAGACCACTGCCTTCGATGCCCGTCACAATAATGGACAGACAAATACGTTAGATTGCGCGGATTGTATCCAACACAACCGTCATCTTAAAAAAAAAATGGGGAAATTGAGGTTTAATCTTGTCAAACGCACAACATAGCAATCACGAGGGCTGATCTGGAGGAGATGGATTATAACCCGATAGTGTTGCCGCGTCTGGATATCATCATGTGGCTCATCTGAAAGATGACAGCTAAAAAAAAAATTAAAAAACAAAGGCAATGTACGAGGACGACAATACGAAGGATGTATAAAAGTTATTTCGGTGTATTACAACTCATGGCATTCTGTTCGGACGGATGCGAGCGAGAAACCGTTGACAAAAAATGCCAACTACGACGACAAGACTTGGGTTTGCGACAAAGCAGGCGTTTTGATTGAGTTTCGCTCCTCGATAAAAGGTGTCTTGCATTATTTATGGCCGCCTGTAGAGGCCATTCATTACTCACCCTTCAATAGCTGACGCAGATTGTTGGATAGTTATCTTGTTAGAGGAAAAAAAATGTATTCAATAGGCACCCCGCGCGATTTTAATGGGTGGTTAGGTAACGCCGAAGCTGCTACCAAAGCGGACGCTCTAATTAACATCAATACGGGCGTCTGATTGCACGGTGTTGACTCAGGAGGGCTGATTTTTACATACAGGTACAGCGCAAGGCATATTTCCATAATAAGACTGTGCCATGAATGTACTTATATTACACTGTGCTGTATATAACGTGGAGAATAAAGCACGTGACAATTGACGCCTCGACTTAATTAACCGCCGGGTGCGTGGTCCACAAAAAACATTGCCATTGACAGCTATAGGGCTATAGGGCTAATGTCCAAGGTTTGGACATTAATTGAATTAGAGCATTTGATCCTGACTTGGCTGCACGGGGGTCTAGTGGTTAGCGCGCAGACCTCACAGCTAGGAGACCTAGGACTCCAAAAACATGCGATTTAATAAATAAACATTTATTTAAATGTTTCAGTTTTACAAATCAACATCCTAAATGTGTATATAAAGTACATTTTGCAGTTAAAGTTCAATAATGATGTTGCTTTATTCAAATTAAGGCTACCTACACCTACCAAAAATGCTAATTGGTTTGTTCCATCTGGCAGGGGCCAACTTTAAGTGCAGCTAGAAAACACTAGCACTCAACACGTGTTTGATTCTAACTTGGCTGCACGGCGGTCTAGTGGTTAGCGCGCAGACCTGAATTCAATCCCACCCTGTGCGGAGTAGTTTCCTCCCACATTCCAAAAACAAGCTAGGTTAATTAGCGACTCCAAATTGTCCATAGGTATGAATGTGAGTGTGAATGGTTGTTTGTCTATATGTGCCCTGTGATTGGCTGGCCACCAGTCCAGGGTGTACCCTGCCTCTCGCCCGAAGACAGCTGGGATAGGCTCCAGCACCCTCCACGACCCTTGTGAGGAAAAGCAGTAGAAAAGTAATGAATGAATGAATTAGAGCATTTGATCCTTACTTGGCTGCACAGGGTTCTAGTGGTTAGCGCACAGACCTCACAGCTAGGAGACCTGAGTTCAATCCCATCTCTGTGTGGAGTACTCCGGTTTCCTCCCACATTCCAAAAACATGCTAGGTTAATTAGATATTCCAAATTGGGCATAGGTATAAATGTGAGTGTGAATGGTTGTTTGTCTATATGCCACCAGTCCAGGGTGTACCCCGCCTCTCGCTCAAAGATAGCTGGGATAGGCTCCAGCACCCCTAGCAACCCTCATGAGGATAAGCAGTAGAAAATGAATGAATAAATGATCCTAACTTTGTATTCCTACTGCATCCTCAGGAGAACACACTAAGTGATGACACCTATCTTCATTGAACAGCAGGCCTCTTTGAGACGTTTTTGGGCTGATTTTGACATTAAAACACGGCAAGGGCGCTCTAGAAAGCAGCGGTCCTCGAGAGGAAGAGGATGCCGCGGGATTTGCTCCCGGTAGATGCAAGCGCTTTGAAGATCAGGCAATCCCACGGTCACAGTCTGGCCAAGTTTTGATCACTTCCCAGGAAGGGCAGAGAAGAAGAAGAAGAAAAAAAAAAAAAAGTTCCAAGCTTTGCAAATTCTGTCTGAACCGAGTTTGTCAGCACTCAGCTGGTCTCCATCCATGACAAAGTACTTTAAATCAGAAGCGCTCGTGTTTACTGAGGTGTTTGTGCATTATATATCAGAACACATCAAGACAAATCCTAACCTGCATGCGCTAAAAAACCCACTTCTCCCTTCAGTGCACACACCTAGAAGCAAAAGATGGAGAGCATGTTTGTGAAATTGGGTTTGAGGCTGTCAAGTAAGTTATGGGTCAAGTCAAGAGATTTGACTTTGTCGAGGTAAATTTATATACATTTAAAAAAAGAGCGCTGAGTGATCTGCGTTTAGGGTTCATTACTCTGCAGATGCCGGGTGAGGCCGAGCCGGAGTTAATTCCTACCATTAACTGAGGCCTATCCATCTTCTCGACGCCTCCATTTAAATTTTCTTTTAAAGGATGTATGGTCTGTATGAGCCCGTGGCTTTGCGTGCAAATACGCTGAAGAAAAAAATCTTTCATTTTGATACTTTCATTAAAAAAAAAAAAAAAAAACGGGCTCACATTCCCGGCTAAGTTGATGAATTAGTATGAAGCATTAATGTCAGACATGTGCAAGTATATCTGTAACGCAAATAGGTGTGTTTTCATCTGCTTACCAATGGAAAAACATGTGATTTAAGAAATAAACATTTATTTAAATGTTTCAGTTTTACAAATTAACATCCTAAATGTGCATATAAAATACATTTTGCAGTTAAAGTTCAATAATGAGGTTGCTTTATTCAAATTAAGGCTACCTACACCTAGCAGTGGCCAACGTTAAGTGCAGCTCGCAAACGCTAGCGCTCAACACATGCTTGAAAACGTTGTCAAAACTCACCACTGTGCATTCATCAGCGTTTGGGAACAAGGATGAGGTGAATTCAACAAGAAAAAACAGCAGAAAAATGGAAACAGGAAAAAGTATTAATTTTATGAGAATAATATATATTATTATATACAATAATATATTAATATTAAGAGAAAAATACATTGAAATGTTTATTTTTAATTACTTTAAGTCATATTAAAAATGATTTTAAAAAATAAATATTTTTTTTTAAATTTCTGGCGAATTAGCTTGGAAAAAGCTGTAACATTATGAGAGTGAAGTCAAAATATTGTTGCAATAAAGTCATAACATTACTAGAATAGGAAAGTGGAAACTGTTGGAAAATGGAAAAAAAATACAACAGCAGAAATAGAAAAAAAACATTATTTTTGTTTATTGTTATTTTACCAGAATAAAGTCAAAAAGTTAAGAGAAAAGTCCTATTTTGTAATATTATGAGAAACAATAATGTAATTTTAGTAGCATATTGTTGAAATATTAAATAAATAAAAATACTAGTTATATTTAAAAAGTATTATTATGAGAAGCAAATGAAAAATAAAGTAATTAACAAAAAAAATAAGTAAAAACAGGCCAAGGATTTATGACAATAAAGTCAAAAATATTAATATGAAGTTATAATAATATGAGAAAAAAATAAAAAGATTATTATATAAATGAAATTATTTAGTCATGAATTATTAAAATGAAAAAAATTGTGAAAATATTGGATAATACAGGATGAAGTTGATATTAATCATAGTCTTTGTCACCTATATTATACCACAAAGCTGATATAACTTCTTAGCATGTTACTTTACAAAATATCCAAGTGGCAAATAATAATAATAATCATCATAATAATAAACATGTGCTTGTCAGTCCCTTAAAAGTTCATTCATTCATTCTTTCATTTTCTACCGCTTTTTCCACATGAGGATCACAGGGGGGTGCTGGAGCCTTTCCCAGCTGTCTTCAGGCGAGATGCGAGGTACACCCTGGATTGGTGGCCAGCCAGCCAATCACAGGGCACATATAGACAAACAACCATTCACACTCACATTCATACCTATGGACAATTTGGAGTCGCTAATTAACCTAGCATGTCGGAGAAAACCCACGCATGCACGGGGAGAACATGCAAACTCCACACAGAGATGACGGAGGTGGTGGAATCGAACCCTGGTCCTCCTAGCTGTGAGGTCTGCGCGCTAACCACTCGCGTGTGTAGCAAATTCTGTGTCGATTCAGCAAAACACCCTAAAGTAACCGCAAGGTGTGCATGTTTTGACTAACTATCACCCTTTTGTATGCAGCACTTCAGGAGTGGAAGCGTTTGGAGACAATTCCGTGTGGTGTCATGGAAACCGTTGTTGACTACTATTTTTCTCCCTAACAATAAAGAACACTTTCAATCTGCCTTCCTACAAAGTTCAGTGATCTAGTGCTACATGTAGCTCAAACTGTACGCCACCTGCATTGGATGTAACCTTCAGCAGCCTAAGTAATTTCCAATACATATTAATGAAGCGGACTGAATCGATGCCCTTGGAACTTTATGTGAGCCAACAGAATGCAGTGACAGCAGCACAGTGCGTGTTTGTGTGCTTTTGGTCGGGGGGGGGGAGAAAAAGGAGGGGAGGGGGAGCCATCATCTATCGAGTGAGTGCAGTGACTATGAAGCCTGGATGGACGAGCCATCATTGCTCCATTGCCTCATTATAGTTTGTGTAAGCAACTCTAAATGGACGATCAATGATGTAAAACGCACAGATGATGTTTGCAATCACTCTCGAGCGTGCATAAATGTGGAATTTGCCCGCAATATAACTCCTGCTTCATCGAGGAAAAAGGCCCGGCTTGTTCATCAAGGGCGGTGTGGAGCACTCACACGCGACGGGGGCCACTTGCAGTTTTGACCAATAAGCCACTCGGTGAATTCCAAAGTTAAACACACTCACAGTTTCAGACCTCGGCAGCAGGGGCGAAGCTTGTAGGTATTCCTGTGCACGATCACGCTGACACCCTGGGGCCATTTATTATGGACATCAGCGTCAAAGGTCGCTAAGAAGACAAAGTGATAGCCGCTGCTGATTCAGCAGACTAAAAAGGACGAAAAGGACGAAAAGATATATTTCAAACGGTGAAAATTAGAGCCAAGGCCAAACAGTACTTAGTGTGGACTAAAATACACTAAGTGTATTTTGCTGTGCTTATTTTTTTCATTCATTCATTTTCTACCGCTTTTCCTCACGAGGGTCGCGGAGGGTGCTGGAGCCTATCCCAGCTGTCTTCCGGCTGGTGGCCAGCCAATCACAGGGCACATACAACCTAGACAAACAACCATTCACACTCACATTCATACCTATGGACAATTTGGAGTCTCCAATTAACCTAGCATGTTTTTGGAATGTGGGAGGAAACCGGAGTACCCGGAGAGAAAACCCACGCATGCACGTGGAGAACATGCAAACTCCACACGAAGATGGCCGAGGGTGGAATTGAACCCTGGTCTCCTTGCTGTGAGGTCTGCGTGCTAGCCACTTGAACGCCGTGCAGCCCCTAATTTTATTATTAATTTTGTTTCATTCATTCATTCATTTCCGCTTATCCTCACGAGAGTCGCAGGAGCGCTGGAGCCTATCCCAGCTGTCTTCAAGCGAGAGGCGGGTTACACCCTGGACTGGTGGCCAGCCAATCACAGGGCACATATAGACAAACAACCATTCACACTCACATTCATACCTATGGACAATTTGGAGTCGCTAATTAACCTAGCATGTTTTTGGAATGTGGGAGGAAACCGGAGTACCCGGAGAAAACCCACGCATGCACGGGGAGAACATGCAAATTCCACACAGTGTGTGTGGGATTGAACTCGGGTCTCCTCGCTGTGAGGTCTGTGCGCTAACCACTCGACCGCCGTACAGCCAAGTATGAACATCCATCCATCCATTTTCTACCGCTTATCCTCACGAGGGTCGCGGAGGGTGTTGGAGCCTATCCCAGCTGTCTTCGGGTGAGAGAGTACACCCTGGACTGGTGGCCAGCCAGCCAATCACAGGGCACATATAGACAAACAACCATTCACACTCACATTCATACCTATGGACAATTTGGAGTCGCTAATTAACCTAGCATGTTTTTGGAATGTGGGAGGAAACCGGAGTACCCGGAGAAAACCCACGCATGCACAGGGAGAACATGTAAACTCCACACAGAGATGGCCGAGGGTGGAATTGAACCCGGGTCTCCTAGCTGTGAGGTCTGCGCCTAAATTACTTTTACACATTTTGTAAAAAAAAATTAAAAAAATTAAAAAGGGTGTTGTAAACCCAAACAAGGTTTGCCTTGGGTCCCCAAATGACTAAATACGCCCCCCTAACAACACGCGTCGCCCAAGAAGCACTTCATCCACGTGTTAGTGACTTATTTTGGGCTAAATATCCCACAGAAGCACAAGAAGCATTCAGGTAGCTTTAGATTTCGACTTTTAGCCTCTACTTGATTGGGTGGCTCGGGGAGAAAATGGAACGCTGTCCCGCCAGGTGCTTATCTCTGACCGGAGCTTATTACCACTGCCACCACACTGCTTTTTACTCGAACACCGACGGACGGGGACGGGGACGGGGGAGTGAGGATTTCCAATCAGCCTTTGAAGCGTGATGTTTAGAAAAGTTAGTGGAACTTTAGAGAAGTTCAAGCAAGAGAACAAAAAGGGACGTTTCTGGCACAGCAACCAAAGACCTTGTTGATTAATGTCCCAAGATGCGGAGACTGTTGATATATTTTTTTAAAAAGATTAAAGACACACCTTTTTAATCAGGCTTTTAACTAATATTTTTAAACTTTTCTTATGTTTTTATCTTTTTAGTCCTATTTTATGCTCTTAGTCTTCAGCTTTTAACTCCAGTGTTATGTTTTTATCTTTTTAGTCCCATTTTATGCTCTTAGTCTTCAGCTTTTAACTCCAGTGTTTTGTTTTTGTTTTTTTAGTCCTATTTTTTGCTCTTAGTCTTCAGCTTTTAACTCCAGTGTTATGTTTTTATCTTTTTAGTCCCATTTTTTGCTCTTAGTCTTCAGCTTTTAACTCCAGTGTTGTTTTTATCTTTTTAGTCCTATTTTTTGCTCTTAGTCTTGAGCTTTTAACTCCAGTGTTATGTTTTTATCTTTTTAGTCCTATTTTTTGCTCTTAGTCTTGAGCTTTTAACTCCAGTGTTATGTTTTTATCTTTTTAGTCCTATTTTTTGCACTTAGTCTTCAGCTTTTAACTCCGGTGTTTTGTTTTTATCTTTTTAGTCCTATTTTTTGCTCTCAGTCTTCAGCTTTTAACTACAGTGTTGTGTTTTTATCTTTTTAGTCCTATTTTTTGCTCTTAGTCTTCAGCTTTTAACTCCAGTGTTATGTTTTTATCTTTTTTGTCCTATTTTATGCTCTTAGTCTTCAGCTTTTAACTCCAGTGTTTTGTTTTTATCTTTTTAGTCCTATTTTTTGCTCTTAGTCTTCAGCTTTTAACTCCAGTGTTTTGTTTTTATCTTGTTAGTCCTATTTTATGCTCTTAGTTGTTTTAATTCTGTAAAGCACTTCGTGTTGCATGTCTTTGCAGGAAATAAAGTTGATTTGATTTGATTCGATTCAAGGAATGATGACTATAACGTGGACGTTCTTGTGTCCAAGCTGCAGATATAATCGAATGGAAAGTGCATGGCCATGGCTACCATCCAGTGGGAGAGGAGGAGCCTGGCTGAGATGGTAGCAAAAAAAAACAACAACAAACGAAAAGTTTGAAACCCACAAAAAAAAGCAAGCTTGTGTCCTGCCGAGGATTACAGATGGCTCTCAGAACTAAATGAAGCCGACTGCCAAGGAATTGGACTTGCAACACATCAGGTGATGCATGAGAGAATGGGGCGGCAATATGCTGAAAATGGCTTTCAAATGAGTTTTTAAAAAAAAATATATCTAAAAATAAATGGAGAACGCTCAACAGACAGCGTCCCCATATGCCAGCTGGATGGGGGCCAAGTGAGGAGTTGCCCTCTGCCTCCATTTCTCATCATCTCCGCCTCCTCTGTACCTTGGCATCGTTTATTTTCGCCCCCCCGTCTCATTCCCAGTGGCACCCTCACGCCAGTACACAAACATACACACAATACACATTTATTCATATCACTCTGAGGACCGAGGAACCAAACAGTAGAAGTAGTCACAATTTGAAGGTGCCTTTCATGCCCAATGGATATTTTTCTATAAGAATTATTAATTATTATCGCGAGAACCGACATAGGCAAACTAAGTCCCTTTGAACTTTTTTCTATTTTTTTTAAATAAACCCTTAACATCAACCCCCAACATCACTATATTGACACTTACTATGGTACCCATTATGTCATTGGATGCTCATATCACCTCGTACTTCGGTACAAGGTACATTATTAAAAAAAAAACTTAAACTGTATTATGGAAAGCAGGAAGTGAACAAATGTAACAGTTACTGATTGTAAAAGTACCAGATGGAGGGGTAGGATTTAATAAGCTTTGCTTCTTCCTACTCCTTTTGGACATGTGGAACTGTGAACTGATTATGTGATGCATTCAATTGTAATCTGATGCATGTTCAAATGAAATTAAGCCATTACCATTGCCATAACATTAACAAAAACAATCAATCATCGGTTTTATGCGATGTTTGGGGAGTCTCTGGAAATCTCTGTTTAAATTCCAGAATCAAGACCGCAATGCACTATTGCGGGCCCTCTGACACTTTAATAAAATAAAAAAAAATCCAAAATTACAGGACTTTTAACCAGATGGACCGATTAAATACACAAAATAACACTCAAAGCCATTGGTCTTCTAAAAGCAGGCTTCGCTATACATCTGAAAATAAAGCTGTTCCAACTATGAAGTGACATTATTTAAAAAATCTTAAACTGTATTATGGAAAGCAGGAAGTAAACAAGTGAAACTGTTACTGATTGTAAAAGTAAACTGTATTATGGAAAGCAGGAAGTGAACAAATATAACAGTTACTGATTGTAAAAGTAAACTGTATTACGGAAAGCAGGAAGTGAACAAATATAACAGTTACTGATTGTAAAAGTACCAGATGGAGGGGTAGGATTTAATAAGCTTTGCTTCTTCCTTCTCCTTTTGGACATGTGGAACTGTGAACTGATTATGGGATTTACTAAATTGTAATCTGATGCATGTTCAAATGAAATTAAACCATTATCATTACTATTATTATTATTATTAGAAATTGATGTGAAACAGTAAAGGGTAGGATTAAATAAGCTTTGCTTCTTTTGCCTTCTTTTTGGACATGTAACACGTTGAACTCAACCATTACCATGGGTAATTATCGTTTTGTACACATACTACCATACCCGTGTGATATACTACAAAAATCATGTCACTTTTTACCATTAGCATGCTAAAATATGATCAATGTATCAATGTAAAATCGTCTGATACTAATCGGTGGCTGATCTGTCTCCAGTGGAGCTTTTCGAAAAGCACTTTTAAAGTGTCAAAATTTCCGCCTCAAGGCTAGAAGGCCGACACACAATTGTGGTACCTCTGAGGTGCATTTTAAAATTGGTGAAAAATACCCTAATACAGTCAAATAACAACCGAATGCACTTTTCCCTCACAGTTTTAGCCGTTTCTGCACTTTCACATAACCGTCACTGATATGCCTGCATGAGCTGAGTGGACTTCAAAATGGAAAATGGAATGGTTTCTTTTTTGGTCTGTCTGAGATGATGATGATGATGATGATGATGCGCGCATTGGAGAATCCGAGCAGTTTATGAGGCACTTTATGCGGTGTCTTAATGTGCTCCACTTCAATGCAGCTCCTCGGGAAAATAGGCTATTAAAGTTGATCATGAAAGCATGTCTGCCATCAAAAATGTTCCCTTTTTTTTGTGCGTGTGGTATTTGCCTAAGAGGGATGTTCCCTTTCTCATTTAAATGACAACAATGATTCCCACAATGCAAATTGACAAAAACTGAACACGCGCTGAGCATCTCTACGCTGTGTATTATCTAGTACACTATGTCTGGCTTTGCAGGAGACAAATCAGGAATTACAAAATGGCGGGATAGCAGGACGGAAGACCTTGCTCTCACAGCCCAGATGTCCAGATACTAAACAGCTCAAATGTATTTAATCCCGAGCCTCCTTCTGGTAGATTAATTTAAACTCGCAGATGCCTTGGCAAATCCACAACACTCTAAAATCAATCGTCGGCTATAGAAGGAACGTGCGCTATTGTTCCAAATCCCTGCGGCACCATTTGGCACCACCGGTAGCGCTAAAAAAGATGCAAAGAGACGGCTGTGTCCAAAACGCTTGCAAAATAAAGTCGGTGTCGTTTATTGGAGAGTTGTCGCCGGGGCCTTCGTACAAAACGGCATAGCGAGAACATCACAAAGATGAGAGAGCGACACGCTGTTTGCCACTGGCCTTTTATTAAACATGACAGCTGGGGGGGCTCGGCATCGGGACAGCCCCCCTCCCGACAAAGACAAATGGGAAAAGGTCAGTCATTTGGCGCAGGATGACACACTGAGGGTGTATGAAAAGCAGTCATGAGCCGCTATCAATTCCGTGGATGCACATCTTGGCGAAGGGATGTGGCGTGGTCGCACGCTCGCAAAGTACCGGTAGTCAACACGATTATGGTAACGGTAATGGTTTAATTTCATTTGAACGTGCATCAGGTTACAATTGAATGCATCACATAATCAGTTCACAGTTCCACATGTCCAAAAGGAGTAGGAAGAAGCAAAGCTTATTAAATCCTACCCCTCCATCTGGTACTTTTACAATCAGTAACTGTTACATTTGTTCACTTCCTGCTTTCCATAATACAGTTTAAGGTTGTTTTTTTTTTTAAATAATTAGTTAATTATAGTAATCGTCTGGTCGTCTTGTATTTGTGGTATAGACATTTATACATGTAAACAAATCTACATCTCAGAGCTTTTCTTCCTGTCGCTCATACAGGTGACAGGAAGAAAACGTTACGGTTACCTTGTACCTCAGAATCAGTCCCCAGGGATCTTGGTCAATTTAGTCGAGACTTTCCACGATGGATGGCGAGTTCATTCATTCATTCATTCCCAACCGTCTTCAGGCGAGAGGCGGGGTACACCCTGGACTGGTCAGCAGCCAATCACAGGACACATATAGCCAAACAACCATTCACACTCACATTCATAGCTATGGACAATTTGGAGTCGCTAATTAACCTAGCATGTTTTTTTGGAATGTGGGAGAAAACCGGAGTACCCGGAGAAAACTCACGCATGCACGGGGAGAACATGCAAACTCCACACAGAAATGGTTGAGGGCGGAATTGAACCATGGTCTACTAGCTGTGAGGTCTGCGCGCTAACCATTCGATGGATGGCGAGTTCATTCATTCATTCATTTTCTACCGCTTTTTCCTCACGAGGGTCGCGGGGGCGCTGGAGCCTATCCCAGCTGTCTTCGGGCGAGAGGCGGGGTACACCCTGGACTGGTGGCCAGCCAATCACATGGCAAATATAGACAAACAACCATTCACACTCACATTCATAGCTATGGACAATTTGGAGTCGCTAATTAACCTAGCATGTTTTTTTGGAATGTGGGAGAAAACCGGAGTACCCGGAGAAAACCCACGCATCCACGGGGAGAACATGCAAACTACACACAGAGATGGCCGAGGGTGGAATTGAACCCGGGTCTCCTAGCTGTGAGGTCTGCGCGCTAACCATTCGATGAATGGCGAGTTAATATGTCTATATCAGGAACCAGCCATAAAACCCATTTCATCAGGATGAACATGCATCATGTTCTCATTTTCATTTATTTGGGGGTTTAGGGACCCCCCTCCCAAAAGATGAGAATTATCATATATAATTATTTTAAACAACTTTCTCTAACTTCTGGTAATGCCACGTCATTTGTTATTGTTTAGAACTCTATCCGACTGTTAACAGTCGAAAAAACGAGTGGCGCCACATCGTCCTCAGTCTACTCTGTATCTGGATCGAAAAAGATGCCAACTTTCAAAAACAAGTCGATTGTGAATGAGTGTTTCATTAAGCATGAAATCCCAAGGTGATGATCCATCTAACATGACCCGAGGCTTTGTCATAACATTGTCACGGCATCCCATCAACACGAGGGGGGGCACTAATAAAAGCCGACACGGTCTCAATTACTCGGTCCGCACATATATACATATCCAAACTATCACTGGCGACATGAATACTACATTAGAAGTGCATTTGGGTATGAATAAGCTGCGAGGCGCATTCATTACGCAAACCTGATTAAAGCACCGGACCCCTCGGGCGTCGGCGGGCCTAATGATCCTGCACTGCCTTTTGTTATTTATGTCAGTAGAGAGCCAGGCCACTCAGCAGCGGCACGAGGTGTCTTGTTGCTGCCCGATGAGGCCTCATTAATAACGGAGGAGAACCTCTCGATATTAGAATGAAGCTTACCTGTGCTGCAGATGAGTCCAGGCGCTATTTGGCGTTATGACGTCCACTTGTGCGTGACAAGATGATGTATGTTGCACAGCGTCCGCCGCTTAATTGCCATGTTTGCCGGCTCTCGCCCTCCCTGGAGATGTTCAATGTAGATATTTGCATAATGCCGGGGAAACAGATGAGTCCAGGTGCTGCGACTGGAATCGGAGAGGGAGAAAAGAGAAAAGAAAGACATCATTCTGATTTTTTAACAATGCCTCAGAGGTGCCGCAATAGTGTTGTTGTCCGAAATCTCGCCTTATGGTGGTAGAATTTAGACAGTTTTACAGGGCTTTGAGTAACTCTGACTGCAAAGTGAGTCTATTCGCTGGAGAAAATCACACTTACTGCTCTCACGTTCTTTGCTCACAGAGTAAAGTTAACCCCCCCACCCCACAGAAAACTTTGGTAAAATAGTCTCATTTGTTTGTGCTGTCATACTTTTTGAGTTATTAAAGAATCCGCCACCATGGATTGAAATAAAAACATTTGCGCTCTTTTGTGCCATTAACAACTGTTTGGTAATGCTTTAATTCCATTTGAACATGCATCAGATTACAATTGAATGCATCCCATAATCAGTTCACAGTTCCACATGTCCAAAAGGAGTAGGAAGAAGCAAAGCTTATTAAATCCTACCCCTCCATCTGGTACATTTACAATCAGTAACTGTTAAATTATATTAGGAAAGCAGGAAGTGAACAAATGTAAGTTTTTATTTTAATTTAAATATTTATTATTAATATTAATATATTATAGTATTACATATTATTACATAAAATATATTTATATTTTAATATTAATTTACTTATTAATTTGATTATTAATTTATTGTTATTATTAATTATATTTTCATTTATAATTATTTAAATTATTAATTTATTTGATATTTTTTATTTTTATTCTTTGTCACATACCGAAAATTAATATATTATATTATTATAGATATTTATATAGTCATATTAATTAAATTATTAATTTATAATATTTGCGGTCATACGGAACAGTCCATTGCATGAGAATATCAGCAAGTTGAAGTATTTGTGATTTTAGAGTTAGTATGTTCTCTGCAGGCGGCATTATGAATTATCCTTACCGACCTTTTTTGCAGTACATTTAGCGAGTGAAGATTGCTTATATTATTTATTAGTTATTAGCCCATATTGTGCTTTCATAATTTTTGATTTTCCCAAAATGAACCCAAAATAGTCTCATCTTTTTCCACCTTCTGCTGTTTTGTCCAAATAAAATGTATTTGCTGAAATTTATAGTTTTAACAATATTCACCGGCAATTACTCATCAGAGAGCTGAGCTTTGTTTTAAGATATGTAGCGAAGCCTGGTGAAGTTGGGGGTTTCATGACATCCTAAAAACCCAGAACTCGTCTCTCGGGACACATTTAACATCATTTAAAAAGTCTATTTTGCATCATGGGGACCTTTAAAGTCCAATAAAGCTGCAATGACTCTACCACCGAGATGTCCTCTGATAGCATGTTTATAAACTCCACCCAATCAATAGTACACAGAGTGCTACTACATGCACTTTCCCACTAGTTCAAACTTCCTGTGCTCCCTGCGCCCATCAGATAGATTCCGGATCATCCCTGCTGCTGACCAGGCAATAAATTATTCAGTTGAAAATAAGTCCAGCATTAAAAATGCAATGACTCGCCAAGCCAGGAGTAACTCACTGCAGCGCTTAACATGTAGGGAAAAAGGGGATTGATTTGTTGGTTTTTTTCTTTTAAGTGTGCATTTCTAATGTTGATTGTGTTTGTTTTGGGCGCGGGGCGGGGGGGGGCTGGGGGGGGGGCATGATACAGATGCAGAAGGTTTACAGTTAGTGCCTAAAAAGTTTCTGCGTACTTGTCGGTAATGCATGCATCAGCAGGGATCATTGCTGTATAAAGACAAAGTCGGCATGGTCGCTGACTCTTAATTCTGCTGACTCCAGACTAGTGGGGGGGGTGAGCAGCATCCTATTATCATGCAGCTTTAATGGCCTTGACCCTTGGACGCAACTCGGAGATGATTCCTCGGGGGGAAGGCAGGTCAAAGTTTGTATAATACGAGAGTAAAACCCCTCGGTGAAAGATGGCAAGGTTCCATTTTTTTTTTACACTGCCACCCTCACATTAACGGTTAACAGTACAAGCTCCGGCTACAGGACTTGTTCTTTAACCGCCATGGGGGGGGGGGGAAATCGATGGTGTTAGAGAGGCCGAGCACGTACAGGAGCCTCGGCTGCTAAATTAGAGAAGCGCACAAGTGCAACACACAAACAGGCGCGCTATAAAAGTAACTTTTCATCCTTCGTCAGCTCTTTTTCCACTCTGGCTTCAAATGGTTTAGCACCAGGGACTCTTGTCTGGGGAAAATGCAATTGAGGACCAAGCTGAAAGGACGCTACTCTGTTATTTACTGGAGAAAAAAAAAAAAGCCTTCTGCGGTTAAAGTATCTCTGAAAAGCGCCAACACACACCAAACACTTTATTGTATCTTATCGTGGGACAATACTATAATGTACTTTACAATAGTCAGTGTACATTTGTATAGCGGTATCGATTTACTATCCACTCATTTCAGTATGTGGAATCAAACTATGGAATGGACCTCAAACAATGCATATATATATATATATATATATATATATATATATATATATATATATATATATATATATATATATATATATATATATATCACTATATTGACACTTACTATGGTACCCATTATGTCATTGGATGGTCATATCACCTAGTACTTCGGTATGTGACAAAAAATAAAAATTTAATTTTTTTAAATAAAAATAAAAAATACAAAATAAATTAATAATTTAATTAATTATGAATTAAAATATTATACATTAATAATTTAATTCATATGAATATATAAATATATAATAATATTATAATAATATAATATATTAATAATAAATATTTAAATAAAATAAAAAATAAATTATATTAGGAAAGCAGGAAGTGAACAAATGTAACAACGACTGATTGTAAAAGTACCAGATGGAGGGGTGGGATTTAATAAGCTTTGCTTCTTCCTACTCCTTTTGGACATGTGGAACTGTGAACTGATTATGGGATGCATTCAATTGTAATCTGATGCATGTTCAAATGAAATTCAACCATTACCATTATCATACACACCTCCAAGATGATCAAGTGCCTCGCCAAGGAAGACGATGCAGTGGCCAAGTATGTCTCCTCACACCTGAGGGAAAGAAGGTAGAGGAACACAAGGTGTCAAGGAGCACATCCACCATGGAGGAGTGGAAGAGGATTCCAGCTCCAACCTGTACAGCTGTGTTCAATTCCACGTCCAAGAGGATTAGTGATGGGAAGACAGCCATTGTGCTCACACTTAAATATTCACACAATTTCGACATGTTGACTATCAGGCATACTCACTTGTTATGCAAGTTGTTTAGACAATAGCGTTTCCCTCAATTAACCGCTGCTCCCCAGCGCAGCCAGCACTCATGCATGTATTGCCCCTCGAGACATTGGATGTCAACTTTTGACATCCAATTACATCAGTTTTTTTTTTTTTGCTCACGAGGCGCAATGCCGCCACAGAGCTTGCACAATTGCGGCGACCCCACGTTTGGCAGGTGTTGAAACGACTTATTGGCGGCACAACACAAGGCGAGCCGAGGCCCAATTATCTTGGTCAAAACAATCAGCATGTGTGAAGAGGCATGGCGGTACACCTGCGACATCACTTGTTGTGTCAAAGCACGCAAGACACCCCCCCCCCTGCTTACACGTTTGCCATGTGTTTATCCTCATATATTCATTTCTGCCTGTTTGGTGTGTTGTTCTTTTAGGTTGCCATACAAGGATATTTACTCAATAGACGATGGTACTACAAGGAGATTGTTTACCTACAACAAACACTGTTGATATTCCGAGTCCAGAGATTTCGACATGCAAACCAGCAGTCGGCGTCAAATAAATTTGCCCCCTCAAGCATGTTGCAGCTTTTCTTCCTGTCACTCTCACACACACCAGACACCTGCTGGAGAAGCGTCTCAAAGGTTGTGAGCAAGTCAGCAAACTCGAATGATGCTAATTTAGGAAATTAGACATGCAAAAAATGTGTGAATATTTCTAAATTATTTTTTAAAACATTGAAATATATTTAAAATAAATTATAATAAAATTAGTGAGGTTAATTAATTAATAAAAATAATTAATAAAACAATAGTGAATGTTGGACAAGTGTCTCAAAGGTTGTGAGCAAGTCAGCAAACAACAAAATCGAATGATGCTAATGAAATTAGACATGCAAAAAATAATGTGTAAATATTTATGAATTATTTTTTAAAACATTGAAATACATTTTTTAAATTATAATAAAAGTAGTGAGGTTCATTAATTAATAAAAAAAATAATTAATAAAACAATAGTGAATGCTGGAGAAGCTTCTCAAAGTTAGCAAACAAAACCGGATGATGCAAATTTAGGAAATTATGTGTGCGTAAATATTTATTTTATATTTTATTATTTTATAATTTTATATTTATATATATTGATTTTTTTAACATTGAAATACATTTTAAAAACTATAATAAAATTAGTGAGGTTAATTAATTAATAAAGAATTAATTGATAAAATGATAATGCGCTTAATTGTGTTGTTTTAGAAAACAATATTTGGGAGAAATAAATAATGGCTTTTAAATTATTTAAATTACTTTAATAAATTCTTTGGGGGAAATTAAAATATAGAATAAAATGATCTAAAATTTTTATTTTTTAAAAAAACTTACGTAACTTTACATTAGCGTTAATTTGATTCACCTAATTAATTCATTAATTTTATCCATCAACAAATGTTAGAAAACTATATGTTGAAGTACATACAATTAATTTTGATTGATTTGAATATATTTTTTACATAATTTCCCAAGGGCTGCACAGCGGTCGAGTGGTTAGCGTGCAGACCTCACAGCTTGGAGACCCGAGTTCAATTCCACTCTCGGCCATCTCTGTGTGGAGTTTACATGTTCTCCCTGTGCATGCGTGGGTTTTCTCCGGGTACTCCGGTTTCCTCCCACATTCCAAAAACATGCTAGGTTAATTGGCGACTCCAAATTGTCCATAGGTATGAATGTGAGTGTGAATGGTTGTTTGTCTATATGTGCCCTGTGATTGGCTGGCCACCAGTCTAGGGTGTACCCCGCCTCTCGCCCGAAGACAGCTGGGATTGGCTCCAGCACCCTCCACGACCCTCGTGAGGAAAAGCGGTAGAAAATGAATGAATTAATTTAGAATAAAAATTTAGAATAATATAATAATAGCAGCATTAAACGCTACCAGCTATTGTTCATACTGCGTACAGGAGCAGCAGAATCATGCACTGTAAGATGGACACAAAAGCCCCAAACCCTTTACTACTACTACTACTACTACTTTTCTTGCACTGTATCCACTTCCTGCCTCACTGAGGGACGTATAATACAGACGTAATCCACACAGAAGGACAAACCCAGCTTGCGTAACTTTTGCACAAAGCCAAGCAAAGCAAAGCAAGCTACTAGAGAGGAGTAATCCTCAGCATGAAATATGCATCAAAATGTCATCTCATTTACTGGGCATGACTCTGCAGCTCAGCAGTAAACTTTTACTCCATGAGGGTAAAAGCATGGAGCTGCAGCGCCCCCTACTGACCACACAGTGCATCTAAATCATTGGTATTCTTGCTGTGTGTTGAAATGGATGACACAGCGTTGACCCAACAATCACACGATCTTGGCTAACTTGACATTTAAACCAGCGCAACCCTGCGGTGAATATTAAAAAAGTGTGTTAAAAATGATAATCATGCATAAAAAGTGCACATTCATGGCCGCGAGCACGTGCATTGCATTAGATTGTTTGTAATATTTTGCCGTTGCCTTCAAGAGACTTCAGACCTCAGCATTATAGTATTGATTGCACACCTCCCAGGTTGTGAGCCTTATCTACATTGCATAATAATTAACGCTGCAGTGCCCTTGGTGGCCCAAAAGTTGAGTTAACTATTCTTAAAAAAATATATTAATAACGCCACAGGAAAACAACCTGCTGTATCAGGATGTGCAATGCAACACTGTCCCCTGGAGGCATGCGGTATTCTTAGCATGATTGATGGTGCGTTTAAAGTTATTGTGTAGCTATGTAGATTTACTTACCCATTTACCGTTTTAGTAAACGGCTCGGAAATAAAAAAGACTTGTTGTTTGGACACGACCTCTGCAACCAAAAAAAACATGAAGGACAGTATGTTAGCAGCAGAAAAGTTATAAAAAATTCAACTATCACTTTAATGCGACATATTTTCTAATCGGTGTGCTAGTGTTGTTTACTTATCAATGGTACTTCCTCTGCCTGCAGAAAAAAACAAGCAACGTAAATGTGTCGTGGTTTTTAAACCGCCTTTTTGAAATGGCGCCTTCCGGGTCTTCTTCTTCGTCTTCGTCTTCTTCTTCTTTTTCTTCTTCTTCTTTGGTTAAGGGGTTGCAACCGTGACGTTAAGGTGCATATCGCCACCTACTGTATCGGCGTATGTAACATGGAGGAAAACTCATTTTTTTAGTAAAAAAAATGAAAACTAAATGGTATTATAACATCTCTGTGTGTGTCTTTAACCTCATCTCGCATTGTTCTGATAAACACCATCAATATTCAACTTCGTTCCTACCCAAATTACATCCTCCATTATACCTTAATCGTCCGTACCAATATTCCCTATGATATTACAATATAACTTCTATCCATAAGAGTTGTTTAAGCCTTTTCACAATAAAGACCTGTACAACATTAACATAGAATGGAAATAGAATTTGTGGATTTAGGATTCCAGATACAATTAAAATTCATTTTTAAAAGCAATTATGTTTTTAATTTGTTTCGATTTCTGGACATAATGCTACATTGCACGTGCCAAACAGACGACGTGACTGTTGACAGTAGCACCATGAAGCAATAAAATGGTGCCTTCCTGGCTGTCGGACATACGGCAACCAACAGAGAACGATGGCGTTCTGTGTATGTATGCGTTATATGGGAATCATATTAAAGTATCGTAATATATCTGTGGAAATGATATTTGAGGATTAACGAATAAGCATATGGTATTTGCATTGTGTCTTATTGTGTTTCTTAGCCCGATACACTGTGTCAATGAGTGATCGCAGCCAGGAGGAAGCCCTTGAATGCGTCACCAGTGCCGCTCACCCAGCCTGTGTTGTCCTCCATTGTTGTCAGCTCCGCGCAGGCCCGAAGCAGCGCAGCCGCTCTGAGGTAAGGACCCTACCGCGCAATCTCCATCTATTTCAGCCCTGGCGCAGCCGCATCATGGAACCCGGCAGCGTTTTGGACTGGAAAGATGCAGTTGTCTGCATGTTGACAGCAGCCGTGTTGTGAAAGCTGCGTTGCTTCCATTGTGTTGACGTTTTATTGCAGCAGGGAAAAAAAAAGCTCGAAGACGTCAAGATTGGCGGCTACAACAGGGCCGCTAAGCCTGTTCGAGCTGCTGCCTTTTTCTGCATTATTGTCATGCTAACCTCCCCGCTAACGGTAGCTTACATTCTAACGCCCACTTAACCTACGATTGTCAGAATGGAATAACAACGTTATTACAATACTAGCTCCGTATCTTTAATAAAACCACTATTGAATGGTTAGCAAGTCACCCGGTAAGCTAAATGTAGGACATAGCTAGCATAGTTAGCTTAGCTTAGCAGTAAACAGGCAACCGGCGGGTCGCACAGTAATCGTTTGGCGCGCTTAAAAGCAACTAAGTTTTATAAACATATTGTCTAAATAGAGTAAAATTTGGAATTGCTTTAGTGGCTAATTTAACCGGTTGGTCATGTAAACATCGACGATAACATTAGGTACACTCCATCAGTACTAAACGTCAGCTATACTACCTGTACAGATACATTTTCAAAGATCGTTAATTTATTGATTATGAATACAATTACGATTAGATATAGGACACATGTTTTGGATTTTTTAGTATCAACACACTGTAAAAATAATATGAGAAAATGTCACAATATCATAATATAAAGTAACGTGATTCAATTTCAATAGACACCAATATTTAAGTTACACATCAAAACACAGATATTTGAAAATAAACTATCCAATACAGATCAATAATATCGATTTGGATAACCATCACAAGCACTGCAATAAAAATTGCACTGTAAAAAGCTCATTTGTGATTGAAATAAAAGTCATATTGTTTGCATATTTGATGGTATTTTTCCCAATCACTTGCAGATGCATTCTCCTGAGCAAAATCTTGAAGCGGATATTATGATGTTGTTCAGGAGTTGTTTACAGAATATGCTGTGAACACGCAACTGTTCACTGCTTTTACCATATGGGAATTATTCTGTGGGGATATGAGGGAATAATTGGTCCTTCAAATAGCTAAAATCATGCACAAAGCCAACGACAACCCGCTCCATCAATATATGTGGTCTCAGTAAGAAACTCATGGACTAATATGAGCCAGTTAAATTATTTTGTGTTTATAAGATACCATGTGAGTCCATTTATTTTATGCATTTAACCACTACAATGACTCCTACACATACTATGATGCACATGTATGTGGTTATCTGTTCATTTATCAAATTTTCCATGTTCTTCTATTATAATATACATCATCAGTTACTATAACCAGCTGTCATGGAGGATCACGCCGTTCACCAGACAGAACACATGACCACCATTGAGACCAGTGCTGTCAGCCAACAGGTTCGTCTCTTAAAAAAAAAGTAAATAACCAAAAAAACGCCAAACATGACACATTAAGTCAAATATCTCACTCCTGCTTGCGCTTAGGTGCACGTGACAACCTTTGGCGACGCATCCATGATGAGCGCCGACGACGACTCCACTTCCTCACCTGACGAGGACCCCTATGACGACACGGACATCCTCAACTCGGCCGGGAACGATGAGGTGACCGCTCACCTGGCTGCAGCAGGTTAGTATTGTTTTAACTGTCCTAATAATAAAGATATTGTCGTTTCTACAAGTGGTCAACACATCAAGGTAGTGCATTTATTAAATTCTAGTTATTTATTTTTGACACTGTTTTAAGCATTAATCAAGATACTAAAATCCTTTTAGGTCCCGTCGGCATGGCCGCAGCTGCCGCCGTGGCAACCGGCAAGAAAAGAAAGCGACCCCACATCTTTGAATCCAACCCTTCCATCCGTAAGAGGCAGCAGACACGCCTCCTCAGGTGAGCAACATTTTTTAAAAAAAGGAATATTTAGCAGTCTAAATTGTCCAACTGTTTGTTGAACAGGAAGCTGAGGGCCACGCTGGACGAGTACACCACCCGAGTAGGCCAGCAGGCCATCGTGTTGTGCATCTCGCCATCCAAACCCAACCCGGTTTTCAAGGTGTTTGGTGCTGCTCCTCTGGAGAATGTGGTGAGTGCCGCAGACCTTTTTTACGATAACAGACCCTCACGTTTGTAAAAGAGGTGTGCTCTGAACCTTATAGTAATGTAATATTAATATAATACTGTTTGTTAAAATTGTATGTTATTATTTTTACTTTAAAAATACAACACATCTTTTTTTCGTTGATGTTCCTCCAGGTGAGGAAGTACAAAGGCATGATGCTGGAGGACCTGGAAAACGCCTTAGCGGAGCACGCCCCTGCCGGAGGAGAGCTGGCCTCCGAGCTGCCCCCCCTCACCATCGACGGCATCCCCGTCTCTGTGGATAAAATGACCCAGGTGAGTCAACACAGTCTTTATTAAGCATATGCTTGAGTTTGACTGTGAGTAGCTCTACATCAGTGACTAAGACATGTAGTATAATGTACTAACCAGCAGAGGGCGCCAGATGACAACACCAACAAGCCACACAGCATAATTCAGTTAAGATGTTCGGTTATTGTGTTTTCAATGCATGGACTCTGTGAGATAAAGAACAATGTAGCATCTAGCATACGTGTCACAAGCTCCCGTGAGAGCCTAGTTTGTTTACGCTGTACCGTCGTCAACGCAGCATGCCTGGGGGGGGACTATTAAAACAAGTCTTGTGGGGCTTGTTTTTCTGCTAAGACTATCAGCAATAACCTGTTGCCTCGCTCAGGTTCTAAAGAAAGGTGTAGGGGGGGTTAATATATGGAGCATATGCAGCAGGTGAGTCCGTAATTACCCCCACTCCACCACACACTCGCATCACAGCCATGTTAGCAAGGGGCAACATCGGCGAAGCCCCGCTAAATAGTGAGGATTAAGCTGGGCGGGGTTGCTGGTAAGGTCATGCCACTTAACTCACTGCAACTGTAATTAGACCATCTGGCTCTTAACAAAAGTATTGAGACACCTAATGGAAGGAACTGTGGCGGGGGGGGCGGGGCGGGGGGGTGCTCGCATATGCTTAAAAAAAAAAAAAACAGCCTGCCAGGAAGTGATGACGTGACGACAAATGGCTTAGCAGGGCCCCAAACCAGCACATTCGTATGCTCAGCAATGTCCGCAATCTGTCCACACAAGGCCAGAGTGTTGGCACCTTTATCTAGATCTGCACCATCACGTAGGAGTTTAGCTACCAAGCAATTAGCATCCCATATCTGCTGTGTTTCTTAATTGTTTATGTTAATGAACAGCAATAAAGACGCTTCATGACGTTTTCCGCCATGTTAAAATCTTAGCCGCCAAGGTCTTGTCTGAAATGTCCGTCTGGTGCCACGCTCATAGATTAGACCCTTTTCGGCGCTGCTATTTGCAGGCCCCCGACCGCCTCAGCAGCACGTTCATGATCAATACTCACCTCAAGGGCGTCATGCTCACATCCTCACCCATCTTCTCCTCCCTCACACGCTCCACCACACAGGCCCAGCTGAGAGCCTTCATCCCGGAGATGCTGAAGTACTCGACGGGCCGAGGCAAGCCCGGCTGGGGCAAGGAGAGCTGCAAGCCCGTGTGGTGGCCCGAAGACATCCCCTGGGCCAACGTGCGCAGCGACGTGCGCACTGAGGAGCAGAAACAGAGGGTGAGATCATGTGACAGCAGGAACTGTGTTCCCAATCACCTTTGCACAAAGGGGTTAAAAAAAAGTAATGGTTAAAATCAAAAATCAAATAAAATGAAATACAATTGTTCATGCAATATATAATAAAATGTATTTATATATTTTTTTAAATAAAAAATATATATTTTATACATATATATATATTATTTTCTATATATTTTTATATTTTATTTTGTGGCCAAAAAAAAATATATATATACTATATATATTGCATAAAAATCATAAATCAACAATGGCCTGTTTTTGTGGCCAAAATAAACTATTAATATATATAATATTATATATATACAATATATAATATATTAATATTTTTGGTCATGCAATATATAATAAAATGTATTATATATATTAATATTTTAATTTGGCCACAAAAACATAAAAAAATATATAAAATACATTTTATTATATATTGCATGACCAAGAATATTAATATATATTATATATTTTATATATATTATATTATATATTAATATTTTATTTTGGCCACAAAAACAGGCCATTGTTGATTTATAATTTTTATTTAAACTAATAAAAATGGCACATCTATTTTTAAAAAGCGCTGAATAATTAAAGACAAAAATAAATTAGTTACAAAATATGTAAATTGGCAATAATATAAATATATTGGTAGTTAAATACATTTTATTTTTGCTACAAAATAAACGTCATAATTTTTCATTTTTTTAAAAAGAAAACATTAGAAACAAATAACTCTCAGCATACCTAATAAAGTGCCTCATTTAACTATTCTGTGCCCCCCCTCAAGGTGTCCTGGACGCAGGCGCTACGGACCATCGTGAAAAACTGCTATAAGCAGCACGGCCGCGAGGATCTGCTCTACGCCTTTGAGGACCAGCAGATCACCACCACGACCACCCAGCACCACCTGGCCACCGCGCAGAGTATCGCACACCTGGTGCCGGCACAGACGGTAGTGCAAACCATCAACAACCCCGACGGGACCGTGTCGCTCATCCAGGTCGGGACGGGACACACGGTTGCGACGCTGGCCGACGCCTCGGAGCTGCAAGTCAACTACTCAACGGTGGCGGACGGCGAGGTAACGACACAGATATCGCACTTAAAGTACGCGCGTCGACTGATTACGATAAAACCGCCTGTCTCCTCATCTCGTCTAGGTGGATACAAACTGGGCCACCCTGCAGGGCGGCGAGATGACGATCCAAACCACGCAGGCCTCGGAGGCTACGCAAGCGGTGGCGTCATTGGCCGAGGCCGCCGTCGCCGCCAGCCAGGAGATTCAGACAGGAGCCACCGTCACCATGGCGCTTAATAGGTCAGCAACAGACGCCGCTCGTCAAGTAGTACTCTCGCTTTTCACAAGTCTGAAAAAAGCCATTCCTTTTATTTACACTGTTATACTATTTGTAATCAATGCTAGCTAACAAGGTGCTATTTGTACATGCTATATTTGCTCAGGCAAGGCAACCAGTCCCGCCATCTGCAATGGCGCTCTTAGTATATTTTTACAGCTTTTTCGGAAATTTGGGAAAAATGTAAGCTTCACTTTCCCTGTGAAATGGAATATTATTTGGCCGGAGCAGGAGGGGATAGACAAGAAGAAAAAAAAACATGTGTATGTACATGTACAGTATATACCGCGAGAAGCCTTGTTTGCACGTTGTCTATATACCGTAACGTTTTGAACAGTCAGACTGTTTTTGCGTCGCCAAGCTAGCACGCTGACACATCAGCTACTTTCCCGGCGCCACAGCAACGGCTCACCTGTGGCACGGTCCCAGCGGGGCTTGTTACCTGCACCCACCTGAGCCCTCGCACTTGTTTTCCCGTACCCGCTTAGTCTCTATTAGCTCATAGCCGTAGCCGCCGCGCCAAGAGGCTCCAGCTAATTCAGTCGGCCATGATCTGGTTAATAAAACTGCTTTGTTAGACCCCCTCAGCACCTGCCACCTTTGGAAGTCCAGACTGGAAAAGCCTCTTAAGACCTCCTACCAACCCCCCTCCACACACACACACACACACACACACACACACACTTGCTAATAACCTGGTGTCTCAAATGTGCTTATATATGAAATGTCTATAATGCATGAGTTACTTATCTATGTGCTTATTTATCACGTACAGCGAGGCGGCAGCCCACGCGGTAGCAACACTCGCCGAAGCCACCCTCCAAGGCGGGGGTCAGATCGTCCTGGCTGAGACAGCGGCCGCCGTTGGGGCTCTAGCAGGCGTTCAGGATGCAACAGGTAAACGTTTATGCTAATCGTATTGTTTTTATCGCCATTTATATGCTCAAGCTAACGACTCGTGCGGCCTCCAGACCGCTAGGTGGCAGCACATCCGTGCGACGCTCGCATTCATGCTAGCAACTAACCCAATTACACTCCTAATCGGCGTGACAAAGTTTAAGCGAGCGCCGGCGAGGCTAATCTACTCCGTGCTGATGCAACAGATGGTCGGGTTAGCGGGTACGCAACTTGTGGCGTCACCGCCTTAATGCCACGCTGGCGTCGTAACCGTATGGACCGTATGCTACGTTGCTTAAGAACTCGCAATTAGTCTTTTCCAGCGAATTTTATAAAAAAAAAAATTTAAAAACCCCAGGATTTTCGTTTTTTGTTTTTTTTTGTACTTTAATAAAATTATTTCACACCAAAAAAAAAAAAAAACAAGAATAATGTTTTGAGCTTCTCAGCACCAATTATTAGCAGTTTGCTTCATGCATGGGATGGAGCGTTGCACCATGATTAAAATGAAGAAAATTATTCTAAATATGCATAAAATCTGGCGTTTTTTGCTGAAATAAAATAAAAATGTGTTGCATTAAGTGGGGTGCTGTTAATATTTTGTTTATTAATATATTTATTTTTTTATATATATAATATATTTATATTTATTTTTTCTATTAGCATTTTTTTATGTGCATGGGACTGAGGGAATTAAAGTAATTATGCATTAAAAAATGGCTATTTTAACTGAAAAAAAATCAAATTAATTCCCTAAAATTCCCATAAAAATCAATTTAAAAAAATTATGGATTTCCGTTTTTATTTTTAATTTTTTTTGCACTTTAATCAAATTATTTCGCAAATTACTGCGATTCTTCAAATCAGCTCCAGACCATCACACTACCTCCACCATATTTTACCATCGGGGTGATGATTATATAATAATTACCTGGCATGTAATCAATTGTTTAACACTTCATTCACTCGCGTGTTCTTATTACGAAATGTCCATGTCCGACCGACCAGTCAATGCAACAAATGAGCTCTCGGCGCCGAGTCAATCAATCCAAGTAAAACCGTCGCCAGTTCACGTCCCTCGGGAAGAGGAGGGGAGGGGCCGAGTGGCTGGAGGGCTTTGATCCTCTCCATTCCGAGCGAAGCCGACTTTCATGTTGCCTGTTGTGGAAGTGGTACACATGTACTTTCACTTTGTATTTCATCAAAAAAAAAACACTGAGGACAAAGCCAAGGAGCACTTGCCTCTACTGACCTTGGCTAATCACTGAAGTGGAGAGGAGCGTTAAAAGTGATTGGCCACAAGCGCTCTTAGTAACCATGTTGTGGAGTGGCCAGTAATTATAATTATATTGTCGCTAATCAACCATAATTAGCCTCTCAAAAGCAGGGAATTTAAAAAAATAATAAATGAACGTTTACGAGAAGCCTACTTGTGACGCTGACAGCTGGTAAGGCGGAGCCCCAACTACCCACCTACCCCCCCGCCCACGACATAGCAACGGTAATCCCAACCCCAAGCACACACAGCTGTGGGGCGGCCATTTGTTGCGCAATTAACCAACCCTGGGAATGTTCTTCCAGGTCTGGTCCAGATCCCCGTCAGCATGTACCAGACGGTGGTGACCAGCCTGGCGCAGGGTAACCGACCCGTGCAGGTCGCCATGGCGCCGGTGGCAACGCGCATCGACAGCACGGTGACGCTCAACGGCCAGGCGGTGGAAGTGGTGACCCTGGAGCAGTGATGCGGCCATTTTTTTTTTTTTTTTAAAAACCCCGGCGTCATCCTCGTGTAGCTATTTATTTTCCTCCTCGACTTAAAACGGAACCAAAACTGCTGAATCTGCACTCCTTTCCATGTGTGCTTGTCGTCATAATTATCATCATCATCGCAATTGCGACACGATACAGCGTTTTTACGTGTACTCAGGAAGTACATGAGCTATTTTTTTATGTCAATGTTATGTTTATTTGCAACACGCAGACAGCAATACATATTTTCACATTTAAGTCTCGTATTTTCAACTTATTGTGAACGATCCACGTGTTGTACAGATTGTAATGAGGAATATTTGTCTTTTTTTTGTTTAGATGCAACATTAAATATACAATAAAATTTAAAAAAAAAAAAGAAAAGGTGATAGTTGGGGTTTTTATACCCGTTTCCTGGCTACAAAAAAAAAAAAAACACCATAACCTCCACGTTCTCCTCCCTGCCGTGACAGTCAGATTACATCATAAGCTGCCACAACCTCCTCGGCTTTAAAGCCCGGGATTTGCTGGCCGGCGGGGGCCCTTCTGTTACACACACACACACACACATATGAGGACAGAGGCGCTCGGACCTTAATCTATCAGGCATCATCCTACATCCCCGCTTCCTCCAGATTAAAAACCCTCAGGCACTGATGAAAACGCTCATATTTTAGACAGAATATGACCCCAAAAAGCAGCAGGAACATCCAATGCAAAACTAAAACTGGAATAAACTGGCTTTTAGCTCCACTTAACTCAAAGCAAACAAGAACCTTTTCTGTATTAAAAGTCATTGTTGTAAAATATGGCTTTTTTCCTATGGAGTTCTTCATAGGTTGTCATTAAAAAGGATCCAATCTGTGCAGTGAAGGTGCTGGAGGATTACTGCATGCCTATTGATTGTTGGGGTGGGGTTGGGTGCTCGGGGGGGAGGGGGGGGGGGGGGGTTGGAGTCGTGCATGCGGGGCGAGTAGAGCTTTAATCTCCACTAATCGTTTCTTAATACGTGCATCCCGGGCCCGGCACGCATGCAGGGACACAAGCTGGTGCTGATCTGAGTCCCGCGGAGGAGACAACGCTGTCATGTCAACTAGAACCATTTTATCATGTACAAAATGGCCCTTAGACCGCAGGTTGCCTACCTGTGATTCTCTGTTTTGACACAAGACTATTAAAATAATGTTTTTATGACTTTTAAGCATAGTGTTATATATATTTATATAGCAGTCACTATTGATGCTGGGCCAAAAGACTCATCCAGGCATGCCTAAATGGTCTATGGCAATTATTTTGATTTATTTTTTTTAATAAACACAAAGGACCTGTGGCCTCAATATGCCCCGCATTCGGTAGAGTACTGCTAATAATAATAATAATAATAATAGTTATAGCCTATGATGATATAGAAAACAAAATACAAAAGAGAAATTAATTAAATTTGAATAAAATCTGTCTTTTTTACACCTTTAATCTCCTTAATAATCTTTGGTTTATTTCTGAATTGTATTTCAGTTTCACTCAACAATATAAATATGAATGTCAAAAGGAATAAACATTATTTTTCTTATAAGCGCCAATTATTAGCACCTTGGTACATGCATGGGATGAAGCGATGCACCATGATTAAAATGAAGAAAATTATTCTAAATATGCATCAATTTTAGCTGAAATAAAATTAAAATGTGTTGCATTAAGTGGGGTGCTGTCAATATTTTGTTTATTTTTTTTTTTTTTTAAGTCTATTAGCATTTTTTATGTGCATGGGACTGAGGGAATTAAAGTAATTATGCATAAAAATATGGCTATTTTTACTGAAAAAAAATAAAATTTCCTAAAATTACCATAAAAATAAATTTTTTAAAATTCCTGGATTTCCGTTTTTTTTTTTGTACTTTAATCAAATTATTTCACACACAAAAAAACAAGAATAACGTTTTGAGCTTCTCAGCTCTTTTTGCTGCAATAAAATTAAAATGTGTTGCATTAAGTGAGGTGCTGTTAATTTGGGTGCTGTTAGTTTATTAATATATTTATTTATTTATTTTTAAAGTCTATTAGCATTTTTTATGTGCATGGGACTGAGTGAATTAAAGTAATTAAAGTAATGCATTAAAAAATGGCTATTTTAACTGAAGAAAATTTCAAATAAATTCCCTAAAATTTTCATAAAAATCTATTTTAAAAAATCATGGATTTCGGGGTTTTTTTTGCACTTTAATCAAATTATTTCGCAAAAAAACAAGAATAATGTTTTGAGCTTCTCAGTGACTGTAGTGTCTGTGTACCGCACATTTTAACTGAAAAAATTTCAAATGAATTACCTAAAATTACCATAAAAATAAAATGTAAATCCTGGATTTCTGTATTTTTATTTTCATTTTTTTTCACTTTAATCAAATAATTTCACCAAAAAAAAAAGAATCATGTTTTGAGCTTCTCAGTGACTGTACTGTCTGTGTATCGCACATTTTAACCGGCTATTTTAACTGAAAAAAATTCTAATTAATTACCTAAAATTACCATAAAAATAAAATTCTGGATTTCTGTATTTTTTTTTGCACTTTAATCAAATTATTTTGCAAAAAAAAAAAAAAAAACAATAAAGTTTTGAGCTTTTCAGTGATTGTACTGTCTGTGTACCCGCACGGACTGCACCAAAATGGATCGATTCCCATGCAGGTGCGTCCCAATACTTTAGCGCACCCTTGCTATCATAACGACAGTCATCCTGGCCTTCCCATCCCAACAGGCCAACGCTGCTAATCTCATTGCACTAATGCTGCCAGCACAGGCGGCGCTCTGTCTCAATGTGTGTGAGAGATACTGAGGTGGGTGGGTGAGGGTGGGGGGGGTAGACAGGGTACTGAAAAATGCGGTGTAACCCGAGCTGCACGGCCCATCTGGAGTAATGGCCCACAATGCACTTTGATGCAGGGAGGGGATGAGTCTTTTTTTTTGTGTGTTTATTCACACAATACGAGTACACCGCCGCCTTCGCCACGGAGCCTGAAGGCCGCACGGCGAAACAATACAAATCATATTAGCTACATCTCAATCGGAGCCTATAGAGCCAGGGATTTATACCCAGGCAGGCAGATAAAGAGGCTTTAATCCGGCCACATCCCGCTGTCACCTACATTAGCAGACCCTGACCCACATGTAGGGAGCGCCTGAGCGATCATGGCACCAAACACAGGAAGGTCTTTTCTTTAGGGAAGAGGAGGGCGGAGAAGGCCGCAATGAAAGGGGACTGGTAAGATGACACCCGCACACTTTGCCAATTACGCCAGCGAGCTAAAAGAGCTGAACAAGTGGACCAGTCTGCTGCTTTTTTTTTTTTTTTTTTAAACCCGGAACGTTTTTAATAATGGTGCCTACTCATATCATTGTCACCATGGCAACCATCTACATACTATTACATGTCACTTCACATCAAAGTATACATGCAGTACATCCAGCAGTATTTTCTCCCATAATTCTGTACTTTAGCCAAAATATTCTAAAAAAAAATATTTGGCTTCAATTTTTATTGTAGTCATTCATTTATTTTATTTTATATACAGTATAAAGAGAATTTTTTTTACCACATTTACTACTGTTACAGGGCCAAAATATAATGTTTAATATTTTTATTTATATTATGTAATTTATTAGCATTTTTTCAATTATCATTCATTGCCTTATTTAGTAGCACAAGGGGACCAAAATATTATTCTATATTTTTATTTCTATATTATAGCAGCATAAGCAATAAAATGTACAAATAATACAAATTAATAATATAATCAAATTTAATATTTATTTTACACTAATATTTTGGTCAACATTTTTTTGGGGGAAAAAATAGTCATTAATTTTCATTTTATATACAGTATAAAAATAGAAATATGTTTTATTCCATGGTTGGTTACCACATTTACTACTGTTAAAGGGCCAAAATATGTTTCATATTTTTATTTATATTATGCAGCTTTTTTTTCACTTTGTCATTGCCGTATTTGGTAGCACAAGGGAAGCAAAATATTATTCAAAATTTTATTTCTAAATCATATATTATAGCAGCTTAAGCAATAAAATAATAATACAAATTAATAATATAAATATTCAAATTTAACATTTATTTTACACTAATATTTTGGTCCAAAATTTTTTGGGGGTAAAAAAAACAACTTAATGGTGATAAAATACAGAAATAAAAATATTCCTCGTTCATTATAGATTCATCTTTATTACTTCATTATTGATTCCCCCCCCCCACCCTGAAACAGGTGGTTGCTTACCTGATGGTAATGGGAGGGCCAAAATGTCAGGCTGTACATTTTAGTATTTATTTTAGTTTAATTAATTGAATTACATTAAAATTAATGTAATTATATTTATTTTAATTTAATTTATTTTTTTTTTTTTACTGATTTTTATTTATTTTTGGATGTACACGTAACAACAACAAAAAAAGTTTTTACCTGTTATGTCCTTGTTTGTGCCGTGTTGCGTTCACTGTCACCTGATCCAAGTCGTTCTCTGGAGCTCTGAGGCTGTGGTGTGCAGGGGAGGAACATTGCATCACCTCCACCCTTCACCACCATCAGCCACTCACTCATTTATCATCTTCCACTTGGGATCGGAGGGTCTCCAGGAAACGGTGTGTGGGGGGGGGGGGGGCAGTCTCTGCTTCTTTGGTCCTCCGTGTTGCGTTTGTGCGGGTGGGGGTCTCTCAAGCAGTAGTTGGCAAGTCTAGAACCACCGGATCCTTGTAGCTCACCAGTGTGAGTTCTACCATTGCCAAACACCACCAGAGAGCGGCCTGGAGGGAACGAGGGGGGGCGGGGGGGGGGGGGGGGGGGGGTCGTCGGGATGAGAAATATTTTAACCCATCAGTGATGCGAGCCTGTCTCCTCCCATATTGGCACTACACATAATTGCTCAAAGCGTATATACAGAAGCAAAAATGTGCTAGTGCCAAAACGGGCGCAAGAAGGAGGCGGAATGGGGCTGCCGAGTGCGACCCCGAAAAGAGACGACGCCCACCTGAGCGGGGTTCTTTCTCTGCTCTGTTTATGGCCCTATGGTAATTCACTGATAGCCAGCTGTCACAGTGAATTCTACCAGTGCCATACACAGAACAGGAGGCAGTGTCAACACGCTGGAGACAACCTGGGGAGCAGAGACAATAATAATGGACGCCAGGGCGGAACAATGACTTGATGACGCTCCGCTATGCAATCATTGGATGAGGAGTCAAGACCGCAGAGATCTTTTTTGGCCTTTAAAGTCCAAAATTTCGGATATTTACTCGAAAACTAGCACCAAAACTACCACATTTTCATTAAAGGTTCACATTCTAAATATAATCAAATACGCTGATGTCGGAAAAAATTTTTTTTTTACATTTTTGCACCTTAAAGTCAAAATGAAACTCAAAATTTCCAGTGAAACCTCGAAGGAAGCGTCGATACAAACAAAGGAGACAGGTTGCTATGTCACAGCACAGGACGCACACGTGAAGAAACCTGATTGGACGCAGCTACGTATGAGCATCCTTGGTCTTGGTAGCTGCCTCCAAAACTGCCGAGAAAGAGCAAAACAAAAACAAAGCGACTGAAGAAGACATCAAAGCAAACATCCCGACGCTACGCAAAGCGGTCCCCTAGTGGCAAAAACAATCATAGCTAACACAATGGACAATATTGGAGCCGAAATGGCCAAAAAACGATGTGAATCAAGGAGACCGGTAACAACAAATTGTAGTCAGTGTCCTGATACGATTCAAATACGCCCTTAACAATTAAAAAACGTCTTGGAGACGATAAAAAAAAAAAGTAAAAATAGCTCTGGTACTGCTTTGACATGACCGAATTGCTAAAGAGTCAAAGCGAATCAAAGAGACAGGTCACAACACATCAAAGCAAACAAGTAACACGACGCAAAAATGTCCTCTAGTGGTTTAAAGAAAATAAAAATACAAAACCGTACTCATAATTGACGCTAAAACTACTATGAGTTGTGTAGGAATGCGAGTCGAGTGCCAAAGCAAATGAAAGAGACAGGTCACAGCAGTCATGTGGACACTACATCAAAGCAATCGACAAATAGAATAAAAGCAAAAAAATACTGAATTGGCACCAAAACTACGAGGGTTCGATAGAAATGCGAGTCGAACGTCAAAGCGAATCAGGGAGACAGGACACAGCACATCAAAGCAATCGTGTAGATACTGCGCAAATTTGTCCTCTAGTGGCTTGACAAAGATAAAAATAGCACACGATGCTAATAATTGACGCTAAAACTACTAGGAGTGTTGGAGAAATACGAGTAGAGAGTCGAAGCAGTTGAAGGAGACAGGTCATGGAACTTCATAGCAATCATGTAAACACATCAAAGTAATTGTGTAGACATAGGGCAAATATTTTCTCGTTATGTCGCAAAGAAACAAAAAAAATGCTAAATTGAGGGCTAAACTACTTTGAGTTGACAAAAAGGAGTGGAAGTGAATCAAGGAAACAGGTCACAGTACATCAAAGCATCGTGTCGACACAAGGACATTACGTATGTATGACCTCTAGTGGCTCAAAGAGGCTAAAAATACGAAACTCATAACGGATGCTGAAATTACGATGAGTTGCGTGTCGAGAGTCGAAGAAAATCAAAGAGACAGGCTACAGGGCGTCGAGGTAAAAAAACAAACAAACAATATGGACGTGGCTATGGTCAAATCGAGACGCAGTATTTTTTTTTGCAATATCGACGTATGACCTCTAGTGGCTCAAAGAGGGCTAAAAATACGAAACTTGTGCGTGTCGAGAGTCGAAGAAAATCAAAGAGACAGGGTATCGAGGTAAAAAATAAAAAAAAAAGCAATCTGATTGGACGTGGCTATGATCATCCTGGGAGCAAAACAAGCAAAAATACGGAAAATGGGCAATGACCTGACGAGTGGACGAGAATGAAGGAAACAGGTCACATACTTGCTATCTATTGCCTTGGATTAAGCTATGATGAAAAATTCTTATATTATGGAAATCGTATCATGCGGCACAAGTACGGTAAAGTCGAGACGCAGCATTTTTTTTTAGCGATATCGACGTATGACCTCTAGTGGCTCAAAGAGGGCTAAAAATACGAAACTCAAAACAGATGAATGCGTCTCGAGAGTCGAAGAAAATCAAAGAGACAGGCTACAGGGCATCGAGGTAAAATAAAAAAAAAAAAGCAATCTGATTGGACGTTGTTATGATCATCCTGGGAGCAAAACAAGCAAAAATACGGAATGAGATGACGAGTGGACGAGAATGAATGAAACAGGTCACATATTTGCTAACTATTGCCTTGGATTAAGCTATGACGAAAAAATTCCGATAATTTGGAAATCGTATTGTGCGGCACAAGTCGAGACGCAGCATTTTTTTTTTTTTAGCAATATCGACGCTAACACGAGACACAATTCCCTGCGTTAAAACTACAACTGCCCGCCATTCGCGACGTCATGCGTCAGCCGACCACCCGTCCCAGAAAATGGCCGCCCACAGGGGTCAACCGAGGACACTGCGGCAAGTGGGCGAGAAAAGATCACCAACTCCCAACGATGATGATGATGATGCACAACCTTGTAGCGATCATCCTGATATCGGACACGCCGCCGTCCCCAGGCCCCTCGGCAGACGCCGCCCCACCCTTTGGGCCATTAGCGGGCTTCACCCCTCGGCGGGGCCCCGTAGTGCTCATTGATCCCAAGTAAAGGAGGTCTAAGTGATTCCTCAGACGGGCCAAATGGCTCCTATTGCCATTTCCTGGACTGATCAATATTATTAATAACACTAAAAAAAACACTTGAACGCCTCTTTTGTTGTTATCTTTATATAATGAGACTTTTTACAGTTTTTTTCATAATTTATTATTTATATTCATCTTTTTTTTTTTTTACTATACCGTAATGTAGAGCTATTCTGCCTAGATTGGAAATGCGTATCTCCCATGGCCTTCAAAGGCACCACTCCTATTCGTTATTGTCCGGAAAATGGACGATAACTTCAACATTTTTAATGTTTGTATTTTTTTTTTCGAATCAATTCCTCTTCTGAAGCAGTAGTGGATTTTTCTACATTTTTTAAAATATTTATACATTTTTTTTATTTTACCGTTTGGTGTATACACCAGCTCTAAGCCCCCCCACCCCTCCTCCCTTCTCCAGCTTTTAATCCCCATCTGAACTTCATGTTTATTTCTGGAGGATTTACCTCCCATGTCATGCAACATTATTTATACACGGTCATGGCTTCTTCACTGTCATGGCCGCCATAAATAAAACTTTATTTGAACAAATAGCTGATACAAGTGGAATAAAATAAAAAAAAGCATGGAAGTTGCCAGATGAGATATTGTTAATAAATTCATTCATTTCTTATCTACTCTATTGTAAACTTTTAAGACATATTATAGATTTTTAACACAGTTTGATCACTTAAATGTTGCAAATGTGGACTTCAAAGTGCAGAAGAAAAGGATTGTGGGTGTTTTACAGGTGCAAAGACAGGTGCCGTGGGGGGAAAAAACATCCACTTCAACCCAAATAAAAGTCATTCGTACTACTTTTACGCACAATTTACGCATTCATTTGACAGTTTTGTCACCTCCAAGAACTGATTTGTGCTTTTTTTTTTACATTTTAATCCACGCGCGTGTTTTCGTGGACTAAGATGGATCCCATAAAGATAAAAGAGAAAAAGAATAAGAAGTGTGTCATACCGTATTGAGGATCCACGGTCGTGCGTCACCAGGCGAGGCTGCAAAGTGCGCGCAAGTGTTTTCAATCAAGGTGATGAAGGAAAACAATAAAAATTGTTTTTTTTTGTTTAGTTAAGGAAAGAAAAAAAAACACACAAAAAAAGTTGTCGCAGTGCAGTTCACGCAGCATCATCAACGTCACGGAGCCGCCGCACAATTCCAAGCAAACAAAAGAAGAATCCGAGCAGCGTCCTCAACTTCCTGAGTATCAAATGTCAATTTGGAGGCTCCTCTCTCTCTTTTTTCTCCCTCCTCCTCCTCCCTCTTTCAACCCCCCCCCCCCTTACCTGGGCCTGCAAACCGTACAGGAGCGAACCATCCCAGCAGGTGGCTCTTTACAGGAAAACGGGAATATCGTTTCCCACTTCACGTGCTTTTTATTCCTCTATTTCATGCACCACCCTCCACCACCCTCACGCCCTCCCCCTTTTTACAGGATTAAAGGTTTTCCTCGCAGAGGTCATTAAAAGGCACACACCCCTACTCTTTATTTATTTGGTTCATTCCAACAGCAACAGAGAGCTCTTTCTTTTTTTATGTAAATTATATATATATATATAGCTGCAAAGACAGGTTTTCATTAATTTGGTCATAAAATATGAGGTATAAATTCATAATATAATCAGCTAACATTCATATTATTATTATTATTATTATTATAGCATTTTTAAAAAGAAAATCTGCCTTTGCGTGTGTTTATTTTTATAGCAATATTAAACACTCTTTTAATCCATATTTGATACATTTTACACAATTTATAGCAATACTAAAAGAGGTTTTAATATTAATATATATTATTTTAGGCTTCAGCCTTGTAGAAAATTCATAATACATAATTATCATTTGTCAACATATTCCCATATATTATTAGATTTGTTTTGGTGTATATTTGTGCATGTATATTTTATTTCTATGTATTTAAAAAGAATGCCCATGTAAAAAAATAATATCATTATTATTATTTAATTATTATTTAACAGATTTATTTTAACAGATTATTTTTGACAGATTTCTTATTTTTATTACAACATTAAACACTATTTTATTTATTTTAGCATCATTTATCACAAAACCAATGCATAGTGCTCTTATGTAATATACATATCATTTTTTTTACAATATTCGAGTCCATATTTTAGGATATTTATATTGTTACAGTAAAAACAAAAGCCTCTGACTTTAAATTTAAATATAAAAAAAAATAAAAATGTCTTAAAATATGAGGTATAAATTCATAATATGCTCACCTAACATTCATATTATTATTATTGAAGCATTTTTAAAAAGGAAATCTGCCTTTGTGAAGCTGAATTATAGCTTGCGTTTATTTTTATAGCAATATTAAACACTGTTTTAGTACATGTTATATATTGTATTATATATATATTTTTTTTTACAATATTTAAGTACATATTTTAGGATTTTTATATTGTTACAGTAAAAACAAAAGCCTCTGACTTTAAATATAATTTTTTTTTAAATCTCTATAATTTTCTGCATGTTCTAAAACATGTAATTATTATAAAATATTATATTCCATCCGCTACTTCTAGCAGAGGCCTTAAGGTGGATGAGGCCTGCATGCAGGCCTTTCCTTGCTGCTAACCGGAATATTAGCAATAAATCGCAGTTTATGATAGCAATATGCAAAAATGAGCCTCTTTAGCACCCTATCTGGCGCCCCTCGCCCCCCACCCCCACCATGGAGGCTTGTGGGCCCTCGCATGCACGCATGGATCAAATAACGACGTCCATATGGCGAATGATGACCTCCGTAATAACACACAGAAGACATACAACCTGCATGATGGTGATGATGATGATGGTGATGATGATGGTGATGACGCTCCCCTCAGCCCCAGTGGGATGATTCTGGCGGCGGATGTAGGGATGCTGCATTTATACACCAGCACCTCCCTTCTTCCTGCATTCACCTGCTGCTCTTAATAATTAAGATACCTGCACATGCGGGAATAATGCAATATTTAAAAGCTGATGCGTTACCAAAGTCAGCCAATAGCGACACCTGAGCCGAGCATCACCTGGTGGGGGGGGGGTGAATATTTCAGACGCATGTGGATCAGATGACGGGACATGATCGTGGTCATTACGATGCTATCAAATGGAATCATTAGGTACAACAGAGCATTAGGGCCACATTGGGAAAAAAAAATATTCCAGAATAAAATTGTAAATTAACGAGAAAAAGTCACACATTTACAAAAAAATAGTTGTACATTTACGAGAAAATAGTTGTACATTTACGGGGGAAAAAGTTGTAAATTTATGAGAAAAAGTCGAAAATTTGTGAGAAAAAGTCGAAAATTTGTGAGAAAAGAGTGATAACTCTAACTAAAAATTTTGCAACTTTTTGAGAATAAAGTTGTAAGGATCAAATGTTGTATTAGGGCCTCATTGAAAAATAAAATAAAAATCTGACATTTTGAGCACAAAGTTGTAAATTTACAAGAAAAAAGTTGCAAATTTATGAAAAAAAATGGGAAAAAAGTTGTACATTTACGAGAAAAAAAGTTGCAAATTCATGAGAATAAAGTTGAGAATTTGCGAGAATAAAGTTAAATAAAATATAAATAAATAAAATGGAATATTACATTTGCCCAAGGGCGAAGGTCACATAGTTGTTACATAATGCCTGTTTCCAACATGCTAACCACTAGACCACCGTGCGGCACGATTTTGATAATAAACTTGTAAAAAAAAAAAGAAAAAAAGTTGTAAATTTAATAATAAATTTAATTAATAAAATTTAAATAATAATACTAATAATTTAATAATAATTAGCAACTTTATTCTCAAAAATCTACGAGGAAAAAAAAGTCGTACATTTACGAGAAACAAGTCATAAATGTACGAGAATAAAGTCGTAAATTCGTACATGAAGTCGTACATTTACAAGAATTTTTTTTGCAAATTTACGGGAATAAAGTCATAAGTTTATGAGAAATTTTTTTTAATATATATTATATTGTGAAAGATATTATATATTATAATTTTGTGTCAATTTGTAAGTATTGATTATATGACTATATCATATGATAAAATCATGAATAACAATAATCACTAGATTTTATTAACAAATGGACCATATAAAAAAATGTCAAAAAATAAGACTGATCGTTCTAATAATAATAATAATTATTATTATTGAATGAAAGAGAAGCCAGATAAGTTCTACAATAGAAAAGTCAACTCAATTGATTTTAATCCCATTTCTGCCAACAAAAAAACAACATAGTCGAACGTCTTTTCCACGCACGATGCACCTGCGTCATCAATTAGTAACGACCCGTCTCCACTTGACCTCCACGAGCCGAACCTGAGCTGATAAAGCCAACAAAGCCTTCACGCTCCCAACTTGATACTCTTCACTTATGAAGATGCATTAAAAATGTACGTCGTCGCAATAGATCCATTGATTCCATGGCGGCGGCTCATACCTTAAAAGGAAGCAGCAACAACAGCAGCAGCAGCAGCGGCGTGGGTCACATAACCGGCGTCCGGCTCCACCGAGACCAATCAGGGCGTGGCACGATATACGTCATGGACGTCCTGCACTGCGGATAAAAACGAAGGCTTTTAAATATTTCATTGAGCTCGTCTCGTGTTGCTGATCCTCTGGAGGTCAGCGTTGCCTCTTCAGCATCGTCGTCACCTCATGCGGTGGAAGGAGACGTTCTTCTCAAATTAAAATACAAAAAAAAGCTAAACAAATAAATACTATTTAATGTACTAAGGCGGAAAAGTGACTTGGAATCGTCTTAAACAGGAGCGGTGTTCCCCAGGGCTCTATTCTAGATACCTTGTGGTTTACATTAGGTTACATTTCACAATATGCTGCATCATTTTAAGACTTCTTTCTCATATTTGGACCTTCTCCTGTTGCAAAATAAAGTAGAAAACGACAACATCAACAACTTCAACCTACCGACCCCCTGTAGTTCATTCTTAATTGCATAGTACTGTAAAGTGTAAGTAATTAGTAGTAGTACTAGCAGCTGTAAGCGACAAAAAAACTAAAAAAAACATACAAAAAGCATCAGTGATGTCATGTACCAGAAGATACGGCAGATTTATGCGTGACAGAACGACAGAATACATTTTTTTTCCGGAAGAGAGGGGATTAAACTGCCTTATGTCACATTTCAACTATTGGTGTCATGCTGATGTTCAAACTTTGCACATAGGGCGCCACTCTGTGGCTAAAAGCTGAAACTGCACCTAAAAGGGGTACCAATGACAATAGAGTTCAAGTTAATCAGATTGAAAAAAGTAATCAGAAAATACAAAAAAATAAAATAAAAAATAATTTAAAAATTAAAATAAAGTCATATAATTAATTTAAAAATACATTATATACAAATAAATAATTAAAAAATAAATAATTAAAAAATAATATAAATTAATATTCATTCATTTTCTACCGCTTTTCCTCACATAAAAATGAAAATAATTTAAAAATTAAAATAAATTCATATAATTAATTTAAAAAATACATTATATAAAAAATAAATAATTTAAAAAAATAAATAATTTAAAAAATCATATAAATTAATATTCATTCATTTTCTACCGCTTTTCCTCACGAGGGTCGCGGGGGCGCTGGAGCCTATCCCAGCTGTCTCTGGGCGAGAGGCGGGGTGCACCCTGGACTAGTGGCAATCACAGCCAGCCAATCACAGGGCACAAACAACATAGACAAACAACCATTCACACTCACATTCATACCTATGGACAATTTGGAGTCACCTAAAATATGTTTTTGGAATGTGGAATCAAACTCGGGTCTCCTCGCTGTGTGGCCTGAGTATTAAGCAATTAACCTAGCATGTTTTTGGAATGTGGGAGGAAACCGGAGTACCCGGAGAAAACTCCACACAGAGATGGCCGAGGGTGGAATTGAACCCTTGTCTCCTAGCTGTGAGGTCTGCTTGCTAACCACTCGACCACCGTGCCTATAAATTAATATAATATAAATAAAAAATAAACAAAAACAATGTAAAGCAATACTAGCAGATGTAATACAATTATTTGGTATTCAATCAAATATGTCATAGAATAATAATTACACATATTCAAACCTCTAGTATGGCCTCCAAATGGGTACATAGAGAAACACTGACACCTAGTGGCCAAAAGGGGAAGTTCAACGTCACCTAAAAAAAAGGCTCCATGGAAAAAGACAAAAAGCCTCTTTAAACACATTGAATGTTTTATTAAAAAAGGAAGTTATAACAGTATTTTTTACACCACTATGAGGTTATAAGCCTATTTCATGGAGAGCATTTGTCTTTTTTTTGTTGTTTTGACAAAGCATGCCCAACTTTACAATGCAAATGGAAATAAAAATAAAATATATAAAAGAGGGGGCGTGGTGTGAAAATTCATAAAACCAAAATGTGCATGTTTTTTTTTTTTTAAGGGGCGGAGGGTAAATGTCTAAAAATGAAAAACATGCTGTGTGTGATAATGGATCCACACTAGCACAACAGACCGTTGGGGAGAAACGAACGGGGGCCCCTGAAGGCACCATCATTCACTTCTAAACCAGGAGTTTTATTTGGTAAATAAATGTATCTTGAATTAAGATATTCTAATGTGTTTTTTCCACGTTTACGTTAATTCTCCACAGCAAACTGCAGTCCGAGGCTGAGTATACCATCACTTTATTACCCAGCAGGTGCACAAAGCTTCATTTAAAAGCAAAACCTATAGGCGTTTTAACAAAAAGAGCCGTTTGTTTGCTTTTTTTTTTTCCTCCAAGAGGACACAAATTAGCATATCCCGGTCTTTTTTTTTTTTTTTTTTAAATCCTTTAGAATATTTTTTTTTCATGTTGGATTACAAGAGTCCAGCACAATACTGCACAGAGCAAGAATTCCAATCTGGATTACCAAAAAAAAAAATGGTGTAATTCATGAATTTTACACCAGTAGTGACTGAATGGGTATTGTGGGCGGGTTCCAACGTTTGTCGGAAGCTTCTGTGAAGCTTATGTGTCCTGAGTGGGGCTTGGAAAAAGATAAACGAACACTGGATATGGGAGAAAGAGAACCAAAGGAGCCTCTTGAAGGAAGTGACACTAGGCTAGGGAACACCTGTACAAACGTAGCATCTTTTACATATCATCACACCACAGACGCTAACTAACTACGTAGCCGTGAGCGCTAGTATCTATTTGTCGGATGTGCGCTAGCTCGCTTCCCAAAAGTCTTGTCAAAGATTGTCCAGGGAGGGGTCACATGACAGGATGCGGAGTTTAGAAATGTGCTCTTGTACTCCATTTGCTTTTTCGTTGAAGAGGAAGAGGAAGTCCACAAGGCAACTACTCGGGTCCTCTTCATATATTTGGACTGCCATTTTTGTATTGAAGAGAGAGAGAAAAAAAAAACACAGAATCCCAAGCCAAGGGAGCCATGTTGTTCATTCAGGTGTTTTGTTCAAAATGAAAAAAAAAGAGGGCTCATATTATCCTGCGCGGTACCCTGTGTGTGATTGTGCGTCTCAAATACTGTCTTTGCCTCGTCCTGGAAGCCATGGACGCACACAAGGGAGCAAAAAAGACCTTGCTGGGAAAATGCAGGGATGATGGTAAAGGGGAGCTACACGCTAGATAATTCATAAAAATCCTTGTTTAGTAATAATAATAATAATAATAATAAAAATCAAAGGTGTTTAAATATGAACATTATAAGTCTGCTTTGTCTTGGTTAGGAAATCAAATATAGTCTCTGTAAAGGAGGAGGAGGAGGAGGCGGGGCTTATCAAGGGGAGGGAGATGGAGAGGGTCGGGAATGGGGGTGGGGGGTCCACTACAACTCCATGTCCTGGGCCTCGTCTTCGGAGAAGTCGGACATGGAGCTTTCGGACGAGGAGTCGCCGGCGCCTTCCTCTTGCTCCTTGAGCGCCTCCTCTGTTGCATATTTCTGGATGTACTCTGTGGAGACACAAATACTTCAATGGAGGAGATAGAAGGTGGGGAACTCTCTCTTAGGTTGTCGTGTGCGAACCTTTGATTTTCTGCTTGTACTCCTCTGGCCTGTGCAGGTACATGGCGGCGGCGTCTCCGTTCAGAGGGTCGATGGGGTTGGGGTAGGCCAGCAGCTGAGGCAGGAACGACTCAAAGATGTTGGTCAGGTCTAAAAAAAAAATAAAATAAAAAATAAAACAGGCTTCACTACACATCTTCAACACATCTAGCTGTCAGTCAACTGCAGACGTGGGATCTGTAACCGTGAGAACTGCTAACTGAAAACGTTAGCGTTCGCCGTGAGAACTGCTAACTGAAAACGTTAGCGTTCGCCGTGAGAACTGCTAACTGAAAACGTTAGCATAACTGAAAATGTTAGCATCTTGTCAGTTCGCCAGGGAACTGAAAACGTTAGCGTTCACCGAGAGAACTGCCAACTGAAAACGTTAGCGTTCACCGAGAGAACTGCCAACTGAAAACGTTAGCGTTCGCCGTGAGAACAGCTAACGTTCAATGTTAGCATTCGCCGTGAGAACAGCTAACGTTCAATGTTAGCGTTCACCGTGAGAACAGTCAATTTTCAATGTTAGCGTTCACCGTGAGAACAGCTAACTTTCAATGTCAGCGTTCACCGTGAGAACTGCTAACTGAAATTGTTAGCGTTCACCGTGAGAACAGCTAACTGAAAATGTTAGCGTTCACCGTGAGAACTGCTAACTGAAAATGTTAGCGTTCACCGTGAGAAACTGCTAACTGAAAATATTAGCATCTTTTCAGTTTTCAGGGGAACTGAAAACGTTAGCAATCACCGTGAGAACTGCTAACTGAAAAAGTTAGCGTCTTATCAGTTCTATGGGGAACTGAAAATGTTAGCGTTCACCGTGAGAACAGCTAACGTTCAATGTCAGCGTTCACCGTGAGAACTGCTAACTGAAAATGTTAGCGTCCACTGTGAGAAACTGCTAACTGAAAATGTTAGCGTCCACCGTGAGAACTGCTAACTGAAAATGTTAGCGTCCACCGTGAGAAACTGCTAACTGAAAATATTAGCATCTTTTCAGTTTTCAGGGGAACTGAAAACGTTAGCAATCACCGTGAGAACTGCTAACTGAAAAGTTAGCATCTTGTCAGTTCTCAGGGGAACTGAAAATGTTAGCGTTCACCTTGAGAACCCAGACTAGAAACATTAGTGTTCACCATGAAAACTGCTAGCCAGAAATGTTAGCATTGACAACATTAGGGAAAAAAACTTTGTTGTGGTCATGATGGTGTACCCACTCCTTAATGTTATCTTATATATATATGTGGTACATGGCGTCTTATTAGTTTGGACAAATTAATAACGTGCTTCTCGGAGACAAACACGACTCATTAGCAGTAAAGCTACAGACATACAGAACGTCAGTTTAAAGTCCAATTCCAGCATCAATGCTACAAGCTTCCAATGCACTAAGAAGGGACCTCTTCTTTACAATTGCTGATAAAGAGTAGACAATGAGACCTTGGATAAAAGATGGCTGACTACCACTAAATCATCCCCGTCAAAGGGCCTCTGACCTTTCCAGGCGAGGGCGTTGCCTCATTAGTATTCACCTCTCCCCTCAGTAAGAAGATTAGCGCACAGACGCACGCCTCTATGATGCATACTCACCATAAAGAGCCGTCCACGTCTGGTTAATGACATCTAAACACACCGTTCCTGACCTACAACACAAGAGTCAAGTGTAAACAAGTATGGAAACATGAATGTACATATACACTTCCAGATACACTTCACGGACTCAAACATGAATAGATTCAACATTTAAGTCTTTCCTCCTTCATTTGTCCGCGGGGTCGTGGTGAGCACATGCCGTCGTGGAGTGTGGCGTCCTTCAGCGGATCTGTCCCTCGCGTCGTCTAAGCGCTGGATTAATGAGCCGGGAACAACAAAGAGCTCGGCCAAGTTTTGTCATTTGCGCCTAAACAAGAATGCTTCATGCGCCCAACGGGTGAGGCCACGTGCCAATACCGACAAGAAGGAACTTTCCTAATGAGTCCATATGATGTCTCTTATTATGTCTACTAGATTGGGTTATATGGGTGTAAAGCTGACTATAGGGCTGCTAGTTCAAGTCAACAGGGCTTTATTCATGTTAAAAATTGGATTTAGAAGGAAATTCACTCATCACCGGTCGGCTCTGGAACCAATTAACCACGATAAACAAGGGATTACTGTACTAGAATTTGAAATGTTACTATATATATATATATATATATATATATATATATATATATATATATATACATAATGTCATTGTATGGTCATATCACCTCGTACTTTGGTACAGGACAAAAAATTAAAAAATTCAAAATAAAAAAAAAACTATTATGGAAAGCAGGAAGTGAACAAATAAATAAATACAAAAATAAAAAATTATATTAGGAAAGCAGGAAGTGAACAAATGTAACAGTTACTGATTGTAAAAGTACCAGATGGAGGGGTAGGATTTAATAAGCTTTGCTTCTTCCTACTCCTTTTTGGACATGTGGAACTGTGAACTGATTATGTGATGCATTCAATTGTAATCTGATGCATGTTCAAATGAAATAAAACCATTACCATTACTTCGGCATGTGACAAATATAAATAAATACAAAAATAAAAAACAAAAAATTAATAAAATACATTAAAACATTTAAAAAATAAAAAAATTATATTAGGAAAGCAGGAAGTGAACAAATGTAACAGTTACTGATTGTAAAAGTACCAGATGGAGGGGTAGGATTTAATAAGCTTTGCTTCTTCCTACTCCTTTTGGACATGTGGAACTATGAACTGATTATGTGATGCATTCAATTGTAATCTGATGCATGTTCAAATGAAATTAAACCATTACCATTACATATGTAATATGCATTTATGTGGGATCAAACATTGCATTTGCATTCATCTAAGGAACACAGCCAACAAGGGCTCCATCATCATGAACACAAAATGTCCTGAGATTGTCTACTTACGCTTCATCAATGTTAGGATGAAAAATCTTGTTCATGAATCCTGAAAAACAAGAGAAATATTAATGAAAAGATGTTTCACACGGTAGTAATCATCGTGTCTGTGTGTGTGTGTGTGAAGGCGCCGTGCGCCCTTGTACCTATTGATGGTGATTTGAAAGGGTATTTATCCGGGAGGTCCACTCGCACCTTCCACACGCCGCCCTCGTACGGCGCTAAATGTGAGAATAACAAATTGTAAGCGGACATTACTGTACTTTTCTTGTATGTTGAAGGCAAAATGAGGTTTTTTTTTTGTATGTATGTATTGAAGCCTGGTTTACTTCCTTTGTACACACAAACAAGAATTCAATAAAAAGCTCTTCATCTTCCAGTTTGCACGGCTTGAGATCCTTTTCCAACAAACTATAACACATGTAATATTTTTGGTGGGGGTTCACTTACTTCCCTGTGGTCCAAAAAACTTCACTACAAATTCGTTGAGTCCGCTGAGGATGGTGACTTCATGTTTGCTCTCAATGCTAAACAGGCAGTCAAGGACCAAAAAATAAACAACCTGCACATATTAGTGAGACAATAAGACTTATTTTTGTATTATATATATTTCATTCTGGCCGAGAGTTTGATTCCACATTCCAAAAACATAATAGGTGACTCCAAATTGTCCATAGGTATGAATGTGAGTGTGAATGGTTGTTTGTCTATTTGTGCCCTGTGATTGGCTGGCCACCAGTCCAGGGTGTACCCCGCCTTTCGCATGAAGACAGCTGGGATAGGCTCCAGCAACCCTTGTGAGGATAAGTGATAGAAAATGAATGAATTAATATTTCATTCTTTTGGTATTCAGAATTAAAAAAACCAACGACACTTCCAAGATGGTAGCAGCTGGCTTGTCAGTCCTGGTCCTACGTGTATCCCATTAGCTTTAAGCGCTGACCCCCCACCTCCCAGCCCTAAGGGTTAAATCAAACTGGGGAAGGGGAGGGGGGTTATTTTAGGCTCTGGCAAAAGCGAACGGCAGTGTTACTGCTTGGACTTTCAAGGGTCCGTATAGACAGTTATTATGATATGCTAGACTGGGCTAACAGTTATTATGATATGTTAATGTCATCTTAACATAAACAGTTATACAGTACACCAAGCTACACCCCCTCCCTTTACCTTGGATTAGTATAGATAAATCATAATCTGTGGCTAGCACGGGTGTCATTATCTTTGCATGCACACACATCGTTTGCTAACGTACACAGAATCAATATTACTGCAGTGGTGTGAGTCAGGGCCAGCAAAGTCTTCTCTGCTGGCCTAACCACTACTACCAGAAGCACAAGTTTCACGGTGGGCAACGATGAGCTATTTTACTCTATTGTGCTTCAGGAGTAAAAGAGCTCTGCTGTGTTACCACCATTTATCATAGGATTGTTCTATATAAGTTTCATGCTAGCTAGTCGTAACAAACATTTGTCTTGAATTCCGACCTCATAAAGAAGCTGAGTCTAAATATGCTACAAATTGTGGTGTAGACATGTTTTTATTCCGGTCCATAGCATTTTAAAAATAACCCAAACCTCATCCCAAGTATGGAAAACACACATGGCCGATCATCACATTTTAGTTGACTGTAGGCACATTCATTTGAAATCACCGGCTATTTGGGTCAATGTCTTGTCATCAAAATGACACGGCACATTTTTCACTGCAGAAAATTAAAGCACGCTATTGGAGCGACACTGCCCTGTTCGACAGCAATGTGAAGAGTCGCTTCCAGAGCAATGCTGTGACCACCAGCTGACATGTTTTGAAAATGGAAGACATGGCTGAGCTCCCCCCAGCAGGGAAAAAGGCAGCAATTGGCAGGTTAGTGAATAACATAAAAGGACAGCAAAGAAGCTAATGAGACTGCAACCCTCCGGAAAGCCAGCAGGGAAAAGCAGCATAGAAAGCGAGGAGGGTAGAATTAAGGTCAGCCAACAAAAGCAGCTAACCCAGGGCATGAAGAGTTGTCAAAGAGGAACGAAGGTAGCAATGGATAGCGGGCTATGTGACATCACTGCTTTGAGAGGAGAGGAGTCAAACACTTGAACACACACATCAGAAATTAAAAAGTGACACGAGTTTCCAGTACAGGGCAGTACATTAGAATTTAGATTTATAAAGAGACTGGACCCAATTAAGAGCCTTGTGGTACACCTTAACTTGGCCATGGTTGTCACATTAATTCAGGGATGCCCAACGTAATCTCACAGCAAAAGTTGTAATTTGATGAGAATAAACTAAAATTACAATTTTAGTAGTATCAAGTTGAAAGATGTTTTTCCCCTCATTTTTTTTTAAAACTAAACAAAATGACGCTGTCATTTTTGGAAATTTTGGTTCGGGAAAAAGTTATATTATGCGAACATAAACATACGGAAATAAAGGCATAACATTACAAATGGTTAACTTACAGTACAAGAGTTAAAAGATTATTTAAGAAGAAAGTGGTACACCTAAATATGGTCATGGTTGTCATATTAATTCAGGGATGCCCAAAGTAGCCAAAAGTTGTAATTTGATGAGAATAACCTAAAATTACAATTTTAGTAGTATCAAGTTGAAAGATGTTTTTCCCCTCATTTTTTTAAAAAAGTTTTAATATTATAAACTAAACAAAATAACAATGTAATTTTTGGAAATTTTGGTTCGGGAAAAAGTTATATTATGAGAACATAAACATATGGAAATAAAAGTGGTTTACAAGTGGTAAATTTACAGTACAAGAGTTAAAAGTTTTTAGAAGAAAGTTCAAATACATGGGAAATTTGAAAAAACAAAGCAAAGTCTGAACTTCATACTAATAATAAGATTTTTCACATATATCTCAAAGCTGATATGCAGTTATTGTTTGCAGTTTTTAACAAGAGAGCATCTGGACATAAAATGACACTCCATAGTCACTTTTACGTTCCTATTATTCTTTGTTTACACCATAATGCACCGGCTACAGGATCACAAGAGACAGCCACCGCTAGTCAGACTAACTTGTTAGCTTAGATGTTTTGCTTTACAGAATATCAAAGTGGCTCTTGCATCCATTTTTCACTACGTGGCCCTCAGTGGAAAATGTTTGGACCTGAAAATCATTTTCTCTGTGCAAAAAAAAAAAAGTTTGGGAACCACTGGTCTTGTGCGAGTGCAAGCAAGCAGTGCTAACCAAGCGAAAAGTGGACAGATTCCCAAGTGTTTCTACAGCAGCCGGCTTGCCACAATGACAAACACCAAGCACGCTTTTTGAAAAGATGATGGAAGACAGCCACCGTCTGCGGCAACGACAACATTTGGCCTTGCTAACGAAAAGCAGGAAGTGTTGTAGCAGTCTGCCAACATGTGACAGCTTCCTCTTTCAAAAAAAAAAACAAAAAAAACACAGCAGCAAGCGACACTCCTTCCCAAAGAAACATGTAGGACAACAAAGCAGAATGCACTGAAGCCACAGTTGAATTAGCTACAAAACTGACTCCCCCGGCCCCCACCTGAGTGAGAATGCATTGCCCTCGCATGTAAACACATGCAGTGCAGCTATGGAATGCTACCTTATGCGAGTTAAACAGATTACTACTTTGTGCCCTGAGCTGCCCCCTCACAGCACTCTAAAAAACAGACGTCCGATAGTGGTGGTGGTGGGGGCGAAGAACGGGTAGAGTTGGGATTTAATCCGCTTGATACCGAACAATCGGTGCGGCTCCCCCACTAGTCGTTCTACAAACTGTACAGTTCGGTATCAACACCAATTGTGACCGTCTGTCCTCTTAAGCCTGCCTTTCACTCCCTCTGACAAAATCAACTGATACCAGCATGCGTGGCCCATGCAAAACAAACTCGCAGGGAGGTTTTACATATCAATGGACATCCTGAAGGTCTACAAAGCCACACTGATGTCTTCAAATTTTGAGTCGAAAAATTTTGCACTCTCAGCCCAATTTATTACAATAATAGCGTCACCATGCTAATGGGAGTCGGCTTGATCCCGTCCATGTATGCGAGCCGCAGTGTCGCACAGACCTGACGTCGTCTTTTGTCTTGGTCGGGGGGGTGACAAATGAAAGCCCACCCACTGCAATCAAAAAGGCAGCCGCTCCTCCTTCCAGCTTTTTTCGGCTAAATCAACAGTCTATTTAAAAGGAATTGGCACACAGACTGCATGAACGCAGCCTGTGCAAGCATAACAAATGTAGCTGTTAATTAGAGGTTTGGAAGAAGTTCCTGTCTGGTGACCTACTGGAAAAAAATAGCAAGTCACTCATCACACTGCTGTTTTTTGGTATCGACTTAAAAAATGTTTGTCAAAGCTGCTCAAAACTACATGCTGTTTTTCAGGGCCTACTGCAAAAACAAATAGTAGTCAAAGATCCTCTATAGTAGGAGTACTGCGCTGCTTTTAAGAACCTTCTGGAAAAAACAAGTCAAAGATGCCTGATACTGGTCAAAGATATATATTCTATATTGCAGAAGCACTCCTGATTTTAGTGATCTGCAATAAATGCTAGTCAAAATCAGTCTTATAATGGTAATGCTGTGCTGTTTTTAGAATCTATCTATCTATCCATTTTCCTCCGCTTATCCGGGTCCGGGTCGCGGGGGCAGCAGTCACAGTAGGGAAGCCCAGACTTCCCGGCCACCTCCTCCACCTCCACCGAGAGGACACCAAGGTGTTCCCAGGCCAGCTGTGAGACATAATCCCTACAGCATGTCCTAGGTCTGCCCCGGTCTGCCTTTCTCCCGGGTGGGCATGCCCAGAACACCTCACCAGGGAGGTGTCCGGGAGGCATTCGGACTAGATGCCCGAGCCACCTCAACTGACTCCTCTCAATGCGAAGGAGAAGCGGCGCCCCTCCCGGATGGCTGAGCTCCTCTTTTTAAGAATCTACTGAAAAAAAAAATAGCGTTGCTGTTTTTTGGTACCTAATGAAAAATAGTAGTCAAAGCTGCTCTATATTACAGGAGCACTTTTTGAGGATCAACTGAAAATAAAAATAGTTGTCAAGGATGCTCTGTATTAGTAATGCTGTACTGTTTTTTTAGGGATTTACTGATAATAACCAAACTAGATTCCGTGCATTACAAAAGTGCTGTTGTTAAGCACATACTGCACAAACGCACACATCACATATACTTTAATTATCAAGGCTCAGGGCTTTGAATCCATGGTGACACAGCCCAAAGCAGAATTTCAACACTGACGTGGTGACAGTGCTGACAAGGCTGAATTCTGAAGCGATGAGATAACACAAAAGACGGCAGGCCTGTATGCCATGTCATGATTGCGCTGTGCTTCAATGGAAACAGTATGTGAATGGCAAGCGGTGGGTGAATACAAACAGTTGTGCCAAAAAAAAAAAAACAACTAAGAGAGGACCTTCAGTCTAAGAGAACTCAGCCATGCGTGCGTTAAGAGTCACCGTTTGGGTCGTGGGACCCCCTACAGTCTGAGAATGGCATAGACCTGAACTTCGAGTACAGATCTGTCAATCATGATCACCACTACCTCCTACTCCGTCTCAGATATGCAAATTAATGAACAATTAAGTACGAGGGGCAGGTCTAATCCACAACTAGGGGGTCCAATGTGGTCTCAATGGTTCTTGGAGCCTGTGAGTGGAGGCTTTGGATGCAAAACAACAAAAGGCTTCTGATGCTATCCGGATGTCATGTGTCAGGAGTGTGACAACGAAGTGGAGGGTGCGTGAAGCTCATTCACCCTATGGAGAGAGTGGGAGGAGCTGGGGCGGGAACGAGAAACAAACTGACCCCTGACTGCGACTAAATGAGACTGGAGGGCAAAACGCTGCATCGACACTTCACATCAAGGATAAAGGGAACGCTTCAGAGGGGTTGGACTCACCTGTAGGGATTTTTTTTTTTTAAATGGATAGCAGCCACAACTGGGAGGGAGGGGGTAGCACTTGGCCCTGGACCACTCACCACTGTGCTGAATACAAAATACTTCACAGAAAACCTGAACAATCATTTTCAAGGGTGACTGAAAGGTAGAATACAACATCAGTCTACACCACAGGCATGCTGTGCGGTTTATAGGGATCAAAATTCTAGTCAAAGATCCTCCTACAAGTCAGGGGCGTTCGTTCTGCTGTTTTTAACGCTTGTCACAGATCCTCTCTCTGACACTCTACTACTCAAAAGGTCCATCTAAGGACAAGAGAGCTCAGCTAAGGCATGCTCTGCTGTTTTTAGGGATCAAAATTCTAGTCAAAGATCCTCCTACAAGTCAGGGGCGTTCGTTCTGCTGTTTTTAACGCTTGTCAGAGATCCTCTATATGACACTCGACTACTCAAAAGGTCCATCTAAGGACAGGAGAGCTCAGCTCAGGCATGCTCTGCTGTTTTTAGGGATCAAAATTCTAGTCAAAGATCCTCCTACAAGTCATTCTGCTGCTTTTATCGCTTGTCAGAGATCCTCTATATGATACTCTCTAGCTCTCTTGCTCAAAGACTAGACAGGACAGCCCTAAACTGAGGAAATGGTGAAAGATCCAATCATTTATTCTCTCGGATTGAGGTACTCAACGCCCAAGCCAAGCCTGTTTTCACCACCACCATCACTTTTCCCTCAACAATTCCCAGAAAAACAACTTTTGCAGCACGTTTTTCTGAATATTAACGACTGTTAAAAGTGTTCCGCCTCTCTATTCTCTAGCACCAAATTCCATAGCCCAGACGCCACAAGAGCTCACATTCACAAAAGGCTTAAAAGTCCTTTGTGGACAACCTGAGCTGGAATTCCAGCAGCTCACTGCTAGAAAGTGTGTGGCGGGAGGAGCTTGCAATGTTGCATCACATATTAGCAAAAGTGCATCATGCTTCTGCTAGTCACACAAACACCGTAAGGTTAGCCCAATGGAGGACAATGCTAATTCAAAGTCTCTTGGGGGACGTTGTGTGTCAACCATACTATTTATACATCAGTGAGATGTCATGCAACTGGAATGACTACAGTATCACAGGAGCCGGGCTCAGGACAAAGCCCGACGCTTAAATCTAGCGGCCGTACGACCGGCTGAGGTCATTCGTTTGCAGGAATTCCCTCACCATCCTCGCTCCAGATTCCTGGCTCTCCGGTGGCTTTGGCAGTGGCAAATGAAATCTCGACGATGAGCTTACATGAGGAGGGTAGGAGGAGGTTCTGGGTTTTGGTTACACCAGAAAAGGGGAGGGGGGGGGTCCATGTTCAGCAAACGAGCCCCCCCACATGCTAGCTAACAGAAGTGAGCAGGTGGTGGTCATAGTGAAATCTGTCTTTTGCATTAGCAGGAGTGGGGGTGCATGTTTGGATTTTGTACTGGCTAAACTAATAATATTTTTTTTAACATAGTTCACTCTTTACTTATTGCAAGAATGCTTGATGATGATCCATATGACTGGAACATTGATGTTTTCAAGGATAAACTACAAAAAAAGATCCTCAATTAGGACCAGGACTGTTTTTAAGTATGACTGCAAAAAGCAGTCAAAGCCCTTCAATATGTCAAGAGTCGTTTGTAAGGAAGCACTGCCAAAAATCTATTAGACAGGAGCACTCTGCTATTTTTATGGATAAACTACAAAGATCCTCAATTTGATTAGACCGCTATTGTTTTTAAGGACTGTAAAAAAGCAGGAGCACTGTCGCCGTTTTTAAGGATCGAATGCAAAATACTCAAGATTGGGAATATGAATAAAAGAGCATGCTAACAGACCCTCAAAATCAAGGGATTTTAGGCAAAAACACTATTCAAAGATCCTTCATGTCAGAAAAAAATGCTCCTTTCCATTTCCCGTGTGTTACCAAACAAATGTTTGTTTATTGTTAACACAATTAAATGCATAGATGTAAACACTTGACTCTTACAACTCTTACTTCCTCACGGCTTTTTTTTGTTATCCCATCAGCTGTTCTAAGCACCTCCCTCCTGTGCTTTCTGGCCAGTAACACATAAGTGCTTGTTCCAACTGTGTTTCTAGAACAGGGGTGCCCATGACGTCGACTGCACAGGTAGTGTGGATTGATTGCATAAATGTCACTTTGTACATGTCATATGACATCAGTCAGGTGACAAAGCTCCCCACCTGACTCGCTGGAGATTAAGTGGTGTTAAGATACATACAGAGATGCAACTTTCATCTTTAATTATCTTGATTATGGATAACCCACCTCAGCGGTAAGAGGCCTACCTCTATAACTGTAATGTTTAACCCTTAGATGCACGAGTGACTGGACCCTACACTCTTCCATAAGTGGGTCAAAAATGACCCATACTAAAATCAATGCGTTTTTATGCCAATTTTGCCATTTTGGTTAGGAATAATCACTATGATATTTAGTATTATATTTAGGACCACACAAGAATGATTTCATCCAGCATCTGTAGGACCCATTTCAGCTGTGTATCTCGCAGCCAAGGCATGGATGAGGAAACAAAAGAGTAATGCCCAACAATACATACAGTAATGTAGTTATAAAGTAGGCTAATTTGTTGATAATACTAACATACATACACAATATTATATGAAGATAATACTTGTTGTATTAGCACTTTATGTGTAAAATAATCTTCCTGAGGGGTGACACTTCTGATTTCGTCTGTGTGGTCTACAGTTAAATTATTCCTGACAGCCAACGTTGATAAGAATCAAAAGGTTCCTATTGGATTCCATAGAAAATGCATGCAGGATATTTTTGACCCACTTATGGAAGGTTGGGGTAGGAACACACAAACAAAAAAATCTTAAAATGTATAAAAGGTATGTTAAAAATGTGGAATACCTGGAATATGAAATGATAAAAAAAATTCATTACAAAAGATATTTCAAGAAAACAACCTGACCGGGTCATTTTTGACCCACTTATGCATCTAAGGATTAATAGCAAATGCTAACTGGACATAATCCATTAACCGTGTATAATGAACACATACAATTAGTATGTGTAACATCTTTGAACAATATCAACTACTTTAACTACTACTTGTAATGTGAAATACTAATTAGTATTGAGTAGTTTCAAAGTTTACAAGTTAGATTTTATATTACAAGTAGCTCACAGGCTGACAAAGTGTGAACACCCCTGTTCTAGAACATATTATTTTAGACAAAAAGTTCCAGTTGTGACAGGAAGTCAAACACACACACAAATGCCAAGTAGCTAGCTCGGTGCAAAGTTGGCCCTGTAACACCTGCCGTGCACCTTTACCTTTCGTTGTTGTTTTAGATATGATTTCACCGAATCCGTACATTATTTTCGCATTGTTTTGTTTTGCAGAAAGGCCACACGAGTTAGAGTCGGGCGATCCTCTGACGATCAGGTGGCCATTTTGATGTTGAAAAAGCAACCAACTGGTCGCTAGCATGCTAAGCTAGCAGCAGCTACTACAATGCAAGCATTTCACAAGTGACAGCTGCTCGAAAAGCAACACATTAACAAAACCCCGTTGGTTAACGCGTGTGTTTTAAAATACACACAAAAATGCGTTTTTTCGAAGTGTAAAGGGCAAAGGACAACAGCAGCAGGGGTCTCAGCTGACGTCCGCCGTGCATTATGTAAACAAGCTGATGTGCCAACGTGTAAAAAGGGGCCAAATCTGACTCCGATATTGTTGACAACATGCAAGGCCAAGACGATTGGCCCTTGAACCCTTGTGGTTTTGTTCCAGTTAAACATCAAAAAACAACATCAAAGAAACTCCCATGCAAAAGGGGATCCAAGGCTGAACAACAACGTTAGCATCTACTCGATCTTGTTCCAGTTTAGCCAAACAAACCGTCATTTTACATTAATTTAATCATTGTAAGACACGATACGAGTGCTATTAGATCGTCAGCTTGTCTTTATAATCTAGTAAATGCTTCACAAACTAGCCAAGGCTGTGCTAGCAAAATGTTGTTTACACAAACACTAGTCACTGACAATGGAGGCTCTATGTGTCTGTGGACAATACAGAATTAGCAGTGCCCGTCATAAATACACAAATAGGACAAAAAGTGTCCCCAAGGGACCGTGGAGTTGTTGAGTTATGTTGAGAAAAGGATACAGTTTCACCACATCGGTGTCCATTCGTCTTTTGCCAGGACTTGGAGACGACATTTTTGGCTATTTCCACCGCAGGAACACAGGCAGGTCAACGGAAAGCTAGCCCCCCCTCCCGGACACGCTAGCAGAGTCTAGCAAAAGTGTCTTATCCGAAAGTTAACATTGGCTTGGCCGCAAATAATGACGAGCTTCCCAGCTGGAGCGTCTCCGTCCTCCTCGATGGCCGAACTGAACGTTTTAAACAAGACGACTGACTGACTGGCGTTCACTGCCTCTCTCTCAGCGCCCTGGCCATGGTTCTGACAAGCTGGGATCCCTCCGCGTCTACGTCATATATGCGCGACCGAGCGTCACGGCCGACGGACATGTCTGTAGTTTTTTCAAGCAGAGGACACCAGACAACGTTATACAGCAACATGACAGACGTTCCTTTGTTGTATTCCGTTAGATACATCTAGAAGTAATGTTTGACTCATCATAACTGTAATTAATCTCATAAATTAAGTATAAAAGTACATTCTTTAAAGAAAACCCTGGTTTATCTACACACATTTGCGGTGTGAAGGCAGCATTAACATATAATATATTGTAATAACATCTTAAAACGTATTCAGTTTGGCTGAGGGCCTACAATTCTCTTTTTATTGGTTCATGGCATATTTTAAAATCAACATTAAACAGAATGTCAGAAGGAAAAGGTTACTTTGTTGTTTGTTTACAATAAAAAAATATATGTTAAAATACTTAACAGGAGCATAAGTCACAAATGGCATGAGATGGTTTACTGGTTTTGGGCATGCTTAACAAGTTACGTTCCGGAACATCACATATTTTTATTTACACCATTCAACGTATCCGAAAAGATGTAAGAAGAAACAAAATTTTAAAAAAAAAGTGAAGTCCCTGTATTAATGTGTGCAACCTTTGACTGGATTTTTCCCTTTTAAGGGGGTCATGACAGGGTGGACGTCTGACAATACATGACATGAAAGCGGTTTTGAACCTTCGATCATACAAACAGCAAGCTTCCGTTTTTAATATTGTGACAATTTTGGGTCTCCTGGTCCTGTTTCTTATTACATTTAATACTCAAATTAATGTGTTTACAATTCACTAGTGGAACATCTTGTATACTGTAGTCATATTTTTATGACATTTATTAACAGCAAAAAAAATCACAATTAAACAAAAAATGGAAATATTTCATAAGAATGTTTTATTAAACAACACATGCAGGTTGGTGAGGACAATGTAAGCAATGGGATGTCACAGGAAGGGGAAAAAAAAAGCCAAGGCAGTCTCAAGCTAACATGTTTCAATGATGATGGCACACGGTTCTTTTCCTGCAAAAATCAGTTCACCACTCACACACACGCACACACACACACACACACTTCCAGGTGATATTCTACCACTGCCATCACGATTCCACATTATATTAAAAGGTAAACATCGCCCATCCAGTATCGAGCCTTTTAGGCTCTTTCTCATTATCAGGGATTTCTCGACATGGAGGATTACTGACATAGTTGTGAAAGCGCTTGCCTCCGAACATTTATGTGCTCGTTTTGTTGTCCTCTGCAGAGCGATGGCATACTTGATACGCTTGCTCAGCTGGTCATTGCAGCGGCGCGGAAACGTTCTACTTAGATGGAGCAGATACCTGCCACTGCTGGAATATAGCAAACACCCTTTTAGATTGATCAGGTGGATTCTGGGAGGAAAGACAGAAGAGAGTGTTACAAATAAAACTGTTATTGTGCCAATGTTTTACTTCTGTACTTATATACTATTTATTCATTTGTGGTAACTTGTTACTTTTATGTGAACAGGCTAAATTCTGCCTCATCCTACTCCTTTTCGAGCATGGTAAATTGTACAAGTGACTTACTTGTGTTGACTCGCTAGTCGCTGTGTTCTTTGCGGGCACGAGGAGGTCAAGGACAGCCTTCCAGCCTTGCTGATGGGGTGCTGGCCCCCCGCTGAAAAGGGGTTTGGCCTGAGGATCCACGTTCTCCTTTCCGACCGCCAGCCAGGGGCACCAGTCCCTGTGCTGAGCTAGCGGGTCAAATGCGTTCTTGTGCACGAGGTCATCCTAAAAACAGCAAGTACTTGAACTAATGCAGTTTGGAGATTCCTGAGTGTTAAAATGTTAATATTAGTACTTACAGCCGAGGAGAGGCACAGGCGTTTAGATGCCAGGGGAAGGCAGGAGGCAGCGTCGGAACCGGCGCACTCCCCTTGCCCCCGGCTACGTGTTGCGGGCCTCTTGCCCCTCGTTAAGGGACTTGGGGGCTCCTCAACAGGACTGGGCGAGTCTCTACTTCGGGCTCTCAAAGCTACAGGAACGCCCTCACCCTGTCGGACATGTCAGATCCATAAGGTAGACTACAGGGCACATTGGCAGGGTCATATAGACTAAAGCAGGGATCTCAAACACGCGTCCCGGACACTAGTTTGAGGCCCCCGCCTTAATATGAAAGTTTAATGTTTGTGCGGCCCGCGCAAGTTTGATATGGATGCTGTATGGTATCATGTACCCAGAAAAAATTATTACGTTTGATTAATGTTCATGTTAAAGGTTAAATTACTGTTAATAGTTATCCTCCCTATCCGTGTGGAAGTGGTAAGTTTTGGGCTATTTAAGTTTAAAGGAAATAACTTAAAGGCTACCGTTTAGGTCGCTAGCTCTCTAGTTTGCGAGTTAACATGTGTCTCAAGACCCTGCAGTTGCGCAATATGTTGTAAATAAAAAAAGTATAAATGTGACTATAGTCGTGTTTTGTCATGTCTACAGGGCTCTAATAATGTTTTGTTAATTTTAATCTGAAAAAAATAATTTGTCTACCCACCAACTATATGTGGTTTCTTAAGTTTTTATTATTTGCCGTTTTATTATGATTATTATATGTATTTATTACTGATTGATTGATTTTCTTTATTCTTGATTTGTTTATTTATTTTTCATCTTATTTTGTGCAGAAAAATAAAAACTAAGATATTTGAGAATAGTGGAATGTTTTATCAGAGCTTTTATTGTAGAAAATCAGAACCAAAGCACTGAAAAAGTTTGTATATTTTTCTGTTTTTAATAAATGCGTTTTTTGTTTTTTTTTGGAAAACCTGATGTGGCCCAACCTTGCCCAGACCCTAGCTCCAGTGCCCCCCAGGTCAATTGAGTTTGAGACCCCTGGACTAAAAAGGGTGTGTTCACACTTGTCATGTTGGGTGTGATTAAAACCACAAATTTAAGCTTGCCTGGTCAGTGCGACATGAGTCCTGGCTCCTCAGCTTCATGCGGCACGGAGTGGAAGGTGGCGTGGGTGAGGGCGGAGTCGACTGGTCCCCTTGACCCTCCTGCATGGGAGCCAGGCCAGCGGAGTGAAGAGGGGTGGCAGAGCTTGCAGTGTTTCCTGACGTATCAGCGTCGCCTCCAACATCCTCCATCTGGTGGAAATTCCACAGGCCGACTTTTCGCATACAGTACGAGCAGGTGAGAATGGGAAGCTTTGTGGTGTGCGTGCTCGTGCTAGTAAAAAAAAAAAACAATGGCGATCAATAAAGGCAGCAAGGGGGGGGGGTGTTGTAACATGAAGTCACCTTGCAGCCCAGCCACAGAGAGACACAATGCATGCTGCCACTTGGACTGCAAACGCTTCTGTGCATGTGGTTCCCTTTCTTTTTTGTTCATCCTCCATCAGCAGCAATATCGCACTAACGACATCCTCGGTCAAAAACTGGAACAAGCACAAAAATTTAAACATTTTAGCAACATCATGCCCTTTCCAATGGCCGTGTTTATGCTTTATCACCATCGATTTGAGCAGCTCAGGCTTCATGGATGGTAGCTGCTGCCCCAGCATCAATGCGCTCTGATAACGCTCTATGAGAGCAGCCAAAAGTTCTGATGGCTCTCCGGCTGTCACCATCCACAACCGCTCTGAAATCATGACAACATTGCCCATAAAGCAGTGACTTAAAAAGCCATTTTTAAATAAAAAGCGAGTGCTTTTACCTGGACATGGAAAGTCTGGCCAGGGACAAAACTTCTCATGTTTGGTCTGAAGCTGTCTGGATAGCTCCGCAATGCGAGATTCATCTAAATTAAAGGAGAAATGTGTCCCAGCTCAGAATTAAAACCATACGTGGATATGTGATGCCTAGAGTAGGGGCTTAAAAATTAATGTGGATGAACAGAAAAAGGCTTGGAAATTGGAGCACGTAACCAAGTCGTGGAACACAAGTCTAATATTCGGGGCTTACATTTTTCAAAGTCTAATGTCAGTTGGAGCGATGCACAGAGGAATGCCTGGCAGCTGGAGCACTTGAGCATGTCGTGGGAGATGTTGATCCAGCCATAGCGGGCACACATCAGAGGGGAAAGCGCACGGGGTTTACCGGCCCATTTCAAACAGTGCAACACTAAGGAAAACCAGTGATTGCACTGCAGGAACAATGTATAATATATAATTTGCAACAAAAGGATATTGAGTAGGACTGCACTCTGCTGAAGAAGGCTTCTTTGTTCGTTGCCTCACAAGGTGCTTGAGTGTTGCTCTTCACATCAGAGACTTTTGAATCTCCTTGATCACTACAATAAAAAAAGCAAAATGCACAATGCAATTAATACCCATAGTTTTATTAGTCAAAGAAAAATACACCATGTCAACAGCTACTGCAAATAGCAACCCTACTGTTTCTAATCTTAGCTTTAACAGTGCATCCGTCAGCGCCTACTTGACATTTGCAAGCATGGGCAGGCGCGATAACATGATTAGTTCAGCTACACAAACACTTATGTAATTACATTTTAAATAACTCATAGTCAAAATGTACAACATATACGAAAATCAGTCCATATCTGAAGAAAACGCGAGTTTCATTACTGCCCTGCTGCTAGCTAATTAGCCTTATTCACTTATAGGATAAACAAAAATGTCGCATCAAAAGGTTCTGTGTTTTTCGTTCTACTCACCCGTTGGTAGCGGTACCCGCTGATGAGACACCCTCATTGAGAAGTTCTCGGATTTTCTCCGGAGATGTTAAAGAAGTTTTGTTTTGATTGGAGTTGCTAAGGCGATCCACACGGCTACTGCCGATTGCCGCCATGTTTAGACTCTTCTTCGCTTTTGATGGTGGTTGGCAAACTGTTTTACGGCGCAATAGCGCCACCCAACCATTCTCCACGACAACTACTAAACAAAATAGCTTTTATTTTGTACATTTTTGGCATTCCAAATGCGTCAAAATTATTCTTACTAGTTAAATCTTTGAAAGTGAGCTCAGGGCAAGAAAATTAATGGCTTCTGATAAAATGCTAGTCAAAGATTTGATGACAGTGGTCCTCTGTTGTTAAATATAATTTTAATGTAATTTAAATTAATTTAATTAATAATTTAAAGTACCTCAAAAAGCATTCCTTTTTTGTAATTTATTGCAGAAATGTTGTGTTTAAGTTTTAAAGAGACAGTAGGTCGGTCACGTGTGACTATTCATGGCTCAGATTTGTTTTGAAACGACTTGCCCCCGCCCACCGAAGCAGCATTCCAATAACGAGCTCCCTGATTGGCCAAGGCCCTCGCATTTCGGCACCACACATTTTAACCAATCATGTGGGTTTAACAAAATGAGAAAAATAAAAAAAACCGTCTCAGGCATTTCAAAGAGCCGGTTCGTTCGAGAACGACCCATCACACAACTGACTGGCACTGACATATCATTGACCGACATGGCTGCCGATCACTTAGGAAGCAGCTGTTTTAACTCAATGTGATGTTCTTTTTGGCGGTTTGGATCAGCACTGGGACAACATGACGGACGCCCGAGGTGCTCGCAGTCTGGACCAGTTGAATAAATTCGAGCGGCTGACAGGCAGGCCGCTGCACGGCGAGACACTAGCAGGTAGCTCAGCGACATTAGCATGCATGCTAACCATGGCTGTCTTTTCTTTGTTTTTGTTTTAAATCAATGTTGTTACTGTTGAATAGCGAAAAAACACCTCCGTTGAGGAAGAAACGAACCGATACCTTTCATTGAGCTATTCATAAATGTTACATTTAAGCTTGTTTGTGTTTAGTTGCTAGCTTGTAGTCAAAAGTGTTGACAGCCAACATTGTGGAGAGTCATCATACTTGACTTAGTAGTTATTGTTCTTTTGTTAAATGACCAACTTTAATTGGCTCGACACAATTATTTATTATTAATATAATTAATTGTTCCTTATCAGGCTGCATGTTGTGTCTAAATCAAATGCACTCCTGGACACTATGACAGGTAGCAACCTTTCTTGGAGGGAAATGAGGTAACCGGAACAGGACATGACAGGAGTCATGCTGTTTTTAGGGATCTGCTGCATTCTGTTTTTGAGGCTGTATTGCAAAAATACACTCAATGAATACCTATGACAGTGTCAATACCAACTATTATACTACTTTCTTTGTAACGGCAGATTTGTTTTTGTTTCCAGGTCGTCGGATGCCCCCCGCCCGCAGTGGCCATCGCTGTGTTGCAGACAACACCAACCTCTACGTGTTTGGGGGCTACAACCCGGACTATGACAATCCGCTGTTTAGGGAGCTTTGGCGGTACCACTTTGCCACTGGTCGCTGGCAGCAGATCCACACACAGGGCTTCATGCCCATGGAGCTGGCCTCCATGTCAGGTAATGATGATGATAATTAATTCATTTATTCATTCGTTCATTATCTACCTGTTATCCTCACGAGAGTGCTGGAGCCTATCCCAGCTGTCTTCGGGCGAGAGGCGGGGTACACACTGGACTGGTGGCCAGCCAATCACAGGGCACATATAGACAAACAACCATTCACACTCACATTCATACCTATGGACAATTTGGAGTCGCTAATTAACCTAGCATGTTTTTGGAATGTGGGAGGAAACCGGAAACCGGCCCGAGGGTGGGATTGAACCCTGGTCTCCAAGCTGTGAGGTCTGTGCGCTAACCACTCGATCGCCGTACAGACAAGTATGAACATATTCCGTTGATTAAAATTGATTGCAATTAGAACATGCAAACTACACACAGAGATGGCCGAGGGTGGGATTGAACTCTGGTCTCCTAGCTGTGAAGCCTGCGCGCTAACCACTCGCTCGCCGTGCCGCCCTGATGATGATGATAATAATAATTCTGCCGACCTCGATATATTGACCTATGCATTTGTTTACCTCCACTCGCTCTACCAAACAAGCTGGATGACAAAAGAGTTCACTCTGTGCATCCGTCTCAACACCTGGGCGTGTTGGTTTTATAGCAGAATTAATGCATGAGTCAGTCATTCAGTCTTGGTCCCAAAGGGTGGGGTCGGATCCGCGGGTAAACACTTGCACACATTTTGCACAATTGTCCCGCACTTTGTCGAGCCGGCAAGACACTTAATACTTGAAGTTATTTACTGTTTTTTTCACGGAGGTGTATATTTTTGTCTAATTGTTTTTATTCCAATTACAATACTTATTACTTTTAGAGTATTCAAGTTATCATGCCATATATTATCACTACAGGCACACAGTATACAGACTTGTATGAACAAAACCTGTCTTGTCAAGTAATCTTTCTGCTGGAAAATGTTGAGTAAATTGACTTGTGAGACAGCGCCCTCTGCTGGACTCATAGCAGCAGCAGATCAAACCACTTTCCATTTATTTTACCAGGAAAAAAATCAAATATTCATAATCTAAAGTAGAGAAAAGAATAGCGCTATGGTGTTTTTAAGAATATGCTGCCCAAATGTTTCCAAAAATCGCTCCCAAGTTTTGAATTGACCCCTCGGGCTAAGGGGTGGGATTTTAGCTTAGTTTATGATGCAGCCTACACAGCACATCCACCCAAAATGGACGTTTAACTCTGCTTCCTTCTGCAGCTGTTTTGCACGGCAACAATCTCCTGGTGTTCGGCGGCACAGGGATCCCCTTCGGCGAGAGCAACGGCAACGACGTCCACGTGTGCAATGTCAAGTACAAGCGGTGGTCGCTGCTCAACTGTCGCGGGAAGAGACCCAATAGAATCTATGGACAGGTATGTTATAGAATCACTCGCTTTTATTGTAATTATAATATAATCCAATCCACTTTATTTATATAGCACATTATATAAACAGAGTTTCCAAAGTGCTGCACAGACTAGTAAAAATAAAAATAATAATCCAAAACTAAAAGATCATTTAAGAAATAAAATATTAAAATAGATATTAAAATATTAAAAACAAGAAACAAAGCAATAAAAGTATAAAAAATAAAACCAATTACAATAAAAACAAAGAACGAAAAGACACAGGACCATACGACTCACTCCGAGTTAAAAGCCAGAGAATAAAAGTGGGTTTTTAATACGAGACTTAAAGCTTTCGATGTTGGGGGGCCAACCACAGAAAAGGCTCGGTCCCCCCGGTCTTAAGTCTCGTCTTAGGCACCACAAGTTGGAGCTGGCCCTCGGACCTCAGTGACCGTGCTGGAGAGTAAATTTGGATGAGGTATTTGAGATGTATTTGGGTGCCAGCCCATTCATTCATTACACCCCGGACTGGTCGCCAGCCAATCACGGGGCACATATAGACAAACAACCATTCACACTCACATTCATACCTATGGACAATTTGGAGTCGCTAATTAACCTAGCATGTTTTTGGAATGTGGGAGGAAACCGGAGTACCCGGAGAAAACCCACGCATGCACGGGGAGAACATGCAAACTCCACACAGAGATGGCCGAGGGTGGAATTGAACCCTGGTCTCCTAGCTGTGAGGTCTGCGCGCTAACCACTCGGCCGCTGCTTAGCAGCTGTCTATGGGGCTCGCATTACTGAGCAAGCCCATATTGTTATTCCTTGTGATGTTTAGCTATTATTATGGGCTTGCTCAGACTGCTGCTTGCCACTAGATTAGGTACACCCTGTTCTATTTTTAGAACAAACTTTTAGAAAAAACTGAGAATTTACAGACTTTTCACAGCCTTGAAGCTCAGCCATACGGCCACGTAGAAACGTGATTAACGGCTCATTTTTTGAGATAAACTTCTCAACTCTCCCTGTGGCTAAATGCTAATTGCTAGCATGTTAGCATTTAAGCTAATTTACTCATGTCTAAAGGCAAATACAGACATGGCATGATGTAGGAAGGTTATAGGACAACCTTGGCACTTTCTAAACTTGAGGCCCTCTTGCTAGGTGCTAGCACGATGACTGTTAGCATGTTAGCATTTTAGCTGATTTACTCATTTCTAAAGGCAAATAGACACATGGCATGATGTGGGGACACTATGGGACTGCATCAACCTTTTCGGTACTTGAGGCTGTCTTGCTAGGTGCTAGCACGGTAGCCGTTAGCATGTTAGCATTTAAGCTAATTTACTAATGTCTAAAGGCAAATAGACACATGGCATGATGTGGGGACACTATGGGACTGCATCAACCTTTTCGGTACTTGAGGCTGTCTTGCTAGGTGCTAGCACGGTAGCCATTAGCATGTTAGCATTTAAGCTAATTTACTAATGTCTAAAGGCAAATAGACACATGGCATGATGTGGGGACACTATGGGACTGCATCAACCTTTTCGGTACTTGAGGCTGTCTTGCTAGGTGCTAGCATGGTAGCCGTTGGCGCACCGGGCCCCGAGGTTCACAGCACAGGTGGCAAGCCCATCAAAATTTCCGCGGGAATTTTCTAGTTGTAATTATTATCCCTTGTGCAGGCAATGGTCATCATAAACGGCTTTCTGTACGTCTTTGGCGGGACGACAGGGTACATATACAGCACTGACTTGCACAGGCTGGACCTGACGAGCCGGGAGTGGATCCACCTGAGGCCCAACAACAGCCCCGATGACCTCCCCGAGGAACGGTATGGCGTCAGATCATCTTCCCTGATCACATCATCTTGTTCTTAAAGAGACAAAAACCTGCTTGCACAGGTACAGACATGAGATAGCACATGACGGACAGAGGATCTACATCTTGGGAGGCGGGACTTCCTGGACATCTTACGCTCTGCACAAGGTGGAAGTTCAATGTGTTCTAACGCTTTATTTGATTCTTATATATACTTTTATATGTCTTAGATTCATGCATATAATCTGGAGACCAACTCCTGGGAGGAGATCGCAACAAAACCTCACGAAAAAATAGGTTTGTATCTCATACGGACATGTTTCACATTAGACATGTGTTAACTTCCTGTCATTCTAACAGGGTTTCCTGCTCCTCGGAGATGCCATAGTTGTGTGCAAATTAAAAACGGTAAGAGTGCGATTTTTTTTGTTTTTAATTCTCACGATGACACTGCCGGGTTGCACGGTGGGCGAGTGGTTAGCGCGCAGACCTCACAGCTAGGAGTGTGAATGGTTGTTTGTCTATATGTGCCCTGTGACTGGCTGGCCACCAGTCCAGGGTGTACCCCGCCTCTCGCCCTGAAGACAGCTGGGATAGGCTCCAGCACCCCCCGCTACCCTCGTGAGGATAAGCGGTAGAAAATGAATGAATGTATTAACCCAGGCTGCACGGTGGAAAGTGGTTAGCACGCAGGCCTCACAGCTAGGAGACCCGGGTTCAATCCCACTTTCGGCCATCTCTGTGTGGAGTTTGCATGTTCATGCGTGGGTTTTCCCCGGGTACTTTTCCCACATTCCAAAAACATGCTAGGTTAATTAGCGACTCCAAATTGTCCATAGGTATGAATGTGAGTGTGAATGGTTGTTTGTCTATATGTGCCCTGTGATTGGCTGGCCACCAGTCCAGGGTGTACCCAGCCTCTCTTTAAACCCCACCCATTTTCACGTCCATTCCAGACGTATTTATATGTGGCGGCTACAACGGCGAGCAGATACTCTCCGACCTGTGGAAAATCAACCTGCAGACGTTCCAGTGGAGCAGGCTCCCCGCCATTATGCCCGAGCCCGCCTACTTCCACTGCGCTGCCGTTACGCCGGTATGTGATCAGAAATAAAAATTCACCAAATTGAATTATGAAAAAAAAAAAAAAACTTGTACATACCTTTTTTTTTTTTCCTCTCTGTCCGCAGACGGGCTGCATGTACATCCATGGCGGCGTGGTCAACATCCACGAGAACACAAGGACCGAATCGCTCTTCAAGATCTGGCTGGAGGTACCCAGCCTGCTGGAGCTCTGCTGGGAGAAGCTCCACCAGTCCTTCCCCCATTTGGCCGCCTTGCCCGCCCTGCAGCTGCTCAACCTGGGCCTCACGCAGGAACTCATAGAGCGCTTGAAATAAGACAAAAAAAAAGGACCCCACCCCGATTCCGGACACCCTTAAAGCCAAAAACGATGGGATGCCTTTTTTTTTTTTTTTTTGCTTATCTGGATCACTTTGCCAAATAGAACAAGAGAGACTTGTAAACATTTTTAAAAAAACAAAACAGGAATATTTTACAGACTGGGGGCATATGTATTTATTATTGAAAAGACTCATCCGGTTTGCACACACCGACTTGTCGCTTATATTTGTCAATAATTAGCTTTTAAAACATAAAACATGGACTACTACTTTACTTTTACTGACACATGACATCAATTTTTTTTTAATGAAACATAAATAATTACCTGTGAGGGAGCAACATTGTTTTTTTGTTGTTGTTTTTTTTTTTTACCTTTATTTGCTTTCCTGGGTAAATAAAGGTAAAATAAAAAAAACAGAATGTTGCTCCCTCACAGGTAATTATTTAAAACATTCTGTTTTTTTTTTTTACCTTTATTTGCTCGCCTGGGTAAATAAAGGTAAAATAAAAATGAAAAAAAAACAGAATGTTGCTACCTCACAGGTAATTATTTAAAACATTCTGTTTTATTTTTTACCTTTTATTTGCTCGCCTGGGTAAATAAAGGTAAAATAAAAAAAATAGAACAGAATATTGCTCCCTCACAGGTAATTATTTAAAACGTTCTGTTTTTTGTTTTTTTTTATTTTTATTTGCTTGCCTGGGTAAATAAAGGTAAAATAAAAAAAAAACAAAAAAACAGAATGTTTTAAATAATTACCTGTGAGGGAGCAACATTCTGTTTTTTTTTTTTACCTTTATTTGCTCGCCTGGGTAAATAAAGGTAAAAAAAAAACTAAACAGAATGTTGCTTTTTTACCTTTATTGTAAATAAAGGTAAAAAAAAACAAAAAACCCAGAATGTTTTAAATAATTACCTGTGAGGGAGCAACATTCTGTTTATTTTTTTTTATTTGACCTTTATTTACCCAGGCGAGCAAATAAATTATTATAAATATTATTTGCTTGCCTGGGTAAATAAAGGTAAAAAAAAACAGAATGTTGCTCCCTCACTGGTAATTATTTATGTTATATTAAAAAATAGAGTCAGCATTTTTTTTAAGGAAAAAAAAAACATCACTGTGAATTTGGTGCTCTTTACAGCTCATTTTTAAATGTTTAGTAGCCTGTAGCACACACAAACTGCAGTGCCTTTTAAATAATAATAATTAATAATAAAGGTAGTTACTTCAATGGAGGTAAGAATAGGACACTGGTTCAGTCTAATAAATCTTTTTGCGTCCAATCAAATACGAGTGCAACATGCTAATAATATTTTTGTGTTCCACTTTGCCTGCATGGATTTACTTTTGCTTTTAGTTTTGTTTTCTGCAATTTTTTTTTTTTTTTTTAAGCATTGGGGAAACGATGTATATGTTGACTATTGTGTCGAGACTCAATAAATAAAGTGTTGGGTGTTCACCTTGATTATAAATGGATGCATTTATTGAGCACCTTTTGACAGTAAATCCCAACCAATAAATAGAAAAAAAATCGACATTTAAATGCAAAAACATAAATCTGGAAATTCCCAGCGTCTGTGCAGCTCACAATTGTTTTATTTTTATTTTTTGGGGTGTCTATTGAGCAGATTTAACAAGAGCGGGGTGAAGGAGCAAAGAAATAAACAGCCAAAAGGATGAGGTAGACCACCACCAGAGCAGTCCCTAGTAAAAAAAATAATAAAAATAAGAATGAATCATGAAAATATTCCTGCATAAAAGATACGCTTACCCTGAAAGTAGTCGCACTTTCCATCCATGAAGATGTAGTTGACCAGGATGACACTGAAGATGCTCGCCCAGAGATGGATGTCACTGAAGAGCAGCACGAATCCCACATCCTGTCCACAGAAAGTCACTTTTGGAGCCACCGGAGTACATCCCTGCATTGGCTTACGTTATGGTTACTTACATAGAAGGCGTTGAAGAGGATGAGCAGAGGGATTTGAATCATGCACACCTGCACCGCAATACAACTTCCCACTTCCAGACTGGGAGGGGGGCAGAAAATGCACCATTTAGAAACCGGATTACCAAAATAAAGTAATAATAATAAATAAATATAATAATAATATATATAATATAAAAATATAGTAATACTATTTTTTCATAAATTATATTTTTAGAAAATACAATAAACACAAAAATTAAAAAAAGGAAAAATCAGCAGTAACATCTCAAGAATGACATCAAAATATTAAAAGAAAAAAAGCAATGTAATATGAGAAAAAAGTCATCTTAGTAAGATAGTGAAATATTAAATATGACAAACAAACAAAACTAATCAAGCTATTGTTGTTAATTAGATTGTGGAAAAATTATGTGACTAGAATAAAGTCCAAATATTATGATAAAGTCATAATTAAGAGTAAGTTAATGACTTAGTCATACTTTAGAGTAAATTTAGAAGTAGAAATAACTGGAAATTAAAAAAGCAGCATTAATTTTATTATTGTAATTATTTTATTATAATTATATTATTATAATTATATTTATTTTATGATTATTACAGTAAAAAATATTCATATGAAAAGTTTTATTCTATGAGGGAAAAAAGTGTCAAATACATAATAAAATTAATTAATTAAAATAAAAATTAATAAAATAAAAACATGTTTAATTATATCATGAAAGCAGGAAGTGAACAAATGTAACAGTTAGTGAAATCCTACCCCTCCATCTGGTACTTTTAAATCAGTAACTGTTACATTTGTTCACTTCCTGCTTTCTTAATTTAATTTAATACTTAAATTATATTAGGAAAGCAGGAAGTGAACAAATGTAACAGTTACTGATTGTAAAAGTACAATCTGGTACTTTTGGTACTTTTACAATCAGTAACTGTTACATTTGTTCACTTCCTGCTTTCTTAATTTAATTTAATACTTAAATTATATTAGGAAAGCAGGAAGTGAACAAATGTAGAAGTAACAGTTACTTCCTGCTTTCTTAATTTAATTTAATACTTAAATTATATTAGGAAAGCAGGAAGTGAACAAATGTAACAGTTACTGATTGTAAAAGTACCAGATGGAGGGGTAGGATTTAATAAGCTTTGCTTCTTCCTACTCCTTTTGGACATGTGGAACTGTGAACTGATTATGGGATGCATTCCATTGTACTGGTAAACCATTACCATTACCAAATAGTACAAGAATTAACTCATAGCATTACAAGTTGCAGTTTTCACGCAATGTAAGTTGCCCCCCCTTCGGGGACACGAGGTTACCTCAAGCTGATGTTATTCTGCAACGCAAACTGGATCCCGTTGACGATCTCGGGCAGCTCGGGCACCATCGCCAACACCGTCACGCCAATGAAATACTGGCGGGAAAACACAGAGGTTGAATGTTGAATATTCGAAAAGTCGACCTGTTGAAAAGAAACACCTGAGAAATGGACGAGTGGGTCAGCATGGGGGCGATGTTCTCCGTGCTGAGGTCAGCGCAGCACGCCATCAGCACCGTGGCGACGATGAGCACGGCTAGCGCCTTCCAACGGGACCAGTGAACCACGTGATGACCTGCGGGATGCGGAACGTTAAAAAAAAAAACACAGCGTGGCGAGGAATCTTAGCATGTGACCTCAACACACCTGCGGCGACGTGGCTGGCGGTGGCAACCACGCTGGCATTAATGCACGAGTTGGCGGCGAGGAGAGGAGGAGCGGCGCCCTCGCTAGCGCCGCCTATGTACTGGGGGTTGGGGTGGCCCCCTTGGACGTCGCTGATGTGGATGTCGTAGATGTGTGAGTGCGTCTTTAGCGCGAATACCAATCCGATCAGGTAGGCGGTGGGAAGCAGGACGGAGATGGTGTACACCAGAGGCCTGGAAACACACGCCATCATGTCCAAGAAAAATTCCGTGGAAAAATCCTTCTAAAAAAAGGGACCAGGACTTACTCAATGTGGGACATAATCAACTGTGGGTCACTTTTACTCTGCAACGAAGACACAAAATCAGTCAATCCGAAGCAACTTCATGCTGGGAATACCGGGCCGCCCACCATATCGTAGTGGCAGTCCCTGCACACGAAGGACACGCTGGAATTCCCGGGAATGTTGGAGCAGCTCTCGCACACCATGTTCCCAAAGGTCTTGGAGAAGAGTGTGGGAGCAAACACACCTAGAATAAAATTTTAAAAAAAAACATGTTAGTGGTTAGCACACAGGCTTCACAGCTAGGAGACCCGTGTTCAATTCCAATCTCTGTGTGGAGTTTGCATGTTCTCCCCGTGCATGCGTGGGTTTTCTCCAGGTACTCCGGTTTCCTCCCACATTCCAAAAACATGCTAGGTTAATTAATTGGCGACTCCAAATTGTCCATAGATATGAATGTGAGTGTGAATGGTTGTTTGTCTTGTTGCTTCTTCCTACCTTAGAGTTGTGCAAGTGCAAAATAAGCCATTACCCAAACCAAATAAGGCAGCCGATATATGAAGAACATCTCCAGGAGTCATGGATTGAAATTTTATACTGCTACCAACAACAACCACAACATTAGGCCATGGTATGTGTAAAAAAGCCACATTTTCCAATGGAGTTTTGTATTGGATATCATTACTGACTGTAAAATGGTGAAAACAGTAAAATTAATTAATGGTGCTCGTCTCGCCAAACAATTAGTGACACCCAGTGGCCAATGTGGAATACTACATGTTTCGGGACAAAAGTTCCACAAAGCCACACTCCAAAAAGCACACTCAGAAGAGCGGAAGGTGCAAATCCCAAAGTAGTTAGCGTACGGTCCATACCTCCTATGGATATGAAGAGCAAGGCTGAGCTCACACCAGCGGACCGGCTGTTAAATCTCTGCTCCCGATGTTTAATACCTCCAATGATCATGCAAATTCCCTGTGTGGAGTGGACAAAAAAAAAAAAAAAAAAAAGGTCACGTGACGCACTGTTCGTCGCGAGAGTTCCGTCCGTGCGTCCACTCACGGGGATGAAGAGAATGCACCCCAGCAGGGTGCCGGTGAGGGCGGCTTTGACGATCTCCTCGTAGCACTTGGAGGCGGCGCGCTGGCCCTGCAGCAGCGCCGTGATGTAGAAGGTCATTTCCGTGATGGAGCCGAAGGTGGCGTTGACCACGGCGCCCACCGCAAAGTTACTCTGCGCCGAGATGCTGCAACAATACAAAAAAACCCATACTTTATTATAAAACGTATTTGACATAAAATGATGTAATAATAAATATCTACTATCCATGGAAGTACCTGGCGATTCCCATTCCGATGTAGTAGGACAGAGGAATAATGGAGGTGATGGCCGTGGCGAACTTGGTCTCGGAGCTGAAGTACTTGTGACTCTTGTCGGCGTATCCGCTAATCAAAGTAATTAATACCAAAGGGAGAAGATCTGAGGAAGCAAGGATGTAAGGAAATGAAAAAGCTAAAATGCTACGCGCTTAAAGTCGCAGGAAGGATGCTGATGGCGAAGATGTTGATGCCGTGCACGGAGTATTTGTAGTAGTACACGTTGACGGCGCGGTAGCAGCACAGGATCACTCTGGTCTCGCATCCAAGCGTCTGTAAAAACCGCATAATTTCAAGTTCTACATTCGGATCTCGGATGAACCCGGGTTACCTTTTCCAGGGTGCGGATGTGTACGTCCTCGGGCGCCATAAGGAGGACGACGGCCAGCGTGCGGGCGTTCATCTTGGAGACTGGGATGGTGAAGACCAGCAGCCAGGAGAGGACGCAGGCCGCGACGTGGACCACTACCAGGACCGGGTAGCCCAGGAGAAGCCAGATGTAGGTGCTTACACGACACTGCAGCAGAAGTCAAACAGTCAAACACCTCCTGTGTGCTGGTAATGCTAATGCTAATGCTAATGGTTTAATTCCATGTGAACATGCATCAGATTACAATTGAATGCATCCCATAATCAGTTCACAGTTCCACATGTCCAAAAGGAGTAGGAAGAAGCAAAGCTTATTAAATCCTACCCCTCCATCTGGTACTTTTACAATCAGTAACTGTTACATTTGTTCACTTCCTGCTTTCCATAATACAGTTTACTTTTACAATCAGTAACTGTTTCATTTGTTCACTTCCTGCTTTCCATAACAGTTACTGATTGTAAAAGTACAATCTGGTACTTTTGGTACTTTTACAATCAGTAACTGTTACATTTGTTCACTTCCTGCTTTCCTAATATAATTTAAGTTTTTTTTATTATTATTTATTTCATAATTTTTTTATTTATTTTAGTTTTATTTTATTATATATTTGACCCTTTTTTACTCATAAATATTTTTGACTGCAATAATAATAAAATAATAAATAAAAAAAATAAAATTCATGCTGCTTTTTTAGTTTCCAGTTATTTATATATATTCTGGTACTTTTACAATCAGTAACTGTTACATTTGTTCACTTCCTGCTTTCCTAATATAATTTAAGTTTTTTATTATTCTTTATTTTATTAATTTTAATTTATTTTATTATGTATTTGACACTTTTTCCCCTCATAGAATAAAACTTTTCACATGAATATTTTTGACTGCAGTAATAATAAAATAATAAATAAAAATAATAAAATTCATGCTGCCTTTTTAATTTCCAGTTATTCATATATATATTCTGGTACTTTTACAATCAGTAACTGTTACATTTGTTCACTTCCTGCTTTCCTAATATAATTTCAGTTTTTTTAATTATTATTTATTTTATTAATTTGTATTTATTTTATTATGTATTTGACACTTTTTCCCCTCATAGAATAAAACTTCTCAAATGAATATTTTTAACTGAAATAATAATAAAAATAATAAAATTCATGCTTCTTTTTTAATTTCCAGTTATTTATATATATATATATATTCTGGTACTTTTACAATCAGTAACTGTTACATTTGTTTACTTCCTGCTTTCCTAATATCATTTAAGTTTTTTATTTTATTTTTTTAGTTTTTGTCACATACCGAAGTACGGGGTGATATGACCTTACAATGACATACCGGGTACCATCGTAACTGTCAATATAGTGATATATATATATAGCACATCTACCACATCTGATAGACCGCCACCATGTACGCCACCGGGCATCAACATGCAAGTAGATATGTCCTCACCCAGTGTTTAGATCCGCTCCTAAGTGGCAGTTGTGGCATCGGCATCTCAACGGGCAAAGGGGAGGACATTAGAAGAGGCCCGGAGTCCTTTTCCCCGATGGTGTCCTCGGAGTCCCTCTCTTCGGGAATGACCTCACATCTCGGTGGCTTCATTGTGGTTTGTCTAGTCAAGTCCCCGGCCTTTAAATAAAAAAAACACACCAGGTGTCCTGAAGATCCTGCTGTCCTGGAGATCTTACCTTCTCGACGGACTTCCCAAATGGCCAAATGAAGTACCAGGCCAGCTTGAAACACAGTTTTCCTTCAAAAGGACACAAAGTAGAAACGGGATGGATGTTCTGATAGCACACAAAATGGTGTAGAGTGGACACTACGCACCGTAGGGGGCGCCGATGATGGTTAGAAACATGACGGGACAGATGAGGACGTAGGTCAAAGACATCCACCATCCGAATAAAAGCACGTAAACAATGTTGCCCAATGACAACACAGAACCTGCAACATAAGACGTTTGAGGCATTTTAACTTAAGCGATTAAACCAAATAAGGCAGCCGATATATGAAGAACATCTCCAAGAGTCATGGAGAGAAGTTTTACACTGCTACCAACAACAACTACAACACTAGGTCATGGTATGTGTAAAAAAGCCACATTTTCCAATGGAGTTTTGTATTGGATACACCACCCTCGTGAGGATAAGTGGCAGAAAATGAATGAATAAATGACTGAATTTATATCTGCTGTGCTCATGTGTTCCAATACATTTGCCCAGTTTGTCTACTTTAGAGTTGTGCAAGTGCAAAATAAGCCATTACCCAAACCAAATAAGGCAGCCGATATATGAAGAACATCTCAAAGAGTCATGGAGAGAAGTTTTACACTGCTACCAACAACAACTACAACATTAGGCCATGGTATGTGTAAAAAGGCCACATTTTCCAATGGAGTTTTGTATTGGATATCATTACTAACCGTCTTGGGGCTTAATGATGCTGAGGTCGGAGTAGAGCTCTTTAACAACGTCTGATCGGTCTTCAATGGGTCTCTCCGTCACATTCCCAATCCATTTCCGGAAGCCAAACTATTTTTAAAAAAAAAAGTCTATTATCGTTAAAAAGTTACGGTATGTTTCCGAGTCAAAGTGGGATGTGACTAAGTGACCTTGTAGTTGTTGGCCTCCCTGTGGGCCTCCACCTCGTTGTCAGCCCTGATGGTTGTCTTGGAGGTGCTGTCATGCCAGCCTTCTTCGCCGTAGCGTGACGGAGTGGAGCGAGCGGAGTTTCGATGGCCTCCCGTGCACGCTAGCGCACAAAAAGAACCCGATGATCGAGTCCGAATTTCAACACGTGGCGCCGTTTCTCACCTCTGTGCACGGCCAGGAAGCACTTGGGCGTGTAGTGACACAGGTGGTGGGAGGACGCGTCCGGGGAGGGCGTCTCTGCGGGGGTGATGGCGATGTCGGGATGCTGGAGCCCCGTGCAGAGGCGCTCCGTTTGGGGCGGTTGCCGTGGAAACTGGAGATTCAGCTCGGGATCATCTGGACATGACAACAACAACAAAACATGAAGGGAGGCCGAGAGAGGCCTTCAGGACGAAACAACACAGTGCTCCTGTCATATAGAGGATCTTTGACAAGATTTTCCGCAGGAGATTCTTAAAACAGTAGCGTAATCCTGTCTTATAGAGGATCTTTGACTAGCTTTTCTGCACCAGATCCTTAAAAACAGCACAGTGCTCCTGTCATATAGAGGATCTTTGACAAGATTTTCTGCACCAGATCTTTAAAAACAGCACAGTGCTCCTGTCATATTGAGGATCTTTGACAAGGTTCTCTGCACCAGATCTTTAAAAACAACACAGTGCTCCTGTCATATAGAGGATCTCGAACAAGGTTTTCTGCAGGAGATCCTTAAAAACAGCACAGTGGTCCTGTCATATAGAGGATCTTTGACAAGGTTTTCTGCAGGAGATCCTTAAAAACAGCAAAGTGATCCTGTCATATGAAGGATCTTTGACAAGGTTTTCTGCACCAGATCCTTAAAAACAGCACAGTGCTCCTGTCATATAAAGGATCTTTGACTAGTTTTTCTGCAGGAGATCCTTAAAAACAGCACAGTGGTCCTGTCATATAGAGGATCTTTGACAAGGTTTTCTGCAGGAGTTCCTTAAAACAGTAGCGTGATCCTGTCATATAAAGGATCTTTGACTAGCTTTTTTGCAGGAGATCCTTACAAACAGTAGCGTGATCCTGTCATATAGATGATCTTTGACAAGGTTTTCTGCACCAGATCCTTAAAAACAGCACAGTGCTCCTGTCATTTAGAGGATCTTTGACAAGGTTTTCTGCAGGAGATCCTTAAAAACAGCACGGTGCTCCTGTCACATAGAGGATCTTTGACAATGTTTTCTGCAGGAGTTCCTTAAAAACAGCACAGTGCTCTTGTCATATCAAGGATCTTTGACAAGGTTTTCTGCAGGACATCCTTATAAACAGTAGAGTGATCCTGTCATATGAAGGATCTTTGATATTACTAAGATATTTGACTGACTTCTCTGTAGGAGGTTCTCAAAAACAGCAGATTTCCGTTGTCATGTGAAGGATCTTTGATGAGCAGAAGGTTCTAAAAACCAGCAGAGCACTTTGAGCACCATTTTGAGGATCTTTGACTAACTTTTCTGTAGGACGTCCTTAAAAACAACAGAGTACTTATCTTATAAAGGATCTTTGACCAGCAGAAAGCCCTAAAAAAGGCGAGGGGGGGGGGGGCTCAGATCACCATCACATGGAGAGGAACCAGTGGAGGTGTACCAGGCATGGACCTGGACCTGGAGGAGGTGGCCGGGGACCGCTACCCCTGCAACCTGGACCCGGCTAAGCAGAACTGAATGGAAAGCCCTAAAACGATCCCAGCACTTCTGTTATAGAGGATCTTTGACTCCATTTTTTAGTAGTAGCTCCTCCTGTCATTTTGAGCATCTTTGACTATCCTTTATGGTCTAAATCCTCAAAAACAGAGAAGATAGAAGATCTTTGAGTTGAAGTCGGTCCTGAAAAAACAGTAGAGTGCACTCCTGTCACATAGACAATCTCTGACCACCATTTTTCTTTGCATCAGAAGGTCCTAAAGACAGGATAAGAATATAAAGTAACCAACCCTGGATTCCATTGTTGGAAAGGGGGTGTAGCTGTGTCATTGAGATGTGTGTGACGAACCACAAACTCATGAGAGTCATGTGTGACAGCCCCCCACCCACACCCACGTAGGGAGGAAAGGATGCATTGTTAGCCACTTAGCAATAAAAACTAAATGTTTGTTGTCATGGGTCGAGATGATATGAGAGCAGGTTTGGACTCAAACGTGGAGGATTCCATCCAGGTTGTGGCACACAGGTGAGCTTGATTACACTCCACCACTCACACGGAGGTGTGCACAGGAAACAAAACACGCCAAAAAATAAAGTTTGTATTGATTTTGGCCCACCGACCAAACTACGAGTCACCGGCGTGCTCTCACCTGTGGAGTCAACCGTGGATCTCCTCCTGAGGGTCTCCCCCGGGTCTCCTCCTGGAAGTAGCGTGGACTTTCTGTGGGACATGTCCACTTTCACCCGGGTGTCATCCGTACTGATTTGATAAGGTGGCTTGTTTCCTACGGTGGTGGTGGTGGTGGAGCCTCCTTGACCACAACACGACGCCACAACAGAACTGAAAAAAATGGAAGTGAAGAAGAGGAGGAGGAAGAAAAGGGGGAGGGGTTTAATGATCTGACAAAAATATCGCATAAGTTGCAAGAAAATATTTTTTTTCTAAATAATTTTTTATTAAAATACTGCCCAATTCGGTTCGATTACAAATATTTTAAACTTAAACAATATTTTAAAATAGTAAAAATAAATAAAGTCCATCAACACAAAATACAGTTTAAATTAATATTTTTTTATTTATAAACGAGTGCATTAAAAATAAAAAGTAAAGATGTTTACATTACAAAAATATTTTAAAGAATTTTCCGCTTCGTGTCATGAGAAGATTATTTTGGTTTTGTCGCTCTCTAGTGGATGAGTTAATAATGACGTGGTCTTTCCTAATGCAATTTGCCAATCAGTTAATATAGTAGCCAGGGTGCCTCAAATATGGTTCAATAATTTATTTAATAAAGTTAAAAATATTAGCTAAATATGACATGTATAAAGGGGCTATTCAAAATCAATAATGTAAATGCAACATTATAATAAAAATATATACATTTTAATAAGAATATAAGTTCAATCGTGTATATTCTTTTTTAAAAGAATAAGAAATATGTAAATAATAAAATAATTAATTAAAAAATAATTAATAAATATAAAATATTATATTTATATATAAATGAAATATTTTCCAACTTTATCAGTTCCTATAAATTTGCCTAAATGCAATACGGTCACCAAACAGCATGGGGTAATATTTATTCACATATAAAAACAAACAACACAATAACACATGTGTCGAAACATACAAAATGGCCGTTTAAATGTATTCTTCATTTATTTTTGAGGATTTTTTTTTTTAAATGTGTCTTTTTTACATCCACTTGAGCCAGCACAGATACTACAGTATAAATACATACCGGGACTAAAACAAAAGGTGAACTATGATGGTCTATATCAGCATTATCATGAAGAAAAGATGAGCTTTTGGTTACAACGTATAGTTGAATCTTCCCTTTAAAAAAAAAAAACAGCTCCCTAGTTGTGATAAATATGTACAAATAATACCCTTATTAACAGCTTATATACAGTAAACATGGTCAGGCACTGGGAAAGAGTGTTTGAAGCATGACAGGAAGTAGAAAGATGATAAATCAGGAAGAAAAGTGTATATTTACTGGCTAAACGTAGCTGCCTCCAATGAAATGACACTACAATATTTCCTTGAAAAATACTAATTCCATATAAAATACATAGTTGCACATAAGTGATAAAGTATCCAGCACTTTTTCTTTAGCTTAAAGTCCGCGGACCACCTAGAAGTCCGATTCTGCGTCCATAAGCTCCGCCTCCATGAGGTTAGTCCGTGAGTGTATGGGACCGTAGCCGACTCGCCGGCCCGCGGGCACCCTGGCCACGTGAGCCATCCTCTCTGAGAGCCCCCCCTGCTGGACGGGGCAACGCGGCCCCAGGCCCAGGTCCTCCGGCCGGTTCGAGAGCAAACCGCGTCCGTAGTTTCTGCTCTGATAGGCCGGGAACCCGCATCGGTCCTCAAGGTAGGACCCCGGCAGTACGTCGTCCTCCAGCATCTGCTGTCGCCTCTGTTGTTCCCGCAGGTTGGCTACCATGCTGGGGTGGCAGGGCAGCTTCGGGAGGCGGGGCACCGAGCTGCGACCGAACTCACGTTGCGGGAAGACGGGCTGGTGGTCCGCCACCGCTTCCTCTTCTTCTGCTGATGGACTCACTTCCTTTCTCCTTCTCTTCTTCTTCTTCTTTTTCCTCTTGATCATCTCTGGGGAGATTTCAGCCTCCACCATCCAGAGCCTGTTCCTCTCCTCGGGGGGCGGCACTGTGGACAAACAACAGAAGAAACGACGAACGTGATTCCATGGAAGTGACGAAAAGACGGCTTCATCTTCCATACCTGGCGTTCCCGTGGGAGTAACGGAAATGTCCTGCGGCAGGATGGCGCCTCGTCGGGCCACCATTTTGGTCACGTGCTGCGCCCAGGCTGAGGACATGTCATTGGACGGCTCGTTGAGGTCGAAGTTGATGCCCGCTGTGGATAACAAACCACAACATCCATTTTTTAATGATGTACTGTAGTTCCCCTTGTCTACCACTAGGGGACACTATCTATCTTAGGTCTTCATATTCGTAATATTACAAAATAAATGATTTCATCATATTTGGGGGCGCATTTAGCTAATTTCAGGTGCTCTCACTGTTCTAGTTTTTGACTGCTAATTGCGTTTATTCGTTTATCCACTAAATGGCGACAAAATGAACAACACCTAGCTCATGACACTGAATGGAGAATTTTCATTCATTCATTCATTCATTTTCTACCGCTTTTCCTCACGAGGGTCGCGGGGGGTGCTGGAGCCTATCCCAGCTGTCTTCGGGCGTAAGGCGGGGTACACCCTAGACTGGTCGCCAGCCAGCCAATCACAGGGCACATATAGACAAACAACCATTCACACTCACATTCATACCTATGGACAATTTGGAGTCACCAATTAACCTAGCATGTTTTTGGAATGTGGGAGGAAACCGGAGTACCCGGAGAAAACCCATGCATACACGGGGAGAACATGCAAACTCCACACAGAGATGCCCGAGGGTGGAATTGAACCCTGGTCTCCTAGCTGTGAGGTCTGTGCGCTAACCCCTAGACCACCGTGCCGCCCTGAATGGAGAATTTTAATTAATTTAATTTAATTTAATATGTGATGGAGTATTAGAGCCACATAAAAAAATTTAAATTTTTGTGAAAATTTTGTGATTTTTTTTTAATATGCCTGCACTTTTATTATTATTTTTATTATTATTTTATTTTTATTATTATAATATATTATGTTATAATAATTATATATTATATATATTATCATGTATCTTGTGTGTCTTGTGTGTTATCTTATGTTTGAGCTAACATTATTAACTTTCTGAATATTTAGGGGGGTTATTTAGCAAATTTCAGGAGCCCAAAGTATTACTCACTGTTTGAAAAGTTGCAACTATTTTCTCATCCACTAGAGGGCGACAAAACCAACAAAAACTCACCTATGACACTAATATGATACTGATATGATATGTCGCTATGACAGCCATTTTTTGTGATTGTACTGAAGTTGCAGTGAGGGGGGGGGCACAAGCGGGACGTCTGGTAGTTAACATACCAACAGGTCCGTCATGTGACAAGGTGTGCATGCTGAAGGAGAGCTCCTTCTCGGGGTCCTTGTGGAGCTCCTTCCTCATGGCGAAGGCCTTGGCGATCATCTTGCTCTTCTTGATCCTCTTAGGTTCGTTGTCACTGCGGCCGATGATTCTACGGAGATGTTATAAAAAATAAAAAAAAGATGGCTGATCCACGGAGATGAGATGAGTATCTTTCATGCGGTGTTTAACGTACTTGCACCAGGTACGCTTCCAGATGAGGATGGTCGCTTTGGTCCACACCCACGTGCTCATGGCGATACCCGTCCCAAACATGGAGAACAGGTTGATCTTCTCCACCATCAAACTGGGCCGGTTCTTGATGGTGCACTCAGGGATCGGCTTGTTGGTCTGGGAGGCGATGGTGACGTTAGCCTCGCAGCTGTGGATCACGAAAAAGCGCATGTTAGCTTAAGGCACAGAGCAGTGTGACGCGGGAATAACAAACGTACAGGACGTATTCCCGGAAGCTTCTTTCCCATTCCGCCTGGTTGAAGAAGTCGTAGAAATGGCAGCCAAAGGTGATGAAGACAAACCCGAATGCGAGGAATCCGAATATTCCTGACAGGAAGGGAAGATGTGAGTACATTATGAAGGCTTTAGATCGAGGGTGTCCAAAGTGTGGCTCCAGGGACCGACCGAGTCTCAGCATGGTCTCGTTGATTTTGCTAGCTGCCTTCTCGCTCAGCAGCCCTGGATGGTTGCTCTTGATGGAGAACAGCGTCATCACACCTGAAGAAAAAAACGCATAGCAGCCGGAAGTCAGGGGTCTCCAAAGTGCAGCCCGGGGGCCGTATCTGGCGTCTACCTGGCCTACAGCCACGCCCACATGAGCTTCTTAGCATCCTTTCATTTAACGCTAAGCGGCCCTCGCTGGAGTGAAAAAGTTTGCACGCCCCTGGTTTTAGTGTTGGGACTGACCTCGAATGAGAAAGTAGCCACCGACGACCAGCACTACCCCGATGGGCGCGAGCACGAATCCAGCGCGGTATCTGTAGTTTTTGTAGCCCACAAAGCAAATCCCGCTCACGGAGTCGCCGTCGACCTAAAAGGAACAAATGAAAAAATAATAAAGATAATAACAATAACAAAGAATTAAGATTAACGTACTTCTGCGATGGCCAAAATGGCCACCGTGAGAACAAAGGGGATGGACCAGGTGACCATATGGAAGTAGGAAGTGCGTCCGGTGAGCGGCTGCTGCGTGGTGCCGAGCGCCTTGAAGGACGTATGCCAGGCGTAGGTCAGCATCACGAACCAGATGACGCCCGACATGAGCGAGTAGTAAACGATGATGAAGATGGTCACGCACGAAAGCGTCTCGGATGAACTACGGGGGAAAAAAAAAAAATCCATCAATTCTCCCTCGCCTTTCGCCGCCGACCGCACGGTGCCGACTTACGAGGGCTCGCCGAGTCTCATGGTGTTGTCGCTCTTGCACACAATCTCGTCGCGGGCGCCGTCCAGGAACTGCGCCAGCCAGCCGATGCTGCCCACGAAGAAGCAGGCGTTGATGTAGAAGAGGATGACGGCCGGGTAGCGGTTGGAGTTCTTCCAGTCGGCCAGGAACGTTGCCTGTGACAAAAACAGTCGGTGCTGTTCATACAGAAAAGCGTAAAAGGCAGAAAAAAGGCGGAAACGGGCTGTGTGATGGGGGTAACCACGATTCATTGGTCTTAGGCTGTTTAAAAATCAAATGTATGTTTACAAATGTTGGTACTTTCACACAGAAATGCGACAAAGGCCTAGAAAAGGCGCAAGCGGGCTGTGTGAAAGGGGTGACTGCAATGATTTCATGTGAGGCTGTTTGGAAACGCTGGTGCTGTTCATACAGAAGAGCGACAATGGCAGAAAAGAGGCGGAAACAGCCTGTGTGAAAGGGGTGACTGCAGTGTATTAATCTTATGTGCTTTAAAACAGCAGTAAAAACTAACAAAAGGCAGAAAGAAGCTGTGTGGAAGGGGTAACCACAATGAAGTCGCGCTAGCTGATTCAAAAATCAAATGTATGTTTACAAATGTGGGTACTTTCACACAGAACTGCGACAAAGGCCTAGAAAAGGCACATGCAGGCTGTGTGAAAAGGGTGACTGCAATGATTTCATGTGAGGCTGTTTGAAAACGCTAGTGCTGTTCATACAGAAGAGCCACAAAGGCAGAAAAGAGGCGGAAACAGCCTGTGTGAAAGGGGTGACTGCAGTGTATTAATCTTAGCTTTCAGGATTTAAAAATATTGGTGCCGTCCACACAGAACAGCAGTAAAAACTAACAAAAGGTGGAAAGAAGTTGTGTGGAGGGGTAACCACAATGAAGTCGCGCTAGCTGATTCAAAAATCAAATGTATGTTTACAAATGTGGGTGCTGTTCACACAGAACAGCGATAGAATTGTTTACAAATGTTGGCACTTTCACACAGAACTGCGACAAAGGCCTAGAAAATGCGCAAGCAGGCTGTATGAAAGGGGTGACTGCAATGATTTCATGTGAGGCTGTTTGGAAACGCGAGTGCTGTTCATACAGAAGAGCCACAAAGGCAGAAAAGAGGCGGAAACAGTCTGTGTGAAATGGGTGACTGTAATGTATTAATCTTATGTGCTTTCAGGATTTAAAATGTTGGTGCCGTCCACACAGAACAGCAGTAAAAACTAACAAAAGGCAGAAGTTGCGTTAGCTGATTCAAAAATCAAATGTATGTTTACAAATGTTGGTGCTGTTCAAACAGAACAACGATAGAATCGGGAAAAAAGGCAGAATCAGGCTGTGTGAAAGGGGTGACTAATTAATGAAGCTGATTCCAAATCAAATGTGTGGTTACGTTGTTGGTGTTGTTCACAAAGAACAGCGATCAAATCTGGCAGAGATGTTATATTCTGTGTGAAAGGTTCGGTCGTCATGTGGCGTACCAGTGTGAAGAAGGTGCAGAGCAGCGTGATGGTGCCGAAGTAGGCGATGTAGGCGTGCATGTCGTCGTGTTCCTCCTCAGTGAACAAAGGATTGTCACACTGGATCCCGCAGCCTTCCACGTCCTTGTACCAGCTGGACTGGATGTCCGTCTTCACCAGCGGCGCTTCGCACTGACCCGACATGTTGAACTTCAGCTTCTGCACCTCGTTCTGCAAACCAAGACCCCGTCAGAGACCACAAAGATGACAAAATAACGACTTTACCCGGTGGCGTGTCCATTACCGGGCAGCCCACTGGGAATTCCTGGCATTTGAGGAAGTTGGGCCATCCGCGTTCCTGGTCCACGATGCTGCACGGCCGCCGTGTCACCAAACACAAGCTCTGACTGGGAAGCTCCACGTGGCCGTTCTCGCATTTTGGCATGTAGACGGCGCACAGGAGGGGCTGGATGACCGACCAACAGCGAGGGGCGTTACGCAGACCTGGGTGACGCAAACACGACAATACTGGATCCAAAACAAAATACACCATACGCACATCAAATTAATATTGTCCTGGCTATTTTACCACAATATGGTCCTTTTTTCACTTCTTTATAAATGATTTAATGTAATGTAAAATTCATTAAAATTACTATACATATCATATAAAATATATAAGATAAAAATACATATAAGTGTTTGTTTGTTTTTTGCAGAGTTTTAAAAATTCTGTCTGCTCAGGGAAAAAAAACTTTCACCTATACTGCTCATATACACTGTATATAAATATACATTTAAAATACACATTACATAAAAAATATAAATACAAATATTATACAAAAATACTGATCAAAGTCTGCTGATTTTTTTAAATTTTAATTCAAACTTTTACAAATCTAAAAAAATAACTTTTCACGACTCATCGCTACTATATATAGGATACAAATATGCATTAACAATAACTATATATATATATATATGTATGAAATAAAATATATCATATAAAAATACATAGAAATTGCTGTTTTTTTCAAAATTCTGTCTACTCCCCCCCAAAAAAAGATTTCACCCGTGCTGCCCATAGCTACTATATACAGTACGCTGTATATAAACATACATTTAAAGTACACGTTAAATAAAACATATACATACAAATATTATACAAAAATACTTATCAAAGTCTGTTGATTTTTTAAAATTTTAATTAAAATGTTTACAAGACTAAAACAATTTTTTTTCACTACTCATCGCTACTATATATAGGATACAAATATGCATTAACAATAACTATATATATGTGAAATAAATATATTATATAAAAATTGCTGTCTACCCGTGCTGCCCTTAGCTACTATATACAGTACGCTGTATATAAATATAGATTAGTTGATACAAAAATTTGGTATGTAAATATATATTGTAATACAATGTTTATGTAATATCTACTCAAAGGCCAAAATATCCGCTCTCAACCACTGTACCATATCCTTGTGTGATGTACAGAAATATTAATTCCAAATAATACACCATATAACTATTTACTAGGTTGGTATTTGTTCTGTCTACTCAAAATCCCAAAACAAAAACGACCCATGCTGCTCCCGGCCACTAGGGGGCACATGTGAATGACATCTGTGGCTTGTTATGATATGTCATGATGTAGTCCCACTACAAGCCCCACAATAGGTGACCTTTTTGAACGTTATTTCTTAGCTAATTGTATATAATAAAAAGCCCACCCATACAGAATGATACTGGTCCTGGTGTGGACCTGGCTCTGGACTCACCGGACCACATGTTCAGCTTCTCGAAAGCCTCCTCCTGGGTGCTGGAGTCCTCGGCCAGCACCAGAGAAGTATGCGTGTAAGGCAAAGGTGAGCCCAAACATGTGTTGTACTTCAGCACCTCGCAAGTCGTCGTCTTCTTGCATTTGTCCTCAAAAATCGTCCCGTTTGGGGACAGGACGGCGCCGCAGGCCAGCACGCAAAGCATCCCAACAAAGGCGATCCTAACTTGGGAGGACATCTTGGGAAAGAGAGGAAAAGGGAGGAGGGAGAGTGCAATCCTGCAAAAAAAATTACCGCAAAGTTCAGTTTTCTCCGCAAAAAGGAAGACTAGGTGTCCAAACTTCGACGATGCAAACTTTTCTTCCTTATCCTCCTCCGTGCTCGTCCTTTAGGAAGTCTCCTAGCGCCATATTGGCTCAAACTTCCCAAAAGGTCTTCCAGGATGGACACTTAGTCCCGATGATGGGAGAAAATAATAACAAAAGTTGCATTTTAGAGGACAGAAAACGGTTAAGAAAGTTTCACATTCTTCTTCACCCTCCCCCACTTGCAAAAAAAAAAATCAGTGGATGTAACTGGAGCTCCTCCTCACATGGACCACCCCCTTCTTCTTCTTCTTCTTCTTCTCCTCCTGCACGACGACACCTCCTCACTCCTCTTTTCCACCAAAAACACTCATCCCAGCCTTCTCTGGGACTGTCCCAGAAGAAGAAAGGACAAGCAATGTTCTCCTGCTCTTCCAAGGAGACTTCTTCGTTTTGCCCCCCCCTTTCCAGCTCAGGAATGTGAATGATGAAGCAACAACCCCCTCCCCCATCATCCTCTCTGGCCTGATGGCAGGGAGCCTACAAAAAACTCAACAACCAATACTAAATATAACTTAACCCTGCCAGGGAATACTACGACTACTAGTACTACTACTATTAACAATACTACTTAAGGTCACCATCCTCCAAAGAATATCATTAAAAGTACGAAAACACACTCAATAAAGTAACATATAATGTCCTGACGTCACATTCTTAAAAATATGTTTTATTGTTATATGTTAATATGTATTATTTACTTAAAAAAGCAATAAAGTTACAAAAATATACCCCCAAAATGAAATTGGGGGTGCATTTCCCTTCTATTTTAATTTATTGCTGCCAATAATATATAGTTAATGAATAAATATTGATTAAACCTACAAAAAACATACAAATGGTTTCCCAGAGTGACTTTTTGTCCATATTGCGTGGTTAAGATACTGTAGTGTAAACTATACAACAGCACACTCTGCTGGCCAACGTGTAAAAGTACAACCATCCAGAGCAAAATCGCTAACTTTCCCCACTACGGTTAACCCTCGCAAAAAAAATTTAATAAATAATTGCTTTTTGGTGATAGATTATGATCTATTATAAGTCAAAGCATACTGGAATACAAGCGATATGTAGTTTTCTGTCAACAAGGGGTCACTTATGACTCAAAACAATGATGAGCCATTAGCTTAGTTTACATTAAAACTGTTACCTTTAAAGTGTCGTGACGTCAACCATGGCTTGGATGATAAAAGTTCTCCTTCCATTCTGTGGGGAAGTGGTAAGTTTGTGGCTTTTTGAGAAGAAATAAAATGGAGGCTAATGGTTAGCTCGCAAGCTAGTGACTACTAATAGTAAGCTCACTAGCTAGGCACTATAGTCAGTAATGGTTAGCTCGCTAGCTAGTGACTATAGTCACTAATGGTTAGCTCGCTAGCTAGTGACTATAGTCATTAATGGTTAGCTCGCTAGCTAGTGACTACTAATGGTTAGCTCGCTAGCTAGTGACTATAGTCAGCAATGGTTAGCTCGCTAGCTAGTGACTATAGTCACCAATGGTCACTAGCTAGCGAGCTAACCATTAGTGACTATAGTCACTAGCTAGGGAGCTAAGTGACTAGAGTCACAAGCTAGCGAGCTAACGATTAGCCTAACAAGCATGTTATTTCATGTCTACGGGGCTCTAGCATGTTAAAAACCCCATATGGAAAGTTAGAAATAGGTTTTCTATGCTTTAGTTATGAAAATATTCAATACCACTGTATTGACTATGACATATTAGTGACTGTAGTCACTAATGGTTAGCTCGCTAGCTAGTGACTACTAATAGTTAGCCTGACAGGCGAGTTATTTCATGTCTACGGGGCTCTAGCATGTTAAAAACCCCATTTGGAAAGCTAGCGAGCTAACCATTAGCCAAACAGGCATGTTATTTCATGTCTACGGGGCTCTAGCATGTTAAAAAAAACATTTGGAAAGTCAGAAACAGGTTTTCTATGCTTTAGTTATGAAAATATTCAATTCCACTGTCTTGACTATGACAATAACTTTGATTTACCAAAAAAAATATATATTTGCTGTCTTATTGTCAAAGTAGTCATGAAGTCGGGAGTCTGTTTTTGGAATGCAAACATAAGAAACAAGTCTAATCTGCACTGTAGTAGTGTCATTCATTTGGTGGAGTGTCTACTGACTTACTTGTGTGTGTGTGTGTGTGTGTGTGTCTCCACCTCCTGCTTGAGTCATGAAGAAAAAAAGTCAGGACCACACACCAAGTGTGTGGTTGCGAGTGTAGGCGTTAGAAGACTAACAGAACACTGGTGTTTACGTTGTGTTTTTATTCGCCACGGAGGAACACTTCATGTCTGAATGTGAAAGGAAGACACAAACTGCTTTACTTGATAAAATAATCACTTAAAATCCATTTAAAACACAAACGTACACAAAATGTACTTAACACTATCTTTTTTTCTACCTTTGTAACAGAAAAAGTGCATGTTTAAAGAAGAAAAACAAACAAACACCAACCGAACAATACCAGTCAAAAGTTTGGGGACACATTCTCATTGGATATAATGGGAAAGTGTGTTCAACTTACGGCTGGCATCACCAAAACGTCCCAATTTGCTGTAAAAAAAAGTTCCCCAGAACATGCACTTCCACCCTATCCAGCAGATGGTGCTGTGCCCTAAAGATACACATACAAAATAAGTGCGTGCAGTCATTCCATTAAGCTAACCCACTTCCTGTTTTTTTCCGGCTCTCCCTGTCCTTTCCGTGCTGTGTGAGGCAGAAGTTTTGCGCGGCTGTGTGACCATTTTATTTCTCGATTGCGTCCTGACCTGAGAAAACAGACCAGATCACATGACCCAGAGGTTGAATCCATCTATTTCAGGGGTGCTCACACTTTTTCAGCATGCGAGCTACTTTTAAAATGACCGAGTCAAAATGATCTACCCACTACAAAAATGCAAAACATCTATTTATTTTCAAATGTATTGAGGATTATTTGTACGTACAATGTATGTTGATGTACCTTACATAACCAAATGAGCCAATATTGCAAAACACACATAATTAACAGTTAACATTTTTTGTAATTACCTCCACATTACTCCACATTTCCCTTCTTTGGTACTGCGATGGTAGAATGGCATATGAGGCAAACGCACTTCGAAAAAGACATTGTGAAAAAAAAGTCCACCTCCCATTCCGTATGGAAGTGATATGTTTTTGCCTTTTTACTTGGTCCAGCTACTTCACTCATTTTAGTGACCATAAACTTTAGCGAGGGCTTAAAATCTAACGCAATTCGCCGACTAGCTTAGCACTTTGCATCGTTGTTTACGCATGAGCGGTGACCTAAAGGTCAAAATTCAGGTGTCATCTGATTGGTTGTCCTGTATGTCAATCAAGTAACGGGGATGGATGATAGGCTGACATCGTAAGTTCTGCTGCACTTAGAGACGTTGTTTGATTTGATTGGTCGCCCGAAGGGCAACATTCAGTTGTCATCTGAATGGCTGCCCTGTATATCAATCAAGTGACGGCATTGATGCTGGGATGATATTTTTTTAATGTCACGCCGCGATCGACCAGCGATCGACCAGTACCACCTCCGCGATCGACCGGTAGATCGCGATCGACTTAATGAGCACCCCTGATCTATTTGCATCCCGTATTCAGACACAGTGATGAACTAAAGATGCGTACCTGTTGGTTTCAGTTCCAGGGGTCGGATCGGTGCTTCTGGTTGTAGTTCTGCAGCTCAATCTGGTCTTTAATTTGATTGATGAGAATCTGAGACAGGAGGATGCCCACCAGCTGCAAAAAGGGCGCCATCATTTATCTACTGCCCGAGTGTGTGAGTGTGTTTATGGGGGGGGTGAACCTGAGGGATAGCGAGTCCCAGGGCGATACCCCCAAGCAGGAAGAGGTTGCTGTGGATCCAGTCCACCACTTTATCGATGCAGCCGTTGGTGTAGATATAGTTGCTGGCTTTCACGTATTCCATCTCCTGCATGCCCTGACCACACATTGTGTTGATCACCTGCACACACACACACACACACACTGTGACATCACAAAGTGACACAAGCCGCAAATACGTGGATGAGGATGGACCTCGTCTTTGGTGATGATGCAGCAGGAGAACGGCACCGCACAGCGTTCCTGACTGGGATTGCTAGCAGTACAGTTGAAGTACATGTTCTTGGACCAGTCGCCGTACGTCACGGCGCCACAGCAGCTAAACTACACACAGATGGTATTATTCACCATAAGAAGGTATAGAAGATGTGGATACACGATGGTGACTGACTTGCTTCTGGCCGAAGTCGATGAGGTTCTGCAGGTCGATGTCGTCTCTGTAATGCACAATGGCATTGGTGACCATTTGGGTCACCTTGTTGCGTGCCTGATGGGGAGAAAATTGTATAATGTCAAAATTAATCATCATCTTCATAGATATTCCCCTTTTCCCACTTATGCCTGTTTTTTACACATCCAAAAATGTAAAAAAAATCAACATTTTGTCTTTTATTGTAGTCCTCAATAAAACAGTAGCTGTGATTGCAACTAACGGCCAACAGAGGGAGACAGTTTGCCTTTTCCTCATTATCACAAACAGTAATAATGTTTTTTCTTTACATATTATTAAACGAATATATTTGATATATATATAGAGCCTAAATTAAATACAAATAAAATGTCAAGAAATTAATTAAATGTAAAATAATTTTTTATTTATTATTTTTTAATGTAAATTTGTACCGGAGTAGCTGTGCATACAATCAATGGCCAACAGAGGGAAACAGTTTGCCTTTTCCTCATTATCACAAACAGTAATAATGTCTTTTTCTTAAATATTATTAAATTAATATATTTGATATATATATAGCCTAAATTAAATACAAATAAAATGTCAAGAAATTAATTAAATGTAAAATTATTTTTTATTTATTATTTTTGAATGTAATTTTAGACCGGAGTAGCTGTGCATACAATCAATGGCCAACAGAGGGAGACATTTTTCATTTTCTTCACTATCACAAACAACCAATAACAATAGTACTACTAATAATAGTAATAGTAATCATCATAATAATGTGTTTTTTTCTTTTTAGAGCTATCATATTTAACCAAAATAGAAGTATATTAACATATAAGCAAGTTTTATGGTTAAAACTAAATGAATAAAAAGTAAATTCATGAATGAATTCATGAAATGTGAAAATAATTTAAGGTAGCATTTTAAAATAATGTACAGCGTCTTAGCATAACATGCTAAACCATGCGTTACCTTATCTGAGAAGATGAATCCCAGCACACCAGCAGCCAGCTGGAGCAGGAAGATGATGGTCAAACTGATGCAGAACTGAGTGAAGCGGGAGAAGAAAGCGATTGGCTACGTTTGAACACTTTCTCTCCAACGACTCCCCCAAAGGAACGATGCCATACAAACTGCAGCAGACAAATGTTTTCCCTTAGCGAGCCCACGCAGCCGCAAAAGGTGATGATGAACATGAGGACCCCCACCACCAGCAGCATCATGGCCGGGTCCACCGAGAGACACGCCAAGGCCGTCTCTGCACGGCAACACAATCATGTTGTACAATGTCATATTTTTACAAAGTCATATTTGTTTACCTGCATGTTTTTCCACGCGGGCGTACACACCAATAGCTATCATGGCCATGGCGATGAGCTGCGAAAAAGAAGGTAAATATATGGGATTTTGCTAAAAAGACTCGTTAAGATGCTAGTTTGCTGTCAGCATTTTTCCGCCCCGAGGTCAGGAGCACACGTCTTGTGCTGGAAGACACAGCCATCCCAAGGAGAGCCATCGGAAGTTTTGTCGCTGTGTCTATGCTAATGGAGCTAGCATAAGTATGTGTATTAATCAATTTTAAATCATTAAAACACGTCAAGATACTGCAAGTATTACATGTTATCATGCATGATCACAGCATGGATATCTAACCATGCAACGTTGGTAGAGGGATTTTATATATATATATATATATATATATATATATATATATATATATATGATCTTATACATGTATCCCAATGACAACATTGTTAGCTAGCTCATATTAACAGTTTTTCTTGTGTTATAATGCACAGAAAAGGGAAAGAAGGATTGTGAATGATGGGCAAACTTCCCCAAAAAGTGCACTTCCCCTTTAAAGGCAAGCGTCTCCTCCAGTGGCGTCATTATGCCTATTTTAGGGGGACTGAACCCCCCTGAATAATTTGATATTTTTATTGATTTTTTTATAATTTTTTAAAAATAATTTTTAAATTTTTTTACAAAAAAAATATCTGACAAATTTTATATAATAGGGAAAAATCAGGCTAATAAGCAAGCCAATAAGCAGGCTAATACTAGCGTACTACTAGTAGTAGTAGTAGTAGTAATCAGAAGAAGAAAATAATAAATAATAAATAATAAATAATAAATAATAAATAATAAATAATAAATAATAAATAAAATCTCTTGACAAATTTTATATAATAGGGCAAAATCAGGCTAGTAAGCAAGCCAATAAGCAGGCTAATACTAGCGTACTACTAGTAGTAGTAGTAGTAGTAATCAGAAGAAGAAAATAATAAATAATAAATAATAAATAATAAATAATAAATAATAAATAATAAATAATAAATAATAAATAATAAACAATAAATAATAAATAATAAAATCTCTTGACAAATTTTATATAATAGGGCAAAATCAGGCTAGTAAGCAAGCCAATAAGCAGGCTAATACTAGCGTACTACTACTAGTAGTAGTAATAATCAGAAGAATAATATAAATAATAAATAAATCAACAAATAAATAATAATAAATAAAAAATAAATAAATATTATAATATAATAAATAAATAATAACTCAACAAATAAATAATAATAATTAAATAAAAAATATTATAATATAATAAATTAATAATAAATAATAGTGGTTTTGCAGTGTAGATTGTGTGTACTTGTGTAAATTTAATGTTGGCCTAAAACTATTGAGTATCTCCACTAAATCTGTCCAAAAGTGGGAAAGTTATATCCCGGTTCTTATTCCTTATTTGTTTTTTTTTTGAATGTCTACTACATTCATTCATATCCTGTGCATCCCCATGGGGCTAAGCCCCCCCCCCCCTCTGTCCTCAGAACCTAGTGACGCCCTTGGTCTCCTCTCTTGATATAGTACATTCCATGAGCAAGAGTGTCAAGTTTTGACACATCCTGGTCCTGTCTGTGCACGGCCAGCTGGTAAGCGTCTCACACACACACGCAGACTTTCAAATCATACTATGTCCATTGTTTAATCTGTAACCCAAATCCCTTTTTGAATGTGCACAAACATCCACTTGGACTTTGCTTCCTCCGATCACGGCAAACTCGTATGAAAACACTGACTTTCACACCGTCGGAGACTTAATCATGTCACGTTTTTAAATACGACAAGACGATCTGACTCACCCAGAAGATGAAGTTGAATAGAAACAGCAGGTATTTAACCACGGGGCTGACAAAGGAGAAGTCCTCATCGTGTCCACTTCCACGTTTTCGCCTCCCACACATTGTCTCTAGCAAAAAAACACACCTTCAAAGTACACTTTCATCATGAAAAGTGTGCAGGAGCGAGGCCTCTGCTGGGGGGGGAAAAAAAACCACCCCTGACACCTCCCTGAGTGGGCGTGGCCACTAAACTCAGGTGGACACATCTTTAGGTACACCTGGTGGACCGACAAAACTTTTTTTTTTTTCCTGCACTTACCAAATCAAATATTGCAGAAAAAAATATATAAAAGAAATAAAAAAAACAACTGTAGGAAATGCAATTTATTTGCAATTTTTTAATAACATCATTCCTCCGATAAAAATGCAATGTTACAGGAATATACATCAGATATTAATTTAAAACTTGCTTTTCAAGGGGACCATACAGTCTAAATATACTTTTTTTTTCTGTTGTTATTTACTGGTAGCGTGCGTTATAAGCAAGACAGACTCTGTCACCAATGACAGACTGACGACTTACAGATACAAACTGTACACTTGACTTTATTTACAAATTTTTGTTTGGCGTTTTGTCACGTTTGTTTGTTTGTTTTTTTTTGGAAAATAGGAGTAGAAAAAGTGATTGAGTTAATATTCTGATTTCTGTTGTATTCTTTCCCTTTTTCTAGACTCTAAAATGAAATGACCGGAGAACAAAAACTTAGAAAAGAGAAGAAGAAGAAGAAGAAGAAGGGTGTGTCAAACATGCAAGGCGACCAATGAGAACCCCTCCCTCAGAGGAGGGGGGGGTGTGGCTTGTGTTCATTCCAATATGTCCGCCCGCCCTCCGACGCTAGCAAACACGTTGTATAGCTCATCCGTCCACGGTAAACTAGCGGCGCCGTGACAGTGAATACTACATCATGTAAATTAATTGGTCTTTGAACGCCTCGCAGCACACTTCCCACGGCTTGTTTATAAGTTTTGAAAAGTACCAACAAAGAAGAAGAAGAAAAAAAAAGGCTCATTAAAGCTACACACACACACATTCCCTTACACACACACACACACACACCTCTTTGTCGGAAAAAACGCTGCAAAAAGTTAAAAATGAAAAAGTCACAACATTAAGCACGCCTCAGTTGCTACATGATGATGTGCATAGCAACTGTGTGACAGGAAATAAACTTAAAATAAACCGATTGTATTTATTTTGGTGGTCATTTTGAAACAATTCCGCACATGCACTGCCAACCGAACGCTCTCCCACCCGAAAAAGGAAACTTAGCAAGGGAGGGGTGGCGTAAAAAAACGACAAGTGTGTTGATTTTGAACAAAAAAAATCACTGAATTGCACTGTTAACCTCCATAAATCATATAGCATCTCTCCATCTCATATCTAAAATAGAATCATAGAAGCTAGAGTTCTATGTATATATAAATATATATATATACGACACTCTTTTTTTAAGCTTCCAACCCTCTCTAAGCGCAAAAACATCTACACACTCCCTTCCTGGATTAAATGTACTGAAGGGGGAAATACGCAAAATACTGTAAAAGAGGCTACATTAGTTCCCTAAATGACAGCATAGAGACACGTAGTCCTTTTTTTTTGGTCTGCTCAAATCATCGTCATCATATTGAATAGTCTCCAAGAGGGGTGCTACAGCAGGAGGATGGCTAGCACACGCACACGGAAAAAACACCACGAAGCTCTGAAATCACTTCTTGTGTCGTACTTTGGTACGTGACAAAAATAAAATTGAAAAAAAAAAATTATATTAGGAAAGCAGGAAGTGAACAAATGTAACAATTACTGAAATGTACCAGATGGTATTAATATTTAAATATTTTTTAAATACATAATTAAATTAAATTAGCTTAAATTAAATTAAATTTTTTAATCATTTAATTTATTTAATTTAAGCTAAATTAAGCTTATTAAATCCTTAATTTAATTTAATTCAATTTAAAAAGCAGGAAGTGAACAAATGTAATAGTTACTGATTGTAAAAGTACCAGATGGTACTAATATTTAATTTAATTTAATTGAGAAAGCAGGTAGTGAACAAATGTAACAGTTACTGATTGTAAAAGTACCAGATGGTATTAATAATTAAATTCTTTTTTAATACATAATTACATTAGCTTAAATTAAATTAAATGATTTATTTAATCAATTAATTTATTTAATTTAAGCTAATTTAAGCTTATTAAATCCTAAATTTAATTTAATTTAATTGAATTTAATTCAGAAAGCAGGAAGTGAACAAATGTAACACTTACTGATTGTAAAAGTACCAGATGGTACTAATATTTTAATTTAATTTAGAAAGCAGGAAGTGAACAAATGTACCAGTTACTGATTGTAAAAGTACCAGATGGAGGGGTAGGATTTAATAAGCTTTGCTTCTTCCTACTCCTTTTGGACATGTGGAACTGTGAACTGATTATGGGATGCATTCAATTGTAATCTGATGCATGTTCAAATGAAATTAAACTATTACCATTCTTTCATATTCCAGTACTGTAATACCCCCGAATACTATGATATCCCTTCAATAAATACTCCTAAATATTCCTCTCTGGGTGAGAAAATAGTCATTTCAAGTCGGAGCTGTCCAATAAATTCATGCCGAGGCGGTAAATACATTCCCGTAACATTCTCTTATAGCGGATATGCTGTATAAAAATATACAATCATTGGCCTGTGGTGAGGCAATATTAGTCGGGGTCGGGGATGGGCATTGTACGGGATGGAGGTCGCTGCTTGTTGCCTCTCATCGCCGTCAAAAATGGATGAATTTCATCATTTAGTACTTCCTTTTAGATCATTATTTCCATAGAAATTATTTTATTAATAATGTGATATATTGTTGAATGCCCCCATGCCGCACTTTGGACACCCCTGCATTGATTTTCCTGTGAAAAAGGAACGAGTGCATCCCTGCTCCAGAGGGATAAAGCCATGCAGGAAGGTCATAATAATAATAATAATAATAATAATAATAATAATAATAATAAAACACTTCTCCATCTTTTGCCAACATGGGGGTTACTTCCCATCATGCAACATGACCAAATATGGGCTTCCTTCCCGCCGACACATTCATATTCATTTCTTATATGTTCATTATCAATATTTCTTTTAAAAATATCAGGCCCTTAATTAATTAAGCTTTACTTTGGAGCAGCCCTTTCACAATAAAACTCCTGCTGTCCTTTTCCCAAGATATGCAAAAGCACCTCTTTGCTAAAAAAAAATGACTGTGTATGTACACTAACCATGACGCTGACACCTCGGCCCGCTACGTCCGCCTCATGCAACGCAAATTAATCAAAGTGAGGCCATTCAGGGTTCTGCAAGCAAACAACCACATGGAGAAAAAATAAAAATAAAATAAAAATCAGGTACATGAACACATCATCGCTATTTATACAACACTGCATCTCACCTGATTTCAAGTATGTTAGGTTTCTCCGGCATATTGTGGAAAATACGCCGGGAAACCTTGCAGACAGTCAAGTTATTGCATTGTTTTTGCATATCTTGTGGGATGCAGGGAAAAACACGCAGCAATCATTTCTCCTGTCCACACAGTTACACATACCTCTCCAATCCAGGACTGGATTTCTCTGGAAAACAAAATTCTCAACACAATTTCAGGGAATGGTCAACGGGGCCTTCAAGTAAATCGATGAAATGACAGGACCTTTAAATTGAAATGAACTATACTAACCTGCGGCTAGAAGCAAACACGTCGCTTATAATTACTGTAGATAATAATAATAATAATAATAAATTAAAAACAGTGATTTTTGGAGCCACACACACACACACATCACATTCACAGTTAGTTTGCATAATTATGAAGTTCCTGGCAGTGTGGTGGTGGTGTGTTTGCTTGCCTGCCACAAAAACAGGTAAAACGGTGCTGAATTCATGTTGGAATACTGGAAAGAAGAGCTCTTCTTTGAGGAATGTCAAACAAACTTTGTTTGGAATATCACTTTTCCCACCTCAGAGGCAACGCTTTAACGTTAACTTGAGAATTGGGATAAATGCCGCCCTCTACTGGTGGGAAGGGAGAATTACTATACTATTACGGCAGCCATACATTGTAAACGGCTTTCTATGCTTTTGTATGGTGTGATGTACCGCACGTGGCCAGAGGGGGCGCTGTTTCCACTGCTCCTTCTTGCTACTTCAAGATAAACTGCCAAAACCCAAAATAATACTACTTATAATACACCTATTTATGAAATTAAAACAATGTTTTCATGTAGGGATTCGTGCAGCATCTTTGAAATCAGCCCTAAGAGTTCATTTGGAGAGAATTATCTGTGAAAATTATAATAATAATAATAATAATAATAATAATAATAACAGTGTGTTACGGCCAAATACACCCCTGTCAACCTCGAAATAAAACAACAACAACAAGAAAAAAGATGATTAAAAGCCAAAATAGAGCTCTGGAAGCATGCCTGTCCGTGGTAACCCTGTTAAGGAGGCCTACTACCACACACACACACACACACACAACATCCTCGTTATGCTACCTTAAATTACTATAAATCTGCTTCTTTTTTTGTTTGTTTTTAAAGAATACATAAGTAACCACTCAAAACACACATTCTTCTCTCTTCTGGGAAAATAAATAAATAAATAGATACAATCTGTAAAAGGTGCATACTGATCGAGAGAAAGAACACTCACACACACACACACACACACACACACACACACACACACACACACACACTTAAAATTCACCTAAAATGAACACAATTATAAAGACCAGCACCCCGCTTGTGCAAACAAATCAAGGATAAATTAAAAACATCACCAGTAGAAAAACAACAAAAAAAGGCGAGCCAGGTTAAATAGAGTGGGCATGGCTTGTGGAGCGAGCGCCATCCAATCCCGTGGGGAGGAGGAAATGATTGACAGTCCTGTTCCAAAACACTCCCCCCCCTCAAAACCCAAATATCATGGGGGGGAGGGAAGGAAGGGTGAGGTATGAGGAGAAAAGGAAAAGTGGGCAAAGTAAAGCAGCAAAGGAAGCCAGATGGAGGTGTCGCTCAAAGTTTTTTTTTGTTGTTGTTGTGTGTATTGGTCCGCCCTTCGCCTTGCCCCGCCCCCTCTTGTTGGGGGCGCTCCTTTAACTTTGGAAAAAAATAGGAGTGACAAGGGAGGATTTTTTTTTTTTAAACGATACAGCGCTTCTTCATCATCGGTGAGGAGAACGAGGAGGAGGAGGAGAAGGGGTAGGCCTTTAATCTCTTTGAACGTCCGCCTTCGTACTCGCCGTCCCCCACGCCGCCTCGATGGCGGCCAGACGGACGGCGGGAAAATAAGGGCGACAAGGGGCGACTTTTTTTTTTCCCTTCATCTGCTTTGCTCGTCACACTTTGAGGACGTGATAGAACTGTGAGGCACTTTAGAGACACACACACTCTCGCACACACACACACACACACACACACACACACACAGTAATGTGCGTACAAAGAGGGGACACGCACGCACACACACACACACACACACACACAAGCGTACACTCTGATAATATAGAGTATAATGTGATATACTTTACTACAAACATTCAGACGTACAAAGAGGTCGCGTCACTGGCTGCCATTGTTCGGAGAGGAGAGGCAGACTGTGTGTGTGTGTGTGGGGGGGGGGGGGGGGGGGAGGCGGGTAACGGGGGCAAGGGGACGGGGGTGGTCTAAGCTGTCCAGCAAACGCCCTACAAACTGGTCACACACTCCATGTCCTCATCCTCCAACAGCCCGCTGTTCCTCTGCCGCCCTCCTCCACCAATCACAGCAGAGCTCCTGAGCTCCGCCTCCTCCTCGTCCTCCTGGTCCCGCCCCCCCGCCAGCAGCTCCTGCCGCTCCTCCACAGAGGACGGTCCGTGGACGGAGCCCCTGTTTGCTGCGCTCTCCCCGCCGTCTTGGTCCCTGTGTGTGGCGGCGGCGGCGAAGGGGAGGAGGTTGCCGTTGGGGCTGTGCTGGGGGGCGGCGGCGGTGGTGGACGCGGCGCCGGCGGTGTTGCCGTTGAGGATGTTGCTGGCGGCGTGCTCCATCTCCTCGATGGTCATGTCGCAGGCGTCGGCCAGCTCGGCCTTGGTGGCCTCGATGAAGGAGGGGTCCTGCGCAAACTGGCCCAACCCTTCTGATATTAGGACCTGAAAAGAGGAGGGGACCCCACCCCGGTCAGCAAGACGTCAGGGACACCCGTCCCGCCCAAGAAACACACGCTTACCGCCTCCACCAGACTTCCGGCGCTGCCGTGAGAGCTGGAGTCCGTCCCCAGTAGTGAGGGCACTGTGAGCGACACCGGTCGAGATGCTCTCTGAGTGGTCGGCAGGATGCCGGAGGCGGGGCTTGGGCTTGGTACCCGACTGTTCCCGTTACTGTCGCTATACCTACGGAAAACACACGTTTAAGTCTCTGTACAAAGTCTGGAAAAGGATTCTTAATGCTGCTGAATGGGACGGTGTCTCTAATAATAATAATTCTAATAATAATCATCTAATAATAATAAATTTTAATAAATTTTTTTTGCTGAAATTTATTTATACAATTTATTTATTATTTATTATAAATTTTAAATTTATTGATATATGAAAAAATTGTGTTTTATTACTAGGGTCGTACCCAGTATTAAAAAATTTATTAATTAATTACTGAATAATTTTTGCCGGAAGAAGAAGCAAAGCTTATGACGTCCTACCCCTCCATCTGGTACTTTTGCAATCAGTAACTGTTACATTTGTTCACTTCCTGCTTTCCCAATATAATGTATTTATTGGTTTTATAAATTTTTATTTTTTTAAATATTTTTTTATTTTTTGTCACGTACCAAAGTACAAGGTGATATGACCATATATATTATTATATATTTACAATGTATTTATTATTTATTATAAATTTTAAATTTATTGATATATGAAAAAATTGTGTTTTATTACTAGGGTCGTACCTAGCATTAAAAAATTAATTCATTAATTACTGAATAATTTTGCCGGAAGAAGAAGCAAAGCTTATGAAGTCCTACCCCTCCATCTGGTACTTTTAAGTAACTGTTACATTTGTTCACTTCCTGCTTTCTAAATTAAATTAAATTAAATTAAATTAAATTAAATTAAATTAAATTAAATTAAATTAAATTAAATTAAATTAAATTAAATTAAATTAAATTAAATTAAATTAAATTAAATTAAATTAAATTAAATAGTTAAAGTTTTTTTTATTATAATTTCTATATTTATTTATTTTTTATTTTCTATTTTTTGACAGGGTCACGACTAAGACCAGGGACCTTGTGCTGAAAAAGCCTGGTGACCAGAGTGTTAGATCATTGCCGTGTAGATCTTTATGAGCGGTGGAAACAGAAAATGGCGTTCCCCAGACATAGAATTGAACAAATTGTGAATGCCGAAGAAGAAAAATGAATCTACCGAGAGGTACAAAAGGGTTTTTCCTAGCGCTTGATGAATGGAGTCATAATGAATTCTTACCAGGGCCCGCAGTTGACCGAGGGCAGGCTGGTGTTGAGCTTTTCGTGCGAGTTGGAGCCCTCTAACCTCAGCGAAGGCACCCGCTGATACGAGGCGTTGCTGCCTTGCGCTGCCAAATTCCAAACAACCACATTTGTCATTTCGGGAGTGCAAAGACGATGACGATGATGATGCCGATGTCAAGTACCTGTGGGACTGGCTGGAGGCGTGGAGCACAGTCGACTGAAGAGGGTGGGGGAGTGACTCCTCCTTATCAGCGGACTCAACCCGGCTACCGCCAACGCCTTGAAGGAAAGACTCCAGTTAGAGGACTCATTAAACGGACAACCACCTCCTTGACTTCTACCTGGTGATGTACTAGGTGCAGCGGTACCGCCGTCTTCTGCGAGACGTCTGGCCGGGACTGCCTCCTCAGACACTCAAGATGGAAGGAGGATCTCCGCCCTGGCAACACCATTTAAACACAGACCGTCATTGTTGAATCTCCTTTTCAAACATGACGTGTAAACGTGATGAACTTAAATGCAACATGTTATGGTAATGATAATGGTTGAATTTCATTTGAACATGCATCAGATTACAATGGAATGCATCCCATAATCAGTTCACAGTTCCACATGTCCAAAAGGAGTAGGAAGAAGCAAAGCTTATTAAATCCTACCCCTCCATCTGGTACTTTTACAATCAGTAACTGTTACATTTGTTCACTTCCTGCTTTCATAATATAATTTACGTTGTCTTATTTAATTTAATTATTTATTATTAATATATTTATTATTATTATTATTATTATTATTATTATTATTATTATTATTATTATTATTATTATTATTATTATTATTATTATTATTATATATTCATTCATTAATTTTCTACCGGTTTTCCTCATGAGGGTCGCGGGGGGTGCTGGAGCCTATCCCAGCTGTCCTTGGGCGAGAGGCGGGGTACACCCTGGACTGGTGGCCAGCTAGCCAATCACAGGGCACATATAGACAAACAACCATTCACACTCACATTCATACCTATGGACAATTTGGAGTCGCTAATTAACCTAGCATGTTTTTGGAATGTGGGAGGAAAACCGGAATACCCGGAGAAAACCCACGCATGCACGGGGAGAACATGGAAACTCCACACAGAGATGGCCAGAGGGTGGGATTGAACCCTGGTCTCCTAGCTGTGAGGTCTGCGCGCTAACCACTTGACGTCTACAATGTCAACCCGTTGGAAATCGCATTGACCAATAGAACAGTCTGCATCACAGTGTCGTCTTCCAACGAACGCAAAACTCATCACACAGCAGCTTAACACTCAAAAGGCTACAAATAAAGATGTCATTTTGGAAAATGTACAAATATAACACCATGAACTATTTACTATTATTTCCAAATGTTTCCCTTCAATGCGTAATCTCTTGAACGCTACACCGCCCAATGTCTTTTCACTTCCTGGTTGTATTTATGTTATTTATGTATTCATATTAATATAAATCAGATTGATTTGAGTTGAACCTGAAAATTATATATGATATATTTATATTTTAATATGAATTAAATTATTAATTTATAATTATATTTTGATTTATAATTATTTAAAATATTAATTTATTTTGTATTTTTTATTTTTATTTTATTTTTTTGTCCCGTACCGAAGTATGAGGTGATATGACCATACAATGACATAATGGGTATCATAGTAAGTGTCAATATAGTGATATATATATATGGCACATCATGAATAAATAAAGTAATGAATTCATAAAATCATGAATTATCCTTACTGACCTTTTTTGCAGTACATTTAGTGAGTAAAGATTGCTTTTATAGTTATTATAGCCCATATTTCCACACAATAAGTAAGATATGGTAGAACCAGATGAACTACAGCATGGACGTATACGATGGGTTACCTAAAGAGGTCGGACAGAGGAAAACCCTCCTGGGAGACTGCCATCCTCCTCTCCTGTCCTCCACGTCCTCTCCTTCCTCCATGGGAGTCAGCTGCTTGCAGGTGTCGTCACGGTACACCAGCCTGAGGGGGGGAGTGCTGTTTAGGGGGGGGGGCACACACACACACACACAAAAAGGAGACAAAGCGCGAGTCCTACATGTCAGAGGAGAGCGAGTGGTCGTCCTCGTGGAAGTCCCTATCGTCGGCGTAGCTCTCGTCGTACGTCTCCTCCGTCGATCCCTCGCCTCTCCGGATGATTGGCAGGCGGCTGTCGCTGGAGTCGGAGCTGCGAGGAAACAAAAACATTCCGATGAACGCAAGCGAGGCGGGCGAGGGCGAGCGGGAATAAGAGGGTAGAAGCGAAGCAGCGAGGGTTAGCCTGGAAGCTAAGAGTCGCTAAGTCAGTGGTGTCCAAAGTCTGGCGAAGGGGCCGTTTGAGGCACGCGGCTAATTTTTTTTTGGCACGCAAAATATTTAATAAAATGCATCATGCAATAACGCATTCTGAATCATGATTAGGGCCACATAAACATAAAAAATAATTTTTTTTTAATGTTAATTACTTCCCTTGGTGTAAAAATTTTGGACACCCCTGCGCTAAGTAGTATAAATAATAATATTTAGAGGGCGCCAAAGCAAACTCTGGGTAAAACGTGTGTCATTGAACCTGTTCAAACCCAGATATAATATAATAATAATAAATAATAATAATAAAAGAGCATTAAAAAGCCTTGGATAGGAATCTTATGGACTCTTATCTGTGGCTTTGCTAGCAGCAGCTCGGCAACAGCGTGTGCATAGCAACAGGCGCGGCTATGGCACTCTCTCATCGCGTCGCACGATGAGACCCAGCAAACACACTTTGCACGTGACCTCTAGCAAACATACCGAATGAGGTTGTCAAAAAAATGGCTCCTGCTCGCCACCGCAGACAAAGATAGGACAAAGAAGAAAAGAGTGACTTGACAAGCAAGAAACAAGCGTTAGCGGATTCGAGGCCTGCCAGACGAACCTCTTCGGAGGGAAGCACCAAGCCGATCGGGGGAGCAAGATGGGCGTGAGCGGCGGCCCCGCGTGGCCGTCCACGGTGCTGACGGACGGGCTCGGGAAGCGGCCGGCGACGCCCTGCGCGACCCCGCCCGTCACGCCTGTGTTGTTGGCGTTGTTGATGTTGGCGTTGGAGCCCGACGAGGAGTACGAGGACGGTGTGAAGGTGGTGGAGTCCATGAGCTTCTCGTGGGACGGGCTCTCGCCTTCGCAGGGCGAGCCCTTCTGGCTGATGTGCAGCGGGCGCTGGGTGGTGAATGACTGCGGGAAGGAGGCGCGCCCGTCGCTCTGGTTGTAGTAGTTGACGTGGTTGCCGAACAAGCCGCCTGAGCGCTGTAAATGCATAGATGGATGACATTAACACTTACAATATATATACAATATACGTATACTTACTGTAAATGCATAGATGGATGGCATTAACAACACTTTATTTTATATATATAAATATGAAATATATATAAAATAAAATATAATAAAATATAATATTATACAATATATACATATATAATATATTTATGTTCGTGGACACCAGGCGCTATTATAATATAATGTAGTAATATATAATATAATATATAATACAATACAATACAACACTAAACAATATAATATAAGTAAATAATAATAACAAAAAAGACAAAATAAAAATATAATAATAATAAACATAAAGTACAATATAAAAAATAATCATAAGTAAATAATAATAATAAAAAGACAAAATAATAATAAATGATAAATAATAAATAATAATAATAATTAATTATTTCATTCATTTTCTACCGCGTATCCTCATGAGGGTCGCTGGAGCCTATCCCAGCTGTAAAATAATCATAATAACCTAAAATAATAATTAATTTTTTTTATAATATACATAATAATAAATCATAAAATGTACATATATATAATATACATAACATACACATATATAATATACATAATAATTATTATTATATTATATTATAATATATATATATACTATATACTGTAAATGCTGTTATTATAGCCTGGGTGTGAATTTAGCTATAGCGTCATTGAATGTAACAATTTTATCTGAATAATGATGAGGCATGCATGAGAAAATGTAGCTCTCTTTGACCACATGGGCATTTATGAACAAGTATGTAACACAGCAACTGGCTATAATCCTGCCCAAAAAAAACTAAATCACATTCAGTCGGGATGGAAATGCAAAGCAATTAATATTGTTTAAGGATTAAAAGTAATCCCAAAACAAAAATATATTTTTATATAATAAATAAATATTATATATATATATATAAAAAATATTAATAAATTTATGTATTTATTTATAAAATAAATAAATATATAAAATTAAATATAATATTTTTTTTCCTTGTTATTTTTTATTTTCCTCGGCCCAAACACAGACGCAACAGAATGATGTCATGGCGTTGCTGCAAGCTTGCAAGTATTGTTTGTACGGCGTAGAAATGATGGTTTCACGCAGCACATGCAAGGAGGGCATTGATGTGCATCCACATGGAAAGCTTCAAGCTGGAGGGGGCGGAGCATCTCTCTCTCTCTCTCTCTCTTTGGCTGAGTGTGTTTGTGTGTGTGTGTGCGTGTGTCCGACCTTTACCCTGAAGATATCGTCCTCGGAAGCAGCCGACACGGGCTCCTTCAGGCCTTTGTCTACCTCCTCTTCCACGGTCAGGTCACCAGAGATGGCTCTCCTGATCTCTGGGCCGATGTCGTGCAAAGTCCGCAGGCCCGCCTACGTGCACAAAAACACACAAAACAAATAAAAACACACAAAAAACACACAAAAACACAGGTTTGTGTTGCAAAATTGTAGTTCCATCATCCGTTTCCGTGGTTACTGCATACCTGCAGTGAGAGGGCGGTTTTAGGCGGCACCTTGGCCACCAGTCCTTGTTCTTTCCTCTTCTTAAACTTGCGGAAATACTCCTGAATGAGGAAGGTGGCGTAGAACTTTCCAACGGTAACCTCGTCATCTAAAAAAAAAAAAGACGTAACATGTTTATGTTCTGCGTGTGGCAAACATGTCAGAGAACGTGTAGAACACACACCGCCAGCAGGGGGCACTACTTGATCCAGGAGCTTCATGCTGGTTCTTTTCCAGATCTTCTTCACGATAGCCCTCAATTCTTCGTTGGCTTGCTCCAGATTACCTGGAAACACCCACATGCTGTCATGTGACATCGTTGGGATTCAGTCTGATGAAGATCATCTTGAGCGCTACCTTCCGTCTTGATCCTCAGTGCGGTTCGAACCAGTGCAAACAACGTGGCGTTGAACATGACGGTGCCATCGCTGTTCAGGGGCATGTTCATGGACACCAGGCGCTACAACACACACACACACACACATCAAGTCATCATGGGTCCAGGTCTGGTGGAGATATACGGTATTTTGGCCATTCCCATCACCCTCAGTTCCCTTCCAAGCAAGGAACTTGATCATCTTGGAAGTGTGTGTTACGCAATTTGTGCTCCACAATGTCACAGCACATGTAGGAATTCATCTTCCCCCTTATTAATGAATGCAGATCCCCAGTGTCCTTTTTTTCAATTAGTGGTGCATATGTGATGTATTAAAGGTTAAGAATGGCTGACGACAATTATACAAGCGTAATCTTTAACGTGATGCTTAAAGATCACGGCAGCTCCTCCACAGTGCCGGCAGCACTCGTGCTTGCTACGCACAAGTGTGGCTGTGTTTTGACAAATTTTCAGTGATAGTAAATATAAAAATATAATATACAAAAAAAACAATATAAAATTTACAATACAATATAAAAAAAATAAAGTAATAATAATAAAAAATAGTAAGTAAATAATAATAATAATAAAATTAAAAAATAAAATAAATAAATAAATAATAAAAAAGACAAAATAATATAATCATAATAATAATAAATAAAATAATAGTAATTAATTCATTCATTTTCTACCACTCCCAGCTGTAAAATAATAATAATAACATAAAATAAAATAAAAAACATATAATAATAATAAATCATAAAATGTATATATATATATTAATTCATTCATTTTGTACCACTTATCCTCACTAGGGTCGCTGGAGCCTATCCCAGCTGTAAAATAATAATAATAACGTAATATAAAAAAAAAATCATAAAATATATATATATATATATATATATATATGTATATATATATATATATATATATATATATATATATATATATATATATATAATATACATATATATAATATACATATATATATAATACACATAATATACATATATACACATTATATATACATTATCATAAATAATAATACATTTTATTTGTATAGCGCTTTTCAGAGTACTCAAAGACGCTTTACAGTAGAGAAAAAATAAAAATAAAAATAGAGTTGAGTAAAAACAGAGTAAACGATGCATTAAAATACAATATCCATAAATTCATCATTCATTCAGAGCTAAACAAGGCTAAAAGCGGTGCGGGACACATCAGTCAGATATTAAAAAGTGAAGGTGGGAAGGTATATATATACACATATACATATATATATATATGTATACATATACATACATACAAGTTGTACACTGACTACTCTAAAGTACATTCCTTTCTATAGCAAGGACCCTTAAGAAGATTGAGTTGGTGTACTCATTAAAGATGAGTGCTCTAACCTTGCATGCCACCCTGTGAGGACACAGCTTTCCAAAGCCGAGTGGGGGCTGGATTCTTCTCAGCAGGGTGACCACATCCAGGTGCTTTATCCTTCCCCTGGAAACGACAACAATTAGCTCTGACTTCCTGACTCTTCCACTTGGAAGGTGGAAGGTGGAAGGTGTTGTTGTTGTTGCGTCAACTCACTTGGCTTCCGGGTCGTACTCGGCCCAGATCCTCTTGAACTCGTCAAGGTGATGCGGCCCCAGGATGGACCAATCACGGGTCAGGTAGTCAAAGTTGTCCATGATGACAGCCACAAATAGATTAATGATCTACGGAAACATGCTAATGTTTGTCTCAGTTGTATTTGGTTGGTGTTTTACGGGGGGGGGGGTTAGAGTGGGGGGGCAGTGACTGACCAGGAAGGCACACAACATGTAGAAGCTGACAAAGTAGATGATGGCAAACTGGCTGCCGCAGTCCTCGTGGGTGGTGCTGTTCTCATTGGTGGAGCCCTTCTCGCACGTCTTGTTGGGCGAGCAGGCCAGCATGATCTCCTGCCAGGCCTCACCTGTCGCACACCTGGGGGAACATGGCCGCTTCTAGTCATTTTTTTTTTTTATACTATCATCAACATAATATGGAGAGTTTTAGACTATATATAACAAAATAAGTTATGGACTGGTGCTAATAAAATTTGAATAAATTAACACCCCAGTTCTCATCAATCGATTATCAACCTGTCAGTCAACTATCTTCTTGCACCTATTCAATCTTTCAATGAAGCCACAAAAATGACTGCCAATTTTATCAGAATAATGATGTAGCGTGCATGAGAAAATGTAAAAAGGAAAATGTAGCTTTCTTTGACCACATGGGCAATTCATGGGCAGGGAATAATCCTGCCCATGAATTATGACAAGAGTAGTATAATAAAGTAAGAGTAAAAGCAAATATAATAAAATATAATAAAAACTAATAAAAACTAAAATAAAAGTAATTTAATAAAAACTTCATCACTAAAATCACATTCATTCGGGAAGCAATTTATATTGTTTAAGGATTAAAAGTAATCCCAAAACAAAAATATATTTTTATATAATAAATACAAATAAATATAATATTATATATATATATAATGTATTAATCAATGTATTTATTTATTTATTAAATAAAAATTTATAAATAATAATATATATAATATATTATATAATAATATATATAATATAATATAAAATAAATAAATAAAATAAATATATTAAATATATATATTTAATATTTTTTAATATATTAAATATATTTTAATATAAATAAATATAAATACAAATAAATATAATATTTTTTTCCTTTTTATTTTCATTTTCCTCAGCTGTAACCCATCTAAAGTGGAGGGCAAGAGCAGGGGAAATCCAAAAAGTCGATAAGGAGCTTTTAAAAACCTTCTTCACCTAAAGAGCAGCAGCACGGCCTGAGGGAACGTCTGGAAGTTGTTGTTCCTGTTGATCTGTGTGTGATCCTGCAGCGCTATCTTCCCGAACATCTGCACAGGGAAGCAAGGTGGGGTGGGAGGGGGCATCTCGGTGAATTAAAGAGTAATTCGATCCAAGTGTCCAGGAGGAGGAGAAGTCTAACCTGCATGCCGATGACGGCATAAATGAAGAAGAGCATCACGATAAGCAGAGCGACGTACGGTAGAGCCTGCGGAGATGAGACAAAAATACACTTTTTAGACATACTTTGCTCTATTTGGACAACAGTTTTGGAGTCATGCTCACTTGGAAGGACTTGATGAAGGTCCACAGGAGGGTGCGGATCCCCTCCCCGCGGGACAGCAGCTTCACCAGCCTCATCACACGGAAAAGCCGGAAGAAGGTGATGGAGATGCGGGCGTTCTCTTCCGAGTTCTGCAGCCCCTTTTTTTTTTTTTTAATAAATATATTTTTGTTTTGAACACACACACATGCACATGTCAATGCAAGGACATTGTGTGTTAGCTTGCGTGGTATCACATGACAACAAACGTATCCGACTATAATGGCCGTTGCAATGGTGTGGATTAAGATACTACAGCAGGTATAAATTCATATTATTTTTGCTTTTATTTTCTCTCTCTCTCTGGCGACCGCCATGCAGCCCCAAGAGCTATATTTAGACTTTTTTTTTTTTTTTTTTAAAAAGGAAATTTGGCAGTTGACAAGGTTTAGCGTCGGCTTTCTTTTGCGTCCCAGCAGTCAGTGATAAAATATTCAGCCATCTTGCTGAGTGCTATTCTAATACACGTTTATTTATTTATGCTGCTGCTGCTAAGGGACTCATAAAAACACACAAAAAACAAAAAAAAAACAAAGGCAATATAAAGTGTCGTACACATCTGGTTAGAAAAGATTAGAATTAGAATTACTACTAAGCAGATCTGTTTGTCGCCATGTGATCCATCAAGATGTTGTCATCCGTTCTGTTCTTTGGGACGGACTCCAGAAAGGTTGCCATTCTCCACTGCAGTTTGAGTCATCATCACTTTTATGGATAATCGTAGGAAACGTGGCCAGAAATTGTTTATTATTAGTATCATCACCCTGCATTGAAAGAATGGAAGATTTGCATACCGTAAATCAGCCAAATGTGGCCCGCAGGACACTAGTTTGAGGCCCCCGCCTTGATATGAAAATTTAATGTTAGTGTGGCCCGCGCAAGTTTGATATGGATGCTGTATGGTATCATGTACCCAGAAAAAGTTATTATGTATGATTAATGTTCATGTTAAAGGTTAAATAACTAGTTATCCTCCCTATCCGTGTGGAAGTGGTAAGTTTTTGGCTATTTAAGTTTAAAGGAAATAACTTGAAGGCTACCGTTTAGGTAGCTAGTTTGCGAGTTAGCATGTGTCTCAAGACCCTGCAGTTGCGCAATATGTTGTAAATAAAAACATGAAACATGAACATTAATCAAACGTAATAATTTTTTCTGGGTACATGATACCATACAGCATCCATATCAAACTAGCGTGGGCCGCACTAACGTTAAACTTTCATATCAAGGCGGGGGCCTCAAACTAGTGTCCTGCGGGCCACATTTGGCCCACGGGCCGCATGTTTGAGACCCCTGCTGTATGGTGTCATGGACCCAGAAAAAAATATTACGTTTGATTAATGTTCATGTTAAAGGTTAAATAACTGTTAATAGTTATCCTCCCTATCCGTGTGGAAGTGGTAAGTTTTTGGCTTTTTTTAAGTTTAAAGGAAATAACTTGGAGGCTATCGTTTAGGTCGCTAGCTCTCTAGTTTGCGAGTTAGCATGTGTCTCAAGACCCTGCAGTTGCGCAATATGTTGTAAATAAAAAGAGTATAAATGTGACTATAGTCGTGTTTTGTCATGTCTACAGGGCTCTAATAATGCTTTGTTCATTTTAATCCACATGTCCAAAAGGAGTAGGAAGAAGCAAAGCTTATTAAATCCTACCCCTCCATCTGGTACTTTTACAATCAGTAACTGTTACATTTGTTCACTTCCTGCTTTCCTAATATAATGTATTTATTTATTTTATTTTTTTAAATATTTTTTATTTTTTGTCACGTACTGAAGTATGAGGTGATGTGACCATATATATATGATTATATATTTTGTATATATTTACTATTTATTTATTATTTATATAAATGTATTAATTTATTGATATATGAAAAATTGTGTTTTATTACTAGGGTCATACCTAGCATTAAAAAAAAATTAATTATTTTACAGGGGCACATCACAGGGCACATATAGACAAACAACCATTCACACTCACATGGCTAAGCTAAAACACAGGGAGCTAAAGAGCTAGTCAATGAGAGTCGGGGTTACTGCCCCCTTGCGTTGTGGCAGGGAATTGCAAGTCAGCTAAATCCAAATTATTGGCCATATTTTAAGCTTTTCTTTCCCTAGGTGACCTACAAGATTATTAAAAAAGTAATTATGTTATTTTAATTACTTTTATTAAGAAAGTAACTAGGAAGTATAACTAATTATTATTTGTAGGCCTATAATTGTGGTACACTTCATGATGAAATAATTTGCAATTTTTTGACTCCAACTGCACTCATGGAAAATGACAACCCTTTGGAGTTGATGCTGCATTGCATTGAAAGGTCTCAAGACATGACTACACCAGTACCAAAACAGGCCCACAGAGGACGCCATTGCACCAATGAGAGCGTGGGGCAGTAAGCTGCGGTGACATGAAGTGTATAGCTACTGTATATATAGATAGATATATAGATAGATAGATACACACTGTAGATAGATAGATAGACATTGTGGTCATGTGACAAAGCAGTGGACACCAGAGCAGGGTGGGTGGGGGGTCAGCGGGTGCCATAGCAACAACCAGTCAAACAAAAAGTCACTCCAGCTGAAAGGTGTTGCATCACCAAATATGGAATATCAGCAACGTAAACAGAGCAGTGATGGGTGGGGGGAGGGGGGGAGGGTCATGCCAAGGGCAGCAGGACGTACGGATGGAGGAGGTGGTACAGCGAGGCAGGCGAGGTTACCGTCGGAGCGTACCATTGGCCTTACCACAGGGGGGTGAGAGGAGGAAGAGGAGGAGGACGAAGAGGAGGAGGAGGAGGACGAGGAGGAGTCAGCTGGCTTTAAGGAGAGGCAACAAGGATCAGCAACAGAGCGGCGCCCGGCGAGTGTGTCGGTGTCTGTTATGATTTGTTATTATATATAAGGGGGGCTGTCGCTTTAAATCAGGGGTTCTCAAACACGCCGCCCGCGGACCAAATGTGGCCCACCAAGCTCTACAACAGCATTTCAACTTCTTATTCATCAACGGAGGGTCACTGATGGCTACTTCGACATACGCTAAGACAGGGGTGGGCAACCTACGGCCCGAGGGCCACATGCAGCCCACCAAGCGTTTCAATCCAGCCCGGCAGTAACACAGCATTTCAACTTTTAACATGATAATAATATTTTTTTCTGGGTACATGATACCATACAGCATCCATATCAAACTTGTGCGGGCCGCACTAACATTAAACTTAAACATATCAAGGCGGGGGGCCTCAAACTAGTGTCCTGCGGGCCACATTTGGCCCACGGGCCGGATGTTTGAGACCCCTGCTGTATGGTATCATGGACCCAGAAAAAAATATTACGTTTGATTAATGTTCAGGTTAAAAGTTAAATAACTGTTAATAGTTATCCTCCCTATCCATGTGGAAGTGGTAAGTTTTTGGCTTTTTTTTAGTTGAAAGGAAATAACTTGAAGGCTACCGTTTACGTAGCTCTCTAGTTTGCGAGTTAGCATGTGTGTCAAGACCCTGCAGTTGCGCAATATGTTGTAAATAAAAAGAGTATAAATGTGACTATAGTCGTGTTTTGTCATGTCTACAGGGCTCTAATAATGCTTTGTTCATTTTAATCTGAAAAAAATAATTTGTCTACCCACCAACTATATATGGTTTCTTAAGTTTTTAATTATTTGCTGTTTTATTATTATTATTATATTTATTTATTACTGATTGATTGATTTTCTTTATTCTTGATTTGTTTATTTATTTTTCATCTTATTTTGTGTAGAAAAATAAAAATTAAGATATTTGAGAACAGTGGAATGTTTCATCAGAGCTTTTCTTGTAGAAAATCAGAACCAAAGCAAAGTTTATTAATTTTTCTGTTTTTAATAAATACGTTTTTTTTTGTTTTTTGGGGGGGAAAACCTGATGCAGCCCAGACCCTAACTCCAGTGGCCCCCCAGGTAAATTGAGTTTGAGACCCCTGCTTTAAATCCTCAACTTATATCCGGGAGCACTAGAATGTGGGAAGAAGTGTTATTTTGGTAGCTTCCAAAAAAGCTGCTAAAGATAACATCAAAAGTGCCAAATATAAATAATATATATATAAATATACCGTTGTTGCTTTGTCATGCTTAAGGAGTTCAAAAAGCAAAGTGAAATAATAATTTCATATGCGCCAGAAGGGGGGAAATTCTAAAAAAGATATTGCTTTATCATGTTGGGACTGTGGGATATTGCCAAACGCCCGGCTGAAATAATGAATAATGGCCCCCCCCCGGTCACTCTGCAACATTTATGTGCAGGTGCCCGTGGCGTTCCGTGTATGCTGATGGATAGACGCCTGCCTCTGAAGCTATCTGTTTATCTTCCTGCCAGCTTGAAAAGCGCAGCGCAATATAGACTGGAGTTGCTGGATGTTCGGCGGCCTCATTTGAGAAGTCAAAGAGGCGCCAAATATCAGCACATCTCAGTGGACGGAAGCATTTTTTTAAAAAAGGGAGCAGCGAACGACTGGATGGACCCGGTGGGGTCGATCCACGACTCTGTCCCCTGTTAAAAGAGCTCGCCCGCAGAATTGACACATCATTAGCGTCTCCTTGGAAGAAAGATGAGGAAAAGACGTACAAGACAGAGAGGGAACAAGGAAATGAGGCGGATGAGGAGAAGGAATGGAGGGTCACTGATCACTACTAAGACATACTCTAAGACAGGGGTGGGCAAACTACGGCCCGGGGGCCACATATGGCCCACCAAGCGTTTCAATCCGGCCCGGCAGTAACAGAACATTTAAACTTTTAACATGATGTCTTATTCATCAACGGAGAGTCACTGATTGCTACTTCGACATACGCTAAGACAGGGGTGGGCAAACTACGGCCCGGGGGCCACATGCGGCCCACCAAGCTCTACAACAGCATTTCAACTTCTTATTCATCAACGGAGGGTCACTGATTGCTACTTCGACATTCGCTAAGACAGGGGTGGGCAAACTACGGCCCGGGGGCCACATGCGGCCCACCAAGCGTTTGAATGCGGCCCGGCAGTTACTTACTATTTGAACTTTTAACATGATTTCTTATTCAGTAAACCCCCCCCCCAAAAAAAAAACTTAAAATTAAAAATAAATTAAACATAAATTAAAAATAAATTAAAAATAAATTAAAAATAAATAAAAAATAAATAATTAATTAATAATTAATAAATACATAATAAATAAATAATAAAACAAATAAACAAATAAACTAAACTAAAACTAATAAATAATAAATAATAAATAATAAATAATAAATAATAAATAATAAATAATAAATAATAAATAATAAATAATAAATAATAAATAATAAATAATAAATAATAAATAATAAATAATAAATAATAAATTTCGTAGTTTGAGGGAAATGAGGAATATAGCTGATAGTATGACCCTGTGTACAAATGGGCTGCACGGCGGTCGTGTGGTTAGCGCGCAGACCTCACAGCTAGGAAACCCAGGTTCAATCCCACTCTCGGCCATCTCTGTGTGGAGTTTGCATGTTCTCCCCGTGCATGCTTGGGTTTTCTCCGGGTATTCTGGTTTCATTCCAAAAACATGCTAGGTTAATTGGCGACTCCAAATTATCCATAGGTATGAATGTGAGTGTGAATGGTTGTTTGTCTATACGTATGTGCCCTGTGATTGGCTGGCTGGCCACCAGTCCAGGGTGTACCCCGCCTCTCGCCTCTCGACAGCTGGGATAGGCTCCAGCACCCCCGCGACCCTCGTGAGGATAAGCGGTATAACAATTTTGTTAACGCAACACGGCCCACGAGTCAAAACATTTGCCCACCCCCTACTCTAAGAGGCTGTGATTGACAGTTGAACAAAAGACAACAGGGACGGAACAATGATCAAAATATTTGTTTGTTTTTTTTTCCCCGCCGGCGGCAATCAGCTGCCAATAAGAGACGTTCGGAGACACCCCGGGTTTGCGGGAGCAATCAAAGGCCATTTAATATTTAGCAAATGCAGAGTGGAAACATGCATCACGCCAATGCTGCAGCAAGATGCAATTAGTCGCTAATTGTCTTCGACACCGCGTTACAACGGCATACACTGATTGCCTCAGGCCACGCAGCGGAACGCTTAAATATACTTTGAATAACACACAGTGTCGACTATAAGCGGAAAAAACAGTACATTCTTGGTTAGGCACTGTAATACTACTACATTGTTCTACTAAGTAACCCATTTAGCCGTCCTATTTTGCTATGTTAAGCCGCAAAGTTATGCTACTTAATACATGACTAGGTACTACAATTAAAATGAATATTACAGGTCATGATGCAGAAATACTACTAAACTACGAGTATACTTTTTGTACTACTAAAACACACACCTCACTGTTATGTACAATAAGCTTCAAATGTGCAATAGGATTCATTCATTCAAGTGAAACTCAGGTACAATATGTGCAATACTACAATTTGTTTACTGCAATACTACATTTTGTTTACTGCAATTCTACATTTTGTTACTGGATATGGTAATGGTTTAATTTCATATGAACATGCATCAGATTACAATTGAATGCATCCCATAATCAGTTCACAGTTCCACATGTCCAAAAGGAGTAGGAAGAAGCAAAGCTTATTAAATCCTACCCCTCCATCTGGTACTTTTACAATCAGTAACTGTTACATTTGTTCACTTCCTGCTTTCATAATATAATTAAAGTTTTTTTTAAATTCAATTTAATTTAAATATTTATTATTAATATATTATTATTATTAAATATCATATATTTATATATTAATATTAATTAAATTATTAATTTATTTAGTATTTTTGATTTTTAATTTTTTTTCACTTCCTGCTTTCCTCATATAATTTTTTCATTCATTCATTCATTTTCTACCGCTTTTTCCTCACGAGGGTCGCGGGGGATGCTGGAGCCTATCCCAGCTGTCTTGGGGCGAGAGGCGGGGTACACCCTGGACTGGTGGCCAGCCAATCACAGGGCACATATAGACAAACAACCATTCACACTCACATTCATACCTATGGACAATTTGGAGTCGCCAGTTAACCTAGCATGTTTTTGGAAGTTTTTGGGAGGAAACCGGAGTACCCGGAGAAAACCCACGCATGCACGGGGAGAACATGCAAACTTCCAGGGTGTTAGACATAATATGTTTAGGCCATGGAAAAAAATTCAATCCACTTAATAGTACGGTGTCACGGGACAGCCAACTCACGAGACGAGACGATAGACAGGATCGTGTTCAGGATTTCGGTTGATGGGCAAAATTCATTCATTCATTCATTTTTCTACCGCTTATCCATCACGAGGGTCATGGGGGTGCTGGAGCCTATCCCAGCTGTCTTCAGGCGAGACAGCCAATCACAGGGCACATATAGACAAACAACCATTCACACTCACATTCATACCTATGGACAATCTGGAGTCGCCAATTAATTAACCTAGCATGTTTTTGGAAGTTTTTGGGAGGAAACCGGAGTACCCGGAGAAAACCCACACATGCAAACTCCACACAGAGATGGCCGAGGGTGGAATTGAACGCTAGTCTCCTAGCTGTGAGGTCTATGCGCTAACCACTCGACCGCTGTGCAGCCTAAATTTCATTGTATGCAATACAATGACAATAAAGGCGATTCTGATTCTGTATAGTTCAATTAACAACCAAGCTCCTAAAGTATATAATCAACCACATATAGAATATGGCTGTTTCCATCAAAAAGTGCTAATTTTACTGCGGCAGGTTACGCAACTGCATGTGACAACACCACTACATCACACAGTGTTACTCCTACTACTAGCTTAATATGTTACTGCATCAATGAAGGCATGTTACTGCGTAAAACACAGTAAAACACGACACACAATAAATGGTTTAGTCATGAGTGCGATGACAAAGATGCATATCTCCGCTCACGTCCACCTCGCCATCGAACGCTCCAATCAAAGTGACGACATCGTTAAGCGTTATATCATAAGAAGCATTGCTAAGCTTCTGTAGGAAGAGAGGAGGAGTGGGGGCCACATGCGCATTGGATTCCCTTTTTTCCGGAGGCGCAAAAGAGGCAACAGCCGAGCACCGGGCACCCTTGGGAAGTGGCGAGCTTATTGGTATGCCGGGCCAGCCCCGTCTGGGGTGAAACACACTTCATTCCACCATAGGGGAACATGCTGCGGTACCCTTGTGCACATCCTCGCCTTGTTACATGGTGTTAAAGCAGCTGCATTCCCCCGCCCCCGGGGTTAGAAGAGGGGGGGTGCGAGTGCATGCTTACACTCTATCTGTGTCGTACACCCACTGAGCGGACGCACGTATTATTATTAAGACGTGTGTACCCAGTGTTCACATTATGCAACGTTCCTCCATTTGAGCAGCCATCGTCGTCATATAGGATGCAGAACTTCCGACTAAACGATGTGGACTCCACGCCACAATAGCTACGCCAACAATGCATGAAGTATACACACAATACACACTCAACATTTGACTTGTGCCGGTCCCGGAGTATTGTTATGCTTTTTTTTTTTTTTCCATCGTTGACCGCCGAGAATAAATGAATGCATAAATATATTTACATACATTTCAGCGGCCTTGAGCATAACCATTTGTAGATTAAATCCTTCACTGTGTCGGTACGCTGGACTAAAAAAAAAAAAAAACAAAAAAAAAAAAACACAGGAAATAAAGCCATTTTATTCCGGATACTAAACTATTTTTGAAGAAAAAGCGGACCAGAATGGAGATATTGCATCTTGTCATCAGTTATGCAAAGTGATGTAGCAATGCAAACAAAGGTGTGTGTTGATAACTGATGATCAGGCCGAGCAATTTTAATAATAAAATAATAAAAAACTAAAAAAAAAAATTTTTTTAAATAAAAAAAAATTTTTTTAAATAAAAATTTTTATTAAAATTTTTTAAATAATTTTTTTTTTTCTTATGGTTTCAATGGTGCTCCGAAACTCCAAAAACATCATTAAAAAGTAAATTGTGCATAATAGAGTATCTTTAACCCTCCTCTTGTGTTAGGGTCACATTTGTTTATTGCATCAAGGCTTTTTTGACTTTGTCAGGAAACTCTATTTCAACAAAATAAAACCAAAAAAAAATTTTTTTTTACTACATTTTAAAATGGTCTGGTTGAAATTATGACCACTGTATTGTTAGGGTCGGTTTCGACCCGGTTATAATAATAATATGACTATAAAGCAATATTTTGATCCACAACTGAAATCATTCATTCATTCATTTTCTACCGCTTTTTCCCCACGAGGGTCGCGGGGGGTGCTGGAGCCCATCCCAGCTGTCTTCGGGCGTAAGGCGGGGTACACCCTGGACTGGTCACCAGCCAATCACAGGGCACATATAGACAAACAACCATTCACACTCACATTCATACCTATGGACAATTTGGAGTCTCTAATTAACCTAGCATGTTTTTGGAATGTGGGAGGAAACCGGAGTACCCGGAGAAAACCCACGCAGCATGGGGGGAGAACATGCAAACTCCACACAGAGATGCCCGAGGGTGGAATTGAACCCTGGTTTCCTAGCTGTGAGGTCCACTAGACCGCCGTGCTGCCCTAACCAATAAATAAGAAGCAAATTTGATAGTAACTTATTGTTTTTAGTGTATTTTATAGCTGATTTAATACATGGGTCAAAACCGACCCGTTAACATAAGAGACGATACCAGAAATCTAACACAAGAGGAAGGATAAACATCTCGAGTGTCCCTAATGTGGTGGTAGAGCCAACAAAAGTGCTTTAAAAGTGTTCTAAATTACTGAAAAAAAAAAAAATGCATCATAAGGCGCCGCCTGGTTCTTTCCACTCATTCATCCAGATCAAATGCAGGCCAGGGTTTCTAATCATTTGAAAGCATGCAAGATGAGTATCGCTCGGCCTGTTATGTGTGTGTATGTGTGTGTGTGTGTGTGTGTGTGTAGGAATGGAAGGGATCTGGACTCACTACTTACGTTAACCTCAGTGATGGCTATGTCAACAATGCTACCCACAACTATCATGGCATCGAATGTGTTCCATGCATCGATAAAATAATGCTGGGCGAGAAATGGAGAGAACAGAAAAAAAGGCAGAAAAGAAGACATTTAAATGTAAAAAAAAAAAAAAAGAAGACAAAAACTTCCAAGGAATTGTCATGTTGTGAGTCGGAAGTTAGTGGCTAAATCCTGCCTACTGTATCTTACTTCCGCATGTCTGGGATCCCATGAATGGCCATCTCGGGCTCAAGGATGGAGGGAATAGGAGGAAAGGATGGAGGAGATGACACAAGAAAGGAAGGAAAGAAGGAGGTAGAGGCGGGCGGAGGGCGAGTACTTACGTTGATCTCACTGAGAATGACGTCTATTATGCTTCCAATTACGATGAGGAAATCAAAGACATTCCAGGGATCACTAAAGTACCCCTATACAAGGATTTGGGGGGAAACGGGGGGGGGGGGGGGGTAAGGTGAGAGAGGAAGGTTAGAAAGGGAAACACCACACCACCTTGTCGCACGGTTAAGCCGTCACAGCGGCCATATTGGTGTGTGCATTCACACATGTGTGAACGCCGCCATTTTTTTTACCATCTTAAATTTCACTAAAAGCTTCTAAAATATACTTTTAAAGAGCAACATTGTGACATTGACAAAAAAATGTACATTTTGCACTGTTGGATCTAAGTAGAGCTTGAACAAGCATGAACGGTTCATCAGGAAGGGGGGGTTTTATCATGGCATGCTTGTTCAGACCGAGACCACATTCTTCCAGACCGAGACCACGTCCCATTTCTCAAGTGGTCCCGGTCCACTTCATATCGGAAGCTTTGAGGTGACGGCATTCACACTTGAGTAACACACCCTGACTTACCGTCCTCTTCGTTACCATATTGCTTGGGCAGATAAATCCAATATGGCTGCCCAAACAAGGTGGCGTGCAGGACTCGGACTTTTTGCCCCAAAATTTATGAAGTATCAAAATAAACATTAAGAGGCAAGGATAGGAGTAGAATAAGGACGGGTTCACGACACAAGGATTTTTTTTTTTAACCCCATGCTTATGCAATCATGGAAAAAGGGGAACACGGTTAATAATACGCATTGCAAGTTTTACGCTGACTAATGCTAACAATAAAAAGTCTTGTTTTGTTAAAATAACAACAAAAATGTAACCGCAGCAAATTGGTCCTACCCTGGGCTTGAAGGCGATGAGCTTGAGGATCATCTCCACGGTGAAGAGCCCCGTGAAGAGCATGTTGAGGATGTTCATAGCGTCATTGAAGTTCTTTGTCTGGCCGTGATGCTGCAAAGATGCAAACACAAAAAAAAAATGAAGGCTGCAGAATGAACATCAAGATTCTTGTTCGCTCTTTGTGTGTTTTTACCTGCATGGCCAGACAGATGGTGTTGAGAAGGATGAGGGTGAACATCAGGTACTCAAAGTAGCTGGAGTTGACCACGTACCAAACCTTGTACTGGTACGGGTTCTTAGGGATGTAGCGGCGCAGGGGGCGGGCCTTCAAGGCGTACTCCACGCACTGGCGCTGTGACAAAACACACAAAAACGTGAACCAATACAATACAATACAAGGATGAAGAGTCTTCAACCAGTCATGATGTGCTATAATATATCACTAAAAATAAAATAAATTAAAAAGTAAAAAATAAATTAATAATTTAAATAATAATATACAATAATTAATAATACAATAAATAATCTAAATTAAAATATAATTATAAATTAAAATTTTAATTAATATTAATATATAAGTATATTGTATATAATAACATATAATCATGATATAATAATAATATAACAATATAATATATTTATATTAATACATATTTCAATTAAATAAAATAAAAAAAACTGAAACTATATTATGGAAAGCAGGAAGTGAACAAATGTAACAGTTACTGATTGTAAAAGTACCAGATGGAGGGGTAGGATTTAATAAGCTTTGCTTCTTCCTACTCCTTTTGGACATGTGGAACTGTGAACTAATTATGTGATGCATTCAATTGTAATCTGATGCATGTTCAAATGAAATTCAACCATTACCATTACTTCGGCACATGACAAAAATAAATAAATAAATAAATACAAAAATAAAACAAAATAATAAATAAAAATTAATAAAATACAGTAAAAAATAAAAAAATAAAAATTAATAAAATACTGTAAAAAATAATAAATAAAAATTAATAAAATACATTAAAAAATACAAAAATAATATTTGGAAAGCAGGAAGTGAACAAATGTAACAGTGACTGATTGTAAAAATACCAGATGGAGGGGTAGGATTTAATAAGCTTTGCTTCTTCCTACTCCTTTTGGACATGTGGAACTGTGAACTGATTATGGGATGCATTCAATTGTAATCTGATGCATGTTCAAATGAAATTCAACCATTACCATTACCATTACCATTACCATTACTATTACCAGAAGAGACTTTGGTGCACGGATCACATTACCTGGTTCTTGTCCAGCTCGCAGTTCTTGTACTCCTGCTCGCCTTGCTCCTGGAACGTGACGATGACGAAACCAACGAAGATGTTCATCATGAAGAAGGCGATGATGATGATGTAGATGATGAAGAAGATGGAGATGACCACGCGGTAGTTGTAGATGGGGCCCACGTCCTCGGCGTGAGAGTCGATGGCCTTGTAGAGCAGCCTTGGAGAGAAGATGCGAGCGCGTTAGGAGACCATACGACACCACCGGTACCACGTGTGTGTGTGTGTGTGTGTGTGTGTGGGCGTGCACACACCCTGGCCAGCCCTCAAAGGTGGACACAGCAAAAAGAGCCATCATGCCTTGCAGAACGTCATCAAAGTTAAAGTCGCTGTTGTTCCAGTGTCTTTGCGCCCGTTCGGGTTTGGCCACGTCGCCGTCTTTGTACATGATGTACGACCCCCTGATAGAACACATAACGCACACATTCAGGTGTGAAACGGCGCCCGTTGTCGTCGTAGGTTCACATCCTTTACCTGCATTCCGCCTGAGTCTGCTTGGAGCTGTCCGTGCAGAAGAAGAACTTGCCCTGAAGGACAACATCAACAGCATCAATGATGAGCACAAGAAACCCCAGAAGCCGTCCCGTGACGTCGCTTACCTTAAAGAGCTGCACTCCGATGCAGGCGAACATGAACTGGAGCAACGTGGTAACGATGACGATGTTGCCGATGGTCCTGATGGCCACGAATACGCACTGAACCACGTGCTGAGAGAAGCAGACAAAAAACCATGATGGTACTTGCTGTCATATCTTAAAATATTTTTATGTAGATGTTTCAGGGCTGACCTTCAGGCCTTTGGCTCTGTTGATGGCCCTCAGAGGTCGAAGCACTCGGAGAACCCTCAGGATCTTCACCACGTTAATTGCACTGGACCTGGAACGAGGATCTCAATCAGACGTGGATAAAATATTCATTTTGGGTAAAAAAGGTAAAATGGATGGAGCAACTGTGAAGAAGTACTCAAAAGTGAGTACACTCAATACAATGGAAATACTTTGGAGTAAAGCTTGTAAATTGGAAAACTTTTGTGCTGCATCCATTTTTTTTATCCAAATCGTTTCACGGTAAATACGCTTTTTACGGTGACCGCCAGAGGAAAAACACGCAGCCATGATCGAACACGGAAATAATCCATAAAACACACGCAAGCGTAAAATGCTGCAATCACATGGGTGGGATCAAGTTTTAGTTTTTAGTCCTGCAAGTATTAATGTGATTGCAGCATTGTTTGTTTACAACATGATCCCATTGCGTGTGTTTTGTGTTTTGGTGGTCTTTTTGGTCTTGGATCATTTCCGTGTTTGAGCGCTTCAACGTTCCTGCACGTTTGCTCCCCTGTCGGCCGCTGTAGATTTTCAAAATTGTGACGGGGATCTTGTCAATTTGTGCTGCATGAGCACACAGCACACAACAAGTGACAGAGAGGACATGTAACGAAAAGACAAAAGGCACGAAACAACAAAACAGAGGGGTTAACACAATGTATCTTTAAACACTTTTGATGGGATATCAATGACTAGAATTTACTTACAAACACAGACACAATAATACTGATTAATACATCATAACATATCATAGAAACCCCAAGATAGCGAGCAATGACGCCCCCTTGTGGTTGTGGTAAAACAGTTCAAATCCACGCTAGCACGCCATTAAAACATTCATTCATTCATTCATTTTCTACCGCTTATCCTCACGAGGGTCGCGGGGGGTGCTGGAGCCTATCCCAGCTGTCTTCGGGCGAGAGGCGGGGAACAGTCTGCATCACAGTGTCGTCTTCCAGCGAACGCAAAACTCATCACACAGCAGCTTAACACTCAAAAGGCTAGCTAAGAAATATACAATACAAGTACCGATATGAGTTTAAAATAAAATAAATAATGTTTTTCATAATCCATTAACGCGGGGGTGCTGGAGCCTATCCCAGCTGTCTTGGGGCGAGAGGCGGGGTACACCCTGGACTGGTGGCCAGCCAATCACAGGGCACATATAGACAAACAACCATTCACACTCACATTCATACCTATGGACAATTTGGAGTGGCCAATTAACCTAGCATGTTTTGGGGAATGTGGGAGGAAACCGGAGTACCCGGAGAAAACCACAGGAGCATGGGGAGAACATGCAAACTCCACACAGAGATGGCCGAGGGTGGAATTGAACCGGGGTCTCCTAGCTGTGAGGTCTACGTGCTAACCACAGGATCTCTACAATGTCAACCCGTTGGAAATGGCAGGATGTCATTGACCATCACAGTGTCGTCTTCCAGCGAACGCAAAAGTCATCACACAGCAGCTTAACACTCAAAAGGCTAGCTAGGAAATATACAATACAAGTACCGATAGGAGTTTAAAATAAAATAATGTTTTTCATAATCCATTCAATCAGAAGGTATTATTTACATTCATTCATTCATTCATTTTCTACCGCTTTTCCTCACGAGGGTCGTGGGGGGTGCTGGAGCCTATCCCAGCTGTCTTGGGGCGAGAGGCGGGGTACACCCTGGACTGGTCTACGCGCTAACCACTGGATCTCTACAATGTCAACCCGTTGGAAATCGCAGGATGTCACGGTGTCGTCTTCCAGCGAACGCAAAACTCATCACACAGCAGCTTAACACTCAAAAGGCTAGCTAGGAAATATGCAATACAAGTACAGATATGAGTTTAAAATAAAATAAAAAATGTTTTTCATAAACCATTCAATCAGAAGGCATTATTAAGGCTTATCCTCATGAGGGTCGCGGGGGCGGGGTGCGGGGGGCGGGGACCGCCGTGCCGCCCCCCATTAAAACATATTGTATTGTAAACACAAAGTTATTTCCTTGAACAGACATTAATATGTGTGTTTTTCAACTCAAAACAGCACCACACAACTAACCCGGCTACACACACCACACAGACACACACACACACAGAAACACAACAAATACACACAAACTAGTGCAGGCTAGAAGGAAAGTGTCAGTACAGGCCAAACGGAAGCAAAGTTGTGCCCGAAAAAAAAAAATCCTCCAAATTCAAATGAATACCTTGACATTTTGCTATTTGAGGATGAAATGTATGAGATTAAAAAAAAAAAAAAAACGTTTGCTCAACATTTTCCTCCGTTCAGACACACACACACAAGCGCGTGTCATCAAAATGCCAGTGTATCATTCTAAGGGGTTGTTGTCGGAAATAAAGCAAAGAAAGTGACGCCTGAAAGTGACAGGAAAAGGAGATTAAAGGTAGCTGACACGGCGTGGGATGACGCCGCCGACACGGTCAAAAGCGGCGTACAATCAAATCATATCAATTATTAAGATTAAAGCGGTTAAAGTGAAAAGCGGCAGCTGACCTGCCCGGTTGGGGAGGCGTGTTACGCCATTTAGCAGCAGCTGGCTCATGACAGGAAGTGCTCCCTGAGGGCCCGTCTTTTGGACAGTTAGAATCAATATTTTCTCTCCGTAATGAATTCGATTATGCCTCTTTTAATGGAATATCATTTCTTTTCTAATTTGGTTTAGTACACGTGCAGATTATTATTTTTTTTTTTATTCAAGAGGCGGCGGTTTGACCGTGTCAGTCCGCAAACATCCCACACGCTTTTTTACCTTTAACGGGCAGTTTTCCCATTCCGCTGCCATTTCTATTGCCCGGGAGAGTTGAGTTCATCTTAAGAGTCCATTTATTGTTAACAATAAGCTTCATTTAATGAAATAATCACATTGTCTGCATGAAAATATGAATTGATGCTGCAGTTTTACATAAAGGAGGGTTATTACAGTGTAATATATACAGTTGGTACTGTAAACGCTCCAATTACGGAAGGGGGGTTCATTTTCCTAAGATGCAGAGCGGCTGTTATTTCCGACTAATTATTTTACTTGCGTTCTGAGGCCACCAGCAAAAACGCCAAGGAATCGGAGTCAAGGTGGAAAAGATTATATACAAGTTTCACTTTTGCTCTCACTACTAACTATGGAGTGTTTAAGGACTACCAAAAAATCCTATTATGTAGCATTCAGACATACATAAGTGTCACACAATTCGCCGTGACAATGCATGACATTTAAATGCCTAAAAAAGGTCGAAAACTAAATGTTAACGAACATGGCACACATTGGTACAAAATATCCTGCACTACCTTATACCTTATACACTAAAGTCAAGTACTGGTTACTTCCAGTGTACGTCACAGTACGCAAAACGTGCATTGTTCCCACTTTTGGACCAATTTTGTAGAGATACTCAATTGTTTTAGGCCACCATTAAATTTACACAAGTATACACAATCTACACTGCAAAGCCGCTATTATTTATTATTTACTTATTATTTTATTTTTATAAATCATTTTTATATTATATTATATTATTCATTTATTATTATTTTAATGATTTATTATTATATTCTTCTTCTGATTACTACTACTACTATTTAATATTTATTTAATTTTTATTATTTAGTTTTAATTCTTTATATATTATTTATTATTTTGTTTAATGATGTATTATTTATATTCTTTTTCTGATTATTACTACTACTACTATTTATTATTTAATTTTTATTATTATTTATTTTTACATTATTTTTTTTTTATTTTTTTAAATGATTTATTACTTATATTCTTCTTCTGATTTGTACTACTAGTAGTAGTAGCAGTAATATTATATGATTTTTTTTGTAAAAAAAAAACAAAAAACAATACAACTTTTTTTTTTAATCAATAAAAAATATAAAATTATATCAAATTATAGGGGGACTTAAGAACATTTTAGGGGGGCTGCAAGGGGGGCAACATGGGTATAAAATGTCACCACCACTTCCCGCATCCGTGAAACAGTGGAGGCTACTGGCTTCGTGAATTCCTCCAACTACAAGGGACCTCCAAGATATCGAACCGCTGATAGACACCCCCCGTGGTCAAGCAGTGGGTAACTGAATAACGTCATTCATTGGAGCATTCACTGTATCATGTATACATGATCTGTATGTATGTTTTATATCAATTCAAAACTTGTATTATTATTATTATTTTTTTTTCACCATGAAAAGAGCTAAACTCTCCCAAACGACAGAAATAGCAAATAAGGGAGTGACATTTTGAGACAGTTAACAGTGTTTAAGGGCATGTTAACAAGCACTAATATGAACTTACGTCGAGAAGTCTAGTCTATTAAAGCGTTAGAGACAGAGAGTGTAGCATAGCATATTAAAAACATGAGAAATATCACAGCATTCCAATGAGTTATTAGCTGCAAGAAGCACAGGACATCTTTATTAATTAATAATAAACAGCACAAGCCATGGAGTGTGTGAAGAAGAAAGAGCACGGGGGGGTGGGTGTTGGGGGGTCGGGGTGGTAATTTACCAAGCCAAACATTTCCCTACTTATCCACTCCACACGTTGATTTGTGTGTCCTTCCGGAGCCGACTAACAGCCCTTGAAGGCAAAGACTCTGAGGACTCGGCGACGCCGTTTAAATGCAAGGGGTGATAATCGCTAAAGGTGCTAGGTGAGTTATTTATTTTAATGAGGTAAAAAAAAAAAAAAAATCAAATCCGACGGCACTCACTGTATCCCGGAGGAGATGAGCGAAACGCTGACGACCACCAAGTCCAGGATGTTGAAGTAGTTCCTGCAGAAGGAGCCTTTATGGAGGAAGGCCCCGTAGGCTGTCATCTGTGATGGATTGGAGATGATTATGAATATGAAAGAGCTTTTTAGCAAGCCTTTTTGAAGCTGTAATATAGAAACATTGTTATTATTTGTTATTTGCGACATCAAACTGCAAAAAACGCACTGAAAAAGCAGAGCAAAAGTACTTAAAAAATGTTACTGAAGTCTAAAATGCTCCACCGATTCATATAGCCTTGGGTGTCTGGGCATGTGAGTCTGCCCATAATTGCTTCTGTCCTATATTAACCCACAAGTTAGCATGAATAGACATTTTTTTTCTCAAAGCTGTCTGTTCAGGTTGTATTGATTTATGTACTTGTATGCAAAAAAAAAAACACAGCAAAAGTACTTAAAAAATGTTACTGAAGTCTAAAATGCTCCACTGATTCAAATAGTTTGGGTGTCTGGGCATGTGAGTCTGCCCATAATTGCTTCTGTGTAGTAACACAAAAACAAAAAATTCTTAAAATGTATAAAAGGTAAGCTAAAAATGTGAATGGCATGATATCAAAAACATGTTTTTTGAGGAATACCTGGAATATGAAATGATAAAAAATTTTAATTACAAAGATATTTCAAGAAAATAACCTGACCGGGTCATTTTTGACCCACTTATGCATCTAAGGGTTGAAAACTCAACCCTTACTCAAGTCTAAAATGCTCCACTGATTCAAATAGCCTTGGGTGTCTGGGCATGTGAGTCTGCCCATAATTGCTTCTGTCCTATATTAACCCACAAGTTAGCATGAATAGACATTTTCTCTTAAAGCTGTCTGTTCAGGTTGTATTGATTTATATCCTTGTATGCAAAAAAACCCAAAAAACAGAGCAAAAGTACTTAAAAAATGTTACGCAAGTCTAAAATGCTCCACTGATTCAAATAGCCTTGGGTGTCTGGGCATGTGAGTCTGCCCATAATCGCTTCTGTCCTATATTAACCCACAGGTTAGCATGAATAGACATTTTCTCTCAAAGCTGTCTGTTCAGGTTGTATTGATTTATATCCTTGCATGCAAGTTTAATTAATTTTTTCCTTTCATTATTCTCAAACAACTTGTCTGGTTTTTTGTGTATTTTGGTTTTACCTTGAGAATGATCTCTATGGTGAAGAGCCCAGTAAAGACGTGGTCTGCATAGCCCAGAATCTGCAGCGAGAGCCGAGAACGTCGTCGTTTTGACATGAAACAGCCCAAAAACACATTTCAGAGAATAAAGCCTGAACTCTTTGTCAACTCTTACGCGGTCTAGAAATAACCACATAAGGATAATGAATTCAGAAATGGAGCCAAACCTTAAAAAAAAAAAAAAAAGGACGCCTTATTGCATTAAAGCTCATTGAAGAGTCAAGCAAAATGCAATAAAAGTGATTTTTACGAGCCCCCCCCCCGGGAGGTGCTTCTTACCGTCTTTACATTCAATGAGCACAATGAACAGTTAACATGCTAACAGCAGACTGATGCTGCTTCTTGCACAGCTAACCGTTATTTACAGGACTAGCGTGCCGCTAAAAAGTCAAGATCGCCATTAAAGCTCAAAGGGGCCTTTTATCCAAGTTGTACAGTTCCCGGGGAAGGAATGAAACGTAACACCACCCATCACGATAAACCTCCTGAGCGTCAATCAACCTGGTTTCTGAAGGAGTCATTCTTGACCGGGTCCTCTGCAGCCAGACTGATGCTGCTGAGCAGGATGAAGAAGAGGATGAGGTTGGTGAAGATGTTGTGGTTGACTATTTTATGGCAGAGGACCCTGAATCTGAAAGAAAACAACACAGAGACAATTTAATATCTTCTGGTAAAGGAGGCTCCTAGGATGTGAATGTGACTTTTTAATGATGGTGGTTGAAATTCAGGCTTCACTACCCGTCTTAAAATAAAGCCCAGGTACAGTGTGTTAGCATTCATCATTGGTCAAGTAGTTTGGAAAATAAATTACCCGCAAAAAATGTGACTTATACTCCAGTGTGACTTACATATGTTTTTTTCTGCCTAATTATGCATTTTTGGCATTGTGCGACTTATACTCCAGTGCTACTTATGTATGCTTTTTTCTACCTAATTATATGCATTTTTGGCCTTGTGTGACTTATACTCCAGTGTGACTTATGTATGTTTTTTTCTACCTAATTATGCATTTCTGGCCCTGTACGACTTATACTCCAGTGCGACTTACGTATGTTTTTTTTCTACCTAATTACGCATTTTTGGCATTGTGCGACTTATATATGTTTTTCTCTACCTAATTATGCATTTTTGGCCTTGTGCGACTTATACTCCCGTGCGACTTACGTATGTTTTTTTCTAACTAATTATGCATTTTTTGCCTTGTGCGACTTACGTATACTCCAGCGGAACTTACATATGTTTTTTTCTACCTAATTATGCATTTTTGGCCTTGTGCGACTTATACTCTAGTGCAACTTATATATGTTTTTTTTCTACCTAATTATGCATTTTTGGCCTTGTGCGACTTATGTATGTTTTTTTCTACCTAATTATGTATTTTTGGCCGTGTGCGACTTATACTCCAGTGCGAATTACGTATGTTTTTTTTCTGCATAATTATGCATTTCTGGCCTTGTGCGACTTATACTCTAGTGCAACTTATATATATATGCTTTTTTCTACCTAATTATGCATTTTTGGCCTTGTGCGACTTATGTATGTTTTTTTCTACCTAATTATGCATTTTTGGCATTGTGCGATTTATACTCCAGTGGAACTTACATATGTTTTTTTCTACCTAATTATGCGTTTTTGGCCTTATGCGACTTATACTCCAGTGTGACTTACGTATGTCTTTTTCTACCTAATTATGCATTTTTGGCCTTGTGCCACTTATACTCCAGTGTTACTTACGTATGTTTTTTTCTGCCTAATTATGCATTTATGGGCTTGTGCGACTTACGTATGTTTTTTTCTACCTAATTATGCATTTTTGGCATTGTGCGACTTATACTCCGGATACTTACAGTGCAGGAAATACAGTAATTGTACTTTGTCATGATTAAAAATGGACAAGATGCCACCCTTGGACCCCCCCCCCACCCTCCGCCCCCAGGCTTTGCTACACATATTTACAACACGGTTCAAAGATGTAACCCTAACTTTTAAGATGCTGGTCCAATTCTTGAGTCTTACTTGTTGGTGTGGCTGAAGATGAAGAAGGCGCGGGCCTCGGGCATGGGGATGGCTTTCTCTTTCAGCTGGATGTCCGAGAGGGGTCGCGGTCTCGGGCCGACTGGCATCTCTGGTTCGTCGTCTTCCTCGTCACCTGAAGAAGAGCAGAGAAGTCAAACTAATTCCATCCAAGCCCCCAAAAGCGTGCTTCATGTGTGTGTGTGTGTTACCTATGTAATCATTAGCAGGATATGGATTCTTCTCCTCACTTTCATCTCCGCAGTAATCATCCATGTTGATCTGTTGAAGAGCATTCATGCATTTATTGACTTCAGCTCTACCACACTTCATCTTCATTTCGGTCTACCTTGGTGGCGGTGTTGGTCTCGCCATCGGACGTGATGGACTTCAACTCAATCTTCTCCCTCTTCTCCTCCTCCAGCGGAGGCTTCTCGTTGTTGTGACGCTTGTCTGGAGTACCCAGTCTGGAAAAAAAATAAAATAAAACTTCAGTACGTTGACTTTCTGCTGAAGGTTTCATGCCAACGTCCAACCTCCTTACCTGGCCAGCTTCTTTCGCTCCTTCTCCTCTTCTTCCTCCTTCTGGGCAGATGTCAGGCTCTCCGCATCAGCGAGGTTGTCCACAGCGATGGCCAAGAAGACATTGAGTAGGATGTCTGGTTGTGAGGGCACGTTAAGGATGGTGGTGGGCTTTGCTTGGAGATGTGTAGCACCCGGAATTTTCATGACGGGTACACCAGCAAAAGGTGAAAAAACTCTAAACTGTCAGGATACAGTTTCCGCAGATGAAGAGTATGATGAAGTAGATGCAGACCAGCATTCCGGGGAAGGACGGCCCCCCGTACGCCATGATGCCATCGTACATCACAGAGTTCCAGTCCTCTCCGGTTAAGATCTACACGGCGGGTAACGGCGTGTCAATTGCAGCAGAAGCCGAATGAGGCGTCTTAAAAGAGTCATCACCTGGAAGACGGTCAGCAGCGACTGCGGGAAGTTGTCGAATGTGCTGCGGCGCGTCTCCTCAAAGTTGAACTTGCCGCCAAAGAGCTGCATGCCCAGGAGGGAGAAGATGATGATGAAGAGGAAGAGCAGGAGCAGCAGGGAGGCGATGGAGCGCACGGAGTTGAGCAAGGAGGCCACCAGGTTGGAGAGAGAGTTCCAGTATCTGGGTGCGACACCAAAACAATCATGGTAATGCTAATGCTAATGGTAATGGTTTAATTCCATTTGAACATGCATCAGATTACAATTGAATGCATCCCATAATCAGTTCACAGTTCCACATGTCCAAAAGGAGTAGGAAGAAGCAAAGCTTATTAAATCCTACCCCTCCATCTGGTACTTTTACAATCAGTAACTGTTACATTTGTTCACTTCCTGCTTTCCTAATATAATTTTTTTTTAATTATTATTATTATTAATTTTAATTATTTAAGTTTTTAAATTTAATTTAATTTTTTTAATTTTTATTTTTTTTGTCACGTACCGAAGTACAAGGTGACAGGACCATATATATTATTATATATTTATTGTATATTTACTATTTGTTTATTATTTATTATACATTTATTAATTATTGCTATATGAAAAAAAAACGTTTTTTACTAAGGGGGTACTTAGCATTAAAAAAATAATTTATTAATTACTGAAAATTTTGCCAGAAGAAGAAGCAAAGCTTATTAAATCCTACCCCTCCATCTGGTACTTTTACAATCAGTAACTGATTGAACATTTGTTCACTTCCTGCTTTCCTAATATAATTAATTCATTTCATTATTTTTGACAATTTATTTTATTAATTTTTATTATTTTTATTATTTATAATTTTTTGTCACGTACCGAAGTACAAGGTGATATGACCATATATATTATTATATATTTATTATATATGTATTATATATTTACTATTTGTTTATTATTTATTATAAATTTATTAATGTATTGATTTATGAAAAATAAAGTTTTTTACTAGGGGGGTACTTAGCATAAAAAAAAAAATTATTAATTACTGAAAATTTTGCCAGAAGAAGAAGCAAAGCTTATTAAATCCTACCCCTCCATCTGGTACTTTTACAATCAGTAACTGTTACATTTGTTCACTTCCTGCTTTCCTAAAATATTTTTTGTTTTTTTATTTTATTTCATTAAAATATATATTATTAATATTAATATATTATAAGTAATATATTATAAATTTATGATTATATTTTAATTTATAATTATTTAAATTATTAATTTATTTGGTATTTTTAAAGTTTTTGCAAGTTGAAGTATTTGTGATTTTAGAAATAAGGAGTTAGTATGTTCTCTGTAGGCGGCATTATGAATTATCCTTACTGACCTTTTTTGCAGTACATTTAGCGAGTGAAGATTGCTTTTATAGTTATTAGCCCATATTTCCACACAATAAGTAAGATATGGTAGAACCAGATGAACCATCAATCCCATCTTGCAAACAAACGTTAAAAAAAACAAAAAAAAACCTTTTCTGACCTGGTAATTTTAAAGATTCGCAGCAATCGCACGCAACGCAGCACGGAGATGCCGAGGGGCGACATGATCTTGGTTTCCACCAGGATGGTCTCCAGGATGCCGCCACACACCACAAAGCTGTCGAAGCGGTTGAACAGCGACACAAAGTACGCCTGAGGAGGGTAAAACAAATCACAAAACATTTTTTTTTCGAAATTCTTCTCATTGGTTGCATCGAAATGCGAGATCTTACCTGAAGGCCCAGACTGTACATCTTCAACAGCATCTCGCCCGTGAACAGCGCTAGCAACACTTTGTTGGCTATGTCTGAGAAGGTAAAGACGTATGTTAGGAATAAAAAAAAAAAAATGCATACATTGAATAATTCTTGCACGTGCGGACACCTTGCACGTCTGTCAGCCACTGAGGCTGCTGGTGATGCTCCGAGGCGATGGTCAGCGTGTTGAGGAAAACCAGGAAGATGACCAGCCAGTAAAAAACCTGCGATTTGACCGCTGCCCGACACTTGCGTCTGCACAGTCGGTTCCACCTGCGGAAGTAGCGACTACACGAAACGGAAGGAACACACAAGAAACAGCAAGATCTGTCAAGTTCTTAGTTATCAGGTAGCAGAGCAGTGGAACAATATTTTGCAAATTTGAAATAAAATATGTCGTAACGTCTTTAACGACATCCAAAACACCAACAGTAGTGTTTGATGGATGCTGCCCGGAGAGGTCTTTGACCTTGCGGATGCTGCGTAATCGATGACACAGCGTGATGACGCAGTCGCACAGATGCTCTCTTTTCAACTCACGTCCAAAGTGCAGACTTCTAACCGCCTACCAGTCCAAAAAATGGTGGAAAAACGCTCAAGTACAAGCAGATTTCTGTCACCGTGTGCTCACATTAGTTGTCATTTGGAAACAAAATTTTTACATTTCAAAACAAAAGGAAACAGGCAAAGACTCATTCATCATTTGCACTAAAATTAATATACATTCCAGTGTCTCTGCAATACATATCTGCTCCTGTGCAATATTATGTGTACATCTTGGATATCTTGTATACCGTATTTTCCGGACTATAAATCGCACTTCCTATCTTACACCTATTCAGCCTGTTCTCTATTCTTTTATTGGTAGAACTTGCCTTCCTAGAGGACGTAATGTCTGTTTTGGTCAAGTAGTTTGGAAAATTAATTACCTGAAAAATGTGACTTATGTATGTTTTTTTCTACCTAATTATGTATTTTTGCCATTGTGCGACTTATACTCCAGTGCGACTTATGTATGTTTTTTTCTACCTAATTATGCATTTTTGGCCTTGTCCGACTTATACTCCAGTGCGACTTATGTATGTTTTTTTTCTACCTAATTATGTATTTTTGGCCTTGTGCGCCTTTTACTCCAGTGCTGCTTAGGTATGATTTCTTCTACCTAATTATGCATTTTTGGGCTTGTGCGACTTATACTGTAGTGCGACTTATGTATGTTTTTTTTCTACCTAATTATGTATTTTTGCCATTGTGCGACTTATACTCCAGTGCGACTTATGAATGTTTTTTTCTACCTAATTATGTATTTTTGGCCTTGTGCGACTTATACTCCAGTATGACTTATGTATGTTTTTTTTTCTACCTAATTGTGCATTTTTGGCATTGTGCGACTTATACTCCGGAGCGACTTACGTATGTTTTTTTCTACCTAATTATGCATTTTTTGGCCTTGTGCGACTTATGTATGTTTTTTTCTACCTAATTATGCATTTTTGGCCTTGTGCGACGCATGTATGTTTTTTCTACCTAATTATGCATTTTTGGCATTGTGCGACTTATACTCCAGAGCGACTTACGTATGTTTTTTTCTACCTAATTATGCATTTTTGGCCTGGTCCAACTTATACTCCAGTGTGACTTATGTATGTTTTTTTCTACCTAATTATGCATTTTTGTCTTTGTGCGACTTATACTCCGGAGCGACTTACATATGTTTTTTTCTACCTAATTATGAATTTTTGGCCTTGTGCGACTTATACTCCAGTGCGACTTATGTATGTTTTTTTTCTACCTAATTATGCATTTTTGGCCTTGTGCGACTTATACTCCAGTGCGACTTATGTATGTTTTTTTCTACCTAATTATGCATTTTTGGCCTTGTGCGACTTATACTCCAGTGCGACTTATAGTCCAGAAAATACGGTATATCTTGCTAAACTGTCTTATTTTAACTTTTACTTTCTGTATACTTTTTTAACTTAACTATTACACTAAAAGGAGAAGCCCTCCAATCTTGTTGTACATCTTGTATAAAGCCATCTAGACATGAAATGACACCCATATAGTCAATCAGTAATAGCAGAATCAGTGGGGGACAGGAAGTGACATCAGTGTTGAGAATCAGAGGTGACTTTTATCTTGTTGTAGGCTACAAAGCTGCCATTATTAGGATTATTAATATCATTATGTCATTGCTATTGTGCTTGTTGGAAGTCTGGTGCTTGTCTCATCAAACAATTACTGACACCCAGTGGCCAATGTAGAGTACTACATTCAGGAAATTGAATGGTAGTCTTAATGGCTTATACTGTGTTCATTACTTTGAGCAAAATGGTGATTTTGAGATATAGAAGTAAACACAAAAGTATATAAAAAATGTGAAATAGCGTAAAAGGTTGAATTGATGGACGTGTTTATGATTGTCCCTCTAATGCTAAATAACCAACATGCAGCCGTCTCTGTATGAAGCAGCATTATTACCGTGTTTTCTTTCCATCTATTATTTGTGTTTGACCTTCTTCCCTTTGCTCCGGGGCTTTATTTCTAGATAGAAAAAGTCTTTTTTTTTCCCCCTGCCTTATTTGTCAGTTATGATGTGCACAGTGAACGTTACACAAGACTCACAAAAAAAATCACGAGACAAACAAAAGTGGACATGAGCGCATTTTGTCGCACCTAATTTGGGATATTTGAAAAATAAATATTAGAATATGTATATTTGAGTGAAGTGCCCACATATATACTGTACATATACGTATATATAGTACACATATATTCTGTATACATATCCATCGTCGCACTGCAGAGTTGATGAGCGAGGAAGAGGAGGCGGAAGAGACAATGGCAGCAATATCTACTAACCTGAACTTGGATTTGGAGATCCTATTTCTGGAACACAGAGAACAGAATGGATTATACACACACACACATACACACACAACAAACACACACACACAAACACACATTTATATAGACACACCATGAAGGGTGATTTGAGAGGTTGCTGCTTCACAGATGGTGCTCACAATTTGTTTTTATTAACATTTGTACGCTCAAATTTATGGAAGCACGTTTCTGCCGCTGAATGAAAAAAAAATGGTGAGACATAATTAGGAGATAAAACGTCTAAATTATGAGATACAGACTGACTAGTTTGGATCTCATAATTATATTACATTATGACTTTTTTAATCTCATAATTTTGACTTTTAATGTCATAATTATGACTTTTAATGTCATGATTATGACTTTTTATCATATAATTTAGATTTTTTTATCTCAGAATTTTAACTTCTCATAATTATCATTTTCCTATCTATAATTATGACTTTTTAACTCATTATTTTGATTTTTTTAATCGTCATAATTATCACTTTCCTATGTATAATTAGGACTTTTTAATCTCATAATTTAGTTTTTATCTCATAATTTAGATTTTTATTTCATTATAATGACTTTTTATCTCATAATTTAGATTTTTATCTCATAATTATGACTTTTAATGTGATGATTATGACTTTTATAATATAATTGTGACTTTTTATCCCATAATTTAGATTTTTTATCTCATAATTTTGACTTCTCATAATTATCATTTTCCTATCTATAATTATGACTTTTTAACTCATTATTTTGATTTTTTTAATCGTCATAATTATCACTTTCCTATGTATAATTAGGACTTTTTAATCTCATAATTTAGTTTTTATCTCATAATTTAGATTTTTATTTCATTATAATGACTTTTTATCTCATAATTTAGATTTTTATCTCATAATTATGACTTTTAATGTCATGATTATGACTTTTATAATATAATTGTGACTTTTTATCCCATAATTTAGATTTTTTATCTCATAATTTTGACTTCTCATAATTATCATTTTCCTATCTATAATTATGACTTTTTAACTCATTATTTGATTTTTTTAATCTTCATAATTATCACTTTCCTACGTATAATTAGGACTTTTTAATCTCATAATTTAAATTTTTATCTCATAATTTAGATTTTTATTTCATTATGACTTTTTATCTCATAATTTAGATTTTTATCTCATAATTATGACTTTTAATGTCATGATTATGACTTTTTATAATAAAATTGTGACTTTTTATCCCATAATTTAGATTTTTTATCTCATAATTTTGACTTCTCATAATTATCACTTTCCTATCTATAATTATGAGTTTTTATCTCATTATTTTGATTTTTTGATCTTCATAATTATCATTCTATGTATCAGTAGGGCTTTTTAATCTCATAATTTAGATTTTAATCTCATCATTTAGATTTTTATCTCATAATTATGACTTTTAATGTCATGATTATGACTTTTTATAATATAATTGTGACTTTTTATCCCATAATTTTTTTATCTCATAATTTTGACTTCTAATATTTATCACTATCACTATCTATAATTATGACTTTTTATCTCATTATTTTGATTTTTTAATCTTCATAATTATCACTTTCCTGTGTATAATTAGGACTTTTTAATCTCATAATTTAGATTATCTCACAATTTGAATTTTTATTTCATAATTATGACTTTTTATCTCATAATTTAGATTTTGTTCATCTCATAATTTTGACTTCTCATAATTATCACTTTCCTATCTATAATTATGACTTTTTATCTCATTATTTTGATTTTTGTATCTTATAATTATTACTTTCTATCTCATGATTTAAACTTTTTAATCTCATAATTTTCAACTTCTCTATTCAACTCATTATTTTGATTTTTTTAAATCTTCTAATTAAGACTTTTTATCTCATAATTTTTATCTAATAATTTTGACTTTTTTCTCACTCATAATTATCACTTTCCTATTTATAATTGTGACTTTTTTACCTCATAATTTTGACTCACCATTGTGATATTTTTTTTCTTTCTGTGGCAAAAACTGCCTTACATCCAAATCACCCTGTGTGGACATGTACAAAGTGGCGACCAATCCAAGGATGATGCCAGTTAGTGTGGATTTTCCTGCATTCCTTAGAATATCCTCACTGATGACAACAAATTTTAATTTTCCCTAAACAAGCACCCCATTATCTGACATCAATAGCGTTGCAAAACAAATTAAACCATTACCATTAAAAATGGCAACATTTTGCTGCATGCTTTGAGTGGGAAAAAGCGGTGCCATCTAGTGGCCATTTGTATGGTCGTAGTCCCAATGTCATTGTTAGGAGAAACATGGCTGGCAAATGTGCGCTTGAACAAATAATATGTCATATTTTAGGCTAATTTAAAGAATTAGCATCATTCAGCGCAGCCAAAACGGCTTCAAATAAAAACACAAAACGTCCCTGTCGGATCTCCTAAGAGTTAACCCACATCTTAGGTTTGTCTCCATGGCAACACGAAGGACAAATACCCAAAGCGTCATCTCCGTAATAGTGCGAGTTATTCCCGATAGTAAAGGGGAATTGGCACAGTTTATGACATCATTGTGTTTTTCGGACTTGTTTTGGCTCAGACGAATACCCACAAACAGCCAAAAACCAAGACAAAGTAACAGATGGACAGCGAGAGAGGAGAGAATGAATAAACACAAAGTGCGTGTGTGTTTCCAACTTGCGGCGCTCCGATTTCCGCAATGTAGCGTAGTGGATCTTGTGGTAAGTGGAAAAATAGTGGGAAGGGGGGGGCACACAAAAAGAGAAGTAATCAGAGTGAGGGAATTGAGCAATAAAGGCTACTAGATGATGATTGATGTCCTGCGAAACTACAGTTTGGACACCCGGCATGAAAAAAAATCTGTCCTTGTCCCTTGGAAAGATCCCAGATCCCAGGATCTCATAATTATATTATATTATGTCTCTTCTATCTCTTAATTTTGACTTTTAATCATTTTTGAATTATTACTTTTTTTTATTAATTATGACTCAAAATAATGAGATAAAAAAGTCGCAATTATAGATATTAAAGTGATAATTATGAGAAGTCAAAATTATGAGATGAAAAAAAATCTAAATTTATGGGATAAAAAGTCACAATTATATTATAAAAAGTCATAATTATGACTTTTTATAATAAAATTTTTATCTATAATTTTATGATATAATTTTTATAATATATATTATAAAAAGTCATGATTATGACTTTTTATAATATAATTTTTATCTATAATTTTATAATGTAATTTTTATAATATAATTTTTATCTATAATTTTTACCTATAATTTTATAATATAATTTTTATAATATATATTATAAAAAGTCATGATTATGACTTTTTATAATATAATTTTTATCTATAATTTTATCTATAATTTTATAATATAATTTTTATAATATATATTATAAAAAGTCATGATTATGACTTTTTATAATATAATTTTTATCTATAATTTTATATATAATTTTATAATATAATTTTTATAATATATATTATAAAAAGTCATAATCATGACATTAAAAGTCATAATTTTTAGACTTTTTATAATATAATTGTGACTTTTTATGCCATAATTTAGATTTTTTATGTCATAATTTTGACTTCTCATAATTATCACTTTAATATCTATAATTGCGACTTTTTATCTCATTATTTTGAGTTTTTAATCTTCATAATTATCACTTTCCTATGTATAATTAGGACTTTTTCATCTCATAATTTAGATTTTATCTCATAATTATGACTTTTTATGTCATAATTTAGATTTTCTTGATGTCATTATTTTGACTTCTCATAATTATCACTTTCCTATCTATAATTACCAGTTTTTATCTCATTATTTTTGATTTTTTAATCTTCAAAATTATCACTTTCTTATGTATAATTAGGACTTTTTAATCTCATAATTTAGATTTTTATGTCACAATTTTGATTTTTATCCTGATTTTTAATGTAGTAGTGGATTTTGTGGTAAGTGAAAAATAGTGAGGGGGGGGGGCACACAAAAAGAGAAGTAATCAGAAGCGGAGTGAAGGCTACTACGCGCCGAGATGATTGATGTCCTGCGAAACTACAGTTTGGACACCCGTCATTAAAAAAAAATCTGTCCTTGACCCTTGGAAAGATCCCAGATCCTAGATCCCAGGAAGGAGGTCTCGAAAGTACTTACGCCAGGCGGGTACAGCAGGTCTCGCCCTCCACGTCGCCCCCTGGTGCATTGTCAGTGTTGACGCTTTCATTCTCGCTAGCCGGCATGCTCACTGGAAATAAAAACACAAAATGAACGTAATAAACGTAAGGAAAAACTCAAAACACAAATGGAATTTCGAACCCAACATACAACCCCAAAAAAAAAATCCACCGTGCGATATAAATAGCTCAAAGCACAAACATTTTAGTGGCAACGCAGCATCCTCCAATTCCCAATTTGTACCTAAAGTAATCACACCTTACAATGTTGACACAATATTTACCACCTCGGGGCTTGAGGGACGCCGACAGCTAATAGGCTGGGTTTCACTTTGGAAGCCCACCACAAGCAACCCCCCCCCCCTTTTTGCTGATTCACAGCACGCAGGGATATTAAGAGCTGTAAATTGCAGCGGCTTTCATGTGCAAACACGCTAAGGTACTGTCGCTAGATCCGTGGTGGCCAGGGGGGGGTTGAAAGGTAAGGTTTTTTTTGTTCTGCAACAAGTAAACAATTTAGTTTGGTTGGTTGTCAATATCAAGGATTTAAGTCGGATTTAAGTCGGATTTAAGTCGGATTTAAGTCGGATTTAAGTCGGATTTTAGTCCATGCAAACGTAGCAAACATTAAAAACACAAACATGACATGACTTAGTTCGGAAACGCAAACAGTAACCTGATGGGATTTTTACAGTAGATAATACTAAATGATGCATTCATTTATTTAGGAATTCTACAATGATGGATAGGGCGGCATGGCGGTCGAGTGGTTAGCGCGCAGACCTCACAGCTAGGAGACCGGGGGTTCAATTCCAACCTCCTCCCACATTCCAAAAACATGCTAGGTTAATTAGCGACTCCAAATTGTCCATAGGTATGAATGTGAGTGTGAATGGTTGTTTGTCTATATGTGCCCTGTGATTGGCTGGCTGGCCACCAGTCCAGGGTGTACCCCGCCTCTTGCCTAAAAACAGCTGGGATAGGCTCCAGCAACCCCTGTGACCTTCGTGAGGATAAGCAGTAGAAAATGATTGAATGTATTAACCCAGGCTGCACGGTGATAAGTGGTTAGCACACTGACCTCACGGCTAGGAGACCAGGGTTCAATTCCACCCTCTGCTATCTCTGTGTGGAGTTTGCATGTTCTTCCCGTGCATGCGTGGGTTTTCTCCGGGTACTCCGGTTTCCTCCCACATTCCAAAAACATGCTAGGTTAATTAGCGACTCCAAATTGTCCATAGGTATGAATGTGAGTGTGAATGGTTGTTTGTCTATATGTGCCCTGTGATTGGCTGGCTCGCCCGAAGACAGTTTGGATAGGCTCCAGCACCCCCTGCAACCCTCATGAGGATAAGCGGTACAAAATGAATGTATGAAAACATCCAGCCGCAGCACTTGGGTAATGGTAAGGTCACCGAAAAGCAACATGGAGGGCCTGTTTTGGAGGGCTATTTGGGGTGCTGGAGCCTATCCCAGCTATTTTGGCAACCTTTAAATGTTCATTCATTCATTAATTTCCTACTGCTTATCCTCACAAGGGTCACGAGGGTGCTGGAGCCTATCCTAGCTGTCTTCGGGCGAGAGGTGGGGTACACCCTGGACTGGTGGCCAGCCAGCCAATCACAGGGCACATATAGACAAACAACCATTCACACTCACATTCATACCTATGGACAATTTGGAGTCGCTAATTAACCTAGCATGTTTTTTTGGAATGTGGGAGGAAACTACTCCACACAGATATGACCGAGGGTGGACTTGAACCCTGGTTTCCTAGCTGTGAGGTCTGCGCGCTAACCACTCGGACACCGTGCAGCTTAAAATGTTGAGAATGAAAAACGATACATCGCAAAGTGAAGTGAAGTGGGAATAAAAATGGAGGTGAGATAGTCGGGAGTGTCACTGCAGAGAGAGAGAGAGGGAGCGTGATGGTTGAGTTCCTGAAGGACACCACCATGGAGGCATGGATGGAGAGGCATGGATGTAGAGGGAGTGTTATCAAGTGATACGTTGCTTTTTATTGCTTCTGTCAGTCTGGAGGCTGCCGGCGGCAGGAAGTAGCTGCGACAGTCTTCGCTGTCACCTCAAACACTTACTGTAAAAGCCTGCCGAGTCAGACGCCGCATGTGAATCTTAATGCCACTAAAAAAAAAAAAAAATTCCACTCGCTGGACTCGGATGGAGTGTCGCCTATTAACGTACACGAGTCGTTCTTTATTAGAGAGTGAAAGCACTCGGGGCTCCGTCAAATGGTGCCTCGGCCTCAGCGGCGCTCTGAACTAGTTTAATACCTATTGTTGGCGTACACCCCAAAGACCTGAGCCGCAGAGCCAAACCCGGGATGGATGAAGAACTCACAGTTTCTGGGTTTGTCATCATCCAAGCCTTCCTCTTCGTTCTCCGGGTCGATGTCTTCAGCCTGAGTGATCCAGTCTAAGTAGCCCTGAGTAGCGTTGAAAACCACAAAAACAAAAACACGATAATTCGGGATTATGGATTATTGTCGTAGGAAAGTCATTATAAGGATGCCTACCTTGAGATCCTCCTCCAGCTGCTGTTTTTCTCGGAGTTTCTGGAAGTCACCGCGAGCCTTGGCCTTCTCTCGTTCCTTGGAGAACTCTCTGGGATGAGGAAAAAAACAGGAAAAAAAAATACCAGGTGAAAGTCGTGTTTATGGAAATCGGCATTGGGGTGAAACTTTAAATCGGAAGGAAGGAGGAAGGAAAACCTGCTAAAAAGGATGTTAGTGTGCAGATAGGGGGCGGCGTTTCCTCTTTTTTGACCTATAAATGTCATTACAATGTTGTATTCCCGTGGTAAACGATGCTAGCACATCAGCTAATGAGGTTAGCTCATTGGAAGCGAGCCCTGAAAGCATATTTGGAAGGCTCCGCACGCTAAGTTTTTGAGTTCACCGCAACCCGGACTTCCGGAAGTCCTCGGGAGCACAGTTGGGGTGGGCTCGGCGGGAGTGAAGTAAACAACACACCCCGTTTTTTGCGGGAGAAAACACAGCCAGAAGAGGCGCGGAGTATGGAAAATCTAGAAAGCTTCCTGTGCGGGTTATTGTGTGTAGCTGCTCTATAGGAGTCCAGAACTCAGTCCGTTACAGCATGTACTGTATCCCGGCGCTTCTCTGAGGACGCCGTGGCATCGCAGAGCTGCTTATCTTCTATTTGCTAACTGGTCACGCGGGTCGCTAACCAGGCGTATTAGTGACAGTGAAAAATCTAGAAAGCTTCCTGTGCGGGTTATTGTGTGTAGCTGCTCTATAGGAGTCCAGAACTCAATACAAAGTCCTGAAAATGAGGTCCCCTTGGTTCCGTTACAGCATGTACTGTATTTCCCGAGGACGCCGTGGCATCGCAGAGCTGCTTATCTTATGTTTGCTAACTGGTCACGCGGGTTGCTAACAAGGCATATTAGTCACAGTGAAAAATCTAGAACGCTTCCTGTGCGCGGTTATTGTGTGTAGCTGCTCTATAGGAGTCCAGAACTCCTGAAAATGAGGTCCCCTTGGTTCCGTTACAGCATATACTGTATCCCGACGCTTCTCCGTGGACGCCGTGGCATCGCAGAGCTACTTATCTTATGTTTGCTAACTGGTCACGCGGGTCGCTAACCAGGCGTTTTAGTCACAGTGAAAAATCTAGAAAGCTTCCTGTGCGGGTTATTGTGTGTAGCTGCTCTATAGAAGTCCAGAACTCCTGAAAATGAGGTCCCCTTGGTTCCGTTATGGCATGTACTGTATCCCGGCGCTTCTCCGAGGACGCCGTGGCACCGCAGAGCTGCTTATCTTATGTTTGCTAACTAGTCACGCGGGTCGCTAACCAGGCATATTAGTCACAGTGAAAAATCTAGAAAGCTTCCTGTGCGGGTTATTGTGTGTAGCTGCTCTATAGGAGTCCAGAAATCAATACAAAGTCCTGAAAATGAGGTCCCCTTGGTTCGGTTACAGCATGTACTGTTTGCTAACTAGTCACGGGGGTCGCTAACCAGGCGTATTAGTGACAGTGAAAAATCTAGAATGCTTCCTGTGCGGGTTATTGTGTGTAGCTGCTCTATAGGAGTCCAGAACTCAATACAAAGTCCTGAAAATGAGGTCCCCTTGGTTCCGTTATGGCATGTACTGTATCCTGGCGCTTCTACGAGGACGCCGTGCATCGCAGAGCTGCTTATCTTATGTTTGCTAACTGGTCACGCGGGTCGCTAACCAGGCGTGTTAGCCACAGTGAAGATGAACACAGAAGACAGACAGAGCGCCGCGTTCCGACACGTCCTCCATCCCATCAGCGCCGCTTCTTGTATTGTTCCCAACATGTTGTTCCCCTCGCTCCGATTCCTGCTCGGCCATAAATTATCACGCCCGTCTGTCTAAGGCCGCCATGAAGCAGTTGGTAAAAGGTCAGTCTGTGTAGCACGCTAACAGCGTCATTAGTCATTAGAGTCAGACAAAGAGTCCCACGGACGAGACACCTCGAGGTGTTTGTGCCAGAGAGACTTTTATTAAGGATTCAAACCCGTGAACAACATCTTGGGGAGGATTTGCATTTTGCTCCGGTGGATTGATTGGAAGTAGAGCATCAAAATGCAAAAAGGAGCTAAAAATAGACTTGGGCTATGTTCACACAAACATGTATATGGTAAAAATGGCATGTCTGACATGAGAGTGAAAAAAGTTCCCCTCCCATCCTGTGTGGAAGTGGTAAGTTTTTTCCGATGCAATAAATTAGACACAAGTTGCACGGCGGTCGAGTGGTTAGCGCGCAGGCCTCACAGCTAGGAGAACCGAGTTCAATCCCACCCTTGGAGTTTGCATGTTCTCCTCGTGCATGCGTGGGTTTTCTCCGGGTACTCCGGTTTCCTCCCACATTCCAAAAAAAACATGCTAGGTTAATTAGCGACTCCAAATTGTCCATAGGTATGAATGTGAGTGTGAATGGTTGTTTGTCTATATGTGCCCTGTGATTGGCTGGCTGGCCACCAGTCCAGGGTGTATACCCCGCCTCTCACCCGAAGACAGCTGGGATAGGCTCCAGCAACATATTTCTAAATGGACTAAAAGTTCTAAAAGTGGCATAGTATCACAATATTTACTGTGTTTTGAAGTTATCCCCAGTTTGGTTTTTATGCCACTACTACATCTCGCGATCGGTCGGGTACAAGAACGTCACAAGATCTCTGTAAAGAGGTGATTAGCCGACACTTTTTCATGAAAATGGCAGCCAGCCTGTCGTATGGGAGAGTTATAAAGCCATATCGCAGTAAGGAGGTGATCATTCTTTCTGGGAGCTGAAGATCCACTTCAGGGACAGCGGTTTCGTGACCACAGCCAGGTTCTCCAATAGTCATCAAATTATACCCAATAATCAATTATTGTTTACTTTTGGCTCATAACCAAATAACGTGTGTAGGAGAGGTAAAAAAATGCCTTTTTAAAATATCCGTGTTGGTGTGTACATAGCCTTAAAGTCACTTAAACGGTGTTACACCCGCAAACGTAATAACTGCCCACAAACGTAATAAACCACAAACATAATACAAATCTGCAGCTTTGAATGTAATACATTTCCCACAAACTTAATAAAATGTAATAAAAAATAAAACTTGCTCTGTTTGTGGGCATACATGTACTTTTTAGTTATAGTATATTATTGTATGTGTGATTTTGTGTGTATATGGGGAAGAAATAATCAAAAGAAATAATAAAATAGAATAATAATAATAATGGTAAGAATTTTATTAAAACAATTGCAATTATCACAATTATGTTATTTTTTAAAATTTAAAATAAATTATAATTTAATAATTAAAGACTCCTTTAATGTATTCAAATGATACTCTTTTATATTTATTATTATATTATTATATTATTATATTATTATATTATTATATTATTATATTATTATATTATTATATTATTATATTATTATATTATTATATTATTATATTATTATATTATTATATTATATTGCAATGATCACAATTATGTTGTCTTTTTAAATTTAAAATAAATTATAATTTAATAATTAAAGATTCCTTAATGTATTCAAATGATACTCTTTTATATTATATATATATATATATATTATTATATTTTTCCACAAAAAAAGAAAAAAAATGATCTTGTTAAAATCCTCAAAATGACATTTACACCTTCTCCCTCATTAAAAGAAGAAAGAACAAAAAACAACAACAACCCAAAACATCATTATTTTGTCTCATATTACATTTGTGGGAAGTTATTACATTTACAGATTTTCACTTTCCCACATATGTAATAATTTCCTGCAAATGTGATAGTTATTACGTAATACTGAATTTCCTGAAAATGTAATAGTATTACATTTGCAGGAAATTCAGTATTACGTTTGCAGTAGGCACATTTTATTACGTTTGTGCTAAAGTTATTACATTTGCGGGATTATTATTACATTCAAAGCTGCAGATTTGTATGACTTTTGTGGTTGATTACGTTTGTGGGCAGTTATTACGTTTGCGGGTGTAACAAACGGGCTGTTCATCAGCAATATTCCATATAAGGTAGCAGGAAGTGCAGCAGTAAGGGTGAAAAGAGAGTCTCAAGTGCCCTTTGACCCCGGCCCCTTACCCGCTCAACACCCCGAGAACCAAGTTAAGCACAAAGAAGGATCCAATGATGATTAAGGTGACAAAATACACCCACGGCCACTTGTACCCTACTGCGTCATTCACCTGGGGGGGGGACAAAGTAGCGTGACAAGGGAAGGAAGGAAGGTTAGATGCTGGCTTGGATTTCTGCTGGATCATTTGGTCAGCTGAACGGGAACAGGAGTGGAGGGGGGGGGGGGGGTGGAAGGAGGAAGAGCTGGAAGTTCACATCAGCTAATTGGACGCTTAATGAGTGACTCAAGAGAGGAGGCGTTATAGTTAGAATCCCCCTTTGGACCCAACATTACTACAGTCCTCACTCATTTTTGGTATTGTGCGACTTATACTTCAGTGCAACGTATGTATGTTTCTTTCGAACTAATTATGCATTTTTGGCCTTGTGCGACTTATACTCCAGTGCGACTTATGTATGTTTTTTTCTACCTAATAATGCATTTTTGGCCTTGTGCGACTTATACTCCAGTGCGACTTATGTATGTTTTTTTTCTACCTAATTATGCGTTTTTGGCCTTGTTTAACTTATACTCCAGTGCGACTTATGTATGTTTTTTTCTACCTAATTATGCATTTTTGGGCTTGTTTGACTTATACTCCAGTGCGACTTATGTATGTTTTTTTCTACCTAATTATGTATTTTTGGCCTTGTCAGACTTAAACTCCAGTGCGACTTATGTATGTTTTTTTCTAACTAATTATGCGTTTTTGGCCTTGTTTGACTTATACTCCAGTGCGACTTATGTATGTTTTTTTCTACCTAATTATGCATTTTGGGCCTTGTGCGACTTATACTCCGGAGCGACTTATATATGTTTTTTTCTACCTAATTATGCATTTTTGGCCTTATGCGACTTATACTCCAGTGCGACCTATGTATGTTTTTTTCTACCTAATTATGCATTTTTGGCCTTATGCGACTTATGTATACTCCAGTGCGACTTATGTATGTTTTTTTTCTACCCAATTATGCATTTTTGGCATTGCGCGACTTATACTCCGGAGCGACTTAAATATGATTTTTTCTACCTAATTATGCATTTTTGGCTTTGTGCGACTTATACTCCAGTGTGACTTATGTATGTTTTTTCTACCCAATTATCCATTTGTGACCTTGTGCGACTTATACTCCGGAGCGACTTACATATGTTTTTTTCTACCTAATTATGCATTTTTGGCCTTGTGCGACTTATACTCCAGTGCGACTTATGTATGTTTTTTTCTACCTAATTATGCATTTTTGGCCTTGTGTGACTTATATTCCAGTGCGACTTATGTATGTTTTTTTTCTACTAGTTATGCATTTTGGCCTTGTGCAACTTATACTCCGGAGCGACTTATAGTCCAGAAAATACGGTAATAATATAATAATGATTGTAATATAATTGATCACTGTCCAATGGACAGAATGGTTGCAGAGCTTGAGCAGCGGTTTAGCAGTGTAGATTGTGTGTACTTAAATTTAATGGTGGCCTAAAACAATTGAGTATCTCTACTAAATCTGTCTAAAAGTGGGAAAGTTATATCCCGCTTCTTGTTCCTTATTTCTTTTTTGGATTTTTTTTAAAATATCTACTACATTCATTCATATCCTGTGCACCTCCAGGAGATCCTCAGAACCAAGTGACGCCCCTGGTTGACAGTCTGATTGACTCATTGCGATACAGCTTTTCTCCAAATGAGAAATCACATCATGTTTTAAGCCCATAAGATCCCAGAGTTCCCTACTATATACAGTAAAACATATTTATAATACCAGTAATAATAATTCTTCCAGACATTTCTGTTTTCTTTTCTTTTTTGTGCAACTTTTTTTTTTGCATTCCTGCGTCGGGGCTGACCCGAGGGGTGAATTGTAGCGCTTATTCTTGGCAAGGCCCCCGCTTACAGAAACACAGTTAGCATCATTTCGAGGGCCTCTGCTAACCTGAGCTGAACTATTCAATGCAGACTCTAAACAACTGGGCCTGCTTTACAAATGTATGACTGGATGGATGCTAGTGTATGTGTGTGTGTATATGTGTGTGTGTATATGTGTGTATATGTGTGTATATGTGTGTGTGTGTGCGCCCATCTGTCCATCGCAAAACAGGCTGTGACAGCCCTCTTGCGCTCAGATGACATGGACGTAACAGATGGCTACGCTAGCGCTTCTTTCATATGTAAGCACGCGCCTGTGCTTGTGTTTGGGACTGACCCGACTTCATCTGCAAGCTTCTCAACACTTGTCCATATAAAGTTGCATGATAGACGCGCCAGGACGAGTTGCATCACGGTGTAATGCTGGCGCTGCTTTTAAGACAATACACACACACACAAAACACACACACACGCCAAAGACAACAGCATGAAGCTCTTACCCACTCAACACCCCCAGAACCAGATTGAGGACGAAAAAGGAGCCGAAGATGACGAGAGAGACAAAATAGACCCATGGCAGCTCATAGCCCATAGCATCCTGCATCTGGGAGACAGACAGATAGATGTATAGATATAGTATATGCGGGTTAATAGAAATCATTGGTGGGTTAAAACAGGGGAAGGAAGAAGAAGAAGAAAAAAGGAATGCATGTTATAAAGAGAAGCAGGTAAAAATGTTTCATGATTCAAAATGTGAGCGGTTTTTTTTGTGTTTTTTGTCTTATTTCAAAATGTTTCTGTGGGTTCTTGATTTAATTTAATTTAATTTAATTTAATTTAATTTAATTTAATTTAATTTAATTTAATTTAATTTAATTTAATTTAATTTAATTTAATTTAATTTAATTTAATTTAATTTAATTTAATTTAATTTAATTTAAAATGGATGGATGGAAATAATAAATAATAAAATAGGCTAAATATTTGAATAGAATTTGACTTAGCATATTATTTGAATTAGAATATTATAGAATATTTGAATAGCTCATGAAATACTGTAATGCATAATAATGAAATTGCTCCAATATTGCTGAGTCAATCGCTTTATTTATTCATTTAAGAAGAAAATTGAAATATTAATAAAAATAAAAATAATTACAAATAAATACTGCAAAAGCCATGTTGATACAAATAATAGACCTTTTCCACCTATTTTTATTTTTTTTAATTTATTATTAATTTATTTATGATATTATTATATATTATATCTTTATGTTATTATATTATTGTATATTATATTATTTTATATTTTCACAATTACAAGGATGAAGAGTCTTGAACCAGTCACGATATACATCACTTTTAAGCTAACTGTCAGGACGATGCTAACATCCGCGGGTAATGTTTTTTTTGACTAATTAGAGACCACGCCCCCTAGAGGAAATTTTCATTTTGAACATTTACGATATATTTTATACATGTTTTGTGTGTGGCAGGTGGAAGCAAACCGTGTGTTAGTAGAGGGGGGGGGGGTGTAGAGCACATACACACACACACACACACTTCTCCACACACACACACACACACCCGCCAAGGTGTATGACATGTCGTGCACAGGGCGCCCACCGCTGTGGCGCCCGGCTCACCCAGTACAGCACGTCGGTCCATCCCTCCATGGTGATGCACTGGAAGACGGTCAGCATGGCAAAGGCGAAGTTGTCGAAGTTGGTGATGCCGTCGTTGGGGCCCTCCCAGCCCATTTTGCACTTGGTGCCGTTGTGGGAGCAGTGGCGGCCGTAGGCCCCGTCGGGGGCGCAGGGGGCTGGTTTTTCCTCCGCTGCTGTGCCTGAGACAACATGATAAACACACACAAAGGACGTGCACAAACATTAGTAGTTGTTGCGTCATGGAGAAGTGGGGTGGGGTGGGGGGGGTCAGTAGAGTATTCTGCTGGCACTTACCCAGAGGAGCGCTAATGCCTCTCGGGGGACCTATACCATCACTATAACACTCAAGTCCATTTCCACCTGCGGGGCTCCTTTATTGAAAATTGGCTCAATCATTTAAGGCAAAGCGCCGTTGCAATTATTGCTAAAGTCCTTCATACTCAAGAGCATAAACGACGGTATAAATATTTAATAGATGTGATGGCTTTAAGTGCAGTTTCCTCCGTTTTACCCGAGCGCGTTAATAAGACGCTAATCAATGGCGTTTTGATGTGAGAGTGTGCGTACCTGTGTGCCCGTGGACGCAGGTCTTGTGCATCTTGCCCATAAAGAGCTCCAGGCCGATGATGGCGTAGATGATGATGACGAAGAGGACCAGCAGGGCGATGTGAAGCAGAGGAACCATGGCTTTGATGATGGAGTTCAGAACTACCTGTAAACCTGTGGAGAGCATATGTAGGACGTGCTGAGTACACAGTGGACGGCCAAACGGGGACAATTCAGGCCGTGTTGACCAGTCAAGTTAATCTTGAATTTTCCAAAGATTAATTAAGAAGAAAATTGAAATATTAACAAAAATAAAAATAAAATATTAAAGAAAATATAAATATAAAAGAAATATTGCAAAACCCATGTTGATACAAATAGACCTTTTCCACCTATTTTTATTTATTATATTATTAATTTATTTCATTATTACATACTTATATAATTATATTATTATATTATTATATTATTATATTATAGTCACATTACAGTCATGATATATATCACTTTATTTATTCATTTAAGAAGAAAATTGAAATATTAATAAAAATAAAAATAATTACAAAGAAATACTGCAAAACCCATGTTGATACAAATAGTAGACCTTTTCCACCTATTTTTATTTTTTTATTTATTATATTATTATATTATTATATTATTATATTGTTAGATTATGGTCACATTACAGTCATAGTAGACCTTTTCCACCTATTTTTATTTTTTTATTTATTATATTATTATATTGTTATATTATGGTCATATTACAGTCATGATATATATCACTTTATTTATTCATTTAAGAAGAAAATTGAAATATTAATAAAAATAAAAATAATTACAAAGAAATACTGCAAAACCCATGTTGATACAAATAGTAGACCTTTTCCACCTATTTTTATTTTTTTATTTATTATATTATTATATTATTATATTGTTAGATTATGGTCACATTACAGTCATAGTAGACCTTTTCCACCTATTTTTATTTTTTTATTTATTATATTATTATATTATTATATTGTTATATTATGGTCATATTACAGTCATGATATATATCACTTTATTTATTCATTTAAGAAGAAAATTGAAATATTAATAAAAATAAAAATAATTACAAAGAAATACTGCAAAACCCATGTTGATACAAATAATAGACCTTTTCCACCTATTTTTATTATTTTTATTTATTATTCATTTATTTATTACATTATTATTATTATATATTATATTATTATATATTATATTATATATTTTTATATTTTCACGATTACAAGGATGAAGAGTCTTGAACCAGTCATGATATATTGACAGTTACTATGGTACCCTTTATGTCATTGGATGGACATATCACCTCGTACTTCGGTACGGGAAAAAATAAAAAATAAAAACCCTTAAGCTATATTCAGAAAGCAGGAAGTGAACAAATGTAACAGTTACTGATTGTAAAAGTACCAGATGGAGGGGTAGGATTTAATAAGCTTTGCTTCTTCCTACTCCTTTTGGACATGTGGAACTGTGAACTGATTATGCGATGCATTCAATTGTAATCTGATGCATGTTCAAATGAAATTCAACCATTACCATTACCATTACCATATGGCCCTGGGTGGAGAAAGTTTTAGACGCATCATGGAAAAATAAACACATACGAGTCCGCCAGTCCAAGCAAATCAATAATCCACTGACACAAGACAGGACAAGTCGACCAGAGTGTGTTATTGTGTGAGTCGGTGAGCATCGGTTCCTCAGTTCATCCCCATCTTCATTCCCACCTGATCCCCCCTGAAGCGTCTTCCATTGTGTATCGCAGTAATCCACGGGTTCCCTGAGTGGACACTTACTGGGTACTCCAGAGACCAGTCGGAGGGGTCGGAGTACTCGGAACGCCCTCAGGGCCTTGACATCGAAGCCCGCCGCCTTTCCTCCGATGGGAGCGGCACCGTCGCCTTTAGTAGCCTGCTCCAAGATGGCACTGAACAACCTGCAGAGTCATACGTACAATTGGCTTTTTGGCGAGAACGATCAAAAAAGCAAAGAAAAAAGATAACGTTTACAGCTAATATTATTCAAATTGTGCCAATTAAGCAGCGCTAAAAACCTCCTATCTCTCTGAAATCACTGTACAATTTCCCCCCCATCTTCAGCTCGCTCAAAGGCCAGTGAGTGGTGCGTTAGTCACGGACAATTATCAATTAGCACAGATGAAATGGCCACTTGAAAAGAGCACTCAAAATACATCTCTATCCGCTTCTACCTGCCGCTGGATTCGACCGGCTGAGCAACGTACACTACAGCTAAAAATCAGGGATGCAGGTCTTTTTGTGGGGATCTGTTTTTTGCAGTATTTTCCATCATATACATGTTTTTAGAATGTTGTATTCTGGTATTAAACCATGACAAAGTTTCAGATAATAACGTTTGCGCATTTGGAAGTGAGCCCTGAAAAAAGTTTGTCTCAAAACGCTCGGTTTCAGTGACTTTTTTCCATCACTGGTTCATTGTGACATCACAGTGAGCAGGACTTCCTTATATGGGCGTTCCCAATACAAGCTGTAAACCTGCCACATTGAAAATTCCCCCATGTTAGCATGGAGTATGACCAAAAACAGAGCAAGGAAAAGACAACTGGAATAGGTGCAGATTCTGAAAGATCTCGAAAGCTTTCTTCTGTGCAGTGACGTTTGCGCATTTCGAAGTGAGCCCTGAAAAAAGTTTGGCTCAAAACGCTCGGTTTCAGTGACTTTTTTTCCATCACTGGTTCATTGTGACATCACAGTGAGCAGGAATTCCTTATATGGGCGTTCTCAATACAAGCTGTAAACCTGCCACATTAAAAATTCCCCCATGTTAGCATGGAGTATGACCAAAAACAGAGCAAGGAAAGGACAGCCGGAATAGGTGCAGATTCTGAAAGATCTCCAAAGCTTTCTTCTGTGCAGGTTATTGTGTGAAGCAGCTCTACAGGAATCCACAACTCAGTACAAATGGACGTAATAGGTCCCCTTGAAAAGACAATTAGAGCTCTTGGAGTGTTTGCCCCAAGCTCTTTCACCCATATGCTAAACATTTGCATGCATGCAGAGACTTCGCATTCATACACACGCCGCCAGGCAATGCTGTCACATTCTGTGGATATCTGCATCCTCTTCCTCCAGAGTGTGAAATGTGCGTCACTGTTTTGACTGACATTTAAAAAAAAAAAATCATTACATTCCATATTCTGTTTCATATGTCTCAAGTCAAACATTATGTCTAGTTTTTGTAATAATTTCATCACCTTATTTCACCACTCCTACAACAACATTCATTTATTCATTCATTTTCTACTGCTTATCCTTTCAAGGGTAGCAGGGGAGTGCTGGAGCCTATCCCAGCTGTTTTACTGGTAGCCAGTCAATCACAGGGCACATATAGACAAACAACCATTCACACTCACATTCATACCTATGGACAATTTGGAGTCGCTAATTAACCTAGCATGTTTTTGGAATGTGGGAGGAAACCGGAGTACCCGGAGAAAACCCACGCATGCACGGGGAGAACATACAAACTCCACACAGAGATGGCCGAGAGTGGGATTGAACTCGGGTCTCATAGCTGTGAGGCCTGCGTGCTAACCACTTACCACCGTGCAGCCTAATTTTCTACTGCTTATCCTCACAAGGGTCGCGAGGGGAGTGCTGGAGCCTATCCCAGCTGTTTTCAGGTGAGAGGCGGGGTACACCCTGGACTGGTGGCCAGCCAGCCAATCACAGGGCACATATAGACAAACAACCATTCACACTCACATTCATACCTATGGACAATTTGGAGTCGCTAATTAACCTAGCATGTTTTTGGAATGTGGGAGGAAACGAGAGTACCCGCATGCACGGGGAGAACATGCAAACTCCACACAGAGATGGCCGAGGGTGGAATTGAACTCTGGTCTCCTAGCTGTGAGGCCTGTGTGCTAACCACTTTAACACCGTGCAGCCTGGGTTAATACATTAATAAATTCATTTTCTACCGCTTATCCTCATGAGCGTCACGGGGTGCTGGAGCCTATCCCAGCTGTCTTAAGGCGAGAGGCGGGGTACACCCTAGAGTAGTGGCCAGCCAATCACAGGGCACATATCGACAAACAACCATTCACACTCACATTCATACCTATGGACAATTTGGAGTCGCTAATTAACCTAGCATGTTTTTGGAATGTGGGAGGAAATCGGAGTACCCGGAAAAAACCCACGCATGCACGGAGAGAACATGCCAACTCCACACACAGATTACCGAGGGTGGAATTGAACTCGGGTCTCCTAGCTGTGAGGCCTGTGTGCTAACCACTTACCACCGTGCAGCCTGGTTTAATACATTCATTCATTCATTTTCTACCGCTTATCCTCATGAGGGTCGCAGGGGTGCTGGAGCCTATCCCAGCTGTCTTGGGGCGAGAGGCGGTGTACACCCTAGACTAGTGGCCAGCCAATCACAGGGCACATATAGTCAAACAACCATTCACACTCACATTCATACCTATGGACAATTTAGAGTCGCTAATTAACCTAGCATGTTTTTTTGGAATGTGGGAGGAAATCGGAGTACCCGGAAAAAACCCACGCATGCACGGAGAGAACATGCCAACTCCACACACAGATTACCGAGGGTGGAATTGAACCCGGGTCTCCTAGCTGTGAGGCCTGCGCGCTAACCACTCACGTTATGTGAGGTGTATGTCTGATTTAAGCAACTCATTTGCATGTACGTAAATAGGTCAAAGGTCAGAGCTGCATGCATGCAAAACACGTTCTTGCATTGAAAAACTGTGTCATCACAACTAAAGCCTCTCAATCCAGACATGAAAAGATCCAGACGTGCAAACAGAAAGGCTAGATAAGAGTCTAAGAGTGGTACAGGTTGTGTTTATGCCACAGGCGCTGGCACTATGATGCTAGCCAACACACACACACACACACACACACATACAGAGGCTTAGCAGATGGGCTAGAGTTGCTGAGTGGCAGATAAAGAAAAACCAGAGCGCGGCTTTGCTATCACAATCTAACAAACTAATCAGTTTAAGGCTCACCAAAGCCACAGTAGGCCCAGATTTAGCGTGGCTTTCGAACAGTGAAAGACGACTTTGTGACTCATTGCCGAGTTTCAGCGCGGGAAAAAAACGCCGAAACATCGCCGACTCACCCGACGACTACGATGATGAAGTCCAGCAGATTCCATCCGTTCCTCAGGTAGGCATTGGGGTGGAAGAGTAAGCCGTAGGCTATCACCTTCAGGAACGCTTCCACGGTGAAGATGATGAGGAACAGGTACTCCACGCGCTCCTGCAAAGAGACACGTGCGAAAGAAAACGTTTTATACCGTTTTATACATTTTTCATGACGGCAGCACTCGTGCATCCCCAGACCACCATAATGTATACCAGCTACAGTACAACCAAGGATGTACTACTATTGTACTCCTATTATCATTCATTTTCTACCACTTATCCTCATGAGGGTCGCGGGGTGTGCTGGAGCCTATCCCAGCTGTCTTCGGGCGAGAGGCGGGGTACACCCTGGACTGGTCGCCAGCCAATCACAGTACTCTAAAGCATATTATGTACTATTATCCCTTGAGAGGATATCATAAATGTGCTTATTATTGTTTGCGTCCATGTCCGTTTGGTTTGTTTAAACTAAGTGCTTCACTTCCTGTTTTAACTGCGTGTACGAGACTTTTACTGAGATTGCTGTCACAGCCATGACCCCCGACTGAGAGAGAAGGGGGTCCTGGGAAATGGCCCCAAACGGCCTCCAGGAAGAGAAAGAAGTGGGTATTGCGTAACATGACAGTACTTTTTTGTACACCTCATATAAATAACATGACAAGGAACTGATGGAGATTTTTAGATACAAAAAACACCCACTCTGTCTCTCTCGCTCTCCCTTGGAGGTGGTTCATAAAAAAAAAATATTTGGTTTCATCCATCAATCTGTCCGCGCTGACCCTTTGTATGGGTCCTGGTGGTTTCCCATGGCGCACACTCGCGCTGGGCCAGAGGTTTGAGGCTAAGAGGTCAACCAGATCTCACCAGACTATACTGTGGGAGGAACCAGAGGAGAAACCTGAAGAAATATAAAACCTTGGCCTTTAACCTTCAGCTACCCAAACATATTGGCTGCTTTAGTCTTTTACAAGTCATATTTAATATTACAAATATACAGAATTATTCCCTTATTTCATTGGTTCCGGCTTCAACCGTGATAGGTATGACTATTTATTTATAAGTGCAATATTTTTGTAGTTATATATATATATATATATATATATATATATATATACACCTTTTTATGACCTTCTAAACATGGTTATTGGCATTATTAGAGCTCTGTAGACATGAAATAACACCCCTATAGTCAACTTTACACTCATATTACACACTATAGTAAACATTTTAAGAGAGAATAAGACATAATATACACACACATGTTAGCATCCTTGTTGTTGTTTTTATTGTTTGGGATGGCTTTCAGTGACTTCCTTTTATGGGCGTGCCCGGAACAAGTTGTACACGCTGTGGGTAAAATCCCAGTGTAGTGAGAGGTGGGCCGTGGGTGGTATATATTAAAACAGAACATTTTGGAAATCCAAGGAAATCCAGCTGGAATAGGTACATACGTATTCCGGAAGATCTAGAAAGCTCGCATGCAGTTCCTCTTTTACAAGTCATATTTAATATTACAAATATACAAAATTATTCCCTTATTTCATTGGTTCTGGCTTCCACCACGATACGTGAATTCCCGCTAAGTATGACTCTTTATTTATAAGTGCAATATTTTTGTAGTTAGACCATATAATACCTTTTTACAACATTCTAAACGTGGTTATTGGCATTATTAGAGCCCTTTAGACATGGAATAACACCCCTATAGTCAACTTTACACTCATATTACACACTATAGTAAACATTTTAAGAGAGAATAAGACATTGGGAGAGTTCCTTGTTGTTGTTGTTTTTTGTTTGGGATGGCTTTCAGTGACTTCCTTTTATGGGCATGCCCGGAACAAGTTGTACATGCTGTGGGCACAATCCCAGCGTAGTGGGAGGCGGGCCGTGGGTGGAATACATTAAAACAGACCGTTTTGAAAATCCAAGGAAATCCAGCTGGAATAAGTACAGATTCCGGAAGATCTAGAAAGCTCATGTGCAGTTCCTCAATACAAAGCAGTACAAGCAGATGATGCTAAATACAAGGATGAAGAGTCTTGAACCAGTCATGATGTGCTATATAAAATAAAAATAAAAATAAAAATAAAAATAAAAATAAAAATAAAAATAAAAATAAAAATAAAAATAAAAATAAAAATAAAAATAAAAATAAAAATAAAAATAAAAATAAAAATAAAAATAAAAATAAAAATAAAAATAAAAATTATATTAGGAAAGCAGGAAGTGAACAAATATAACAGTTACTGATTGTAAAAGTACCAGATAGGATTTAATAAGCTTTGCTTCTTCCTACTCCTTTTGGACATGTGGAACTGTGAACTGATTATGTGATGCATTCAATTGTAATCTGATGCATGTTCAAATGAAATTCAACCATTACCATTACAAAGGACTGAAAATGAGCATAATAGTAAAAAAAAGTCTGGACAGGCCATGTTTCGAGGCAAACTGAATTGATTTGTACTTCCAACGCTGGTGACCCAAGGCTTCATGGAGGTGGTCCGTCCCATTAAAAGGTCTCATTTCCAGGTGAGAGATAAAGATGAAGATTTTCCATGAAACACCTTTTGCTCCTTTTATTTCTTTCATGTGTCATTTGCAGAGACTTTCAATAATTGATTGTTTGTACATTCATCACCCTTCACCGCACAGCGAGTTGTCTAATTAATTACACACACACACACACACACACACACACCGGTATATATAATGATAAAACATGGCTCTCCATCACTGTCTAGCACACACACACACACACACACATAATAAAAAGATGCTGCCAGTGACAGGCGCTGAAGAAGAGGAGAACATCTGGAAGGAACAGCTCAGCATGCCCCCCCCCCCCCCCCCCCCCCCCACTCGATGCGGCCTCCAAAAGGGCAAAATCCATAATCTAATCTGGTTAGCGATGGGGAAGGAATGAGAGGCTAAAAGATGGAGGAAAGGTGAGCGTGTGGCGGCGGTAATTGGGTTAAGCGTAATAGGTCAACTCAACCGCCTATCCATCAGCTCGGCCAATCGGATTACGGCATCGACGTTCCCGGCGTACCTTTACGTTCGCCTTGACCTTCTGCGTTGTGGATTAGAGCTTTGTTTTGCGTTTGTTTTTGTACGTGCCGCGATGACGGACAGCCCGGGGCCCTTGATGGAGGGGGGTGGCGGTGGGGGGTGGGTCATCATTGATTGTCTCAATACTTTTGTCCATCGAGTGTATCATTTACACCAATGTCAACTCTTCTTTCTTTCTCCCTTCTTTCACTCCCACTCTCTCCATCCGTCTTAGGTGCCAACCACAAGTTACCATAGAGACCAAGATGGGTTCCCACGTTACCATGGAAACTGCAGGCTGCAGCACACACACATACACACACCGATCAGCACTGTACCAAGTATACACACATCACGTGGAGCGAATTGCTACTTTACTGTCACATATAACAATAACAAATATAATACTTTATCAATATCAAATAAAAACACTTGTTTGTAATCTGCGCCATGCTAACATGCTAACATGCTAACATACATTCATCACCATTTCAATTAACAAACCTAAGCTCCGGACAACGATTACGTTAAAGATTACACTTGTATAATCCTACTCAGTGACCCTTGACCCTTGACCTTTGCATTGATCGGACATGCACCACTAATTGAAGGGCTATTGCATCTTTATGCGACTGCACGAGTGCTGCCTGCACCGGGTATCTGCCTACATATTAAGGGGAAACATGAATTTCCTGGGACTGTACTGTGATATTGTTGCATGGTGACAGTACTATACAGTAAATACTAATACTTTGGAGGAGCAGTATAAAGCTTGTGCAGCAGTATAGATTCATTAGATCAAGGCATGTAGATACGCAGAGACATTTTTTATGTTTAACATTATTATTGGTGACAAAGTGTATTTTAAATATTACACATTACACTTTTTTGGAACAAATTTTCATATTTTGATTTTCTTGCACATCTTTCCTTGTAGTATTATACTTTTATTTTTATAGTATTTTGACTTCATTATTGTAATATACATACGTTCACCAACTTTTTCTAAAATTGCAATTGTATTTTTATTTTGTTTGTTTTGTTTTTATTACATATTTCAGTATTTAATATTAACATAAATCATATAAAATATTATATTAATATTACAAATATTATATTAATATATAATACAACATTAATATTGATTTATTATATATTATATTAATAATATTAATTATATTAATAATATTAGCAATGTTAATTATTATTATATATTATAATTAATAATATTAATATATTATATAATATTTTTGTCTTAATATTATGACTTTATTTTCTTTGATTTATTTTCCATATTTTGCCTTAATTGTCATAAAACGACTACTCTTTTTTTAAAAATTTTTTGCTATTTTTGAATTTTTATGATGTGCCAAGGGTCCATAAAAATCAAACAAAAACAGCCCCCGGGCCGCACTTTGGACACCCATAGTCTAACAAGTTAGCAACACAAGTGAGCAGCAAGATAATGATGGTGGTAGCGTGATGGTGTGGGGCTGCACGAGTGCTGCCGACACAGGAGGAGCTGCGGTTCAAAGAGGGAAACATGGACTCCGACATGTGCTGTCACATTCTGGAGCAGAAACAGGTTTTTCCGACATGACAAGGAGCCCGAACAAGCTAAGGAAGTGGCCGAGTTTTCATGTTCATGTTCAATGAACCGTATCGGCCGGCAGCACTCATGCAGCCCCAGCCCATGCATTATATATACAAAGGTGGCGTTTTAATGCATGTTGTTTCATTGTGGATGTGTAATAAAGTAAATAAAAATAATGTCTAAATTGCGAGACTTGTCCATGTCTGACGTGTCACTAATACGCTAACGCACAAGCACGCAACCTGGCGAGCCGACCGAATGCATTACCATGAAGCTTTCATTGTCGTTGAATTCATTATTCATTCATTCACTGTCTTCATGCGCTGTGTTCTGGGTTCAGGCCGCCCCGGCGCGGGGAATGCACAAAAGGGACAAATACAGTCCAAGTGATGTTTATTCAACCCGACCGGCTTGCTTTTAGTACGAGGGAGACAAGGAAAAAGTTAAAATAAACATTAAGGGACGTCTGTAAATACAGACAAAAGTGGCAAAAAGGAGAGAAGAGGAGAGAGATGACAAGAAAGAGAGAGAGAGAGAGAGAGAGAGAGAGAGAAAGGGAGTAATTGGTCTAAAAATAAAAGAACACAGGAGCATAAATCATCTTCTATAGACAGCCTGCGTGTGTGCGCGTGTGCGAATCCTTGAGAAAGGAGATGAAGGCAGTAAAAAGAAAGCAGAGACGATAATGAAACACTGAAGGTGAACGTGTGGATTTAGCGCCGCTCATCACAATATTGTGTGGGTTTTTTTTTTTTTTTTTTACACACACAAAAGGGCACAAATGAAGACAAACCGAAGACGCTGCACTGCATCAAGATGCTGCCGACATAAGATAGATGACTAAATCGCAGTGTGTGCATGTGTGACACTATCTCTTATGGCTTGATATGGACTATAAGCTAGGGAGGAAGTGGTAATATGTAATGGTTGAATTTCATTTGAACATGCATCAGATTACAATTGAATGCATCCCATAATCAGTTCACAGTTCCACATGTCCAAAAGGAGTAGGAAGAAGCAAAGCTTATTAAATCCTACCCCTCCATCTGATACTTTTACAATCAGTAACTGTTACATTTGTTCACTTCCTGCTTTCATAATATTTTAATTTTAATTTTAATTTTAATTTTAATTTTAATTTTAATTTTAATTTTAATTTTAATTTTAATTTTAATTTTAATTTTAATTTTAATTTTAATTTTAATTTTAATTAAAACATCGACTGCTTGTACTGCTTTGTATTGAGTTGTGGACTCCTATAGAGGAACTGCATGCGAGCTTTCTAGATCTTCCACAATCTGTACCTATTCCAGCTGGATTTCCTTGGATTTCCAAAACGTTATTTTTACGTTCGTTTTACAATCAGTAACTGTTACATTTGTTCACTTCCTGCTTTCCTAAGATAATTTTTGAATTTTTTTATGTCTTTTATCAATTTTTATTTATTTATTTATTTTTGTATTTATTTTTGTCACGTATCGAAGTAATGGTAATGGTTTTATTTCATTTGAACATGCATCAGATTACAATTGAATGCATCACATAATCAGTTCACAGTTCCACATGTCCAAAAGGAGTAGGAAGAAGCAAAGCTTATTAAATCCGACCCCTCCATCTGGCACTTTTACAATCAGTAACTGTTACATTTGTTCACTTCCTGCTTTCCTAATATAATTTATTTGTTTTTTTATTTAATTTTATTTAAATATTAATTATTAATATTAATATATTGTATTATTATTATATTGTCGTTATGTATAATATATTTATATATTCATATTAATGACATTATTGATTTATAATAATATTTTAATTCATAATTAATTAAATTATTAATTTATTTTGTATTTTTTTATTTAAATTTGTAATTTTTTAATTAAAAAAAATTTTTGCTTATTTTTGGCCGTATGCCTTATTTTAGCTGTTTGAAGATGAACTATATCAGCAAGTTGAAGTATTTGTGATTTTAGAAATAAGGAGTTAGTATGTTCCGTGTAGGCGACATTATGAATTATCCTTACTGACCTTTTTTGCAGTACATTTAGCGAGTGAAGATTGCTTTTATAGTTATTAGCCCATATTTCTTTTTTCACAATAAATAAGATATGGTAGAACCAGAGAGCAATAAAGAGTGTGGAGTGATTTCTGATTGAGAATTTTTGAAATATTTCTAGCCACATTATGTTGTATATTTGTAATATGAGATTTCTGGCTCATATTTTCATCTATTGTGATCCCCAGAAATTTATTTTCGTTCACCCTTTCAATGTCGACACCGTCTATTTGTATTTGCTGGTGTGTGTCCTTTCTGTTGTTACCAAACAGCATGATTTTAGTTTTATTCAAGTTCAGTAAATGGTTTACTTAAGTGCTGTAACATTCCAATGTGTCCCATTTGTGCATGCAGCAATTCATCTATCCTCAATTAATTCTGCAAATCATGAACTTATTTCAGCTCCCTGAAATTTTGAAACTTAAAAAACAAACAAAAAAACATTTGCAAAGGGGAGCAGGTGTCCAAAGTGTAAAAAAAATCCTTGTTACGTCGCTATCAGGACCAAACATACACCTCTATCTCCTACGAGAGCGCAGTGTGTGTGTGTTTGTTAAGAATGACTCCATCATTCCTTCCTGGTTGAGACCCAGTGGAGCGAGACCAAAGCCCAACACAGCGAAAATGTGCAGACAGAATGAGAAAAGTGTGTGTGTGTGTGTGTGTGTGTGTGTGTGTAGCATGCAGAAAAGTGTTACTGATGTAATCATTGGCTGGAGTGTCAAAGAGAATCAATTGTGTTCTCTTATTTCGTTTTTTTTTTTTTTTTAAGGTCAAGATTGAGCAGCATCTCTCCTTGCTGTGGCACCGTGACACCCAAACAGGATTAACTGCAAACACCCACTCCCCTGCGGTTGCCATAGTAGCACTGCTGAAACCCACACGCTATAAAAAGACCTTGCTAACTTACACAAAGACACAAGTTTGTGCATACACATATTTAACAGCGTCTCGTTTTAAAATGCTGGATGCTTAACTTAAGGCTGCACGCTAGCCTACAGTGCAGTGGTCCCCAATCCATGGTCCGACAAACCAATGGCGAGCCAGCCAGGAGCAAAAAGCAGCGTTATTTATTTTCATGTGTTGTGACAGCACAAAGTCTTACTGACACTGTTGCCAACTGCTATTGGCTGTCCTTGATGATGATGATTTAATCGGCTAATTTGCATATTATTTGCATATAATGTTTTGAAAGATGCTGGAGGAAAAAAAAGCCTACTCTTGTGGTGCGTTCACAGACGGACTAACAAAGTGGGAACGCTTAACAAAATATTATGACACAAAACGACAACAAACATGCATAAACTATAGACCAGGGGTGGGCAAACTATGGCCTGGGCGTCATATGCGTTTGAATCCGGCCCGCCAGTTGCTTTCTAAGTATTTCAACTTTTAACATACAACTGGCAACATGACAACTGGCAACATGACTTGCAAGTCAGATGTGTTATTTAGTAAAAAAAAAGAATAAAATAAACTTAAAAATTAAATGACATATAGTTTGATGTGGGGCTGCACGGCGGACGAGTGGTTAGCACGCAGACCTCACAGCTAGGAGACCAGGGTTCAATTCCACCAATTCTCTGTGTGGAGTTTGCATGTTCTCCCCGTGCATGCGTGGGTTTTCTGCGGGTACTCCAGTTTCCTCCCACATTCCAAAACATGCTAGGTTAATTAGCGACTCCAAATTGTCCATAGGTATGAATGTGAGTGTGAATGGTTGTTTGTCTATATGTGCCCTGTGATTGGCTGGCCACCAGTCCAGGGTGTACCCCGCCTCTTGCCCGAAAACAGCGGTAGAAAATGAATGAATGAATGAATGAATGAATCGGTACTTGTATTGTATATTTCTTAGCTAGCCTTTTGAGTGTTAAGCTGCTGTGTGATGAGTTTTGTGTTCGTTGGAAGACAACACTGTGATGCAGACTGTTCTATTGGTTAATGACATCCTGCGATTTCCAACGGGTTGACATTGTAGACGTCGAGTGGTTAGCGCGCAGACCTCATAGCTAGGAGACCAGGGTTCAATTCCACCCTCCCACCATCTCTGTGTGGAGTTTGCATGTTCTCCCCGTGCATGCGTGGGTTTTCTCCGGGTACTCCGGTTTCCTCCCACATTCCAAAAACATGCTAGGTTAATTAGCGACTCCAAATTGTCCATAGGTATGAATGTGAGTGTGAATGGTTGTTTGTCTATATGTGCCCTGTGATTGGCTGGCCACCAGTCCAGGGTGTCCCCTGTGAGGATAAGCAGTAGAAAATGAATGAATGAATGAATAACTACGATCACGACCATTTAAAAAAAAAGCGTATTTATTGTCTGTGTTTGGTCAGGCAAGTTTTTTTTTTTGGGGGGGGGGGGATTAAATTGTTGTCGTCGTCTAAATCCTGAACGCTGTGTCCTTTACTGCACTGCCAAAGCACCGTGAAATCTCCTTTTCGCCTCCTTCACACACACGCGCAATCGCAACAAAGATGGACGCACGATAACGGCGCCCCGCCATCCAAACGCCCTCTCATCCCTCTTGTAAAGCCTCTTACACCGCCCGCCCCCTGTGTCAGCCATCTTGGTTTCAGGGCAGGGATCGCGCCGCCTCTGGGTCAGTTTTCTCTCTCCCCGCCGGCTGTGCGAAGGGAGATTGATGAGGCTGTAGCTGAGTCTCTGAGGGCACCAGCGTGGGGGGGTGGGGGGGTGGGGGACAGGCTCCATCGAACCCCGAACAAGCAGAACTAATGGGCACACTCCGGAGGGAAGAAAGTGGAAAAAGACAGAGGACACTTGTAGACTTCCAATGTAAATATGTCAGCCGTCTGTGTCCTTCCATACATCCTCCCATTAATTTCACCCGTCGTGGAGTTATTTGTTGGCGTCATTGCCGTGTCCTCATGAAGGACGGCCATGTTAGCCGCGTCCTGTCTCAAGCCATTAGGACATATCAACTGCTTGGCTAAATCTAAATGTCGCCTCTTTGTATGTTTTTCTTCAATAAAAAATAAAACACCTTATGATACGAGATAGACAAGTAAAGAAGGGTAATAATGATGCACAGGCGGGGATGGTGGACATGCAGCACTCAGCGGGAGGGGGGGTGCACATCACAAGCTAATGAGAGGATAAATCACACATGTAAACACACACACACACACACACAAGTTAGCAAAGAAAAGTTTAACAACCAAGTTTGCGGTAAGAGAGGAAGGCTGCCAATTAAGAGCCCACAAAGGAGACAAATGGCTGGTCATCCACTGCTGGCTAACATCTACCATCATCACACACATAATGGGGGGGGCAGTGATGGAGGACGGCCAGCCAATCACAGGGCACATATAGACAAACAACCATTGACACTCACATTCATACCTATGGACAATTTGGAGTGGCTAATTAACCTAGCATGTTTTTGGAATGTGGGAGGAAACCGGAGTACCCGGAGAAAACCCACGCATGCACGGGGAGAACATGCAAACTCCACACAGGGATGGCCGAGTGTGGAATTGAACCTGGGTCCCCTAGCTGTGAGGTCTGAGCGCTAACCACTTGACGTCTACAATGTTAACCCGTTGGAAATGGCAAGATGTCATTGACCAATAGAACAGTCTGCATCACAGCGTCGTCTTCCAACGAACGCAAAACTCATCACACAGCAGCTTAACACTCCAAAGGCTAGCTAGGAAATAATTTGGAGATTTTGGACAATTTGGAGTCGCCAATTAACCTAGCATGTTTTTGGAATGTGGGAGGAAAACCGGAGTACCCGGAGAAAACCCACGCATGCACGGGGAGAACATGCAAACTTCACACAGGGATGGCCAAGGGTGGAATTGAACCTCGGTCTCCTAGCTGAGAGGCCCGCGGGCTAACCACTTGACGTCTACAATGTTAACCCGTTGGAAATGGCAAGATGTCATTGACCAATAGAACAGTCTGCATCACAGCGTCGTCTTCCAACGAACGCAAAACTCATCACACAGCAGCTTAACACTCCAAAGGCTAGCTAGGAAATAATTTGGAGAATTTGGACAATTTGGAGTCGCCAATTAACCTAGCATGTTTTTGGAATGTGGGAGGAAAACCGGAGTACCCGGAGAAAACCCACGCATGCACGGGGAGAACAAGCAAACTCCACACAGAGATGGCCGAGGGTGGAATTGAACCTGGGTCTCCTAGCTCCTAGCAAGTTTAAATTTTGCCAGATCTTTTCGCCACCGCACCGATCCAAGAGAAACAAGCAAGAGCGCCGGCGTCGCCCCTCATCCTGCGTGCCACAGTTTGGCTTTTTCCACGGCCGCCACAACCTTGACTTGCCTCCATAAAACACATTCCTGGAGGAAACACACATTTCATAAACGCAGACGGGGCGGTCCTGTGATGGCGACGTGGCGGCAAAAACCTCCATATTATGGAGGACTTGGAATCGCTAATGGCGGCGACGTTGTCATCGTTGTTGATAATGTTGTCATAGCCACACAATTAGACGATCAATACACCTGATTAGACTTTTGACACCCCCCCCTCCTTTCCCTTGAGACCATCATGCTTTACTGTTTGCATCATTCATGCTGCTTTGCTCATCTGTGAGCGACAACATGTGTGTGTGTGTGTGTGTGTGTGTGACAGGCTGCTCAGCGTGAGAGGACATCGGCTGCGGGCGTCGTTGTAGGTTTGATCAATGTACACGCCGACGTCGATTAATCATGCTTGAGGAGGTAATGGAGCCCATCGCAACACACATCTATCTCCATGTTTTACTTATAAGGAGCGCTCCTAACCATGGCGGGCTAGCCGGCGATGGAGGACTTATGTACACACCGTATACTTACATATTTGCATAGTTATATTCAATGATTACCTACTTGTGTTTTCAGTGGGAAAAACTGCCTATTTTTGGAGGGGAAAACACAAACTGATATTAATAACTAATTAAAAAAACACAAAAATTAGTCTTTAAATATATTGTACACATAACTTTCTTTATACGGGCCCAAGCACAGAGCTCCGACTTTCCACACATTTATGAAGGCCTTAACATACATAAAAGCGTAGCAAAATTTGCAAGCTTATTTCATATTTGAAGACTTTTTACGCAAAAAAAATAAATAAATAAATAAATACAAAAATTAACTTTACACAGTTTTTTTGGGCATTTCTGCTGTTTTTCAACCTATTACTATTATTATTATTTGTTGTTATTATTATTATTATTCATTCATTCATTTTCTATTGCTTATCCTCACGAGGGTCGCGGGGGTGCTGAAGCCTATCCCAGCTGTCTATTATTATTATTATTATTATTCATTCATTCATTTTCTACCGCTTTTCCTCACTAGGGTCGCGGGGGTGCTGGAGCCTATCCCAGCTGTCTATTATGATCATTATTATTATTATTATTATTATTATTATTATTATTATTTGTTGTTATTATTATTACATTCATTAATTTTCTACCACTTATCCTCACAAGGGTCACAGGGGTGCTGGAGCCTATCCCAGCTGTCTATTTTTATTATTATTATTATTTGTTGTTATTATTATTACATTCATTCATTTTCTACTGCTTATCCTCACGAGGGTCGCAGGGGTGCTGGAGCCTATCCCAGCTGTCTATTATTATTATTATTATTATTATAATTTTTACTTATTATTATTATTTTATTCATTCATTAATTTTCTATCGCTTATCCTCACGAGGGTCGCGGGGGTGCTGGAGCCTATCCCAGCTGTCTTATTATTATTAATTTTTTTTTGACTATTTCAACAATTTTCTTATTATGACTCCCACATTTTTCCACAAGCTAATTTTCCAAAAATTCCAACTGTACACAATAATAAACATGATTATTGTTATCAGGAATTATCACCCTTTTCGATCACTCATACTCAAGCTGTGGCACAGGTGCCAATGGTGGTACGCGCTACTCTACTCTCAACGGCCCATTTGCAGCAGATTTCTCCTGACAAATAAAAGAGAGAGAGCGGAACAGACGGGAATATTTTTAATAAAGTTATCTAAAAGTGTCCCACCTCTGCCTCGCATCGACCCACATAGCAGCTCCCACAGAGACGGAGAGGAGGAAGAGGAGAAGGAGGAGGAGGAGGAGGAGAGTCCATCACTTTGTCAATACAACATACAGTATACTGCGGCTACCGTGATGCACCGGAGTCACGTTGGTGACATTTAACCATCTGCTGCGGGATCTGAATGCATCACACACACACACACACACACACACACACACACACACACACACACGTCCTCACACACCAGGTGATTGTTCACTTGTGTCACCGCACTACGTGTGTGTGTCTGTTTGTGTTTAATCACCATGTTCCCATAGAAACCGATGTTCCAACATGCGCCAGACCCAGCATGGAGAGAACGCCTCGGTTTTAATGAGATAATGTCATGATGTGATTCCGGGCTAAAGGACCATATTCCCATATTGATCTCCCCTCATTAAATCCATACCTTCCTCAAAGGAGCCGGCATGAAGAGGCTGCTCCCGAGGGATGTGGGATCGTTTAGATGTGAATGGCGTAAAGCTGCGCTTTACGGTACTTTTTAGGCCCACTTTATTTATGATTTATTCACGGGTAGTGAGCGGTAGTGAGCGTAGAGAGCGGTAGCGTTCGAGGCTACAGTGGGAGGCCCAGCGGCCAATATCGATACATGCAGTGGTTTTCTTCCTGCCTGCGCTTAGGAACATCCTGAAAAAGCAGCTTGTTGCAAATTAGCAAGGTGGTGCATTCAAAGGAGCTCAGGTAAAGTTCATTTAGTCCGAAAATGATGTCCTGGCAGCCATTTTCGGCCTGCAGCTCATTTTTGATTGGGCTTCGGCATACTATAAATAGATCATCAATTCATGATTAACTCATTCGGATATTTTGTATGATTTTAACACACACACACTACATGATGGACTCTAAGTGTGTACTTCACTTCACTTCATTTGTGTACTTCCAACTGCCACTGCACTACATCAATATGTAGTACATGGAGGTTCATTCATTCATTCATTTTCTACCGCTTATCCTCACGAGGGTCGCTGGGGGGAGGGGGTGCTGGAGCCTATCCCAGCTGTATTCGGGCAAGAATACACCCTAAACTGGTGGCCAGCCAATCACAGGGCACATATAGACAAACAACCATTCACACTCACATTCATACCTATGGACAATTTGGAGACGCTAATTAACCTAGCATGTTTTTGGAATGTGGGAGGAAACCGGAGTACCCGGAGAAAACCCACGCATGCACGGGGAGAACATGCAAACTCCACACAGAGATGGCCGAGGGTGGAATTGAACCCTGGTCTCCTAGCTGTGAGGCCTGCACGCTAACCACTTAACGTCTACAATGTCAACCCGTTGGAAATGGCAGGATGTCATTGACCAATAGAACAGTCTGCATCACAGTGTCGTCTTCCAACGAACGCAAAACTCATCACACAGCAGCTTAACACTCAAAAGGCTACAAATAAAGTTGTCATTTTGGAAAATGTACAAATATAACACCATGAACTATTTCCAATTATTTCCAAATGTTTCCCTTCAATGCGTAATCTCTTGAACGCTACACCGCTCCATGTCTTTTCACTTCCTGGTCGTATTTATGTTATTTATGTATTCATATTAACATAAATTAGATTGATTTGAGTTGAACCCGAAACTTCAAACAGCTTATAAGTTATTAAATCAGTCAGAAACTCTGAGTGTGATTTAGCGTACGCTACAACAACAATCATTAGCTGTGTACCTAATAAAGCGTCCCACTTTCACTTTCTCCTTTCCTGTCCTGATGCTTTGTAGGACAACCATCAGGTGTGTATGTGTGTGTGTGTGTGTGTGTGTGTGTGTGTGTGTTCCAGCACCCCTGCACCCTCCTGCTCCTGGGAGGTGACCCAGTTTCCCATGATCCAATGCGGCTGCCGTCTCTAACTGCTGCTGCTGTCGTTGCCGTAGCGATATTGCCATCCCCTTTAATGCCGACTGTGACTGCGCCATGAATAATGGATGGAGAGAGTGACAAAGTAGTAAGCGGAAGACAGGAAGGAAGAAGGGGGAGCAAAGGAAAGATAGGATGGAGAGGACGAAGGGTAGAAGAACAAGATGGAGATTTTTTTTTTTACTTAAATGTGGCATAATATTGCTTACATATGCGTCTTATATTACTTATTATATTACTATATGCTTGGAAACTGAATAAAAGCATTCGACAATGTTTGCTTTTTAATTAAAAAGAGAAAAAGTTGAATTAAAAATATGCCTAATCAGCATAAAACCGCCCACTCCTTGCCCATATATGGACCTGTGACTGTTGGGTAGCAGAGGTGTTTTTCCCGGGAAATTTCCGGTCATTGCCTTATGGGTAACATAGCTTGACCTAACTGAAGCTGACGGGCCAGGCGGACATGTTTAAAAAGGTCAGTGGTCGCCAAAGGAGACATCAAACACGGCAATATGGCTTTAGGGGACGGGGACGGGGCCGTGCACGCCACCCTTCAGTCATTTTTGTGTAGCTTGCGGCTAATCTGTCACGGTGCTGACTGCAGCACACACCTGTTGCAAAGCACTTAAGCCACACACACACACACACACACACACACACATATATATAACCTTCCAGTACACTTGCCTAACACTCCCATTGCAATCAAGCCAGAAAAATCCAATAGAAGATTTGAAGTGTACAACACAAATAAATCCAACACATGCCGTGAATAAAACATGCAAGAAGGCTTAAAAGTGCCCACTCGACAGGAAGTGCATATGTTTGCTCAATAAAATGAAATGAAAGGACAAGCAAAGTACAGCCGCCACGGCCACACGGATGTTGTGGGAGTTCAAAAACACAACAAAAAAAACAAAAAAAAGCCGAGCCTTTTCCTCCAGTAAATGTTCTAATACCACACGCTTTCAACTAGAGGACATTTGACTGCAATAATGTCAGGTTCAAACTCCTGTGATACTTAAATACAGAAATACAGAAGAGACAGACAATAATATTTAAAGTTACTCGCAGTGAGGAGAGTGAAACCACATACCCAGTATGCTACTCTCTTTTTATTCTCTTTTCGGGGGTCCCTACTACATGGTCGTGCAACTCTAAGGGGGGGGGACCTGTATTTGTTTGTCTATGTGTGTGTATATGTGAGAGTAATTACTTTTATTGTTTTATGAGTTCTTATTTTGACACATTCTTGCACGATTCATTTTCTACCACTTATCCTCACGAGGGTCGCTGGGGGGAGGGGGTGCTGGAGCCTATCCCAGCTGTGTTCGGGCAAGAATACACCCTAAACTGGTGGCCAGCCAATCACAGGGCACATATAGACAAACAACCATTCACACTCACATTCATACCTATGGACAATTTGGAGTCGCTAATTAACCTAGCATGTTTTTGGAATGTGGGAGGAAACCGGAGTACCCGGAGAAAACCCACACATGCACAGGGAGAACATGCAAACTCCACACAGAGATGGCCGAGTGTGGGAGTGAACTCGTGTCTGCTAGCTGTGAGGTCTGCAAGCTAACCACTCAAGCGCCGTGCAGCCCTCGAACAATATTATTCATCCATCCATTTTCTACCGCTTATCCTCACAAGGGTCGGGGGTGCTGGAGCCTATCCCAGCTGTCTTCGGGCACGAGGTGGGGTACACCCTGGACTGGTGGCCAGCTAGCCAATCACAGGGCACATATAGACAAACAAGTTACTCGCAGTGAGGAGAGTGAAACCACATACCCAGTACGCTACTCTCTTTTTATTCTCTTTTCGGGGGTCACTACTACATGGTCGTGCAACTCTAAGGGGGGGGGGGGGGGGGGGGGCGAGCTGTATTTGTTTGTCTATATGTGTATGTATATGTGAGAGTAATTACTTTTATTATGTTATGAGTTCTTATCTTGACACATTCTTGCAGGATTAACATGAACATATGCAGGGTTGCTGTTAGCGCATCCGGGCACCTCCAGGACCTGGGGGGTCGCTGGGGGTCTCTGATCAGGGACACAGGAACATTTCTTATTCAGCACATTCAAACACTTTCTATAGTCTAAGCAAATGGATATAAGGGTGATAACTAACGCTATAATAATTGTATCTACATTTTATTCTAACAAATATAAAAGGGAGCTAGCATAGTAGTCGTTTGAGTGGCTTACAGTCGATCCAATTCAATAGTTTTTTACTGTGACAGCTAATTCCACCGGGCGCATACGCATAGCACATGGTTGCAACACATGGCAATGGCGCCACATGTTAGCTGTTAGCCTTTACTGTCAGTCGCACCTCGTCTGCCTAACAAGCACTTTCATGTGGCGGGAGGCGGGAGGCGGGCTGCAACAGATGCGTACAAGCTATTTCCTGAAATTGTGTCTTTAAAGTCAGTCTGACTTGCCTGCAGTTCTGGAGCAGGGCTTCTCGACCAGTCTCAAGTCAAAACCTCCATTTTCCAATGGGAACTAATTTGTATTGAAGTCATTTTTATTTTTATTTATTTGTAATTAATGACTTCTGATTGAATGGATTATGAAAACAAAATATTTATTTTATTTGAAACTCATATCGGTACTTGTATTGTATATTTCCTAGCTAGCCTTTTGAGTGTTAAGCTGCTGTGTGATGAGTTTTGCGTTCGCTGGAAGACAACACTGTGATTCAAACTGTTCGGTCAATGACATCCTGCCATTTCCAACGGGTTGACATTGTAGACCTCACAGCTAGGAGACCCGGGTTCAATCCCACCCTTGGCAAACTCTGTGTGAAGTTTGTATATTCTCCCCGTGCATGCGTGGGTTTTCTCCGGGTACTCCGATTTCCTCCCACATTCCAAAAACATGCTAGGTTAATTAGCGACTCCAAATTGTCCATAGGTATGAATGTGAGTGTGAATGGTTGTTTGTCTATATGTGCCCTGTGATTGGCTGGCCACCAGTCCAGGGTGTACCCCGCCTCTCGCCCGAAGACAGCTGGGATAGACTCGAGCGGTAGAAAATGAATGAATGAACGATCAGTTTTCAAATATATAATTTCATGTTAAAATATATAAAATATTGGAATATATTGATGTAAAAAATAGTAAAATTATTGTAAAAAAAATGTAAAAAAAAACAAAAATATTGCTATAAAATGGAATAAAAAGAGTTCATTAAAAAGCACCAAAATGTCATAAAACAAAATAACGGCTTAATAATAATAATAATAATAATAATATACGTTAAAATACATTTAATCATACTGCAGATTATTGAAATAATAAACATATTTGTTAATATAAAGAAATAAACACATTTCTGTATTTGTTGAGGGTGCACGGCGGATGAGTTGGGATAGGTTCCAGCACCCCCCGCAACCCTCGTGAGGATAAGCGGTAGAAAATGAATGAATGACATTGTAGATTACGCATTTTGATAGGGCATCAAACTTCCTGTTGCTGTTTTTAATAGTAAATTCTTCACTTTTTATCACTTTGAATAAGCTTTCTTTTTTTGTGTGTGTATCTGTGTGTACTTAGCGATAATGACAATAATAATCGTGGCCAGCAGGCAAAATCTGGTACCTGTTCTTACAGCTTTTGGAACAAATACCACCCGCCACGCTCTTTTCCAAGCGGGCCAAATATATCCAGTGGAGTTTGTTTTTTTTTTAAGCCATAAATGCCGTGTTTGGGAATGTTGTGCCCAAAATGCTCCCGTCTAGCCGCGTAGAATGTGTATTTAAAACGGTGATTCCTGGCAGACAAAGCTAGTTATAACGGCTTCATGTATTTTTCTGCAAACAGCCCAGCTTGTCCTTTTTCTTCTATTTCCGTCTTATCTCGTCCCTCTCTCTCTCTTTCTCTCTCTCTCTCTCTCTCTCTCTCTCTCGTTGCTTCCCTGATCTAATTAGAATGCCATCTTTAATTCAACACACACACACACACACAGCTGCAGTGTAAACACGCTGTGTCATATTAGAAAGTCACAATCCACCGTGTCATGATTGGGATGCTCGGCGGCTGTGAGATTCGGGATCTAATGTAGGGAATGGCGGGAAAAAGACATGCCTCCATCGGCTTTATTGCTACAGAGCTTATTTCCAAAATGGAGGCGGACGGCTGGCAATGATGATGATGATGATGATGATGCATTACATTATTATTTGTATGATTATTCCAGGACGGTGTGGAGGTGCAAGCGCATTGGCCCACTCGTGACATAACCGTGTGCACGTGGGAGAAGAAGCGTTGGATTGTGTCCACGGCTCGTTCTAGAATCTTCCACCTCACGAGTTCCATTTAATAACGCTTTAACGGTTGACGATTGTGAGTCTATTCCACTCCAGCGCTATAGGGGGCAGTAATACGGTGAGTGCAAGTTTCTTTTTGGTTGGGATTCGGCTTTTCCCGTCAGAGAGTCAATGGCTTTGGGACAGGAACTTCATCATCTTGGGACATCAGCGCTATTTGTAGCCGTTAGCTCATTCGCTACCAAATAGTGTTGCTTATGTTGTGGCATCGATATTTTGGATCCATATATGGCTGAATTTGTGTCAAAGTGAGGGTTAGAGCTAACCTTAACCCTTTAAAAAAAAAAAAAAAAAAGAGCTAACCCTAACCCCGAACCCTAATTGATATGAAAAATGTTAACAAATGTGAATAAAAATGAATTATAGCTCCACCACGATATCAAAAATCCCCCAAAAGATTCCAAAATGTATTAATTAATCAATTATTTTTTTATTGACAAAAATATATGAAAGAACATATATATTTTTGTATATATTTTTGTTGTAAACAAACAAAACAACAAATAAGATTGTCATTTAGGAACATTAGATGGTAGAAGATGTGGTAGAAAATGTTAGAATGCTTCAAGAATTAGTCATTGTATTGAGAATAAAATTCTTAAACTTTAAATTAAAAAAACAAAGCCAGAAAAAATGAAAAAAACTTGCTTTAATTCTCAAGGAAAAAAAATTCTAAATATTAAAAAAAAAAGTCGTATCCTAATGGAAAAAATTCAAAATTTTACAACTAAATAGAACTAATATTATAAGGAATAATAAAGTCATTTCAGTAAGTCGGAATATTATGAGAAACAAACAAAACAAAATAAAGTTGTACTTTTTGGAAAATTTGGTTGGGGAAAGGATTATTATGTAATAGTATTATAATAGTATTAATAATAATATAATAAATTTGAAATAATTAATTAATAGTTATTTATAATTAATTAATTAATAATAATATAATAGTATTATATAGTATTATGGTAACACAGAAGAAAATTGACAAAGATTATTTAAAAAAAAATGTAAACAAAGACCAAAGACTGAAGTTGATACTAGAGGGCTTTTTCACCGATATCACAAAGTTGACACGCGGCCATCTCTGTGTGGCGTTTGCATGTTCTCCATAGTGTGAATGGTTGTTTGTCTATATGTGCCCTGTGATTGGCTGGCCACCAGACAGCTGGGATAGGCTCCAGCAACCCCCCTGCAACCATTGTGAGGATAAGCGGTAGAAGATGAATGAATGAACCTAATATAAGTCCAAAAAATGCATATTTTAGCAAATGCTATGTATTTTTAGTCCAAATTAATAATTTTCAAGCACAAAAACATGACTAAACAATTACAGACAGCTAAAACTGAACTTTGAATCACCGACATCACATCCTGTCCGTATGGAAGACGCATATGTTGCACAAGTCTCACTTGTGTCTTACATAAATGGCGTATTTCCTCTGTTTATATCGACAACATTGGTAATATGAGTGCAAATGTGAATATAGGGGTGCTATTTCTTGTCAAGAGGTCTCTAATAATGATAAAACGATGGCTTACTGGAGGTATAAATTTGCGGGTGCCGAATGCTAAAATGTTAGCAGTTTGTTATTCTAAAAAGAGCTTCAGGCAGAAGAGTTTCATGTAAAAAAAATTTAAAAAAGGAGAAAAAAAAAAGTCCGTAGTCCAGCATGTGGAGACATATTGACGCTAAAGCTGTTGAAAGCATCGGTCATGTACGGAAATAAACGGAATAAAAACACTGTCTGTCAATGGAATCTAATTTTATCTTTTGTGTTTCACTAACTCTTCTTCTTTCTTTCTTTCTCATCTCTCTCTCTTTCTCTCTCAGTTGCTACCTGGCAACAAGCTGGTTGCCTCGGCGACAGTGCTTAACAGCTTCACGTTTACTGCCCTGGATGGTGTGTGTGTGTGTGTGTTTGAGTATCCACATGTTCTATAATATAAAAAATAACCTTTCAAAGTTGAATCTGCAGCTCGGTTTGAATAAAAAATATGATTTTGGCGGCTTGACAATGAAAAAAGTTGGTAAAATCTCCATCACGGATGAATTATTCGGTTATTTTATCAGAGCTAAAATGTTTTCTAGGCCAAAAATGGACATATATAAATCTGAAACTGTGTCAAAAATGAGGTTTTGAGATATCTGGTACATCTCGCCGGAGTGACGCGCCAGGCCGTTTCGAAGTGGTTAGTCAGCGATAAAGCATCTCCCGCTGTGAGTTTCACACCCCGACGACAGATGGGGCCGCCAACCAGAAGACGGCTTTTGGTTACATTGTGTCCGCCAAGCGAGAGATGTTTATCAAGCGTTCCCGTCCGCCGCTTGACCATGTTTGGACAAAAAAAAGAAGGTGAGCGCGGGACAGCGGGCGGCATCCTCGGTGTTAACTTGACATTTTAACGAGTCGGGATGGAGGGGGGGGGGGATTCTTGTGTTTAGGCCAACAGCTTCAGTATTTATAATTACAAAGAGTCGTTAACAAGCTGCTTTCTCCTCCTCCGCCTGGGTTTAATTGTCGCGGCAACATTGTTACAATGCTAATGAACATAAACAGTGACACAACGAGATGTACGTTATGTATAATAAAATACAATGACAAAACAGTGGGCTAAGTGGCTAATTGCTATTAGCATTTGTCGACAAAGCTACGCTTATGAAGCCCGATTTGACATGCTAAATCTTGTGTTAGCAAGCTATTAGCAAGGTACGAAATGTGAAAGTTTGATTATTTTGCTATGGCTTGGCTATGCTTTTAGTAGCATGGAGTTGAAATATTAAAGAAAATATATATATTTTTGTTGTAAACAAACAAAACAACAAATAAGATTGCCATTTAGGAACATTAAATGGTAGAAGATATGGTAAAAAAACGTTAAAATACTTTATTAGAATTAGTCATTGTATTGAGAATAAAATTCACCAACATTTTAAATAAAAAAAAAACAGCAAAAATGAAAAAAAACTTGCTTTAATTCTCAGGAAAAAAAAATCTAAATATTAAAAAAAATTGTATTCTAAGGGGAAAAAAGGCAAAATTTTACAACTAAATAAAACTAAAATTATAAGGAATAATAAAGTAATTTTAGTAACAAAGTTGAAATATTAAAGAAAATTATATATTTATTTAAAAGTCACAATATTATGAGAAACAAAAACAAAACAAAATAGTAGTATTAGTATATAGTAATTAATAATAATAATAATAATAATAATAATAATAATAATAATAATAATAATAATAATAATAAAATAATTTATAAAGTTATATAAAGTTGTAAATTATTATTTATATTAATTATTAATTACTTAATAATAATATAATAGTATTATATAGTATTATGGTAACACAGAAGAAAATTGACAAATATTATTTAAAAAATGTAAACAAAGACTGAAGGTGATAATAGAGGGCTTTTTCACCGATAATCACAAAGTTTATGTTCATGTGTTGCATCCTTTCATTTTTCCGTATACATTATACATCCATATTCCTAGCCGTAGCATCACAAATAGCAAAAAAACATGGCCGACTCCCAGAGAGTGAATGAGCGGTCATTGAAACGATGTTTGGTAAAACTGAAGCACTCCAAGACATCTTTCATATTCCCATTGAATGGCCGCCACATTAGCGCTTATGCTAATGGCTGTATTGTAGTGGTTAATAATATTAGTGTGGATGCTTTGAGAGGTGCATGATGTGAGCTTTGCGAGGGAAGATGGGGCTCCGAGTGGACTCATCGTCCCCGGCTGGCTCCTTCACTGGGTCCTCATGACACATCCAGCCTAATTGGAGAGGAATTAGCTCAACGAGTCTTAACGACATGCTAGCATACACACACACACACGCGGCTCTCCGTGGAGGATTGCTCTCATTTCTTAAGCATGTTGCAAACCTGCAAACACGCTAAAATAGTTTTTAAGTCAACGCCCCGTGTGACCGGTCTTCTTGTCTTGGGTCCCCGCCCCTGCAGCGTTTGTGTTTAGCCTGCTCGGTCCTTTTGGGCAACGTTATGGCTCTCGCCTGGCGTCGGGCTCCATCGGTCTGGGCCGCAGTCCAAGCAGCTCTCACAAGCGTGGTCTCCTGCCACGGGCGCCATGACGGCTGTTCAATATGTCTGATAGACAACGTTAAAGGCCTCTGGTGGAATAACCGGCCCTTAATTGAAATACGCTCACTTGTCTTAGACACAAAAACCCACTCAGGTGTGGACATGATTGGCATGTGGACTACACATTGATTACATGAACAGCCTGTTTGGCTATTAGAAAACAGCTATTTAATCTCCAGGTACTACATACCACAATAAACACAGCCAGCCAATCACAGGGCACATACAGACAAACAACCATTCACACTCACATTCATACCTATGGACAATTTGGAGTCGCTAATTAACCTAGCATGTTTTTGGAATGTGGGAGGAAACCGGAGTACCCGGAGAAAACTCACGCAAATTCCACACAGAGATGGCCGAGGGTGGAATTGAACTCGGGTCTCCTTGCTGTGCGCTAACCACCCGCACACCATGCAGCACAATGCTATTTCAATCCATCCTTTTTCTATGCCGCTTATCCTCATGAGGATCGCGAGTATGCTGGAGCCTATCCCAGCTGTCTTCAGGGGCAAGAGGCGGGGTACACCCTGGACTGGTGGCCAGCCAATCACAGGGCACATATAGACAAACAACCATTCACACCTATGGACAATTTGGAGTTGCTAATTAACCTAGCATGTTTTTTAGAATGTGGGAGGAAACCGGAGTACCCGGAGAAAACCCACGCATGCACGGGGAGAACATGCAAACTCCACACAGAGATGGCCGAGGGTGGAATTGAACCCTGGTCTCCTAGCTGTGAGGCCTGCACGCTAACCACTCGCAGCCAAGTATGAACATCCATTCATTCATTTTCTACCGCTTACCCTTACAAGGGTCGCGAGGGGTGCTGGAGCCTATCCCAGCTGTCGAGAGGCGGGGTACACCCTGGACTGGTGGCCAGCCAGCCAATCACAGGGCACATATAGACAAACAACCATTCACACTCACATTCATACCTATGGACAATTTGGAGTCGTATCTCAATCCATAAAAAATACATTTTTTATACAAAAATTCATTATAAAAATGAGATTTTACACATAAATATTAATTATTAGCGACACCCAATAATTCTGTTGGTCTTACTTTTGACAACTGACTTAGCTTGAAGGACAAAAATGCCCTCTAGCTTGACTTAATAACGCCATAAATTGTAGCTCCGACCACATGAAACAACAATAGGGTGTTATCAGACATGTACACACCTGTCAGGTAGCTTTATGGACACAATGTATAGATTAACGCTTCAGTGTGTGTGTGACAGCTCGGACGCACATTGACCTATGTGTGTGTGTGTGTGTGTCCAGTTGCTCCATCAGCTTCTATTTACTGTCAGTCCACTTGACATATTTCTACGCTGCTGCCCGGAGGTCATAAATAGTTTCCCAACAGACGCGACTTTACTTTATGTCTGACTTACTTTGTGTGCCACTTGTCTCTCACAGATACACAAAAAACACACAAACACACACACAACACTTGAACTGGTGTTTTTTCCTACAAAGAACATTGAAAAACAGACAGAATTTCATTTTCAAGTCCATTCATTCATTCATTCATTTTCTACCGCTTTTCCTCACAAGGTTAGCGGGGAGTGCTGGAGCCTATCCCAGCTGTCTTTTTGGGCGAGAGGCGGGGTACACCCTGGACTGGTGGCCAGCCAATCACAGGGCACATATAGACAAACAACCATTCACACTCACATTCATACCTATACAATTTGGAGTCGCTAATTAACCTAGCATGTTTTTGGAATGTGGGAGGAAATCGGAGTACCTGGAGAATCAAACTAGGGCCTCCTAGCTGTGTGGCCTGCACGCCAACCACTCGACTACCGTGCAGCCATTTTGAAATATTCATATTATAAATATTAGATTCATTCATTCATTTTCTACCGCTTTTTCCTCACGACGGTAGCGGGGAGTGCTGGAGCCTATCCCAGCTGTCTTTTTGGGCGAGAGGCGGGGTCCACCCTGGACTGGTCGCCAGCCAGCCAATCACAGGGCACATATAGACAAACAACCATTCACACTCACATTCATACCTATGGACAATTTGGAGTCGCTAATTAACCTAGCATGTTTTTGGAATGTGGGAGGAAACCGGAGAAAACCCACGCATGCACGGGGAGAACATGCAAACTCCACACAGAGATGGCCGAGGCAGGAATTGAACTCTGGTCTCCTAGCTGTGAGGTCTGCGCGCTAACCACTAGACCACTGTGCCGCCCATTTTCAAGTCCAATTTCCGACAAAATTTTATTCTAGTTTTCGTACACTAGTCCGTTTTCCCGCATATGATCTTGTGGAAACAAGCGCACAAAGAATTTATTCCACTTATTAGTGACACAAGTTGTTTCTCACAGTGAGCATCCCCTGAATCAACATTTTAGCTTTTTTCTTTACATTGTTGCTTTATTATTATTATTTTTTTGCAATTTTGCTGTTGTTATTAGTGTTTAATTGTATTTTTATAATGAGTCCCAGGACACAAATGGCCCCCAGGTTGCACTATGGACACCCCTGCTTTATAAGAAATGATCATAAATCCACTAAACAATGTGTTATATTTACCAACAATGTTCTAATCACGCAAGCATTGCCAAAAAGTGCAATTTTTCAGCAGATGTTTCCAGCAATTCCCCGAGCGAGAACCATGCGTGGAATTTACAGCTGCATCGTTTTTCTGAGTGCTTCACTCCACAAGTTGTGGAGAGGTGACTGAAGCTCCTCTTCCTCCTCCTCCTCCTCCTCCTGCTGTGCACGCGGAATTCCTGCTGACTCCTGTTTGTTAATGTTTTATACGCTCCGGTCCGAGACGGCGGTGGCGGGATGAAAGGAAAGCTAAAGGTTAGCAAGCGGCTGATGCAATTTTTGGAGGGTATCTGGAGGTTTGAAACATTTCAATGGCAGGAATATGGCATTTATTAATACACAAATAATGGGTGATTAATGAAGACTCCAGTATCGTTTCACTGACTCATGGGTACTCGACAAAGACTCGAGTTTTAATGACTCACGGGTTGACAAAGATGACAGTTTCCCTGTTCCAACGGTGCTCAACAATTACCCGAGTTTCACTGGCTCACTGACTTGGGTTTTACTGACTAGCGGGTTGACAAAGACTCCACTTTCACTGACTCATGGGTGCTCGACGAAGACTCGAGTTTTACTGACTCACAGGTTGACAAAGATGCTAGTTTCCCTGTTCAAATGGTGCTCAAGAAAGACTCGAGTTTCACTGACTCATGGGGGCTCGACAAAGACTCGAGTTTTACTGATTCACGGGTTGACAAAGATGCCAGATCCCCTGTTCCAACAGTGCTCAACAAAGACTCGAGTTTCACTGGCTCATTGACCCAAGTTTTACTGACTTGAGGTTTGACAAAGACTCCACATTCACTGACTCATGGGTACCCGACGAAGACTTGAGTTTTACTGACTCACGGGTTGACAAAGATGCCAGTTTCCCTGTTCCAACGGTGCTCAACAAAGACTCGAGTTTCACTGGCTCACTGACTGGTTTTATTGACTAGCGGGTTGACAAAGACCCACTTTCACTGACTCATGAGTGCTCGACGAAGACTCAAGTTTTACTGACTCACGGGTTGATAAAGACTCCACTTTCACTGACTCATGGGTGCTCGACGAATACCCGAGTTTTACTGATTCACTGGTTGACAAAGATGCCAGCTCCCCTGTTGCAAGGGTGCTCAACAAAGACTCGAGTTTCCCTGGCTCACTGACTCGGGTTTTACTGACTAGCAGTTTGAAAAAGACTCGACTTTCACTTACTCATGGGTGCTCGACGAATACTCGAGTTTTACTGACTCACAGGTTGACAAAGATGCCATCTCCCCTGTTCCAACGGGGCTCAACAAAGACTCAAGTTTCACTGGCTCTCGGACTCAAGTTTTACCGACTTGAGGTTTGACAATGACTCCACCTTCACTGACTCATGGGTGCTCGACAAAGACTCGAGTTTTACTAACTCATGGGTTGTCAAAAACTCCACTTTCACTGACTCATGGGTGCTCGACGAATACTCAAGTTTTACTGACTCACGGATTGACAAAGACTCCACTTTCACCGACTCATGAGTGCTCGACAAAGACTCGAGTTTCACTGGCTCACTGACTCTGGTTTTACTGACTCGCGGGTTGACAAAGACTCCACTTTCACTGACTCATGGGTGCTTGACGAATACTCGAGTTTCACTGGCTCACTGACTCGGGTTTTACTGACTCACGGGTTGACAAAGACTCCACTTTCACTGACTCATGAGTACTTGACGAAGACTCAAGTTTTACTGACTCACAAGTTGACAAAGACACCAGTTTCACTGAGTCATGAGTGCTCGACAAATACTCGAGTTTTACTGACTCACGGGTTGACAAAGACACCAGTTTCACTGATTCACAGGTGCTCGACACAGACTCGAGTCTCACTGTCTCATGGAATCAAGTTGCCCATCACTAGTAGGATCTCACTTCCTTGTTTTCATTTGGAAGATGCAGCAGAGCCACAAAAATAACGCCAAACACGCTTATAAAAACACAAGAAGATCAGGGTTAAAAAATAAGCTAAATCAATATCGTATTGAATTATTAGCAACATAAATGCGATGAACAAATCGTGCCTGAGCAAACTGCGCCCTCTGTTGGCGGCTACCAAGTCTGCGAAGCCCAGCATCCGACAGCTAATTGAAGCTAAAAGCTAATGAAATGGTTTTATTCAGCAAAGTAGATGCTTCCTCCCTTTGCAAATTCCCTCCACTAAATTATTAACTCCGTGAGTCAGAGGAGTGTGTGAACAGGAAGTTGAGCATGGGTAAAAAAAAAATGTGGCTGCGGCTGCTCCTGCGTGCCTCCTTCGGTGGAGGGGGGCTGTCCTCCGTGTCTTCGGAGTGGGACAGGGTGACGCATCATCATGCACCACTCGTCTGAATATTTTAGCAGGAAACATTAGTGACGCGCTTCCTTTTTTTTTTTTTGGTTGCGCTTTCATGATTCTGCTCTTTGTCCGTCATTAGTACCACAATGCAAAGGTGTGTATACAGTACTGTAGTAGTAATGTACAGTACTGTATCTATCTATATATATATATATATATATATATATATATATATATATATATACATATATAGACGCTGGCAGTGCGGGTGCTTATGTGGGTGATTACTCAGCATCCTGACCTGTCACAGCCTCTTGTACAACTGATAAATCTAACTACTACTACTACTACTTTATATTGTGTACATTGGGAGGAAAATGCATGGTCAGACTAAAATGATGTATCACAAGCTAGCAACTCTCAAAACATTATTTTTCTGTCCATACACAGACTATAGCTTGGCTGTGATATTATTATTTTTTTTTTTTTCAACATGGCTGCACCGTAAGTCCAATAAGTCGGACTGACTTGAAATTTCTCTACAAATCACAGGCTCTAACTTTAAGGTTTAATAAATTTAAATTTAAATTTCAGGAAGAGTGACCGAAAGCCGCTGTCAAGGTTTACATGGGCACATGATCGGAAGCCAGTGGTGTCCAAAGTGCGGCCTGCAGACCAAAAAAAACAGTTATGATACTATGGCAACTACTACTATGGTAATGGTTTAATTACCCCATAATCAGTTCACAGTTCCACATGTCCAAAAGGAGTAGGAAGAAGCAAAGCTTATTAAATCCTACCCCTCCATCTGGTACTTTTACAATCAGTAACTGTTATATTTGTTCACTTCCTGCTTTCCTAATATATATATATATTTATTTTATAAATGCAGTTTATTCATTTTTATTTATTTTATTTTTGTATTTATTTATTTATTTATTTTTGTCACATACCAAAGTAATGCTAATGGTTTAATTTCATTTGAACATGCATCAGATTACAATTGAATGCATCATATAATCAGTTCCCAGTTCCACATGTCCAAAAGGAGTAGGAAGAAGCAAAGCTTATTAAGTCCTACCCCTCCATCTGGTACTTTTACAATCGGTAACTGTTACATTTGTTCACTTCCTGCTTTCCTAATATAATTTTTTAAATGTATTTTATTAATTTTGATCTATTTATTTATTTTTGTCACATACCAAAGTAATAGTAATGGTTTAATTTCATTTGAACATGCATCAGATTACAATTGAATGCATCACATAATCAGTTCACAGTTCCACATGTCCAAAAGGAGTAGGAAGAAGCAAAGCTTATTATATCCTACCCCTCCATCTGGTACTTTTACAATCAGTAACTGTTGCATTTGTTCACTTCCTGCTTTCCTAATATAATTTATTAATTTATTTTTTTTAATTTGATTTAATTTTTTAATTTTTATTTTTTTGTCACGTACCGAAGTACAAGGTGATATGACTATACAATTACATAATGGGTACCATAAGTCATACACATAATGTCGTAATATTACGAGAAGACAGTTTACAAGATGAAAGTTGAAATATTAATGTTAATAATAATAATAATAATAGGGTTTTATATCCCATTTTTCGTCAAATATACATAAGTTCTTAGCATATGATTGACATCATATCAAAGCGGCTCTCGGATCCTTTCATCTCTCGCTAAGTTGGACAGAGTTTGGACACCTCTGCCGTCAGTCATCAAGGATTTGTCTAATAATAATAATAATAAAACTCTGAGAATATCTCCATCACATACATGCTAGCATGTCATCCAATCAACCTGTAGGTGGCGCCACAAATGTTAAAGTCTTGGGGAAGGACTCCAATGCATCCGCTAGTCTTGACCTGTGTGTGTTTGCCACCAAGACATGCAAATGAGGTGCTTTTACCGAGCGCAAAGAGGAATGATTAAAAAGTCTTGTTTTCAATGTTGTCCTAATCAAAAAAAAACACCCACGCATGCAAGCTGCTTTTGTTTTTGTTTTTCTTTTTTTAGCAGAGGATTTCCTGCATGTGCATCACCATCCTGACCCTCCACTCAACCCCCGTGCGTACCTTTTTGGAGCCTTTCAAACAGGAAGGACCAAACAGTCGCTACATTTAATGTTTCCAAGTTGTCACCCTGGAAACGTAGCCACGACGGGCTTGATGCCAGCGAGTTAACACAATGGAATGGCAGGCGTGTTGGACGGAGCACAGCGGGATTGTGGGTATGTTTCTCCCCCCCCCCCCCCCACGTGCTGCTGCCAAGACGCTGATGGCTTCAAGATGCCACGGTGAAAAACGACACCGAGGCAAGGCGGCGACGTCTCGCTGAGAGAATATTCAGTAGGACTCGCTTGAGGAGTGAGCTCAGACCCGGGACAAGACTTTCTTGTTGTTTGGTCACCAAAGATTAGAGATTTAGATTAGATTAAGATTATATTTAGATTATATTTAGATTATATTACATTACAAATGCCCCTTAGGGATTATTTACCAGCTCCAACTTTAACTATTTAACAGACCGTAATAATAGAAAGCCTACTAGTGTGACATAAGTATGTATACATAAGTATACATACATAAGTATACATACATAAGTATGTATACATAAGTATGTATACATAAGTATGTATCAATAAGTATGTATACATAAGTATGTATACATAAGTATGTATCCATAAGTATGTATCCATAAGTATGTATACATAAGTATACATTCTCTGGTTGCCTACAGATTCAGGGCTAAAAATGTAAACAAGAATGTACTTTATTACTGAATAAGCCATCTATTAAAATTATTATTATACTTGAGTTATCCTTTCTTTCCCTCTTTTACAAGATGGTGCTTGTTAAACACAGGAAGTCAACAACCCATCAGTAATTGCGGCCTGCCGTGAATGTATTTGGAGCGCCATCGATGAATTTGGGACTACCTTTATTTTATGAGGGGATTTAGCTCAATCTGTTCATGCTCGCTTACAAACACATTATGATGCATCTGTTCATCAACATCATGAAATATTAATAGCCGGTCAGCAATTAAAGAATAATAATAATAAAAAAAAAAAAAAACATCCAAAATATTAAATAGAAACATTCATTCATTTTCTACCGCTTATCCTCATGAGGGTTGCGGGGGTGCTGGAGCCTATCCCAGCTGTCTTCGGGCGAGAGGCGTGGTACACTCTGGACTGGTGGCCAGCCAGCCAATCACAGGGCACATATAGACAAACAACCATTCACACTCACATTCATGCCTGATGGCCGAGGGTGGAATTGAACTTGGGTCTCCTAGCTGTGAGCCCTGTTTTCATGTCAAAATAGTATAAATAGGACCATGCTGGTGTTTCTTGGACATGTTTATATATTGGGCCTGCCACAGATACATTTTGACTGCTACAGATAGATTCGGCACTTGGTCTTCAGACCTGTGTTTCTGAGGTAGCGACTTTGTTGCTATTTTAGAGAGTAACTCGACCAGATATTCATTAATTTTATACCACTTATCCTCACGATGGTCGCGGGGGTGCTGGAGCCTATCCCAGCTGTCTTCGGGCGAGAGGCGGGGTACACCATGGACTGGTGGCCAGCCAGCCAATCACAGGGCACATATAGACAAACAACCATTCACACTCACATTCATACCTATGGACAATTTGGAGTCGCTAATTAACCTAGCATGTTTTTGGAATGTGGGAGGAAACCGGAGTACCCGGAGAAAACCCACGCATGCACGGGGAGAACATGCAAACTCCACACAGAGATGGCCGAGGCAGGAATTGAACTCTGGTCTCCTAGCTCCTAATTAACATAGCATGTTTTTGGAATGCGGGAGGAAACCGGAGTACCCGAAAAAAAAACCCACGCATGAACGGGGAGAACTCCACACAGAGATGGCCGAGGGTGGAATCGAACTGTGTGGTCTGCGTGCTAACCACTATTTGAAACATTAAATCCTAAAATATGTATTTTTTAAAGTCATAATATTATAAGAAACAAACAAAACACAAAGAATATAATTGCAATTCTAGGAAAAGTTGTACTATTTCTATAATAAAGTCAAAATATTATGAGTTTAAAGAAATAATAAAATCAATAAAATTTATGTCCAAGCAGAAGCTGTAATAATTCTACATTTGATCAATGTTACTTAAGATTTGTCAGATCAAAACACAGAAATAGCCACAGAAAACATGTGACAGTAGCATCTATTTCACTACTTCCTGGTAGCGCACTCTAAGCATCATGGGAGCTGTAGTTCTTTTAGCATAAACATAAACAATCGTCTTGTTCCCGTGAACCCAATATCATGAATGTGTCATGTGAGCATTTCTCCATTAAAAGAAGCCAATGAGGAACCAGCATGCAATAAATTGTGTTCTTTTTTTGTTGACTTGACAAGTGCCGGAATAACTGAGGCACTCAAATGCACCAGCAAACAAAATGAATGAAGGCATATGAGGCATTTAGCATAACAATAGCAGCAAAAATATGAACTAAAGATGTGCTTTACGTGTGTGACTCATCAATGCAGCATGACAAGACCTTGCACGGTTGTTAAGCTCCGCCCACATCCTCGTGTCATCCTTTCTGCTATGTGTGTGTGTGTGTGTGTGTGTGTGTGTTTGCTAAAGCACGCAAATAAACTTTTATGTCTGCGTATTATTATACGAGTCGATTAAAGTTTAGAATGTCATACGCATGGATTTATTTGCTATTTATCGCCTAATAGGGGTCGTGACTGTGCAGCTCATGTCCATGTCCTCACGTGCACATAAAGTCTTTTTATTTAAAAAGACCAAAAAAAAAAAAAAAAACAAGACATGAGATGACAGTGAGGAGATGACGACTTTCTGGCATTCCTTCTCCTGGCTGCATCGCTACGGTTACCATATCCATGACAACCTCTCCCGCTGCTATTATTGGCCGTGTCGTCAAGGAGACAGGGCGGCTCATTATGGGATGGCGTGACGGAAATAGAACGCTCGCACTGGAAGCGATATGGTGGAATTACATAAGAGATGTAAAGCGGGGAGCCGTGTGACACACACCTTTTTACATCAAGTCATCGGTTTGATGCACTTCAATGAGAGCGACGACGCCCCAGATTTACTAGCACGGGGTGGGCAAACTGCGGCCTGCGGGCCACATCAGGCCTGCCAAGCATCTTAGTCAATTTCCAAATTCTATTTTAAAAAAAAACTTTAACATGGAAAGTGTAGCAAACCAAAAAAATCCACCTATACATATATTCCCACCACAAGACATGCTGGGTAGTTTGTGGTTCTGCCATGCTGGTCGCATTTTTGCAAGAATGCAAAATAAAAAGTAAACAAGGGGGTAGGATACTATTGGTTGGACTACCCGGCATGCCTTGCGGCCATTTGGAAATAACATGCTATGTTTATTTGATTTATGTGACGTGTTAGCATACTGTTAATGTGTTGTGTTTTCGTTTCGTTGCACTGTGAGCAAGTAAATCGCTCTGCTTGATGATGGCAAGCATCTTAGTCCATTTCCAAATTCCTTTTTAAAAAAAAAAAAAAAACTTTAACATGGAAAGTGTAGCAAACCAAAAAAAAACACCTATACATATATTCCCTCCGCAAGGCATGCTGGGTAGCTTGTGGTTCTGCCATGCTGGTCGCATTTTTGCAAGATTGCAAAATAAAAAGTAAACAAGGGGGTAGGATACTATTGGTTGGACTACCCGGCATGCCTTGCGGCCATTTGGAAATAACATGCTATGTTTATTTGTTGATTTATGTGACGTGTTTTCGTTTCGTTGCACTGTGAGCAAGAAAGTCGCTCTGCTTGATGATGGCAAGCATCTTAGTCCATTTCCAAATTAGATTTTTTTTTTTTTAAACTTTAACATGGAAAGTGTAGCAAACCCAAAAAAACCCACCCATACATATATTCCCACCGCAAGGCATGCTGGGTAGCTTGTGGTTCTGCCATGCTGGTCGCATTTTTGCAAGATTGCAAAATAAAAAGTAAACAAGGGGGTAGGATACTATTGTTTGGACTATCCGGCATGCCTTGTGGCCATTTGGAAATAAATCAAATCATGTGGCCATTTCGTTGCACTGTGAGCAAGTAAGTCGCTCTGCTCAATGACGGCCCATGTCCAATATACAAACGGTCCCTCCACCAAATGTTTTAACCCGCTGTGGCTTTCTTTTTTTTTTCCTAATAAGAAAATACACTCAATTCAAAACGCAGGTGGGCCTTAATCCATTATTTATCTTGGGTCTGCGCCGTCCGTACAGTACGTCACTTGACTGATTTTGATGCCAGTGAACACATGGAAAGAGTTTTAAGTCAAATGCCTCCAGTCGCCATCGTAATGTGTTGATAGGGCGTTATATTGTATTGAGCTTTACGCTATGGAAACAGTCAATGTGTTAATGTGGTGTATATTAATGAAGAGAAAAAAAATCATTTTTTTTATTCTAATGCAACAAAAATATTTTAATGTTCCGCTCCATTTTTACTGAAGAGACTCACTCTGGAAAAGTTGAAGTATTTGTACATTTATGAGCAGATTTTAGTGAGAAATTGGTATAGTTGAGCCATTCAAAGCCAAACAAACAGTAGAATTTGCCATAATTTCAAATAATCCGGGGCGTGTTAATCCCATATAATTCACTGATGAAGAAAATTAAGGAAGCATCAAGTAAACATATTTTAAAAAATTGTGTTTTTTCCACAAATTTACTTGTCTAGAACATTCATCGCATCATGTCCGTGACAGGACGACGCTGTGACAGATGTTATACAGCCTCATAGGGATTAGCGTGAACACACACACACACACACACACACACACACACACACACCGCCTCACTCCAACAGTAATCATTACATCCATCCATCTATCCAGGAAAACTGGAATTCTTTGATCGCTTTTATTATTACAAACTCCATATTGGGCGTCGGCCATCATTGCGCCCAAACAATGACAAAATCCTCTTTGCGTTCACTTTCACTCATCGTTTGCACGTGCTCACACACGCAACGCGGCAATGATTTTAATTAACGCACAAAAAATCTGCTGCAATATGAAGCTAATTCACGGCTTAACTTGAGAGCAAATGTGCCACGTTAGCATCTCTCCATTGAAAACAGCCAGAATACAACCAACACGCAATGAATGATGGTATTTCATGTTTGAATTGCAATTACCGCTATACCTGAGGCTCAGCGCTAAACCTTATTACATTCAAATGCACATCTGTACACATGTATGAAGGATTTTTTTTGCATGAACATTAGCATATATTATATTTGTATATATTTGTTATATTATATTTACAACGTTAAATTCAGTTCAGATTAGTCGGGTCTGATTGCCCTCTGCTAGTGGATGTCAAAATGACACCATAACCACACGCAAATCATGCACCTGAAGCTCAGAGATAAATCTTGTCACATTCAACCACACAAAACCAACAAAATGAATCAACTTTTTTTGGATAAATATTAGCAAGTTGACGTGTAAAACCAGGTAGCAAAGTTAAAGGGTTGCAGTCATATCAACCAACATGTGGAACCTCGCTCCTTCTTCTTTCTTATCTTTTCAAACCTTATTACATTCAAATGCACATATGTACACATGTATGAGGGATTTTTTGCATGAATATTAACATGTCAATATTAATGTTAAAACAGATCGCAAAGTTAAGGGGATGCGGACATATTAGCCAGCATGTGGAACCTCGCTCCTTCTTTCTTATCTTTTCATATTTCCAACATTAAATTCAGTTTTGATTATTCAGGTCTGATTGCCCTCTGCAGGTGGATGTTAAAATGACACCCTAACCACACGCAAATCATGCACCTGAGGCTCAGAGCTAAATCTTGTCACATTCAACCGCACAAACCCAACAAAACGAAGCAAATATTTTTTGCATAAATATTAGCTCAAGTTGACGTGTAAAACCAGGTAGCAAAGTTAAAGGGTTGCAGTCATATCAACCAACATGTGGAACCTCACTCCATCTTCTCTGCAACAGGCTAGTTCAAAACAGTATTGCCATATTTGTGACATTAAATTCTGTTTCGATGTGTCGAGTCTGAATTATAGTGCCCTCTGCAGGTAAATATTAAAATGACAACATATTCACATGCAAATTGTGGCATTTGAACACCTGAGGCTCAGAGCTAAATCCTGTCACATTCAACCACACAAAACCAACAAAATGAATAAATTTAATTTGCATAAATATTAGCTTAAGTTGACTTGTAAAACCAGGTAGCAAAGTTAAAGGGTTGCAGTCATATCAACCAACATGTGGAACCTCACTCCATCTTCTTTGTACCAAGCTAGTTCAAAACAGTATTGCCATATTTGTGACATCAATTCTGTTTCGATGCGTCGAGTCTGAATTATAGTGCCCTATTTAAAATGACAACATATTCACATGCAAATGATGGCATTTGAACACCTGAGGCTCAGAGCTAAGTCTTGTCCATTCAACCGCACAAAACCAACAAAATGAATCAATTTTTTTTGCATAAATATTAGCTTAAGTTGACGTGTAAAACCAGGTAGCAAAGTTAAAGGGGTGCAGTCATATCAGCCAACATGTGGAACCTCACTCCATCTTCTTTGCACCAGGCTAGTTGAAAACAGTATGGTCATATTTGTGACATTAAATTCTGTCCGAATTATAGTGCCCCCTGCAGGTAAATATTAAAATGACAACATATTCACATGCAAATTGTGGCATTTGAACACCTGAGGCTCAGAGCTAAACCAACAAAAGGAAGCGATTTTGTTGGATGTTAAAATGACACTATAACCACACGCAAATCATGCACCTGAGGCTCAGAGCTAAATCTTGTCACATTCAACCGCACAAAACCAACAAAACGAAGCAATTTTTTTACATAAATATTAGCTTAAGTTGACGTGTAAAACCAGGTAGCAAAGTTAAAGGGTTGCAGCCATATCAACCAACATGTGGAACCTCACTCCATCTTCTTTGCACCAAGCTAGCTGAAAACAGTATTGCCATATTTGACAACATATTCACATGCAAATGGTGGCATTTGAACACCTGAGGCTCAGAGCTAAATCCTGTCACATTCAACCACACAAAACCAACAAAATGAATAAATTTAATTTGCATAAATATTATCTTAAGTTGACTTGTAAAACCAGGTAGCAAAGTTAAAGGGTTGCAGTCATATCAACCAACATGTGGAACCTCACTCCATCTTCTTTGTACCAAGCTAGTTCAAAACAGTATTGCCATATTTGTGACATCAATTCTGTTTCGATGCGTCGAGTCTGAATTATAGTGCCCTATTTAAAATGACAACATATTCACATGCAAATGATGGCATTTGAACACCTGAGGCTCAGAGCTAAGTCTTGTCCATTCAACCGCACAAAACCAACAAAATGAATCAATTTTTTTTGCATAAATATTAGCTTAAGTTGACGTGTAAAACCAGGTAGCAAAGTTAAAGGGTTGCAGCCATATCAACCAACATGTGGAACCTCACTCCATCTTCTTTGCACCAAGCTAGCTGAAAACAGTATTGCCATATTTGACAACATATTCACATGCAAATGGTGGCATTTGAACACCTGAGGCTCAGAGCTAAACCAACAAATGTAAGCAATTTTGTTGCTAAATATTCAAATAAGGCATGTAAAAGACATACAGTGTTATACTGCTACAGTATTGCCATATCAACGTTCAATTCCATTAGTCCAGATGCGACTCACCAGATTGGAGTTGGTGGCGTTGGAGTCGTCTTCAGGGAAGGGGATGTAGACGGCTAAGGCCACACAGTTAGCGAAAATGGTCATCAGGATGATGATCTCGAAGGGTCTGAAGAGGCGCATTAAGGAACGAGAGACACAACACAACACAACACAACACACTCAACGGGTTCATACATCTTGCTTATATTCCCCCATCGATCCCATCTGCCGTTTTGGAGCAGGAGGGATTTTTCATTTTGATCAATGCTTCAATCTTGAACGCTTCACAGAAAATATCATTCGGTGCTCACAGTGTACACAAGGAAAACGATCAAAGCCGTTACGTTGCTAAGTGGAAGATAGACGGCCTCGCCTTGTCCGACGGAGACATGCCTAAATATGGCTGCTGTCGCGTGGAAGACAGGAAAGAGCTATGTTTTTTTTTTTTTATTATTTTGGAAAGGTCCTTGAGAGGGGAGTGACCTCATTATTTTTGGCCGGGAGAAAGAAAGTGAAGGAGAGACAGAGGAGGTCTGGTATTCATCAGCGCTATTGCTCCTTTTCTTTTTCCTTTACATCCCCGTTCGTTCTTCCAGGATCCATGAGTTTCGCAATAGAGGTGAAAAATGTTGTCTAAATGTACCTGTTGTTTTATTTTATATGTCAATACTTCACTTTTCACTTCCTGTATGTGTTACAACAACATACTTTTGTACAAAAAAAAACACCTCATGTTGGTTTTAGTGATGGATGAGGTCCGTGTAAACGGCCGTAATGCTTTTTAAACGACTTGAGCACTCAAAAAAAAAAACAAAAAAAAAAAAAACAAAACTCCACAGGCTGATGACAGGACAAGAAATAAGTGGACTTTTAGCAGCAGCAGCCTGCAGACAGATATGTCTCGTCCAGCGTGTTGTTTATGTTTGGATTAAAAGCGTGACCTTTTAACATCACCGTCCGCAAAGATCGCTCAGCTCGTGGAAGCTTCCAGCGAAACGCATCAAACTTAATCACTCGGTCCTCGTGCCGGGGCCTCATTAGAAAACACACAGTAGACGTGCACGGGGCCAGCTAAAACACGGGTCAGTTCCTGACCTGTAATTTGTTTCTTTTTTTTTTTTTTTTAAACAAAAAAAGCCTTGAGTTCAGCTTTTATCAACACTGTAATAAATCTGCTGGCTGCTGTAATGTTTTGAGGGGGGGGGTTGAGTTTTATCATCATGAAGAGTGCAGATTTGTGGCTTGAATAGCGCACAAAGAATGCTAATCTGGATTGACGTTATTGTGTTCCATAGGAAACATTTAGGGACGGAATGACAACATTTTAGGGACTGCTGAATGCCAAATAAGTCCCTCTACCTGCCCACACGCACACGCTAAACTTTAAATTATTATTATTTATTCAAAATAATTTAAATTATTTGTAGAAATTAGTGTTTACGCTGTACACTGTTCATATTTGATGTCATCTATTTATTCTCCGCCATTATTATTTATTATTATACGGGAGCCAGGCATCTATCTATCTATCTATCTATCTATCTATCTATCTAACCCAGGGGTGGGCAAACTACGGCCCGGGGGCCACATCCGGCCCGCCAAGTGTTTGAATACGGCCCGCCCAATCTTTCAAAAGTATTTAATTTAAACTCAACATACAACCTGGCATCATGGCCTGAGCCAACCTTTTGATGGTTGTATCAATTTCGTTGTTTGACATGGTCTGTTGTTTACAAAGTGCTCCTGAAAAAAGAGACACAAGCACATAATAATAATAATAAAAATTAAAATAATAATTATTATATTATTATGATAACTATTATGATTATTATATTTATTATATGCTAATTATTATATTAATTATTTATAATATTGTTATATTTGCATATTTTACAATATAATAATATAATAATTATTATTTTAATTTTATTTTAATTATTATAATATTTTATTATTTTTAAAATATTTAAATATAAATATAAAATAATAAATAATAATAGCAGATTTTATGACAGTTTTACAGATACAATATCAGGTGGACTGTTACGTGTAAAATATATAGTCTGCCCCCCCCCGGAAATTTTGTTATATCAATACGGCCCGCGAGTCAAAAAGTTTGCCCACCCCTGATCTAACCACATTTGCACGCCGCCATTATGGCGCATGGAGTTCTATGAAATAGGGCTGTCAAATGGTTAAAAAATTATTCAAATTAATTCAAATTTGAATTAATTAATTAATTCAAAGACACCACATAACTTACATTGAAGTCACGTGTTTTGAAATGAATGACTGACGTCAACGATGCGCTCATGAGCTATTCCTCGTATTTCGTCCCCGAAAAACAAGTGCAGGTGTGTCCACCATTACGGCCTGTGATGCAACATTTCAGCTGCCTCCGTTGCGAGCGCGTGTTTGATTGAATGCCCCGTCGACCTGTTGAGAGAAGTACGGGTCGTCATGGCAACAGAGGAAGACGGAGGAAAGGGGTGTGTGTGGGTGTGTGTGTGTGTGTGTGTGTGTGTGTGTGGAGGAGTGGGGGATTCGCTCTCGCATCAGCTCAAAGTTATGAAGGGCGTCCAATTCAAACTGACCTCCAAAATTGGGCGTAATTTGGGCGATTTATTGCGTCTCACATCCTGTTTGCACGGTGGTTAATGCCGGGGGATTGTGGGTAAATCGTGTGTGCCAGCTCATCAAAGTGTGAAATACATGTGACTCTATTAACACCCCCGTCGGAGGCCTTTTTTTTTTTTACCGAATACCTGATAACCTTGGATGCAGGCGGGGCTGATTCCCGTTCCCTCCCTCGGCTACTCCCATCTATCATCTCCTCTCCGTTAGTTGCTAGCCATGCAGCAAACAGTGGCAAAGAAAAGGGGTGTATGTATGAATAAAGGATGCACGGGGATGCAGGATGGATGGATGGAGCGTAGGAGGACCCTCGGGAGGAGGGGGGGGGGGTGAACGCGGCAAGAGTGTGACGAGAATGAAGCATCCTCTTTAATCCGTGCATGTGAGTAAACAAAAAGAGCCCAGGATGAAAGGGAGAGGAAGCAGAAGAGGAAGAAGCAAACACGTATTGGAAGCCAGAGGACAGAGGGATTGATTAAGCAACAGAGGAGGCACCGGGGGAGTCAAACCCCCCCCCACCCTTGTACTTTTATTTCAAGTCCTTGTCTCCTCTTCATTTTAGCCCGTTGTGTCCCGGCGATATTTTACATTTTGGATAGGATTACACGCAACCTAAATCTGCATAGAAATGCTTGATTTTGTCTTTTACAGCACTTTTACCTTAAAAAAAAAAGAAAATGTTGGACGAATCTTGTCTTTGTAATGTAATTTTGCCCCCCCCCCCCCAAATGTGCCCCAAATTGAAAACTGCTAGTTTCCATGGTCTTACATCATCTTGCGTGACAGACACACAAGAAAAATTTGACTTAACGAGTCCACTGATGAGTTTGACTCGGTGTTGTGTTTTGTTCCTGACTAAGTATGGCCGATCGCCATGGCAACAGCAAGTTGTATAAAGTTTGAAGATGTGACACGGTGCAAAAGAAACAATACAAGCAGTTGATGCTTGCTAAATACAAGGATGTATGTATATATATATATATATATATATATATATATATATATATATATATATATATATATATATATATATATATATATATCACTATACCTCGTACTTCGGTACGTGACAAAAATAAAATTTTAAAATAATAATAATTAAAAAAAAACTTGGACAGTGTGCATGTATGCTTTTGCCATACATGTGGTTTCACGCCAAAATTGACCTTTTTTTTGCTGCTAAATCATCATTTGACAACCCTAATATAAATATGTAATTTTTTTATAACAAGTATTGTCATGCAGCTCTGTACAATCAAATTAAATTAAACTATAGAATAATATGCAAAAGCAAATTAATTAAAAATATATATATAAATTAGAGGGAGAAATATATATTTCTTATGTTTATAAAATATAACAATAAATCTAAAAAAAAAAATGAAAAAAATTAATAAAATACACTTTAAAAATTATATTATGAAAGCAGGAAGTGAACAAATGTAACAGTTACTGATTGTAAAAGTACCAGATGGAGGGGTAGGATTTAATAAGCTTTGCTTCTTCCTACTCCTTTTGGACATGTGGAACTGTGAACTGATTATGTGATGCATTCAATTGTAATCTGATGCACGTTCAAATGAAACTCAACCATTACCATGACCAAAAGAAAGGATACTTCCACTCCACGATGCTGATGCAGGCCCGTCTTATGGGGTTCTTGAGTGTGAGGCAGAGCAGGGCCCTGGGGGGCCGCGTGGCCGTGGTAGTGGTCTGTTTCTTGGGCTTAGAGCTGTAGTGCTGCCGCTTCCTCTGCGTGGAGCTGGCCGTGGAGATGGGCCCGCCTCCTCCCGATGCCAGCCCCGCCCCGCCGCCGCCGCCACCACCACCGCCGCCCGAGGCCGCATTTCCCATCATTTTAGCCTGGCGCGCCGCATCAATGGCGGCCTGCCAGCTTAGAGCGGCGCCCGGCGTGGGTATGTGCTCGGGGGCCAGGCCCACCACACCCACGACGCCGCGCGTGACCCCGCCTCCATCGTGATCCCCGGGGTGCTCGTTGGTCAGGGCGGGGGGAGGCGGGCGAGGGAGTGGGGGAGGAGGGGAGTAGTCGGAGCCTGGAAAAGAAAAACAAGGCTTTTAATGTCATGAATATCTACGTTCATAACGGCACTGTGGGGAGTCAAACCTGCGACCCTTTGAACACAGGCCACATTCTAATATGTAACGCTTTATAACAGCAAGCGAGGTCACCGTTCAAGAACAACAATTCCCCCCGACGTGAGTGGCAAGTTGCGGCGTAAACGTGGAAAAAAATTAAATTAAATTAAAATATAGAATAATATGCAAAAGCAAATATGTTAATTAAATATATGTATATATATATATATATATATATATATATATATATATATATATTAGAGAGAGAAATATATATTTTTTATGCTTATAAAATATAACAATAAATCTAAAAAATATTTTAAAAAATTAATAAAATACACTTTAAAAATTATATTAGGAAAGCAGGAAGTGAACAAATGTAAGAGTTACAGATTGTAAAAGTACCAGATGGAGGGGTAGGATTTAATAAGCTTTGCTTCTTCCTACTCCTTTTAGACATGTGGAAAATAAAAATAAAAATAAAAATAAAAATAAAAATAAAAATAAAAATAAAAATAAAAATAAAAATAAAAATAAAAACTTAAATTATATTAGGAAAGCAGGAAGTGAACAAATGTAACAGTTACTGATTGTAAAAGTACCAGATGGAGGGGTAGGATTTAATAAGCTTTGCTTCTTCCTACTCCTTTTGGACATGTGGAACTGTGAACTGATTATGGGATGCATTCAATTGTAATCTGATGCACGTTCAAATGAAATTCAACCATTATCATTACCATGACCAAAAGAAAGGATTCTAATCTGTAACGCTTTATAACAGCAAGCGAGGTCATCGTTCAAGAACAACAATTCCCCCCCCGACGTGAGTGGCAAGTTGCGGCGTAAAGTAGGAGACGGCATTAGAATAATCTGGAGCAGATTACACTCCGACAAAGAGCAGAGTGAATAAAAAATCCAGAAAGAGCGCGCGGCTCCTTGGAGCTGCCTGCTTAGCCAGATTAAATACACTTATAATATCCTCTCAGTATGACACCCAAGCAAGGATTGCACAAATGCGCTCATCCTGCGGCAGATTACGCACACACCAGGGAAGCCACAGGGAGCCATGCTTCTTTCTACGTACAAACACTTGCATGTTGGCTTAGTCGCACATTTGGTGTTATTTTAAAACGTGAATATGAATCAAGTGATAATTACCAGTCATCATTATGTACAGCAGATAGTGGATGTGAACCCAAAGTCACTGGAGCTGTTATCTAATCAATGATAATGACTGGAGTCAGATGCTATCACGCTACAGTGTCATGGCGGCTCAGTCCTGAAAGCCTTTTCATTGTAGCCGTTTGTTACTTCATTAGTGACATTCTTTAAAAATCTATATGGATGATTTTGGCAAGGCTTTGGGGAGGGGTGGGGCACGGGCCAAGTAAAAAGCCTTCACATTCTGTTGGGAATCTGGTGGCCACAGCTGGAAGATGGTAGTTACAATGGTAATGGTAATGGTAATGGTTTAATTTCATTTGAACATGCATCAGATTACAATTGAATGCATCCCATAATCAGTTCACAGTTCCACATGTCCAAAAGGAGTAGGAAGAAGCAAAGCTTATTAAATCCTACCCCTCCATCTGGTACTTTTACAATCAGTAACTGTTATGTAATTTGTTCACTTCCTGCTTTCCTAATATAATTTTTCAAATGTATTTTATTAAAACATTTTTAAATATTTTTGAGATTTATTGTTATATTTTATAAACATAAAAAATATATATTTTTCTCTTTAATTTATAAATATATATATTTTAATTAATATATTTGCTTTTGCATATTCTATATTTTTATTTAATTTGATTATTTTCACATAGTTTTCTATGCATTTTTGTACAGAGCTGCATGACAATACTTAAAAAATACATGTTTATATTAGGGCTGTCAAATGATGCTTTAGCAGCAGAAAGCACTTCCTACTTTCCTATTATAATTTTAAAATATCTTTTTTAATTATTTGATTATTGTTATTTTTTTAATTAAATTTATTTTTTTTAAATTTTTTGTCATGTACCGAAGTACAAGGTGATATGACCATACAATTACATAATGGGTACCATATGTCATACACATAAAGTCATAATATTACGAGAAGACAATTTACAAGGTGAAAGTTGAAATATTAATGATAATAATAATAATAATAATAATAGGCTTTTATATCACATTTTTCATCAAATATACATTAGTTCGTCGCATATGATTGACATTATATAAAAGTGGCTCTGGTTGGACAGAGTTTGGACACCTCTGCTGTCCGTCATCGAGGATTTGTTTGATAAGATTATTTTTTTTCAAATTTATTTTAATGTTTATGAATATTATTGTTAATATTTATATTAATTTTATTTGTAATCGGTTAATTGGCTAATTGCTTATTTTTAGCCTTATGCATTATTTTAGCTGCAATATAATATGCAATATTTATCATAAGGCACGTACACTTGATGATAAAAATGGAATCACATGCAGCGGAGTGGCTATCAGTGAAGGTGATGATCCATGTTAGGATTATTCAATCTTTGGAAGGCCCCGGTATAAGTTATCTGCAGTGGACTCCCAACAATATATGATCCAATCAGTGGGAGACAGATTCTGTCCCACTGCAGTGTCACGGCCGCATGCACACACGCTCATAAAACACATCGTTGCCGTTTGTTAGTTCATTAGCGGCATTGTGTAAAAATGCATAGAGATGATTTAGGCAAGGTGGGGCACTGCCCAACGAGGAGATCATTGAATTGTGGTGAGAATCTGGAGGACACAGCTCTTAGACCCCCCAAAAATGGTCCGATCAGCCAAATGACTCCCATCGTCAGCAAACAAAACATAAATACTGTAATACTAACAAGCACTGGGGGAGGCTGGGGTGCGACGTAATGGTCTTTCTTTGAGGCTTTTGGCAAAGCGTGATTGCCACTTCCTCTGTGCGTTGCATGACATGCCATCATTATCTCTGTCACCGTGAACACCGCTTTTAACGCTGATACTATTTTTATACAATTCATGTGACATCTAGCAGTCTTACACACAAAAGCAGACGGAGAAATAAAAGCCGTTCTCTGTCACGTCTGCGCTGATTAATCTCCAGCCACGTGGAAATTTCAAGCGGGCCGACGACGAGGATGCACCAAAAAAAATCAACGTGCGATAGGAGAATGAAACAGATGAGCATGCACGCACTTTAAAAAGACGTGAACGGATGCTAACGCTAGTAGAACTTGACTTCCTGATGCACAAAGCAACAGTTTCCTGCACACGTATAATAAATGGCGGCCCATCCATGACTGCAGCAGGAGGCTTTTTTTTTTTGCCCCTGATAACAATGAGGTGCAATAACCGCTGCCACAGAGGTTAGTAGCACAACCGCCATGTCGTTCAGGCACTTCATGGTTTTTACATGACATGGATTTATTCATACGACTTCCTGCAGAGGACGTACAACGCTCACTATGGCCTGCATCTTATTTGCTGTAATATTTTGCTTGAAAAAATAATTGTGAATACATGAAATTGTTTCTTTTTCAATTTTTCAATCAATGTATGAAGTGGTTATGAAATTTAAATTAAATAATGATATTTAAAAAATGTAACCTTTGCTCAATCAGAAATCACTATCTACCATATCTTACTTATTGTGTGGAAATATGGGCTAATAACTACAAAAGCAATCTTCACTTGCTAAATGTACTGCAAAAAAAAAAGGTCAGTAAGGATAATTCATAATGCCGCCTACAGAGAACATACTAACCCCTTATTTCTGAAATCACAAATACTTCAACTTGCTGATATAGTTCATCTTCAAACAGCTAAAATAATGCACAAGGCTAAAAATAACCAATTAGCTAAAAATGTCATCCAATACTTCTCCACAAGAGAGGAGAAATATGATCTCAGGGAAGAAGTACATTTGAAACACTTCTATGCTAGGACTACGTTAAAAAGCCATAGCATTTCAGTATGTGGAATCAAACTATGGAATGGATTGAGTAAGGACCTCAAACAATGCACAACGATGAGCCAATTCAAGAAACAATACAAGCAGTTGATGTTTGCTAAATACAAGGATGAAGAGTCTTGAACCAAAAAAAACCCACAAACAAAACCTTAAGCTGTATTACGGAAAGCAGGAAGTGAAATAAATAGAAAAAATGTCATTAAAAAATGTTTTTTTTCCTATTTATTTAATTTTTTTGTTGAAAATTTTTTATTAAAGTTCTAAAAAAAAATTTTTTTTTAACTTAAATTATATTAGGAAAGCAGGAGGTGAACAAATGTAACAGTTGTAAAAGTACCAGATGGAGGGGTAGGATTTAATAAGCGTTGCTTCTTCCTACTCCTTTTGGACATGTGGAACTGTGAACTGATTATGGGATGCATTCAATTGTAATCTGATGCATGTTCAAATGAAATTCAACCATTACCATTACCTATAAATGTAGTTAAAATGTTGTATTCTCGTATTAAACCATGCTAAAGTTTCAGATCATGAGGTTGGCGCATTTGGAAGTGAGCCATGAAAGAAGTTTGGGATGGTTCAAAACAATCGGTTCCAGAAGGAGTGGTTAAAAGTGCCCCTTTGTGATGTCACAGAAGGGTGGAATTCCTTATATGGTTAAATACAGCTGGAATAGGTGCAGATTCTGCAAGATCTAAGAGGTTTTCTGTGCGGGTTATTGTGTGGAGCTGCTCTACAGGAGACCACAAGTCAATACAAAGCGTGGAAAAATGAGTATAAGAGAAGAAGAAAGTTGTAATAAATGGAAAATGACAAAAAAAATAGATGGAAAAAGCAATAAATTAATAGAATTTACTCGACAAAAATAAGCCAACTTAAATATCAAGTGGTGCTTATGAGGAGGAGGAGGTGGAGGAGGGGGCGGCTTGGTCACACTGCGCCTCCGTGCCGACCTCACACACACACACACACACACACACACACACACACAGTCGTACACTCATATAGCGAAGGCAGCAGATATTAATAACTCCTTATTAATATTCATCTGCAGTGGAGAGATGTGAGGCCAGAGTAACCCAGATAGCAGCCTGTCTCTCTACCTGCGCTGTTAGCAACTTAGCAACACCACCCTGCTAACGTCATCCTCGCACTTGGACCCGTGTATGTCAATCAAGGTCAATAATCAAGATCCATAAAAGCTAGCTTGGATGAGTTTGGTGAGGACGAAGGTCAACAAACAGCCCGGGATAATGCCGCTAACTTCCTGTAGGTGTGCCTAAAAGAGCGTCGTCGGTTACCATGGTGACAATACTAATATAATACTAACGCTAGCATGCGCCTCGCGTCTCTCTACAGCCGCCCTTTACATCTGCAGGCAAAGGGCACACGGCGGCGTGCATATGATGTGGCGCCCCGCCATTCAGACGGCGCTCTTAGCCCAGAGTGCCTTCCGCTAAAGTAATTGCACACATTCTCAGGGACGTGAATGGAATCTGCGTCCTTGTCAAGGTCGTCAGCGTCCGCCTGTGCTGCATTGAAGCGTTGCAAGACATCCAACCGATCCCGAACCGAGTTGTTGTTGTTGTTTATTTGTCGACAACATTTCTAAACTGCGCAGTTCCCCCAACCGAGGCCCTGAACGCATCATCACAAGCCGGTGATGGAGGTCAGACGTTTTTTTTGGCTCCTCTCTGACGGTGGAAAGTAAGCGTGAAACTTTTTTCCGTCCTTTTCCTCACTCCGAGAGCGTACCCGTATCCGCAGCATTCCCGCTTGTGAAAGATTTTCAGTAAGTCGTCCAAGAGGGAAGGGGCGGTTGCCTTGGCGACGCGGTCCTCGGCTAAACATAAAGACAAATAGTTGACATCATGCTACAAATGATGCTGACTGAACTCATTCTATCCATTCAGACTACAAGGATACCCCGATATTATTATGTATTCATCATAATCAAAATTCCAAAAATGGAAAAAGTACATCTGAAAATAATTCATTCATTCATTTTCTACCGCTTATCCTCACGAGGGTCGCGGGGGTGCTGGAGCCTATCCCAGTCTTTGGGCACACCCTGGACTGGTGGCCAGCCAGCCAATCACAGGGCACATATAGACAAACAACCATTCACACTCACATTCATACCTATGGACACTTTGGAGTCGCCAATTAACCTAGCATGTTTTTCGAATGTAGGAGGAAACCGGAATATGATGGCCGAGGTTGGAATTGAACTTGGGTCTCCTAGCTGTGAGCCCTGTTTTCATGTCAAAATAGTACAAATAGAACCATGCTGGTGTTTCTTGCACATGTTTATATATTTGGCCTGCCACAGATACATTTCGACTACTACAGATAGATTCGGCACTTGGTCTTAAGACCCGTGTTTCCGAGGTAGCGACTTTGTTGCTATTTTAGAGAGTAACTAAACTAGACCGGATATTCATTAATTCATTCATTTTCTACAGCTTATCCTCACAAGGGTCGCGGGGGTGCTGGAGCCTATCCCAGCTGTCTTGGGGCGAGAGGCGTGGTACACCCTGGACTGGTGGCCAGCCAGCCAATCACAGGGCACATATAGACAAACAACCATTCACACTCACATTCATACCTATGGACAATTTGGAGTCGCTAATTAACCTAGCATGTTTTTGGAATGTGGGAGGAAACCGGAGTACCCGGAAAAAACCCAGACAACATGCCAACTCCACACATAGATGGCAGAGGGTGGAATTGAACCCTGTTCTCCGAGCTGTGAGGTCTGTGCACTAACCACTCGACCACCGTGCAGCTGCTTTAAAATAATAAATAAATAACTAAAATGAGAGGGTGGTACTTTTGAGAGGTACTGTACATACCGTACCTCTCATAAGTTACTAGCGAATCAGACGCTTTTGCGTGCCAACTCTTGACTGCTACTGTGTCTTAATTAAAGGGCAAAAAAATGTTGCTTGTGTCGCCTTTGTGTATTTTCTAACCATGACCAGGCGGGACAGCGTCTACCAGAAAAAGTGAGTACAAAGAATACAAAGAAATGGAATTCAAAATGTAAAAAATGGGCACCAGCCAGGAGGGAATGACTGGAGCTGCGTTCAAGTGAAGTCGAGCAATCACAAAGTTTCCCTCGCGTTCCAAAGAGGAAACAGATGTCAACTCGGGGGTCGATGACACATTAAGATGCAACAACACTGCAGCGCACATGCACACAGTATGAGAGCCGTGTTGAAATTAATAGAAAATGTTCTCTGAAGGCAAGAAGAAGAGTCCGTCAATTAAAGGGGACCTCTTATGCTCCTTTGTATTGAGTTGTAGACTCCTAAAGAGCAGCTACACACAATAACGAGCACAGAAAGCTTTCTAGTTTTTCCAGAATCTGCACCTACTCAGCTGTATTTCTTTGGATTTCCTGCTTCCTGCCAAAACGATCTGTTTTAATGTATTCCATGTATGCGCACTCTATAATGCTACACATACAAGTGCTTTTGCACCATGACTTACAAAAAATAAACAGTTAAGATATTCATTCATTCATTAAATTTCTACCGCTTATCCTCACGAGGAGCGCGCAGACCTCACAGCTAGGAGACGAGGGTTCAATTCCACCCTCGTTTGCATGTTTTCCCCGTGCATGCGTGGGTTTTCTCCGGGTACTCCGGTTTCCTCCCACATTCCCAAAAACATGCTAGGTTAATTGGTGACTCCAAATTGTCCATAGGTATGAATAGGTCTTAAGGTTCATAGGTCTTAAGACCAAGTGCCGAATCTATCTGTAACAGTCAAAATGTATCTGTGGCAGGCCAAATATATAAACATGTGCAAGAAACACCAGCATGGTCCTATTTATACTATTTTGACATGAAAACAGGGCTCACAGCTAGGAGACCCAAGTTCAATTCCACCCTTGGCCATCATACTGCGGTTTCCTCCCACATTCCAAAAACATGCTAGGTTAATTGGCGACTCCAAATTGTCCAAAGGTATGAATGTGAGTGTGAATGGTTGTTTGTCTATATGTGCCCTGTGATTGGCTGGCTGGCCACCAGTCCAGGGTGTACCCCGCCTCTCGCCCAAGGGCAGCTGGGATGGGCTCCAGCACCCCCCGCGACCCTCGCGAGGAAAAGCGGTAGAAAATGAATGAATGAATGAATCCTCACGAAGGTTGCGGCGGGTGCTGGAGCCTATCCCAGCTTTCTTCGGGCGAGAGGCGGGGTACACCCTGGACTGGTCGCTAGCCAATCACAGCACAGTTAGGACAAAGAAGAATACTTTGGTGGGGCGCATAGAGCTTATCTGGCTTACAGCCACACCCATATAAGGACATCTGCTCTTCTGTGACATCACAAAGGTGCTCTTTTACCACGCCTTCTGGAACAGAGCGTTTTGAGCCTTCCCAAACTTCTTTCAGGACTCACTAAAAATGCGTAAACTGACACGAATACGAGAATACAACGTTTTAGCTACATTTATAGGTCGGAAAAGTGTAAAAAAAAAGCATCCTAGGTCCCCTTTAAATAAGCAGACGAGGTAGCCAGGTGAGGCCATTTTAGTGCCGAGTCAATAACGCTACAGTATGACGTGTGCACATGGTACATGCAAGAGAAGAGGAGTCACACTTCAGACCAACAACACACCAGGGAGCCATGAAGCAAGAGCTAATGTCTACACACACACACACACACACACACACACACACACACACACACACACACACACACACATAGACACACATTAAGGTTGCACATTGAGGTGCACACGTAAGGTTGTGATTAAGCGATGAGTCTGCAGGGCCGTAAAGCGCTAATGAATGTGCTCTCATAGCTTAGCAGGAGAGGCTCGGTCTGGGAGGGAGCGTTTGGTTTATGACTCAACACATGCCCCCCCCCATGAGGAGACGCACACGGGCCCATGGGAACACTGGGAATGTGTATGTACTGCAGATAAAACACAGCACTGCGGCGTATTGACACTAATACCAGACCACAACACTCTTTTTCTGGATTTTTCTAGGGAAACCAATCACCCCCCCAACCCCCTCCCATATGTATCCGGGCTTGGGATCGGCACTGGACATATCCCAATTACTATATCCAATATCTATACCAGTTTGTAAACAGAATGTATTTTCAATACATGTGATGTGACACGGTGGTGAGGGTGTTGGAATTACGGCTCAGGACCTCCCTGCCAGTTTTACCCGGACCGCTTGGGACATCAAACACCCTTTGATGAGCTGCAGCGTTTAAAAAAAAAAAATGGCAGTGTGCTTGTTTATATGGATGGGGAAAGGTGGCGTAAATGATCATGGCGTGGACATATGTTGAGTGGGAGGACAAGCATAGAGGGCAGGGCAAGGCGGGGGGCTACCAATGTCCAAAATCACACACACACACACACACACACACGTGCACGGCCATCTGTAGCTCCTCGTCACTCATCTTTTTTTTTTTTTTGCGTGCTGGGACCTCTGGCCACCGCTTGATAATGAGCTCCATTTAAAAAAAAAAAAAAAAAAGGAGGGGGGGGCTATGATCCTTCCCTCTCGCCCAGTTTCAGCGCCCCTGGGGCTGCCGCCTTCACTGGCCTGGAAACGGCGGTGTGGCAGCGGCCATTTTGGCTCATTAGGAACAAGCTGCCGGAGCACGGCGCACGTCTCGGGGAATCAGGATCAGGCAAATGCATGCCTGGTGACTCTTTTCTGTGTGTGTGTGTGTGTGTGTGTGTGTGTGTGTGTGTGTGTGTAAATAAATACAGAGAGGATTCACGACTGTGTGTGTGTGTGTGAGGACGACTTATGGATGAGTCATCCTCCGGTAACATCATCATCATCATCTCCCTTCAGTCACAACTTGTTTCTCTTCTCCCTTTTCCCATCCCACCAGCATGCAATTCCATTTCTTCTTACTCATACAGCAATGTCCACTTTGCTAGCTCATTTGCATAATCTCATACAAACATGCTGTCCACTGCCGCAATACCGATACTGCCCAGTAGAGGCAACATAGATTCATATCATTGAAGTTCATTTACTTATGTTGCTTTCAGTTGCTAAGTCACTTTAGTTGCCTGTTCGGTAAAAATAAAGACAGTTTTAAGTTTGCCTACAATAATGAAGCTGCCATCTCTTGAGATACCACTAACCTCCAGTGGGGGCAATAGTGTGTTACTTCACTCGCTTTAAAGTCAAGAAGAAGAACGTTTTTAATGGTGGAAAAGCCAAATGCATTAAAAACCCTTGAATAATTAAGCTGTGGTCTCTGAAAATACTGATAACTTCCAGTGGGGGCAGTAGCGTGTCACTTTGTTAACTCCAAGGCTGTTTTTGTTAGTTGGAAAAGCCAAATACATTAAAAAAACTAGAATAATTAAAATACCATCTCTTACAATACCGATAACTTCCAGTGAGGGCAGTAGCGTGTCTATTCGTTAACTACAAGGCTTTTTTTGTTCGTTGGAAAAGCCAAATGCATTAAAAAAAACATGAATAATTAAAATGCCATCTCTTAAAATACCAATAACTTCCAGTGGGGGCAGTAGCGTGTCATTTTGTTAACTCCAAGGCTGTTTTTGTTAGTTGGAAAAGCCAAATGCATTAAAAAAAACCTTGAATAATTAAAATATCATCTCTTACAATACCGATAACTTCCAGTGGGGGCAGTATTGTGAGACTTTACTAGCTTTAATGTCAAGAACAAGGCTGTTTTTGTGCGGCGGAAAAGCCATATGCATTAAAAAAAAAATCATCCAATAATCAAGCTTCATATGCGAATTTGTGAATTGGACAACATACGCTACTAAACGTCCTTTCCCCGCTTGACTTAATTAAATGCATATGTGTATGTTTAGCGCTTCTCACATTCCTAGACAGCATCTTACTCAGCTGCTGGCTCCTATTTAGTTTTAAACAACATACTTCATCATGTATACATAATAAAGACAACTATGCTCATTTTTGAATTATTATTAAGTTTTATGTATATTAAGACTGCACACTGTGGTGACGAACAAAACAAACAAGTGACTCTTCATTTACCGCTCACACACACACACACACACACACAGAGTGAACAATAGTTCTGCCAGGATCTTTGAGTCATAAATAGCCGGCCATGCATTCCTGCAAAGGGTCTTGGTGTAAACATTTAGACTGGAGAAGCATCAGCTCATTGGTTACAGCCATGCTCTGCACTTTCTTTTTTATATCAAAGCAAGAACACACACACACACACACACACAGGTGGAAGCATTTTAACAATGAATTCCTTAAGAAAAGAGCTGCATTTAGACTTGAGGAATCTGATGCATCCACGTAGTAGAAGACTTGGGGGGAGAACACGTGGCCGGGCCAGAGGAAAAAAAAAAAAAAAGAAAAAAAAAAGAGAAAGAAAGGGAGTCGTATCTCCAAACCACAGCGACAGCAGAGAGAGGGGAAGTCAACAGAAGTAAAGCGGAGTGCAGTGATTCACGACAAGAAGATAAAGCCTGCATAAACTGCTCCATAAGTCTTTTTTTTACGGCGTAATGTTCCCTACTTTTTGTGCCTTTTCGTGTAGGAGCATCTAAAAACAACTATGGTGGTATCGAACAGCAAAATGCAGCAAGCCGTGACTCCGAACAAAAAATATCTGTATGATCTTTAACCCCTTCCTCAAAAAAAAAGTACAAATATTGTGGAAAAACTGTATATAAAATATATAATATATATAGTATATAATATATATATATTATATAATAATATATATAAAATATACAATATATATAGTATATTATACTATTATATTATACAAGTGCAAATATTGTGAGAAAAAAATGTATATAATAATAATAAATATAATAATATATATACACATACATACATGCATATACACACAGACATATATATATATATATATATATATATATATATATATATTGTATATGTTACTATGACACATTTTTGAAAAAAAAAGTGAAAATCTAAAGAGGAGTAAATGTGTATTCATGTGAACTTTTTATTTTATTTTATTTTGCTCATAAAATGTAAAAAAATTCTTTAAAAAAAGTGATTTTTTAAAAATAAAAAGGAGTAAATGCATATTCATGCAGACCTAAAAAAATACAAATAATAAAATGAATAAAATTATGTAAAAACATTTTTTGTGCGGGTTATTGTGTGTAGCTGCTCTACAGGAGTCCACAACGCAATACAAAGGGTGGAAAAATTAGCATCATAGGTCCCCGTTAACTTCTGACAGCCGGAATAGGTGCAGATTCTGCAAGATCTAGAAAGTTTTCTGTGCGGGTTATTGTGTGTAGCTGCTCTACAGGAGTCGATAAGTCAATACAAAAGGTGGAAAAATGAAAAAAAAAGTGATTAAAAAAAAAAAAGCAGCAAATGCATATTCATGCAGACTTCCAAAAATACAATTAATAAAATGAATAAAATAATTATATAAAAACATGTAATAAAATATATATATTATGAGAAATATAAGGTGAAAATCCTTTAATAAAATGCATCAAATGCTTATCCTCGTGAACTGTGACCCCTGGCCTCCCCAAGCGTGCCCCTCGCCGCGCCACCTGAGGAGATCTGAACATACAACGGTTTAAAAAAACCATAAAGTAGATAGAAATAGAAGAAACACGGCCTCTGCTTTGACAGTAAAGCGGATGAGAAGAAGAAGAAGAAGAAGAAGCAGAAGAGCAATGGAGAGAAGACAGAAAGGAAAAAAAAAAAAGGCGGCGTCTAAGTTTAGCTCTCCCCTGAGGACTCCTCTCAGGTTCCTCTGCTCTTTTCATTGTCCTCCTCGGCTCAATCCATCACAAAATAATTAACTTGCTATAAGTGAAATTAATTCCACTAATTGGTTTAAAAGGTATTTTTGGACAATGATGGGGGGGAGGGGTGTGTGTGTGTGATGTCAAGGCAGGCAGGAAGTGCAAGTCGGTAGACTTGCTGACCCTTTTATTCATGCCTTTATTTTTCTTAGCGGATTTAAGTCTCTTCAGGAAACATATCGCACACAAACACACGCTCTCCAAACAGCGGGAACGCGTGTTACCTGCGAGGTGAGTCGGCATTAACCCATCAGGGAATAACAGTCGCGTACGTCCATACCAAGAAGCGCCCGGCGTCATGAAAAAAAAAAAATGCAAAAAAAAAAATCAGTACTAACCTTCCATTAGCCGTTATTAAATTAATAACTGCCATCATCCTCTTTTGCCGCTAATACGCTATAATCGGCTGTCTGCACTCGGCGGGGCTCTCAAGGCAGCACTCGAGCATTAGCGCTTCTCCACGCCGGGCTCAATTATTTCATGCACACTTTTCTTATGTACAGCCGCTCGAAAAAAAATATAAACCAATCAATGCAGGAAACCTTCTGCAAGGTTTAATTCAACGGAATCAAAGTGATTGATCGATGGGCTTGCTGTAGGTTGAGGGAATCAATCCCTTACGGTGCTTTATAGCAATCTACACTCCGAGACTGCGTGTCACATAAAAATCATAAAACTTCCTACGTGTTACGTCGCACGGCCGCTTGTTACTGGGCAGAATTTTCTCAGTGAAATATATACAGTATGTATACCGCTCAGCGGAGAAAGGATCATTTAGAATCATTGGTCATGATTAATTCAACTAATTAGATGAATTAATTCAGTGGTTGCGCCGTACAACCATAAGATATTGTACTGTGCAAAAAGAAAAAGGGGAACGTTACAATAATGAGGCGGAAGAAAGAGTAGTTGCATGTTGCTACTCTGAGGAAAAACGGGTTATTGTGTGTCGCTGCTCTACAGGAGTCCACAACTCGATACAAAAGGTGGAAAAATTAGCATAATAGGTCCTCTTTAGCTTCTGACATTGAATAGGTGCAGATTCTGCAAGATCTAGAAAGTTTTCTGTGCGGGTTATTGCGTGTAGCTGCTCTACAGGAGTCCACAACTCGATACAAAAGGTGGAAAAATTAGCATAATAGGTCCCCTTTAGCTTCTGACAGCTGGAATAGGTGCAGATTCTGCAAGATCTAGAACGTTTTCTGTGCTGGTTATTGTGTGTAGCTGCTCTACACGAGTCCACAAGTCAATACAAAGAGTGGAAAAATTAGCATAATAGGTCTCCTTTAACTTGCATGCAGACCTCACAGCTAGGAGACCAGGGTTCAATTCCACCCTCGGCCATCTCCGTGTGGAGTTTGCATGTTCTCCCCGTGCATGCGTGGGTTTTCTCCGGGTACTCCGGTTTCCTCCCACATTCCAAAAACATGCTAAGTTAATTGGCGACTCCAAATTGTCCATAGGTATGAATGTGAGTGTGAATGGTTGTTTGTCTATATGTGCCCTGTGATTGGCTGGCTGGCGTCCAGTCCAGGGTGTACCCCGCCTCTCGCCCGAAGACAGCTGGGATAGGCTCCAGCACCCCCCGTGAGACTTGAGACTAAATGTGGGCTGCATGGCAGTTGTGTGGTTAGCGTGCAGACCTCACAGCTAGGACACCCGGGTTCAATTCCACCCTCGGCCATCTCTGTATGTGTTTGCATGATCTCCCTGTGTGTTTTCTCCAGGTACTCCGGTTTCCTCCCACATTTCAAAAACATGCTAGGTTAATTAGCGACTCCAAATTGTCCATAGGTATGAATGTGAGTGTGAATGGTTGTTTGTCTATATGTGCCCTGTGATTGGCTGGCCACCACTCCATTTACATCACCCTACAAAGGCTGAGGTCCACCTGCATATTTGACAGACTGCAGCGTCAAACTACCATAGCAACCACAAACTCACGCATGATCGGCCTGATTGGGAATAGGAAGTCACTATAACAATACACACACACACCAATACACACAAGTTGCCATCCGCAGCAAAGAAAAACACATCGTGTGGCGCCTTGCTTGTCGTCATAAGTTGAGCGTGCTCCCCTCCATCATGGAAGTTAATCAGCGCCGTGTGGAGCCACTCCACATTCATTACTCCTTGATGAAGCCATTCATTAGCACACAACTCAGATTGTCACCAAACAATTGCATATTGTGTGTGTGTGAGAAGATTCGTTTTTTTTTGTGTGTGTGTGAACACACAATGAGAATGGATGTAGCGGTAATTTGCAGTGGGCTAATAGAAGGTGGTCATGCAAGGCGGACGTAGCCGTGCATGGCTAATGACAGCAGCTGGCCGGCCGCTGGTCGTCATCCTCAAGGTGACATTAAGCCATACGTGGACTGCTGTTTCTTTACCTGTTGTGTACGTTTAGCGTGCTGTTTAATCATTACGCTACGCAGACGCCTTGCCGACCCCCACGCTGCTTTAATTTGATGTTCTGGCTATAAATAAACGTTATCTCACTTCCCTCTTTGCACTGGACATATGTGCGATAAGACGTGTTTTCAATTACGTGTCAGCGGGCAGATAAGGTTCGGACCGCCGCGGCAGCGCTAACGTGAGGCCTTCCTGCTTTGTCATGCTTTTCTGTGATTAAAAACTATTTTTACAGTTAAAGGGATGATTTGTCTTGTAATGCCAATGTGTGAGCACTCTGAATTCCGCCTAGCAACAAGCAGCCCTAAATCCACCTAGTAACAAGTCCAATGAAGAACATACATGTAACTATTAAGCAGGCTTTTGTTTGGCTAATGCTAAGGATGTTAGCATTCAGTAAAATGTTGTAAACAATAACAGAATGGGACTTTTTGGGCCTAAAGGGCAGTTATGATTTAGTCCCCTGAAATCCGCCTAGCAACAAGTCCAATGAAGAACATACATGTCACTATTAGGCTTCTTTTGGCTAATGCTAAGGATGTTAGCATTCAGTAAAAATGTTGTAAACAATAACAGAGTGGGACTTTTTTGGCGTAAAGTGCAGTTATGATTTAGTCCCTAAATCCGCCTAGCAACAAGTCCAATGAAGAACATACATGTCACTTTTAAGCAGGTTTCTTTTGGCTAATGCTAAGGATGTTAGCATTCAGTAAATTAGCAGGGGACTTTTTGGGCCTAAAGGGCAGTTATGATTTAGTCCCCTGAAATCCGCCTAGCAACAAGTCCAATGAAGAACATACATGTCACTATTAGGCTTCTTTTGGCTAATGCTAAGGATGTTAGCATTCAGTAAAATGTTGTAAACAATAACAGCATGGGACTTTTTGGGCCTAAAGGGCAGTTATGATTTAGTCCCCTGAAATCCGCCTAGCAACAAGTCCAATGAAGAACATACATGTCACTATTAGGCTTCTTTTGGCTAATGCTAAGGATGTTAGCATTCAGTAAAATGTTGTAAACAATAACAGAGTGGGACATTTTTGGCGTAAAGTGCAGTTATGATTTAGTCCCCTGAAATCCGCCTAGCAACAAGTTCAATGAAGAACATACATGTCACTATTAAGCAGGCTTCTTTTGGCTAATGCTAAGGATGTTAGCATTCAGTAAAAATGTTGTAAACAATAACAGAGTGGGACTTTTTTGGCCTAAAGGGCAGTTATAATTCAGTCCCCTGAAATCCGCCTAGCAACAAGTTCAATGAAGAAGATACATGTCGCGATTAAGCATGGCTTCTTTTGGCTAATGCTAAGCAGGTTAGCATTAAGTGAACAGAGTGGAGTTTTTAGGGGGGACCTAATTGGGTCCTAATTTCTGAAATCTGCCTAGCAACAAGTGGTTGACTAAAGAAAATGTAAACATTGTTGCGTTCTTTTTCGCTAATGCTAAGGAAGTTAGCATTTGATGATGTACATGTTTTTTAAAGGTTTAAAAATACATATATTTAAAGTCAGTTATTTGTGCTATTAGTGTTTAGTATCAAGTCTTCACTCTATTACTTCATGTTACTTTATGCTTTCCAGTTTTATTTCAGATTTTGTTTCTACAATGTGCCGTTCACATGCCGATAAAAATGGCCCACGGGCCGCATTTTGGACATCTTGGTTTTATTATTTCGCAGGGATTTGCGAGTGCTGCACTTGCTGGCTTTCTCATTCAAACGTGCGCTGCGCAGGTATTCGGAGTGGAGTTACGATGCATACAAAAAAAAATGTCCTCTACTCAAACCGACTTATTTCTCGGTGCATGAGCGATTGAAATGCTAGCACTGTACAGCCCTGAGCATACAGTATATCCCGTGTCCTGACCTTGTCTGCTTGACGGTAAATAAGTCGGACGGTGTGCAGCTGGCTGCGCCACATGCTAAATCCTCCTCACAGCAAGAACAAAGTCGCCGCCGCCGTCGCCATCGCCGCAGTGTTTGTGTGGATCAATACGGGACAATTGTGAGGGCGACAAACTAAAGCTAAATGAGAAGTTTGATTAAAACTAGGAAGCGAGAGAGGAGCTCATGCTGAAAGTCAACAAAAAAAAAAAACACGGCAGCGCCCCTGCAGGACCAGCAGAGGGCAATGTTACTTACTATAGTAGCATGATGGAAGAAAAAACTAGAAAAATTAACTTTTTAACTAAAAGTAGTCCTGTGAAATAGCTGAAAATGTACAAACCAACTAAAATGTATGAATTATAATGAAGCAAAAAAAACATTTTTACACATAATTTGACAAATATATGAGACATTGTTGGAAATAATAAATTAAGCACACCTGCGTTTAGCGTATTGTGGAATAAAAAGAGCACCGACTGCAGTTTTCTGCCAATGTAGCCTTTCCCAACCGGTACAAGAGAACAAACAAGCACTTTATCACCCTCACCTTCCTCATCATCATCATCATCATCATTATTATGAGGAGTGTAATAGCACAGCGTCGAGACCATAGAAGGTGACGCCATGCTGCAAGAAGAAGAAGAGCAGAGTCGCCTGCTCCTGCGGCTCCTCCATAAGCTGATTTATCATATCCAGGCCCTGACCTGTCCTCCATGACAGCGACGGCCTGCCTCGGCTCAGCCCTGCAAATTACTGCTGACCCCCGAGTGGGGAAAGGTGCGGAATGACTCGCTGGAGCTCAAAAGCAGCCTCCGTACTCTCTGCCTATGGATATAAGGTCCGGTATCGGCCGTAAAAGCAGCTTTGGGTCCTCCTTGCGTGACGCGTTTAAGTACACTGAAACTTATTAGTTAGACCATCCAATGCAACACATGTATTGAATATGTGTGTGTGTGTGTGTGTGTGTGGTACAAGGAAGCCTGGGTAATTAACTGTGATGGACACCAGATGCCTGACACACACACACACGCACGCACGCAAACAACAAAGAACAGCAACGTGTAATTAAGCTCATTAACAGAAACGCCAGCATGATATTCATAATGCATGTGTGTTTGCTTGAGAGTAGCAAAACGATAGCTGATTTGTTTGCCGACAAAGAAGGTAAGCTATGTGTGCAATGTTCTTGGACGCTTCCTATCAGCCGGCCAATCGGCTTCTACGCAACACTGTAATCATAAAGACACAGGGTTATAATTAGCACGGAAATAATATGCTGGAATGTACATATATATATATATATATATATATATATCATATTTGGCGACTTTGCCCCAAAAAAAGCACAACCGACAGGCATCAGGCTGGTACTGTTTGAATAACCTCCTCTAGTACTACTACTACTACTACTACCACTACTACAACTACAACATTAGTGTTGTCAAAACATTTTTCACAGAGGTCCACATACTGAAAAATGAAAAGGCAAAAAAGTGCATAATTAGGTAGAAAAAAACATACATAAGTCGCACTGGAGTGTAACTCACAGAAGGCCAAAAATGCATAATTAGGTCGAAAAAAACATACGTAAGTCGCACTGGAGTATAGGTCGCACAAGGCCAAAAATGCATAATTAGGTGGAAAAAAACATACATAAGTCGCACTGGAGTATAAGTCGCACAAGGCCAAAAATGCATAATTAGGTAGAAATAAACATACATAAGTCGCACAAGGCCAAAAATGCATAATTAGGTAGAAAAATCATACATAAGTCGCACTGGAGTATAAGTCACACAAGGCCAAAAATGCATAATTAGGTAGAAATAAACATACATAAGTCGCACAAGGCCAAAAATGCATAATTAGGTAGAAAAATCATACATAAGTCGCCCTGTAGTATAAGTCACACAATGCCAAAAATGCATAATTAGATAGAAAAAAAACATACGTAAGTCGCACTGGAGTATAAGTCGCATAATGCAAAAAATGCATAATTAGGTAGAAAAAAAACATACATAAGTCGCACTGGAGTATAAGTCGCACAATGCCAAAAATGCATAATTAGGTAGAAAAAAAACATACATAAGTCGCACTGGAGTATAAGTCGCACAATGCCAAAAATGCATAATTAGGTAGAAAAAAACATACATAAGTCGCACTGGAGTATAAGTGGCATTTTTTGCGGGTAATTTATTTTCCAAAGTACTTGACCAAAACAGACATGACGTCCTCTTGGAAGGCAAGTTCTACCAATAAAAGAATAGAGAACAGGCTGAATAGGTGTAAGATATGCTAACACAATATTTTTTGTGTAGCTAAATAACCAAACATGAACAGAAAAGGTGTCCAGTGTTTATGTAACATAAACATTTTTTTCATTTATAAGTCGCTCTGGAGTATAAGTCGCAGGAACAGCCAACCGGAAAATACGGTAGATCACAAATTATTCTTATTTATTATTAATATCAACTTCAGTCTGCTCCTTTTCCCCTTTTTTGCTGTGGGTTCATACATCGCTAAGTAAAAATAGCATTATATTACAATGAGGTCGCCTGCTGTGAGCTACAACTCTTCCAAATGTTGCCTCCGACCGCGAACGCCAAATGAGGCGGCATTTTGTAAAACTATATTTAAGGCATTTCTTGTTTTTTTTTTTTTTTTAAGGAAAGGGTCCGATGAGGCTTTCAATTCGATGGCGTTCCCCAACATCTGTGCTCTAATCAACCCTGCATGATGTGACTTCCGGGGTTGTTAGAACACTTGTTCGGCCATTAGCCAAAATTAGCACTGGTTAAAAACATGGCGGGGACATTTGCATGATTTATGTCGGTCTATGTACATTTGCATGCATGAAGGAAAAAAAAAAGGGACCCTGGAAGAATGACAGTCATGTGACCACAATGAAGGCGACAGGAATGACGCTCTCGCTTCGCTAACACATCTGGATGTAATGAATATGGCTACGCTGTGATGGGCTCCATTTACGCTGTAATTTTTGAAAATATTTAACCGAGTACTTCAATACCTTATTTTGGAACGACACCATGCGCAGAACAGCGAACCATCACAAGAAGAACCTGATTGATGGAGACATTACAAGCAAGACGTTTCTACGACTACCTACGCTAGGGCGATTGATTTAAGCTAGCTTTTTGTTTAGAAATCAATCGACGAATTACCATCATGAGTGGAAAGTTGACACTATTGATTTTGAATTGTTGAACACGTTTTGACAACTGGTGGACGAGGCGAATTAAGCAGGCTGTTTTTGTTCAGAAAATCAATTAACGAGCCCAAACGTATGGCGAGGGTCTACTGGGAACACCTGGCAGAGTCACCCATCTGTAGGACTTGAAGTCACACCTCTAGGACAGTTTTAGTTTCGAGGGAGGCCATGGTCTGTGCTTCCATTGTCAAGGCAGCTGACCAGAGCTGTGGCCATAACAAAGTCTGCCTGTCTTAATCCCACAACCTGTTGGTCCTATCGGGTCTTTTTCCCCAATGGGACTATGGAGGCAGCTGACCGTTACCGGCAGTCCAAGCACTTTGTGGCTCTGGTGGTCGCAGAGGCAAAAACTCAGAGCTCTGGGGAGCCATGAAAAACGACTTTCGAAAAGATTCTGGACAAGCAATCGGCCATCTCGGGAAATGGGAACCAGTATAATGTCAACAACGTGGATGGCTAACCTGGACTTGAGATGCTGTGGACCGGGGGACGGAATTATTTGAAGACCTCCTCAATCCCACCGACATTTATGGATTTGTGGTAAAAAAAAATAAAAATCCATTATCCACCATAATTTATCCTTAAGTGGTAATAAAGGTCATCAGACATGTGAAAAAAGCCCACAAGCCCACAAGAGTTTGCACTTTTTGGTCATATCACCTTGTACTTCGGTACGTGCCAAAAAAAAAAAATTATATAATTTTTTTCAATTTTTAAAACAAAAATGTATAGATAAATAGGAAAAAAATTCATTAAAAAACTTTGAATGAAAATTTCATTAAAAAAATTTTAATGACATTTTTTATGAAATTAATAAACACATAAATAGGAAAAAAATTAAATTAATTAAATGAACGAATTTTACATTTTTTTAATGAAGGAGTCCAATAACAACAGATTTTTAAAAAAATGACATTTTTTTCCTATTTCTTTATTAATTTTTTTGAAAAAGTTGAAAAAATTCTACTAAAATTCTAAAAAAAAAAACCAAAAAAAACTTAAATTATATTAGGAAAGCAGGAAGTGAACAAATGTAACAGTTACTGATTGTAAAAGTACCAGCTGGAGGGGTAGGATTTAATAAGCTTTGCTTCTTCCTACTCCTTTTGGACATGTGGAACTGTGAACTGATTATGGGATGCATTCAATTGTAATCTGATGCATGTTCAAATGAAATTAAACAACTTTTTCAGGGGTCCTTGAATGCACTATAGCTGCTGTGAGAGACACAACTTACTCCCAAACTTATATAAGTGTATGAGACGGAGGGAAGGGGTTCTGGAGTTGCGGAGAATCTAATCTAACAAAAGTCACTTTTATTGCCACGCGCTGTGTGTGCGCAGAAGCTGTCGATTTCTACCCCCATCCTCTCTCCTCCTGGTGTTTATTTAACTCGCCATGCCCCACGTTTACGCCCAGCCGCTCACCACGCGCTGAGGTAACGCCGTCGTTAATCATCAACTTTATCACACTGCGGATAGGAAAGAAACATCCTCGCTCCCCTTCTCCCTTTTTCCGTTGACATGACAACAGACGGCCAACGGTGTGTGTCGCCTCTAACCGATGATGACATCACTACCTAAGGACGCCGCCACAAAAAAACATGTCACATATTGATCCGGGATACAGGAGGGCGGTTCCTTCATATGAGACAGCCACGCCCCCCACCGGTCATATGCATATGGGGGGTGACTTTGGTGTAAACACACGCATATGTGCATCCCATTAGAACACCATCTATTCTACCTCCACCCACTAAATGGTTAAATTGGGAATATTTGTCAGGCGCGCACACGCAGTACAAGGAGTCCGGTAACAAGCCTGTTTTAGCCATTATGACTCCAGAGTGTCAAAGTGAGTCTGGTCTGTTGGGAAGTTGGCTGCTCTCTCTCTCTCACACACACACACACACACACACACACATCAAGAGTGGCCTAGATAGATAGGATGGCATGAGACTCACACACACACACACACACACACACACTCAAGGACACTCAGGTAGCCTACATAGTGGGGTCATTCCAAAGCGGAAACTAAGACAAAAAAAAAAAAAAAGTGAGAAAAAGACGACTGTCCTTTCATTTAACCTCGGCATCCTCCTCTAGCTGGATGGTCGTTATGGCAACCAGCAGACCGTGATGCTGTAAAACCATCCAGAGATTTAAAGAGAACACAAATTAAAAAAAGTAAAATAAAAAAAAAGGTTCACTACTCCTTTCAAAAGAGAGAGAGCTGCCAACGAGTGCCTTTTTGTCGCCATGGAGACCATTCCTCACGCTAGCCAAAGCGGCGCTAATCGCGTTAATGATAAGTCAGACCCCCCGCTGTGGCATTTGCTCGTGTTCTCTTTGAGCAATTTAAACTTTAACAATTAATATTACATTGACCCTTCACTGAAGGGTATTATGGGATGTAATGGAATCGCTTACATAGATTTAGTATACAGAAACTGGATAACATATGGCGACTCAGAAGGATCATTAAGTTCATTCTGGGGTCATTCAATATGCTGGAGCCTATCCCAGCTGATTTCAGGGGAGAGGCGGGGTACACCCCTGGACTGGTGGCCAGCCAATCACAGGGCACATATAGACAAACAACCATTCACACTCATGGAAAACTTCGAGTCGCCAATGAAGCAAACATGCATTTTTTTGGAATGTGGGAGGAAACTGGAGGACTAGGAATTTGGTTAGTGCGCAGACCTCACAGCTAGGAGACCAGGGTTCAATTCCACCTTCGGGCATCTCTGTGTGGAGTTTGCATGTTCTCCCCGTGCATGCGTGGGTTTTCTCCGGGTACTCCGGTTTCCTCCCACATTCCAAAAAAAACATGCTAGGTTAATTAGCGACTCCAAATTGTCCATAGGTATGAATGCGAGTGTGAATGGTTGTTTGTCTATATGTGCCCTGTGATTTGCTGGCCACCAGTCCAGGGTGTACCCCGCCTCCCGCCCCAAAGACAGCTGGGATAGGCTCCAGCACTGCATAATACATGCAGTGTAAGGCATTTTTTTTTACTATTTAAAGCGCTTTTTTGTTGAAAAATACAATAAAATACTCAGAATAGATTAAATTTTTCAGTCTCGTTGCTACTTGGGAGAGTGGGCTTCCTCGAACTGTTACTCTCCCCTCTCTTCCAGTAAGCAAAGTGACAGTGGGTTTCAAAGCTGCAGGCCAAACACCAGGCTTTTGTTAGCCATGATTCTTTGCCCCCCGCAAGAAGTCATCCCAAAAGTAGCAGACATGCGGCGGGCAAAGAAGATGCCCCCAAATTTTGCACAAGCAGCCAGAGGCAGGAAAAAACACACAAACACTCCAAGTTGAATCCGTCTTTGCCGGGCACGCTGAGTGAACCGTGTGTGTGCAACCAGCCAGTGCTGATATCCACTCATGAAAAACCCACTAGACCCCCGGGTGTGGCTCGTCTTCTTAAAGATCACAGCAGAAAAGTTAAACAAAATGGAGCCCGAGTGACACCCCAACTTTACATCACAAGTCTACCTTAGTTGAATGTGCATTGTCGTGAGGAACGGAGGCCTTTTTAGCTCCCACTTCACACTCGGCTAATGAAAAATGCATTCTAACGAGATAAAGTGTCTCAGGTGGAGTGCCTGTGCGTGCGTACACACTGTGGGAATGTGATGCACTGGAGTGTGGAGATCGCCGCGGTTATTATTATGAAGGAGGACAGTGTCTTCACGCGGCTCAGTCAGTAGTTAAAGCGCCCCTTTTAAAGCGTGCGGAATTCCTGGATGCTGGAATTTAACCAGTTTCAAAGCCATTTTGGTGAGCCCTATTGTAGGGGGACTCCAAGATGCGGCCCGTTATTATTATTATTTGGTTATTTCCTTATTTGCTTTGGTTTGACGGTAATGCTAATCATAGCAAAATATGACACTCGGCTCGTTCATGGACATCTCCAAGGAGAATTGCAAGGGGGAATTTGTTCAGGTCTACACACAATGTATCCAAGGAGACTCGTATGCGTACTCATACACGCATCCGTTCCATCATCGAACACCTTTGCCGCTATACTGTATCCCCCCGCCCCCACGGTGCTGTAGATTTTAAAAAAATTAATGAAAATGTTTTCCTATTTATTTTTTGAAAAAATTGAAAAAATCTGCTAAAATTCTAAAAAAAAATTTACAAAAAAAAAAAACAACTTAAATGATATTAGGAAAGCAGGAAGTGAACAAATGTAACAGTTACTAATTGTAAAAGTACCAGTACCAGATGGAGGGGTAGGATTTAATACGGAGACAGGAACCTTTATGGCTGCATTGGTTGCTGTCCGCCCCTTTTCCCCTCTCCCCTGGTGCAAGTCTCGTGTTCGTGTTAAAAAGGTGTGCTTCTGTACTCCCCCCCCCCCATAGGAGCTTAGTTCGAAATTGGATTTTTTTTTTCCTCCCTCGCCTCTCTCCTCTTGTTCCCTTTCTTCGCCCTCCTCGATTGCCCGGTCATCTTGTTCTGCAACCCCCCCCCCATCTTATGGTATAGTCTGTTGTATATGCATGGATGAATGATAGCTTGTACGTCTGTATAAGCGATGAGTAGAGGCCATTTTGATCAAATTAAAATGGAAAAAGAAAAAGTTGAACTACAAAACTAACTACTACTACTACTACTACTAATACTACTACTACTACTAATAATAATAATACAAAGCTTTGGCTTCATTCATTTTCTATACTGCTATTAAGATCATGGGTGAGCGAGATCCTAACCAAGCTGACTTGGAGCTGTGGGGTGCTCCCCAGACTGGGCCCCACCCAATCAAAAGGACCCACATACTGCAGAGAAAGAACCATCCAACACTCGCACTCGCATCCATGGACAATTTAGAGGCTCCAATTAACCTGGAATGTGGGCGGCTGAGTCACGCCCACCCACGGGGGGAACATGCCGACTACACGCAAAGATGCCAAAACAGATAATCCAACCATGGTTCTCCTGGTTGTATAAAAGTAAAGTAAAGTAAAAAAAAAAACAGGAGAACACAAAGCAGTTAGCAACAGTTAGCATACAGTAGCCGCAGTGCTAACGTTGCACTCACATTTTAACAGCAACACCATGCTAGGTCGCAGAAGCAAAACAACTGGAACCGATCTTTGGGCTTTGTTTTAAGATGTGTAGTGAAGCCTGCTTGGTAGTGAAGTGTTGCTAGCTTTAGAATATCAAATGAAGTGTTGATGCTCATGGACACGTCGTCTCTTTCAAGGTTGACTTCAGGTGACCAAGCATGAGAGCGTGCACTCCAAAGAAAAAGAGCGTATGAGGTAGTAAGTCATTATTTCCACCAGCGGCTTTGTATGGATCAATAAAGCTGGAATGTGTGTGTAAAAGACACATAAGCACGTGTCCAAACAAACACACACACACACATACACAGCGACACAATGGCTCGCATCAGGAATAAAGACGGACGCCCGATAGCACCAAAGAGCAGAGGACAGCCTCCAGATGGATTTCCGATACAACACCGGCGGCTTAAGCAAGTCACAGTCATGGATAATCCTCCCTTTATTTTTTTTTTCCCCTCTCCTCCGCCTCTCCATCCCGTGCATCACTCACATTCCTGCCATCCTTTGTCGTGCCCTCGGCCCCTGCTAGTGTTGTATATTAAGAGCAGCTGTTGTTGTCCTTAAGTTGAAGCTGTGACGACCCTCCGAGGCACTACAAACATCTTTAACGCTGATTGGCCTTTAATCACACATTACGTCCGTCACTACAGCTGCTAGACAAAACAATACACACACACACACACACACACACACACATGCAAAGACAAAGACAAGAATATTGCCCACTGCAACCTCTCAGCCACTCAATTAGAGTGCTTCACACATTTTTAAAAAAATCATTGCTGCTTTAAATAAGACATATGTATAAAAACAAACAAACATCTACATCGTGGAGAGCCCTCTTCTCATAATTGGATTAAAGACATGACAAAATTCATAAACGTGGAATAGCGCATGTCAGCATATTTGTGTCACTTTCTGGGCAATTTATTCCAAATGTATTCACTTCCAGGTGGGGACACTGCAATTAAACACAACTTTTTCACGATGTTCAAACAGGAGTTGGGTTGATTGACGGACGGATAGATGGACCGATTGACGGACAGATAGATGGATCGATTGACGGACAGATAGATGGATCGATTGACGGACAGATAGATGGATCGATTGACGGACAGATAGATGGATCGATTGACGGACAGATAGATGGATCGATTGACGTACGGATAGATGGATCGATTGACGGACAGATAGATGGACCGATTGACGGACAGATAGATGGACCGATTGACGGACAGATAGATGGACTGATTGACGTACGGATAAATAGATTGACAGACGGATACATGGATTGATTGATGGACGGATAGATGGCTTGATTGACAGACGGTCAGATGATATATGGATGATAGATGAAGGGAAGGATAGCTGCAAAAGATGGACAGATGATGGAGCAATAGATGAATAGATGGATCGACTGACGTACGGATGGATGGACTGATTGACGTACGGATAGATGAATTGATTGACAGACAGATAGATGGACTGATTGACGTACGGATAAATAGATTGATTGACAGACGGATACATGGATTGATTGATGGACGGATAGATGGCTTGATTGACAGACGGTCAGATGATTATATGGATGATAGATGAACGGAAGGACAGCTGCAAAAGATGGACAGATGATGGAGCAATAGATGAATAGAAGGACAGATGAAAAGATGTCCAGATGATCGATGAATTGATTGAGGATGAATAGCCGCATATAAGGAAAGCTGGACGATAGATTGAAAGACTAATGGATGGATGAACGTATGGATGATAGCTGAATAGGGTGGACGGCTGAATGAACAGATTGGTAGATGGATGGGTGGCAGATGTTTGGAGGTTGGTCAAGAGATGAATGGAAGGATAGATTACAGATGGATGGACGGATGGTTGGGTAGAAGGACAGACAGATTATGGATGAATGGGTGGAATAATAGATGGAGGGACAGAATAAAGAGGCAGGCTTCACTACACATGTGAAAAGACAACCTAAAGCTGTGCCAGCTATCATTCAGTCAGTGGACACGTGCAGTCAAGTTACAGTGTGCATATAAAAAGTGGATAACAGCACTTCTTGGAAACACAGCTCATTAGCATTAAAGCTACAGACACACACAAACAATGTTTTCCCAGTACTAAAAGCACTTTAAACTGTCTGCATTACGGCATCAGGACTAAATTTGGGGCAACACAATAGATGATTGGGGAACCTTTGCAACTTATATTAACAGAAAAGTAGAATAGGATGGGTTCTGTAACAGCAGACTGTTGGTTGCTTCCATCCATGAGAGCCACCAAAACAGGACCAGAAGGTCCAAGTGAGGTGATTTTGGAGGATGCCGGAATAGTTGAAAGCGTAGAATGTGATGAATATTCCAGGAAGTCATGTCTAAACCCTTGTTGATGAAGACGTGCATGATAATACTCCAATTTAAGCAATTAAGAAACATAATGGATCACCCGTCCTCCTTTTTGTTGCTTACATTTATCTTTGTGTTGCCTCTGTAGACGGGAAGCAGCAGAGTGTGTTGTTTTTTTTTTGTTTTTTTTTTTTGCATGCTAACATTGTGACGACCAAGATAAATGACTTGCAAGTAAATAGCGGTGACGCCACAGGACAGTAATGGCTGATGTGCCACGTAGCTGTCAATAGAGCAATAATAATGACTGAACTGTCCTTGGTGCTGAAGCCAACACGCTTCAAGCTTGACCAGCTACAAAGTCCACAGTCGCTTCAAAACCAAAAAGTTTTTTTTCACACCTCAATTCCTACACAAAAGTTAATTGAAATGTCTGCACAATTTTTACAATAACTCGAATTATTGGAATAAGCCTTGACAGAGTTCAAACAATGGCCCTCAAACTTTTTACACCAAATTACTTAATTAGCTTTCAGAGTACCGCGCGGCTTGTGCCCAACGAGGGCAGTTAAACATTCATAAATACAGTATGTTTTGCTGGTTTCTACTGTAAATGGTGCTGTATTACAGTAGTATTCTGAGTAAATGTTGTACTTTTAAGCTATTACAGTAACACGAGCATATATTTATTTAAAATAACAGTTTTCAATTGTTGAACTTCCTTAAGGAGTCTGTTCTGTAATGTGTTTAGTTGACACTGAAACTAAAGGCTTTCCGCTACATGGAATCGATCGCCATGACACAATAAAAGCCGCCACACCTTAAAAATTAGGGTTTTTGTTAACTTGAAAACAGGAATTTTGCCCTTCATGTATAATCCTTATGTGAAACATGAAAACGTGTCTTTTCCGTGCGTTCTAAAGATATAAAAACAGCTAAAAAGATGCAGCTGGGAATGCACATGAAGGGAAACACTAATTTTGACACTTAATAATAATATGAATAAATTGTATTTGTATAGCGCTTTCAGAGTACTCAAAGACGCTTTACAGTAGAGAAAAAATAAATAAAAGTAGAGTTGAGTAAAAACAGAGTAAACGATGCATTAAAATACAATATCCATACATTCATTCAGAGCTAAAACAAGGCTAAAAGCGGGGCAGGGCGCAGCATTCAGGTATAAAAAGTTAGACATTAAAAAGGGATTCAAACAGGTGGGTATTGAGTTGTTTTTGAAGGTGGAAAGGTCCGTGCAAGCACGGAGTGAATGGGGCAAAGAGTTCCAGAGGGTGGGGGGCAGCGATGGAGATGGCTGTCTCCCCAGGTTCGGAGCTTGGTCTTACAGGGGAGTGCCAGGAGGTTGGAGTCGGAGGAGCGAAGGGGACGCGGGGGATTGTGTGGATGGAGGAGGTCTGTGAGGTATGGAGGGGTCAGATTGTGGAGAGCTTTGTCGGTTATGAGAAGGACTTTGAAATTGATACGTTGGGGGGACGGGAAGCCAGTGGAGGTTTTTAAGGATGGGGGTGATGTGTTCACGGAATCGGGTGAGGTGAGGTGAGGTGAAGAGGCGAGCAGCTGAGATCTGAATATATTGAGGGTTTTGGATGTTGTACCGTAAACTTGAAGCTAACATGCTGGTCTGCTTTCTAGAACGTCTAGTTTGGCCCAGTAAGCTAAAACCAAATCCAAAAAACTCCATACAGTACCAGAGGCAGACTAAGCTGGGCCTTCAGTGGGTACGTAAGCAACCCAATCCTCCTCGTAATACCACCATCACATCACAATTATACAAACCATCAGTAACACCCCAAAAGGCAATATTTATCTTCTACATGCCTTCTGCACTACGACATCACGTGAAGCAGTTCACAATCAATATTTATATAACAACACGACAAAACATTAAAAATTCATACATCACACACACCGGTCACTCGGAATCCCTGGTCAGGTGGTGAACAAACATTCTAGAAACTCAACTTATCGCTTCATATAACACACACGGAACCATGAACAACAACATGTCTGTCTCCTTTCTTCATTCCGGAACCGGATCAATTAAGCTCTGTGCAGTTCATGCAACGATGCGTTCAAGTGCGCTGCTCGCTTTGAATGTTCAGCACGGCTTTTAGATATCAACGTACGCCTGCTAGCTGGCCCCGTGAGGTCGATCTTATATCTGATTATGGTTAAAGAAGCAGCCCCGTTACTAATAGGGTTTAAGTGACATGGGCCAACACTACAGATTCTGAAGGCCCTGGGAAGATTAAATTGTCGGGACAACGTATAGAAGCTGAAATATGATTGGACCAAAAAAATCCAACATATTCATAGACGTAGATGTAGAAAATGAAGATGATAAACAGTTCATGGAACAAATAGGAGAACTGTAAACGAAGGGCAGTGCCTGCTAGTGCTGAGGCCAGCAGAGAAGACTTTGCTGGCCCTGATGGCACACCGTTGGTGAGTACAACACCAGAGTGGCATCACCAATATGTGGTGCTGCTATGATGACTGCTGCTATTTATCACGGTCACTGAAGAACTGGCTAATATATCAGCTCAGGTAGGCGGGACTTAAACAGGAAGTGGAGATTTTTAGCCTTTTAGAGGTGGAAAAAAGTGGAGGAGGGACAACGTTTGAGTTCCACAAGTTGACAAATGCGTCGTGGCTTGCCCTAGTGAGATTGTTATCGGTAATACATTGGCGATTACACAAATAACGCCTCACACTACTGATATTGCTAAGTTTTAAACTTCTTTTGAGGCACAACTCCTCCAGGTTGATGCATGACATAACATAACACAACGTTTACTTTAATTCAGGATTATGGACGACGAGTTTAAGAATGAGCGTCACTGCAACACACATAAAAACAATACGCACACCACCACCGCTCTCCTCATCCCCTGTTGCTATGGAACCTGTCGCCATGCAAGGCAGGGAGGTCGGCTACGCTGATGGAAGTGATGGGGAAAAGCCGGATGATGATGATGATGATGTGGACACGGCAAAGATAGACTGGGAATGATGATGCTCCATTTCGGAACATCAAACTGGGGGGGGAAAGTGGAGCCTAGCAGGCTGTGTGGGCTTTGCTCTCTGCAACGTGGGTGGAAGGAGGCGCCGCCGCTGCTGCCGCGTAATACTGCGCAATGCAAACAGACTGGAGCCTTCATTGCTCGCCATTGAACACAACACCAACCACTTTCACCTGTACAAAAAAAAACGAAACTAAACATTATAAGCTGACACCTGCATGTGGAATAAAAAGTGACCTTTTCTAGCCTTTTGGCAAATAATAAACGACCCACCCCCTCCTTGACCTGCCCACCCATGACGCCTCATCTCCCACAGTCACACCTACAAGTGTGCAAACATGACAGAAAGGCCTCAATCTCCATCCACGCTGCCCGCCACAAGTTCTCACATACATCCAGCCGTTAAAATGTGGGAACCAAGATCAGGAGGGAGGGGGTGGATCTGTGCATCCATCCACCGCCACCCCCCCCCCACTCCTTGACATAAAGAGTGACAAGACAGTTAAGAGTTAAAACAACCTACCTTGATGGTTCTCAAGGGTGTCCTCCGGGATGTACATGTTTTTGCTTTCATTTACCATAAATGTAGTCCAGCGTTATCCCTATATGTGAATGGATTAACCAGAGTGTGGGGGGGGGAAGGCCCCCCTCAAAAAAAGAAAGAAATGAAATAAATAAAACAAAATTAAAAAAAAAAGGTGGGGAGGGAAGAATGAGTCTGACAGCTTGTGGATATTCCCGTTGCTTTCCCGGCGGGGAAGGGGGGGGGTGTCTTCGGATGGAGTGAATATTACCTAATCCCCATGATGGAGCTGAAGGCGAGAAAAAAGAGGGATCTGTCGGCGGAACCGGTCGGGAAAACGCACCGGTGCATCCCTCGGTACATCCGGGCCCTAGGCGAGAACCATGAAAACCTGGCAGCACCCGCGTTCAATTGGATTTACACCTCCTTCAATCCCTCTCTCCCTCTCTCCCTGCCTGCCTGCCTCCTCTTTTCTCCCTTTTTTCGCGTTTGTGAAGGCTTTAAAAAGGTCGCAAAGCACGGACGCTGTCAGTGTCGCTGGCGGTAGAAGTGCGCAAAAGACGCATCGCTTGCTGGCATCCTCGCTGGCTGCTGCTGCTGCTGGAGGAGGAAGGAGAAGAGGAGGAGGAGGAGGAAGATTAGAAAATGACAAGAGTGCAAATATTCCATCGCGGGGTTAAATCTCCCAATGGGTTAAATCCACGTATCTACAAGCAGCAGGGTGGGGGGGAAAAACCGAAAGGGGGAAAAAATCCGAAAAGCACACAAGCCGGGCTGTCCTGTCCTCATCCGCGGTCCTCTCTTGTCCCGATCCAGTCCATGGTGGTCCTCACTATGCCTGCGTGTGTTTCGGCGAAGGAGAGTTTGGTCTCTCTCTCGTCTGCCTCTGCAGCTCTGCAGTCGTACACACACACACACAGTCACACACACGCAGACACGCACTCGTACACCGAGCGAGCGAGAGAGAGAGAGTTAGAGCGCAAGAGAAGCCCCCTCCTCTTCCTCCTCCTCCTCCTCCATGCATGCACACACTTTGACTGTTTCCAGATGTGTGCGTGTGTGTCAAAAAAGGAGGAAAAGAGGGTGGGAAGTGCAGGGAAGACCTTCTAGCTGCACAAAGTGGAAGCTGGCAACCACATGATGATGAAGCAAAGAACCACAAGATTAAATTTTTTTTTAAAAAATCAGCATTAAAGTGGGTCATGTGATCACATGAAAGAAAGTGAATCAAGCTCAAAGGAGAAATATGCAACGCTAACCATAGAACACACTGCAACATAGGAAATCCACTGCGACGCAGCACGAGTCGCACAGCCGACACGATGTCCGACGCCGACTACAATACACAAGCACCAGTACCGTGTGCGTATACCAGGCCGAGGGGGTGACAATATGCAAACACCATCCTGTTGACTTTTCCAACATAAAGTGGTGAACTTCTTTTTACGCAGGGGTGCTGGAGCCAACCCGAGCTGTCTTCTGGACTGGTGGCCAGCCAATCACAGGGCACATATATATATATATATATATGTAGACAAACAACCATTCACACTCACATTAACATTCATACCTATGGACAATTTGGAGGAAATTTGGAATGTGGGAGGAAACCGGAGTACCCGGAGAAAACCCACGCATGCACGGGGAGAACACGCAAACTCCACACAGACATGGGTGGAATTGAACTCTGGTCTCCTTGCTGTGAGGTCTGTGCGCTAACCACTCGACCGCCTTTTTACACCTGTTTGTCTAAAATAACCACCTTAAACGCTAATAAGGGCGTCTTATTCAGTTTAGTGGCCGTAGTCTGAAGCTGCAACTGATGAAATCACATGACCTGTCTTGGAAATTTAGACCAGCAACTGTTTTGATGGCTATTTTGGTGTATATAGCGAGCCCGTTAAAATGAGGATATAAGGCAAGGAAGTGGTGTTTATGTGTTGATGCTAATTAAGAAAGAAGGGTTTAACATGTGGACCACCATAGTCTGCTTCTTTTCTCCTCCTCCTGCCCGTGTCCGTGTTTAGGTCTGGCAGAAAACACGAGGAAGCACTTTTTTCCACGCTTTAGCAGAGAGATTGTAACGTGCAGAGAGTTGAATATCTACGCGTCGAGTTGGATCGCTATGATCGCTATGTTAGATAACTAATGTATTCATAAAGTGAAGTCATCATTGTGTCCAAATAATCTAACATATGGACGGCAAGCTGGGCTCAGTCTATTGCATTAAGGATATATGAGCAACATCGCAGAGTTCAATTTGTAATTATGGTGCCAGCCACAGCGTATTATTACTATTATTGCCTTTGACACAGAGTACTACTTCACAATGTAAGCGGCGTGGTGTCAATCTGACTGCAGGCTATATGCGTTGATCCAGAAGTGAATCTAATGACTCAACTCACCGTTGTATTCATTTCACTCCGCTCCCACCATCCTGTAATAGAATAAAGATTTTGTCATCGGAGTAAACACAGGCAGACCAATCGATGTGTGTATAAAAATATATACGGCATATGTGGTGCTTTGTGGTGCGAATGTTAATGTTTCAGGGTGTATATCCAACGACAAATGAGTCATTTTGCACCACTTGGGGGCCTGTCAAGTGCATTGGACGTAACACGGCAACAGGTGGCGCCGTGACACAAGAAGGTTGGAGACAAATCAGATGCTTGAAGAAAGTCAGATCCGGAAAAGGCACAGCAGCGACAAAGAAGCGAGAAAAACGGGACTCAATAAATGGATAAAAATTGGATAAAAATAAAGATATTTTTAAAAAATCTTTTAAAAAATCATTAAAAATCTAATAAGTATAATTAACAAACAATTAATGATATAATAATTAAGTCCTGTGATTGTGTAGTAACCCCACCTTAGGAAAAACAATCCGGAATAACAAAGAAAAAACAAAGGAAAAAAAAACACTGTATATATATTTATACTGTTTATTCTGTATATTTTGTATTTTCATTCTTTTTTTAATAGATGTGTCTGCACCTACTTCACCAAAACAAATTCCTAGTATGTGTTTGATCATACCTGGCAATAAACCATTTTTGATTCTGATTCAGGATAAGCGGTATAGAAAATGGATCCAGTTTAGACACAATGCCAAACTTCATAGGAAAAATGAGCATTTTTAATAACAGCTATAGAAAAGTGTGGATATAGCCTTACTATATCTGATGATTTATTAGATAGTTGACTCTACTTGTTAAGTTCCGCCGCTGCAAGTGATTGATTAGCCCTATTGAAGACAGCATAAACTTTGAATGCGGCGTAATTGGCGTACTCGATCATGTCAAGTACGCTTGTGTTTTATTAGCGAATGTAAAGGACGAGGAAAAGAAAAGGAAGGAAGGAAGCATCCATGGACGGTTCTTAGGGCAGGTCGTGGGAACAGACACTTGCACCCGAGGGACGAGGCCACATACAGTATACACAACTATCCTCTGTAATCCAGCCTGTTCTATTTATGGCAGCTCTATATTTGTACGTCCCGGCCCTCTTTTGTAAAGATCTGTTGGTCTCTGGGAACAACAAACACCGAAATGCCACAATCCCATGCGGGGGCAGCCAACAATCTCCCGCTCAGTCAAAGGTGAAGAGTATATTTTTGACCGAGTTCAGCTTCGGATATAAGAGAAGTGTTGAAAAGTTGCAATAAAAGAGCTCCACCGGGGGGCGGGGGGCAAGATGGAGACACACTGCAGCGCCGCGGGCGAGTCATGTATCTTTTAATCACATTGCCTCGTTACTTCCACGACGGAGTCCATCCCGTTATTTTATAGATGGTGTCGGCCAGCCAGCCACTCTCGATTTCTCTAAATAGAACAAATGAATTCTATAATAGTCTCTATCAATCAAAGTGGTCACCTATTAATATGATTCAGTATGTTCAACGCGTCATGCCAGTGCTTTGACCTCCATGACTCCTACGCCGTTCACCTTGTCACCTTCAAACGGTCTGAGCGAGCCTGACTGATGGTCAGCTTTATGATACAGGCGAAACCAATGCAATGTGCAATGCAAGTTAAACAAAGAGCAACCTATACATCTCAGTTTTCTGTTAAAAAAATAAAATAATATTAATATTTCAAAGAAGATTAAATTCTTAATAGGTTTAGTAGGTTTTCTTGTAACATCAGAAACACAAATGTTCCCATTTTTTTTCTCCCAACGGCACAATAATGATTTCAGAGACATGTGTACCTTCAGAACACAGAACCATGCCAAACTAATAGATACTAAATAGACCCATGGCATTACAAAGCTGTTATTTCCATGCTATTAAGTCAATTTTTCCCGCTAGTCATATCATGTCCATGTCCAATAACGGGTTATGAATTAATGGGTTATAAACATATGGCAACGTGAGCACACTCATTCCTGCATAATAAACAACACAACCTTTGTGCATCCCATAATGCCCCCTAGTGCACTTCATGTGAAATGTAAGGGGGGACAAGTATGTCTGCATGTCCGCAGAAGCATTCAAGAATGAAAAAACAAGCAAATGACACAAATGTTAAATAATGCTGGCAAAGGCAATATAGGCAAAAGGGGGGATGACGTCATAACCAAAGAATAAAACTTACATGGTTGAGCATGTGTGCAAGCATACAAATGTAATGTGTAAATATGTTATAGTTGTAATACACAAACAAAAGCAAGTTGGTTGTTGAAAGCGGATTCGTGAGCTCATCGATCGATTTTCTTCGACTCGATTGATAAGTCTGAGATCCTGCTCGCGACCACGCAACTACTCTGGCCGGCTTGTTTACAATCGTCCCTCTTCAGTCGCCCATGACAGTTTGAGCCAGCCAGGAAAAAAACGCTTTACTTTTAAATTCATCGTCTATCTAAATAATTAATGTGTAGCTGTCCTTGTCAGACATTCATCTATGATTTGACTTCCGCCTCGCGTCGTCGCTCTTGCCGCGTTAGCCGCCGATGCTAGTTTTAGAGAGCTAACGCTTCCACGGGGGAACAATGACAGCGACTTATGCCGACAGTGGCGGCGCTCTGGCGGCCAGGGGACTGGATATAAGCTTGGCTGCTTTACAGCGTCAGGATCCGTACATTAATAACATCGTGGACGTGGCGAGCCAAGTGGCTTTGTATACGTACAACAACAGAGCCAATGAGTGGGTAAGGCTTCTACTATGCTAGCTGCTATGCTAGCATGTTGGCACGAGCAGAGCAGCGTGCCTTACGATGCCTAAACATTCATCTAGCCGTTTTACACATTTAATTTAATGGGGGTCAGTATTATTCATTTAGAGCAATATGCTTGCTGTTACGTGTTTGACTTCAATTGTACACAGTGAATAGCCGTAGCAGTGGTTAAGTACCTGCGTTCGAAGCAGCACGCTCTTCTTCGTCTGAATATTCCCCGTAGAAGAAGAGTGGACTGCCATTACAGCACCTTATATACACACGCTCGCTTTATAATCTGGTAAAAATCCACTAATGCAATATGCAAATACTGTACTTGTAATTTACCTCTCAAGTGTAAAGATTTATTTAACTGTCGGTCTTAAATATGTATACTCCTATTAAAATATGTAACTTTTTTCCAGGAAAAGACAGAGGTGGAAGGCACACTTTTCATCTACACAAGGTAGTTGCCTCCATTATTTCTCTGAAATACACCCAGGCTTCCATACAAGACCATGAATATGCAATGCAACTTTATTGTCCAAATTGACTTTTTTCCTGTTTTTTTTTTATAAGACTGGCGTCTCCCAAGCATGGCTTCACCATCATGAACAGACTCAGCATGGAGAACCTGACTGAGCCCATCACTAAAGATTTGGACTTCCAGCTCCAGGACCCCTTCCTGCTCTATCGCAATGCACGCTGTAAGAACACACTCAAACTTTATGTTGAATGATATTTTTTTTTCCCCAAGTAAAGACAGTGTTTTTCTTCAATTTGTATAACTAGCCTTGACGCATTTGCAAAAACTGAGTAAAAAAACATGAAAAGCAAAACAAATATCTACGACAAATTAACCTTGGTGCTTTTATGTGGGGGAGGGGGCCCACAGCAGCGCCCGATGCTCATCGAGAAGAGTGACTTTCATGCCAAAGTCACCAAAAGACTCGTCACTAGATAAGTCGCAAGTGGCTTTTTAGGAAAAAAAGAGTATCTAGAAGGATCTGATTACTAAATGTAGCAGTCGCTAAGTTGGCACCACCAATCCTGCTCCTGGTAAATGTACTTGAAACCCGGTAAATGGATGAGAAATCCCCAAAATGGATGAAGAACTTCCTTGTAGCTAAAGAAAGAAAGCTTCCATTTAAGGCTCCGCTTTTATCGTTCAACTTTGAAAGGCTGTCAGCACTACGATGGCGGCCAGCAGAGATTAGATGCATCTCGGCAGCAGTCAGTGATAATGTACCCCCCCCCATACACACACACACACCTTTCTTCCTCTCACACACACTTGATAAGGCTCACTAAGAGGCAGGTGGAATGTCTATTTATAGCGGAATGGCTTACTTGGTGGCTGTTTGCTGTGATAAAACCACCAAATAACAAATCCGGTGGCTCAGTCGGTGCTATTAGAGAGGAAAACAGCAGATAAGGAATGAATGATGGCTGTAATCAAGCCTGATGTTCGAGTCTTTTATCTTGCCCACAGTAGGGGCTGTGCAGATGTTAGCATGACGAAGAGTTCCTGGCTATAAAACGTATCTCAGTCATGTTTATGTGGTACAACGGCAGATTATTCAAGGTCCGATTGACCTCCGCACGGACAGGGGTCGTGGAATCTCATCATTAGGCAAACACGTCCCGCTCGTTCATGCCATAACTTCCCGCAATGGCGGTCGCCGCTAAAAATAGACCGCGCAGGGCAAGAAATGTGCGAGAAGCAAATCTGTTGACTTTCTACCGCATAGCCAACGTTAAAAGTTGAAAGTCGTACCTCCAGGTTGCACGTACGTGTAGCCCAGGTTGGTCTCGGACACCAGGTGGCCTTTAAAGCGCACTTCGGGTTCCTCCTGCAGGCGTTGGTGCTTGGGTTTCCTGGTGAAAAGGCCCCTCAGCATGGTTGACTCAAAGTCGGTGAAAGCATGGAGGTCCTGTAAATTAATGTCTGGGCGCCTTCAATGTCCTCATTGCCACATCTCAGCAGGAAGTGGGCGCCTGCAAACTTAATCTGGTCTCACATTAGAGCACAAGTCATCAGAAAGGTAGATCCTGGTGAAAAGTGAAGTTTGGCTGGGTGAGAATCTACTACAACGTCTCCTGAAGTCGCCCCTCTGCGTCATGCAACGGAGAGATGTCCCACTCTCTTCTCTTTGGTGACTTAAGCCCCCCTCTATCTCCGCTCACTCTTTCACACACTCCCTCTCCTCTCTTCTTCCGTGTTGTGGACCATCTCGTCGCCACTAACACACCCATCATCTAGCCTCACTCTGGTTGGGTTCCATCCCCAGTGAGCACTAAGTGCGTCCAGCAGGCAGTGACTTATTTGGTGCTGGGCTGACTTTTTCCCAGGCTCCTTGGTGGCCGACTCAGTGTGTTGTTGTGCAAACATACGCGGCTTGTTAGGACTCTGCGTGATGGGAGAAACTTTCAGGAAGAAAGAACAATGTATCTTTCTCGGAAATGAATAAAGTATCACAAGCCAATCTCATTCCGTCGTCTGCTGACCTTAGCGGGCCGAACCAAAGGGCTATTTTCATGATGTGGCAGACTGATAACTTGATTTTTGGAGGCAGGCCTTTGTTGCACGTATAATAAAATATCCCTCTCTCTCTCTCCCCAGTGGTTATCCACGGCATTTGGTTCTACGACAAGGCGGACTGCCAACGCATCGCCCAGAGGATGACAACGTAAGTGCTTGCGTAACTCTTGGCTTGCTCATTTCTTAAACTAATTATAACTAATGATTACATTGTAAATTATCCCGTATAAAGAGCTTTATATGTGTGTGTGTGTGTAGTCTGACCCAACACGAGCAGGCGGTGGCCCAGTCTCAGGGCGGCTGGTTGTCCCCAGGAAGAGGCGCAGCAGGGTCATCATCATCATCAACAGCAGCAGCCGCAGCAGCAGGAGGCAGCATGGGCGTCGTCCGAGGTGAAGAAGGGAAGGTAGTGGACATCATCCAGATGTTGACCAAAGCGCACACCGAGTATGACAAGGTAACCTAAAAGAATCATACCAACATGTTAGCAATAGCGGATAGAATGCAAGGATGCCCCCTAGTGGCCGTGAGCCGCACAAGCAGGGTATCTGCTGTTTGTTTTATTGGTGGGGTGAAAAAATGTAACATTTTTGAGTGTTTTCACTGCGAAAAATATTAGTTTAGGTTTAACTTCAATTTGTTTTGTGATGCTTCTATGAAGCGTAGTAAAATTGATTGCTAATTTAAAAAAAATCTAAATATTTCAAAGTTCTTGTAAGGGAAGCCACATTTTTAATGAAGATCCTCCCTGGTGATGTGTTGAGAGCACATCCCACCTATGGGAGGCCTCAGGGAGGATCCAGGACACGTTGTAGAGACTCTCAACTGGACTGGGATCACTTCAGGATCCACTGGAGGAGCTGGATGAGGTGGCTGGGGATAAAAACCTCGGATAAAATGAAGACTGTTGATATATTCATACTGTATATTTTTAATGATGTTATGCTTAATTGTAATTAAGAGTAGAAATGTCACCCAAATGGGTTCTTTCTTTGGCATCCTTGCAGGAAAAGTCGGAGCCAAAGGAGATCGGTGGCAGCAGTGTTCTTCACGGGAAGCCCAACCTCATCAAACCCATACCTGTCAAGCCCAACACTCAGGTACCACGCCGACACAGCACCTTTCACCTGCATCCGCTTGACTGGTTGTCTTTGTGCTCCTCTTGGTTAGGACGGAGATGGCGGCGAGAGCAGGTCCCTGTCTCTGGCCATGTTGTTTGGATCTCAGCATCAGCACTCCTCCAAACACGACTCCGCCCTTCCTGGGGATGGAAAAGTGGATCGGCCTCCTGTGGCTCGCACCCTCACCTATGAAGGCGGAGCGGGGCAAAAAGTTCAGGGAGATGCTTCACCGCATCAGCAGCGGCAACCGTGTCCAGCCATCCAGAAGCTCATGCAGGGGCAGAGAGGTCCGGCAGGGGGGGTTCTCCAGACACTGTCCGAGTCTCCGGAGAACAGGCTGTGTGACAATGGTGTCCTGCTGGACCAACACCACCACCACCACCATCATCATCATCCGCACCACCATCACCAGCAACTAGACCCAATCAAGAGACTTTTCCAGTACCAGCCCCCGCCTCATCCTGATCCTTGCTGCCCAGCCCCCTCACAGCTCAACCCCCACCCCTGCAGTCAGCCCATAATGGCCGCCTCGGCAGTGTGTCCTCACCGGCCCCACATTCCCGCCGTGCTGCCTCCTCACGAGCTCCTCCACAAGCTCCAGCTGGTCCAGCAGGAGCAGAACGTGACCTCCGTGGAACCGTCACGCCTCGGACCCACTCTGGCCCCCCGATTCCAGGGTGCAGCAGTGTCAGCAGCAGGTCAACAGGTTAGTAGCACTCACCTTGGACATTTTATTAAGTACACCAATTAGCTTCAAAGTAACATCCACGTGGTGCGTTCAGGCACCTTCCTCGCAGAGGAACGCCGTTGGCCCGACCTTGCTCCTCTCCCCCAGCGTCTTTTCTCAGGTGAAATCAGACGGTGCCCTACCGTCCGTGTCTCAAGGCTCCGCCTCCTCCAGAGTCCTGTCCAGAAGCCAACTCCAAGCCACCTTGCTGCACCTTATCCAGGTACCGCTTTTCAAAATAAGACGCTCAGGTGCTCCATGTCTGACATCACGTGTCCTTTCAGACAGACAGCTCCTTCCTGGACACCATCTACGAAGCGTACGTCAGCCAGTGTTGCCGCCCATGACACATTTACCCCCCCCCCCCTCCAAATATGGACTTCCTGTTCCTCCGGATCCCATTCACACAGCCAAATACACCGTTACATGCTAAGCTTTACGTTTAGACTCTCTGTGAAGGAAAATAATGCTTGAGGGTTTTAAGTTATGTTCATGTAGCAGCTGTTTCTAAAGTGTAGCCGTTACACCAGCTCCAATTTTACACTGAAAAAAAAAGTGTTGGTGGTTTTTTTTGTTCAAGTTTACTACCTACATGCATTCACTTTAAAGTGATACTATGAAGTTTTTTTTTTTTTTTTTTTAACCAGTATCCATACTTCAACTACATTAACAAATATTTCTTTTTGTTTTTATGTGGTGAGAGTATTTTAAATAGTACTTTTTAAAAATGTTATTGTTTACATGGGAACACCAAAATGTGCTGTGGGTGCTCTTCTTAATTTACTACCAACATGCATTTAAAAAAAAGTTAAAAAATAATTTTCATTATTTGGTCTGCTTTCTTGATATTTTATTTTTTACTTTTAAGTTTTTGACAAATGTTCCCCTTAAATGACATCATTTATCATAGCAAAGCTGCACTACCTCACAGAGAGCTACTACAGTCAATGCATTCACGATATTAAAAATTAACACGTTCTTTTTCTACTGTCCTGGTGCACAAATATAAGCAATAACATACAGCAACTGCAATGCAAGATGTAGACATTAACACTGTCCAAAATGAGAGGATTTGTGCGTGTGCATATTTTTCTACTGGAGAAGCAAAACCAGCACTAAATAAAACAACAAAAGTGGTGGCAAAAAAATCAATGTATATTTAGGATTAATTCATGTTCTTTGGGCTGTTGGAAATGTTAGATATTTTTATGACATGTTTGTCTGTGACAGTTTATTTTTAATTGGGTATTAAATGTTCTACCAAGTTGAGTCATTTGTCTTATGTGGAAAAGTCAACGTCCTTTTAACGTTACTGAATTGTTGCTGGGGTGTAATTTTAATAGACTCCGTCAGAGGGCGCGGCTATCCTGTGTTCGTTTTCGAACTACAACGAAATATTCCAAAAGTTTCAAAGTCACTTTACTTTTCCCGAATTACCACTGAACTGTAGAAAAAAATATACTTAAAGTAGCAATAAAGTGGGAAAACACACCTTACTAGCGTCCAACAGAAATCCCGAGCAGAAGCGAACGTTAGCTTGTACACTTTCGGTTTTAACAAAGCTACACTCTTCGTTTTGACCTACAACAAAACATAATTTTAGTCTTTTACGTGAATTGCCGCGAAACTAAATATACAGAAATTACATTCTTACAATTTATGGAGCAAAAAGCGGAAAACACACCTTACTGGCGTCCCCCAGAACTGACCAGCAGAAGTGAACGTTAGCTTGTACACTTCCGGTTTTAACAAAGCTACGCTCTTCGTTTTGACCTACAACGAAACATGCTAAAAGCTACTAACTAATTTTAGTTTTTTTGTACGTGAATTACCGCGAAACTAATTATACATAACTGATATTCTTACAATTTATGTACCAAAAAAGCGGGAAAACACACCTGAAGTGGACGTTAGCTTGTACACTTCCGGTTTTAACAAAGCTACACTCTTCGTTTTGACCTACAACGAAACATGCTAAAAGCTACAAACACATTTTAGTTTTTTTACGTGAATTACCGCGAAACTTAATATACAGAATTGATATTCTTACAATTTATTTAGCAAAAAAGCGGGAAAACACACCTTATTTGAGTCCTCCAGAACCGACGAGCAGATGTGAACGTTAGCTTGTACACTTCCGGTTTTGACGTAACGGTGCATTTAAAATGCAATGTAAAAACACTGCTAGCTTTTATCGCGTATATTTAGTGTTATATATAATATTGTGTGATATATCGACGAGGACCCACAAGTTGTACAACTGCCTCCTCTGGTGCGTTCAATACCGGAGGAATTTGCAGCTCTTTGCAAATAAACGAGAACTACAAGTACAGTATACGATTTGAGCATATTTTAATAAAAAACAATTACAAAAACTATTTAACCCCTCTTTAAAAAACAAATTTGATGTAAATAGCATTACCTGTATAAATAACTTATACTGTTGCTGTTTACCAAGACTTCTCATTTGTCCAACGGTCCCTGAACTAGACCGAGCACCTTCATTGATGAGTCAAGACAGGGCTCAAAACAATGTTAGCATTTTTTTTAAATGAAAATATAAAAATAAAAAACATCATAACCTTACATAGTCAGTGAAAATGGGCGGGGGTTGGGGAGGGGGTGGCATCTGTGATGGAGTAGTCAGTGGTCCTTGTGTTCTCCATCTTCCTCCAGTTTCCTAATCTCCATCTTGAGGTGGTTGATGTTCTCCCTGCTGGCTTTCAGCTTGTCTTTCAGATCAGTGATCTCCTGGCTGGTCCTCTTCTTGGCCACCTCCATTTTCTCCTTTGTCTTCTGCTCCAGTTCGCCGACTGCACGAGAAGATGGACCAATATTGAAGCACGATAAAAAAAACACGAGCATGCGTGAGCACATACACTCGGTCTCATGTTTGTAGGCTCCCAGTGTGAGTTGTCTCGTCGTGGTCAGGAGCTGCTGCATCATGGCTGTGGGATCCTGGAAGATCTGAGCCCACAAACCGGAAAGAACGTTAAAAACATGCCATACTTGTAGTCTACATTCTCAAACCTAGCCTCACCATTTCATCATAGAACTCGGACACAACCGTCTTCTTCGGCATTGCGCTGGAATCAGACTGGAACAGCTTCAGCAGATGGTAAAGCGTCACCTGAAGAATCAAAATAGGAATATTTAGCAAAGCTATTTGTGTGTTCTGTTGGTGTGTTCATGCGTCCTCACAGGTCTCTCGTTTGGGTCAATGAAGAAGATCTTGATGATGATCTCAAACTCCCCCCAGCCGGTCTCTGTGATCTCATAAGGGGGCTTGGTCACCACTGCAGAGCACACACATTGTTACGCTTTGCAAATGTGCATTTTAAATGGCGTCTACTGACCTCTAAGTGGGTTGCCGTAGCTCTCATGTAGCTTGAACTGGATCTTTTTCACATAAGCTGACATATCCTAGCAAAAAACAGCAGTGTGTTAATATATATATTTTTTAAATTATGTGTACATAATGCCGCCTTACCTCATTTCTGTACGGCTTCACGTACACAGACCACTGATGAGTGTGTCCATCTTCTTCTCGCTTCTTCCCGAAGTAGCGGGCGACATTCCCAAACACGATAGGCTTCACAATAGTAACTCCCTGCACAACAAAACCACAAATTGTGGAAAATATGTTAGTAACAACATTTGGCGGCCTTCTACGGCCCACACATTCATTCATTTACCTTAACGCGACCTCCGGAATCTGGACCAAATTCAGTCATCTTTTTGAACATATTACAGGATAATTTACGTTAAATTAAAGCCTTGGAACAATGTAATTGGATTATTTCTATTAAAAAGAGAAATTCAGTTCTAACGCCCGCCATTTAATAGCTTTCATGTCAATAGCAACAATTCAAGTTGGCTTCCGGTTAAACAGGAAGTGCAACTCGCTTCATGTCCGGTGTGCGCCAGATCACGATGAATAGTTCCGTTTATGTAAACAAGTCCAACACACGTTGTGCATTTAACAAAGAGCTTAAATGAATATAAAAGTCTGACTAGTTTTAATTCAAATACCCTTATAAAAATGTATAATCACTATATATGGGGCCGAATAAAACTATTAGAAAGTAATAGCAAAAAATTCACAAAACCGAACTAAAGTTGCAATGTTTATTTTGGGGTAGCCTCGATTTTATTTTTGCACAAAATTCGTCTAAAGGCATTAATATGACTTTAAAAAAAACATTAAAAACACAATGCATCTTGTACTGCAGCTCACTTGTTTTTTTCCGTACAAAATAACTAGTATATTATTGCCTTGCAAATGTTACAATCAGCAGTCAGTTTAAGAGTCAAGTATAAATTGCACCTTGCGTCCTTGCGAAGTACACCTGCAAACACTTACCTTATGCACTGTGGAGAAAACAAGTGACAAGATGCATCTATACATTACGCCAACACACACTACAGAGCTTTGAAGTACATTGCACCACAAATAGAAGTGCCTTGGCTCACTTTTTTTGAAGCAAAACTGACCCATTGGTGTACTATTTCACAGTTACTGCACATGATCAATGTGAACATGGAATTCTGACAATATACTACTGTCAGGATAAAAAGTTATTTAAAAATTTGACTTGCAATTAACAACAAAAAAGTTGTTTACCACAGAGATGCTTCCTGATTACAATGCCCTTCGGATGATGGATCTTAAGAGTGACTTAACTTTAATAAAAACATGCATTTTTGTGAAGAAAAACTAATCACATAAAACGAAACGCCACATGGAAATCAAACAATAACAAAAAGGGAGTATTACACAGTAACAATACAAGGAAAAAAAGTGGACAAACAGAATGGGAATGTGTAAGACGGCTGCATTACTGGTTTCGTGCTTCTGCATGTAAACCAGTTCTTATTCAGCAGTGAGATTGAAAGCTACAGTAAAAAAAAAAAAATGAGTGGAATCTACAGTGGCATGTCAAGGTAATATGCATTTTTTTCATCAAAAAAATCTGTAAAAACAAAGCAAACCTAGTGGTCCCTAAGTATACACAACATAAAAACAGCAAAATGGTGCATTTGTTGGTTCAAATAAGAAGCAAATACAAATTTGTTATTTCACAATAGTACATTCGATACTTTTTGTCTTACCTGGCGTAAATAAAGGCATCCGCATAAAGCATCAAGTAAAAAAAAAAAAAAACGCTTTCATATAAATGAGGCAGTTGCAAAAAATGTACCTCAGTAAACATGTTTTATTACAACACCATCTATTTTAATCAAAAGCAGACACATTTAGAAACATACTAAGCATGAGAATGAATGAGTTGAGGGGCTGGGGAGGGGAAGGGGGGAGTGGTTGAGAAAACAGCAAACATGTACCCTATATAAAAACTGCTCTCTAAACTGAGTGTACACAGTACAGAAGCAAAAAAAAAAAAAAAAAAGAGAGAAAAGAATGTAATGTTTGTGTCTTCTATCACAAGGAATGGTGGGCCAGTTTTATTGTTGTTGCCAGACAAGCGAGAGAGAGAGAGAGAGAAAATAATCACACATCACATGAAATAAAACAGCATAAAAATAAGAATGGAAAGATTTTGGATTCATCTTTAGTTACCATGAGCAGCCTTACATATGGTGGAGGGAGAGAGGGAAGGGGTGGGGCTCCTCCATCCACTCTGCACACTAGATGAACAGACAAGAGAGAAGGGGAAGGAGAGATGGAGGGATGATGGAAGAAGAGTTGCTGTCCGTGTGGTTTGTGTCCAGTCATGCGGGTTGTGTTGTTGTTGTTGGTGGTGGTGGTGGTAGGGGGGGTTGCGTGTGGGGGGGCGCAGATGTCCCTCCTCCTTTTGTCCTTCCATCCAATGGTGTATAGAGGTTGGTGAGCTGAAAGGTGTCAAAACGGAGGATGGAGTTTGGTCTCGAGGCAGCGCAACAGTCAACATTCTCTCTCTCTCCCCCCTCACCACACGGCTATACGACCACTACACAACTGACAGTGTGATGCGCACACACAAAGACCACACCGGCGCGGGGCGCACCTCACAATGACTTTACATGGACTACTTACAAATAGTACAATGAGTTTATGCTCCGCCCAGTCCCAGCAATGGACGCAACAACAGATTTCCTGGCTGAGTATTCACATTGTGTACTAATGTACTGGAACCATACACTACAAGAGCATCAAAACGTCAACGTATGGGAAAAGTGCATTTCAACTCATAGACAGGTTGTTCATTTAGCTGCACTAAAGCAGTCTTTGGTGTCATTTTCTGTCACGCTGCCATGATCGCCCGATGGCAGCAGCGCCACTCGGTTTGGACGCAAAGGTGTTCAGTCTTTGTTTTCGGACACCTCCTTTCGGAGTCTTCGTATACATGAAGTGTGTGTCTACCCCGATGCATGACGTCCTTTTCATAGCTTGAGCATAGAAACTCTGTTTTACTGTCTTCTAAATATTATTATTTTACCATTAGAGCCCTGTAGACAAGAAGTAACACCCCTATAGTCACCTTTACACTCCTAGTAGCTCATATAAGTAGACATTGTAAGTGATAAGAAAGTTTGTTGTAGTATTCATTCATTCATTTTCTACCGCTTTTTCCTCACAAGGGTCGCGGGGGGGTGCTGGAGCCTATCCCAGCTGTCTTCGGGCGAGAGGCGGGGTACACCCTGGACTGGTCGCCAGCCAATCACAGGGCACATATAGACAAACAACCATTCACACTCACATTCATACCTATGGACAATTTGGAGTCACCAATTAACCTAGCATGTTTTTGGAATGTGGGAGGAAACCGGAGTACCCGGAGAAAACCCACTCACGGGGAGAACATGCAAACTCCAGAGATGGCCGAGGGTGGAATTGAACCCTGGTCTCCTAGCCGTGAGGTCTGCGCGCTAACCACTAGACCGCTGTGCCGCCTTTGTTGTAGTATCTCCAACGTAATGCAGGTCAATTGCATGGTATTTATAGGTTATAGCACGGACGGCAGCAAAACAAAACGCTGTGTGTTCACGCACATGCGCTGTTCTCTGATTGGTTGTTTCACGGGCACGATACCAGAGCAGAGCGCTCTGAGCGGACACCTACGGGGGTTGATACTGGACATGGTTAAACTCTAGGGTTTCTAGGGTACAGGGCCAATTAATACTGTAGTATGTGATAATAAAAGATGGTCAGTACATCAGGTACATCTGTAAAACAATGGACTTTGTTTACATCGCATTGTTCAACCTTTGCGTGCATGCTACAGGGATTTCTGCAGGGACAAAAGATGGACGACTCGCTAGCCTCCAATTTGTTTCTTCTAAATTTAAAAGGTTTTGGAACAGAGTGGGGAAGAAAGGCAAAGTTCCACACAGAAAGTCTCATTGTAGAATACTATACTTGTCTAACATTTTTTAGTTAATAGGTCGTAGTCAACCTAGAAACAGCAATTATGCATCCATTTTTTAAATCCCGAGAGAGCGACGAGTGATGTTTGAACCGCAAAATGGCGAGGGATGACAACACGGTCCACTATCCGCATTTTGTGTCCCATAACCCTTGTGGATAAAAGGTTAAATCCTTGCCTTACTGCGTTCTTACCTCAGGTTACAAGAGGAATTAGGAGACCATGGCAGGGTGGTTGCTTAGCAGAAAATGACATGAAAAGGCAGATTTGGACTTTTTAAGGTGATTTAAGGTGACTTTTTTTGTAACTTTTGATCAGCTGATGAACAACTTGCTTTGAATAAAATGCAAACTATTTTTTTTGTCTCTTGCTCCCATTTTTTTTGGCCTTTTGATGCTCTTCCTACAATCTGGTTTTAATCCACCAGCACAAAATGTGAGGACTTTTAAATCTAAAAATTTGTTGTTTTTTTTGTGTACTCAATAGTTTTGCATGTAATGCACATTTTTTTCTGATGGTGTTACACAAAATTCCACTAAACATCATATGTGTTTGTAAAGTTTGTGTTGCATTTGTGGACATTTTGTTTGTCTATTTGTATGAAGTAAAAAGTACACTTGTACACAGACATCCGTCATACACAGTATTCAACAGGTAAGCTACTCCTTCAATATATACAGCATCAAATGATATGAAACATTTGTAAGATTTTCATGACAATTAAAATATTACACACTATGCAATGTGTCCCCCCCCCCCAGTTTTTTTTTTTTTACATTGTGGAAAATTAAATCTATGCTTCAATCATTGCAATATGCATTTTTCTGAATGAAGCACACATGAAGTTGAATATGGTGTGCTTTATTCACATGACCTAATTATAATACACCCGCTAATAACTAACCATATTAAGGCTCAACAGCTCATACTTTGCCAGTCACACAGCCATGATTACCACCAAAGCATCATTATTTGTTACAAATTATATTTTTAAAAGTGTCAAGTAAGCAAGTTAACGCAACTGCACAACCAAACTTCAAAGATATTGCTAAAATATGCTTCTATCACGACCCAAATGACATTCACCAGAAATAAACAGAATCCTCTAAAGTCCCTTTCAGATCAAAAGGCCAATGTGATTTGTAATACATAGTTAATACATGCAACTTTAGATAGCTTATATTGACATCATTTACACGTGGGCTTCCTTTAGTGCAACAGCAAACAAGTTCAACACATTACGACCAAGGTTTGAACCCCCCGACCCTCAATAATGATGTGACACCATCCACACTATCATCAAACTGGTTTGTTGACCTTACAGTTCTTATCGTAGTCCCTGTGAGGCAACAGCTTCTTCTTCGAACGTCCAATTGTTTCTCAGCGAGAGCAAATGCACTGCATTATTTTTTTTTTTTTTTTATTATTGAGAACTCCAGTAAACACCCATGAGGTGGCGTTTACTTATTTAGCACATACTCGGGCGGGGATTGCTTCACAGGGACCACACAGGGTGACACAATCAAAGTGGACATATAATAATAATAATAATAATTAAGCTATTGAAACCCTACAAACAAGGACAGCACCAAATTCGGTCATAAACACAAAAAAAGTTTGTCATGTTCACACTCTGACGCCACACACACACACGCCCACACACACAAAGTTGACATCGTTGGCCTTTGTGTATATTAACATTTTAAACCACGTTTTTTTTCATATTTAAATAGAATGAGTGAACCTAAGTACACTCCCAAGATACATGAGCTTGTGTCTACTGAGGATCTTGTTCTTAATATTATGTTGACAGAAAAAAAAAGTCCTATTCCTTAACTAGAGGTAAGAATGTGAAGATGCTACATAATTAAAAAAAAAAAATTATGCATTAAAGAGGTGCTCAGTGGACACAAAGTCATGCCTTCTATGCTTAATGTTATATGGGAATGTTGGAATTGGAGGTAAAATCGTGATTAAACAACACCGATGGCTAGCTTCTCAAACACCGTCATAGTCATCGTAGCACACTGTTTTCCAATTGACTACTTTACATTTGTATGACATTTAAGTAGCTTCACTCAGAGGGAATTGGTAACACATGCAACATGGAAAATACAGATGGGTAAATGTTAGACATGAGAAGAGAGGCGTCTCTTTTGTGTTTTAGCGATAAATGCCAAAATATGCTCCATAACAGTATTTATATGAGCTAAAAGTGATAGCAGTATAAGTTAGCGAGACCTAACCAAGGGAATTCATGACAAAGCATCTCCAAGTCTTGGAACCCAGTCTTAAATACTGACTCATGGTGTACTGCAGGGGTGTCCAAACTTTTTCCTATACTGCATAATGAAAGGGCGCAAGGGCCACTATGATATTTTATATATATTATATTAGAAGTCATATGTACTATATGATTTAAAAAAAAGTTACATTTAAATTTTCCAAATATTGAAACTTCATTCTGGAATAATTGTAATACATTTTCTTAGATAATAATAATAATAATACCATTAAGCGGTCATCATAATAATATTATGACTCCATTCCCATAATACATCACTTTCCCCAAAATCTATGAATTTTGGTTTGTTTCTCATCAATACTCCAACTTCCAAAAATATAATTTAATTTAATCTCTTTGGTACTAAAATGACATTTTTCTTATGTAAAAGTGACTTTAATATTTTGACTTTCTGGTAAAATTGTCTTGTAAATTTTCTTTGTCATATTATGACATAATAATAAAATAAATTATAATATAAAAATAATAAATAATTAAAAAATATACACAAGTTGCAAATTAATTCATTTTGTTTTCTTATCAGAACTTTAAAAAATATATATATCTATGTTTCAACTAAAATTACTGTATGCAATTTTCCCTCATATTTTACGCTATTGTTAAATTTCTGACTCTGTACATTCCTACTTTTTTTCCTCTCTCAATATTTTGACTTTATTTATGTAAAGCTACTGCTAATTTTTCAAAAATATTTCAGTTGGTTTTGCAAGGTGCCGCGAACCGCAAAAGGCCCCCGTGCCTCACTTTGGACACCCTTGATGTACTGTACTGTCAGTTCAGCTTATACAGCAGAATGTATCAAATCACCACATTTTTTCCAACCTTTAGTCAATTTCAATTGGTAGACGGGTACAATATTTCAAAAAAGGTATCAATACACAAAACCATATGACAACTGGTCGACTGCATAATTATTCGAAGTATTGTTACTCTCCAAAACAGGTTTACAGATAATTGAGGTCTGAAGAATACAAACAAAAAACAATGTTATGCTATAAATAATACAAAACGTGTTAGCTGCTAATAACCCCTAGTGACTTACAACTTGGGGGTGTGATCACTGCAACATGTAATACATAAAATCACATTACTAAAACACAAATTAGGAAAAAATCCCAAAGACATTTTGAGTAACAGTACATTTTAGTAGTATAAAAAGCACTTTTAGGAGGTATCACGTGTGTCATGTGTTCAACATTACAACCAAATTGAATAGACTTAAGCATTACTGCGCACAGCCTCAATATTCTTCCAGAAATGACTTTTTGGTCACTGGCATTACCTGCTGCTAAAAACATGTTGATATACCAATCAGAAGAATGTGCGACAAATGAAAATGAATACTATATTTTGAGGTAAACATGACCTCAATACTGATGGATTGATTTTTGCAATAAAAGCAGCTTGAAATGCCCGTAGACCAAAAACAATGACCAGGAAATATTGCTCTGTTTTCATATATATATGGACAAGGTGCAAACCAGAAACACAGTTCAAACTCTCATCAAATGATACAGTATTTTTGCACGATGGAAGTATGACAAGTTTTCCTGTGAGACAATTCACACAAGCAAAAAGTTGATACAAGTCTAAAAGTACACTTACCTGGTACTTACCAACGTCAAAGCTTCTTTCTTCATCATCCAGTCAGATTTTATGTCCAATATTGATTTGTAAAATTGTGTATTTCTGTACAAGGACACTGAGGAAAAAAACATACAAATACACCAACCTGACTCCATTAGCGGTGTCGATACTCCCTCTCCCGCTCTCTTTCACGGTCTCGGTCACGGTCCCTCTCGCGATGGCGGTCCCTCTCCCGGCTACGTTCCCGGTAGTAGTCTTCGTGCCGATCGCGACTGCGAGACTTGTGGCGCCTGCTCTTTTCCCTGGAGCGACTGTGATCGCGTTCCCTGGAGCGCTCTCGCCTTTTGGGCGCAATGTTTACATGATCACTTCTTAAAGATAAATATCAAAGACTCACGACGGCGTAAGGAGAAGCGTTGAGTTTGTGATGAAATGTTAATCTTTACCTGGAGGCGGAGCCGTAGCTTTTGGACTCAATGCCGTGGAGACAGTCCTGAAGAGAACTTATCAGGACTTTGCAGCGGTCATCGGCGGATACTTTGGACTGCTTGATCAGACTGATGGCCGTCACCAACGTCTCGATGGCGCTGCCGTAGTCGGCTAATTAGAAGAGGGCGGAATCAGGTGCGGGTTCCAGGTGAGTCCAGTTTGCTGGACTCGTGGAATGTGTATTGGTTACCTGCGCTGGCGTCAGACACGGCTCTGGATATGGCACTGGAGGAGATGGCTCTGTTTCTGTTCATGATCTCCTCGAACTCAGCCTCACTCAGAGGGGTCCGTGACGCATCCATGTCCCTGGGAACACACACCGGGCCCACGAAGGGTCATATACTACGTCTACATTCACTAAAATACACAATAAAAACTACATCCATTAGAATAGTTTTCAATGACTTCACTCACCGTCCTCCGGGCCCGTAGTCTCCTCTCTCATACGGCGGTGGGCGTCCGTATGGGTCATTTGGTCCTGGGGGTCCCCTGTCATTGGGGGGCATGTTGTTGCTCCCGGGCGGGGGGAAGAACGCAGGATTGACATGGGGCGCCGGTGGCGGCCCACCGGGTGGAGGACCTCCCATGTGAGGAGGTGGCGCCAAAGCCAAGGGCGGCCCAATCGGGCCCGGTGGGCGTGGAGGGAAGGGTCCAGGCGGTGGTGGGCCTTGCTGGGGCGGGGGCGGTCCAGGTGGTGGACCGTAGCCTGGAGGAGGGGGACCCGGGGGTAGAGGTCCTAAGGGCGGCTGGCCAAACTGACCTGGGAAGAGAACAGGGGGAGGTGGCCTGTCGCCTCGATTTGGAGGACCGAGGGGAAGCGGGAGGCCCTGGCCTGGAGGTGGTCCTGGAGGGCCAGGGGGACCAGGAGGAGGACGCGGGGGCCCCTGCATGCCACCTAAAAAAAAAAAATAAAATAGGAGAGCATTTAGACAAGCTCATGTAAGTCCGACACATACAGCCTCCCATGGGGAAAGTAAATCTGCTGATTAAAAGGACAAAAGAACGTTAAAATCGAATTCATTGCTCTAGTTGTTCTAATGGGCGGACAGTGACAGAGAGATGAAGAGAGCAACACATACAGAGGACAAAAACAGGATGCTGCAAATGACTCTGAAAGCCTAAAAAAAAAAAAGTCTACCCAAGTCTATCTTTCCTCCATCCATAATTACGCTGGCCTTAAACACTTGATGCAAACTCTACTTGCACTTCGAATTGGAAATAAAACACGGGTCAGTCAAATCAAAATCGAGGTGTTTCACCTCTGTCACGCCAGCTCCCGGGATTGAAATTCATATCCAGGTGGCCATCTTGGTGCCTAATCAGATCAGGTCTCATCCCTGAGCCTAATGGAGGAGGAGAAAGCAAACCAATCACAACTTTTTATTTGCCGCCAACAAACTTGACTGCTTTTTTTTTTGTAGGCCCGGCATGGCGAGAGCGCTATAGGAGACAGAAGGGACGTGAGCAAAGACAAGATTCAAACTCCATTCTCGCCTAAAGGAAAACATAGTGGGTAGCCAGAAGAGACGTTTAGATTTAGATTGGCAGCCGCTCTTGAAGCCAAGGTCATTGGTAAGTGTGCACCAAACTTGCAGGGGGGGAAAGGTTTTTTTTTTTAGCCTGAATATCAAGAGTCATAACAAACAGCACATAACCACAAAAATACACACTCTAATATGAAAACAAAATTAAAAAAATTCTGATTCCTCAATATGTCGAGCTCAACAGAGCACAGTGCAGCCCATGCAGACTCCCATAATATCAGTACCTCTTTTTAGTTCATGACTGGTGATGGCCACACTTGTCTTAACCATTAAAAAAAAAGGTCTTTTTACGAACCATGGAAGTGTGGTGGTGGTCCTCCAGGGCCAACAGAACCTGGGAAGCGGTCTCCTCCGGGGCCAGGTGGTCCAGGGAACCTGCCTCTACCTCGACTGCCCATTGGAAAACCACTACGGCCGGTGCCGGGGGGACCAGCTTTACCTTCGCCTGACATCTGGCCTGACTGGTTACCTAAGAAAAGAAAATCATGTCACCCTTTTCAAGTACAGTAAACCTCGGATATATCGGATTCAATTGTTCCCACTGGTTTTGTACGATATAAGCGAAATCCATTTATATGCGTATACCGGAAAATGTCCGTTTTACGCATATATGGGATTTATATCCGGTATATGCGTAAATCGGATTTTATCCGTTATAAAAAGGCACTTCCTTGACTATGTTTCCAATGTACCTGGACGCGCAGGCAACGCTGCAAATGACGTCGTATAGCGGCCTGTCACGATTCGGCGAATCGGAGCGCCACGATGCGGCCATCCGATATATGCGAGGGAAATTTAATGGAAATGCATTGGAACGGGACTGGAGATTTTGTCCGAAATAGGCGAAATCCGTTATAAAAAAATCCGATATATGCAATTATTTTTAATTGGAAATGCATTAGCGGCACGGTGGTCTAGGGGTTAGCGCACAGACCTCACAGCTAGGAGACCAGGGTTCAATCCCACCCTCGGCCATCTCTGTGTGGAGTTTGCATGTTCTCCCCGTGCATGCGTGGGTTTTCTCCGGGTACTCCGGTTTCCTCCCACATTCCAAAAACATGCTAGGTTAATTGGCGACTCCAAATTGTCCATAGGTATGAATGTGAGTGTGAATGGTTGTTTGTCTATATGTGCCCTGTGATTGGCTGGCGACCAGTCTAGGGTGTACCCCGCCTTACGCCCGAAGACAGCTGGGATAGGCTCCAGCACCCCCCGCGACCCTTGTGAGGAAAAGCGGTAGAAAATGAATGAATGAATGAATGGAAATGCATTACAGAAAAATCGGTTCTTTTTTATCTGTCCGTTGTGAGCGAATTTCCGATATATCCGAGGTTTACTGTACAACCACTGATAAATGCGAGTCTAATTAGACTTACTTTTGCGTGACTGCATCTCAAACTGGCTGAGAGACTGTTTGTTGCATGGTGTGACAATAGGATTCTGACCGTGGAGCTCCCTCTTGGACAGAAGGTCCATTAGTTTTCTGGATGATCCATCGGAGCCCACGCACACCAGAGCAAAGCTGGTATACAAAGACAACACATGCATCACAATTCAGCACACCAAAATAAATCTATCACAACGTACCCTTTGGACTGGCCATTAGCCCGATTTTCAAAGAACTTGATTTCCAACACATCCGTGATGCCGATTGAGCGTATTGCTTCTGTTAAGTCCTCATCAGTCGTCCACTGTAAGCGAACACATCAATCATCACACATCCTGTAGAGACTTTTAAAAAGGGTAGTCGCTACCTGTTTTTAAACTTACCCAAGTGAGGTTTCCAATATACAGGGCGATCCTCTTCCCCGAGTATGTGTACACTACATTAGGCGGGGCGGCCTTGCCCCCCTCTGTGCCACCCTGCGATGGCAGCGAGTCCAAATAGTCGCGGTCCTCTGGAGCATCACCATTATTGGCGGAGGGGGATATGACGTCATCATACAAGTCGATCTGCTCGTGAACGGGGTACTCGGCTTCCTGAAAAACACAAGAGTCCCATGTTGTGATGAAACTTGATTCATTTACTCTCCAGAAGAAGATATTAGAAGAAAATTAAATCTCAAGTAAAGGCGACACTAACAGCAGCTCAATCAGTTTTAGTGCACGGATTCAAATATAAAACTATAATAATTGGACTATTAATTCAAAGGTAAGTATGTTAGGTCACTGGAAAAATACAAGAATATAAAAATAACAGTCAGTCAGCATTTTATTATGTAATACGAGTATGATAACACGAAGGCTACCCAATCACGTCCTTGCTATACGCATGTTTTTATTTATTGGTTTATTTTATATATTTGTATATATTGTTTTTTTAATGGTTTAAATTCGTGTATTGTTCAAAACGGTACAGGATACCAAACTACAAGTATTATGTTCATTTTAAGATAATGGCGATCGATGATGCAGATTCGTATAACGCACCTGTAAAAAGGTAGAATATCAGATAGGTAAACTGAAGTATATAGAAAGCAAATGCGGTGTTTGAAGCTGTGTGCATTTCCATAGCAAGACAACAGACGGTACATAAATGCCGTTTTTGACTTAAAAGTTAAGCGTTTTGGGAAGCCAACACTAAGCTAAGCTAGCTAGCTAACTGGCTAATAAAACTGCGTTTGTTTGGCTTTGTTAACCCGCCATTGGCCGCCATGCCGAGGCCCAAACTATTTTATCCACGAAACGATCACTCATTTGGGTACGGGGTCACAATTCTCAATGGAATACATAATAAGAACAATAATAAGAACAAAACTGTGTCAATACTGCTAACATAAGTAACAAAATATACAATTAGAGCATCGTGGGCCTGCACGCGAGGAGGAAGGGGGGCTAGCTAACGTCGCTAGCTGTTTCCGCAGACTCGGTAGCCTTCACGGACAGTAAACACAAACACCCAAATATTGCATCCTGACAGAAAGGAGTAGATAGAATGCCATTAAATACCTGATTGAACTCCTCCTCTACGTCGGCGTAGATATCGATGTGATCTACACCGTCCGCCATTTTCCTCTGGGCCGTTCCTAGCGCTAGCGAGCGCTATCCAGAGCAAGCAGCAACAATGAGGGGAAACGAGCGCCCCTCGTCGGTCATTATGGGCAATTGCAGCCACCTCTTGTTAAAGTCGATCAGGAGGAGTTAATCAATATTTACGATTCAAGGCTTTCACTAATGATTTAAATGGGCTGTTTATTTAATCCTAGCCCATTTTTATTTCGGAATAATTACTGTTAGTTTGTTCACTTTGTGTTTAGCATGTTGCTAACAAGGAAATAAACGTGTAATAATCGTTAGCTTATTCCAGTATGTCCATTTAAAGCTTCTTCTTCTTTTTCTCTCGTTTTCCCATGTATTGTGATTTAATTCATTCAATTTGCTTCGTATATACAGCATATACAGTTAACTACAGTATATCTAATTACAATAATGTGCTAAATTGCTTCATTTTCTTTCCGAAAAAATGGGGAAAATATCAACACATCCCCCCAAAATCCGCCCACAGACAACCAAACGACGTACAAAAAAACATGGAGATACTTTAATGTATAAATAATGGCTTTGTCAATCATTGTACAATATAGATTGCATACAGTACAATAATGTGAAGCGGAAAGACAAACAGAGAAGTTAATAAACATGGTTGATGGTTGTTTACACATTAGAGATGGATCAGCAGTCAGGCAATTTGTGGTAAACACATGCAACAACGTCAACAAAAAAAGTATATGGAATGAGTAGAAGTATACAAAAATATTGTTAGATATTTTTACTATCCTTTTTCCGCTTGTCCGACCTATAAATGTTGTTGAACCCTCATATAGGCGTGCATGAGCACAAGCTCTGAGCTGTACAAGCTGAATTGGACCAATCACAGCGGAGTGGGCGTGTCCGGAGGCGGGCCATGTGTGGAATCAATGAAAACTGACAGTTTAGTGTGTCTGATATGAATTCAAATTGATGGCATTAGCAACTTTCTTGAAGTTTTTGAATCAAAGGAAATAAAGCTGGAATAGGTGCAGGTTCTAGAAGATGTAGAAAGCTTTCTGTGTGAGTTATCGTATGTAGATGCTCTCTAGGAGTCCATAACTCAATTAAAAGAGCTGAAAATTAGCATAATAGGTCCACTTTAATAAATAATAATAATAATAATAATAAACAATAATTATTATTATAAAAACAATTTTATAATTATTAAAATTATTAAATAATATAATAAGAATATTATATTATTTCTATGATTATAATAATTTATATGATTTATATAATATATAATTTATATTATTATAATAATATTATGATAATATTAATATTATAATAATAATTTTAAAAAAAGAGAAAAAGAGGTGCATCTCAATAAATTGGAATACATATAGTATCTTTAACAAGGTAATATATTTCAGTAATTCAACTGAAAGTGAAATATGATCAATATTTATGATATATATTTATTAATAATTTTGATGATTATAGTTTACAGCTAATAAAATCTCCATATTCAGTATCTCGGAAAAAAAACTGATTGGTGTTAATCTAAATTGAACTCCGAAAATCAATATACTCTTATCTATATTCTGCAATAAATTATTGAGCTGCACCTGTATATAGACAATCAACAGACCATAATAAACAGCGTGGCCATATGCGAATCTGAGAGGGGGTGAAGGTAAATCAAAAAGTCATTACATTCGCTCATGTGATTCATAATTCATCACCGTGAGTTACAGCAGCCACCTGCTTCTCCTTCATTTGGATTTTGACATGCAAGGAAAGTAACTAAAGGAGCGGTAACCATGGCAACAGCAGTCAATTTTACTGTAGTTTGCAAAAACGAGGTCAAAAATGCGTTCGCGCTTGTGGTCCAGACCAAAAATAACAAAAAATAAACTTAATCATTATTATATCATTGATCAGGCTGCACGGCGGTCAAGTGGTTAGCGCGCAGACCTCACAGCTAGGAGACCAGTGTTCAATTCCACCCTCGGCCATCTCTGTGTGGAGTTTGCATGTTCTCCCAGTGCATGCGTGGGTTTTCTCCGGGTACTCCGGTTTCCTCCCACATTCCAAAAACATGCTAGGTTAATTGGCGACTCCAAGGTATGACTGTGAGTGTGAATGGTTGTTTGTCTATATGTCTCCTGTGATTGGCCTCGTGAGGAAAAGCAGTAGAAAATGAATGAATGAAACTTGGTGTATACTTTGGTGCATTTTGATAATACATATTTGTCCTTTTTGCATGCTTTTTCCTGTCATTTTAGCACTGGTCCGTGTCTTTGGTTGCTGTAGTGATTGGGTTCGATTGATCATGTACTCACACAGCGAACTCAGCAGCGTTCCTGTTCGCACAAACAAAACACAACAAGCGTGAACGCACCCTTCGATATACAAAATAAATCCACTTGTGGTGTCCAGCGACAGAATGGGTCACCATAGGGAGAGAAAGGTGGCGATGGGGGGACAAAAGAGGACGAGAAAGGCAGAAAAGGACGTGGCGGATGCTCCTCCACAGTCGTTGGCGTTCTCCTGGAAGGAACATGGCAGAATTATAAGAGTTCCGTTCGATGAACGTATATGAAGGCTTCTCTGAGGAGCGCACCTGAGGGTGGTAAGCGTGGCAGGACTCGGGGCGTCTGCGGATCTTCTGGGACCGCATCCGCTCACATTTGACTGAGGAGTTATGTTCGTAGGGGTCAAAGGGCGTACACAGGACTCTTTGTGTTACAGTGATGCAGAACGCGTATAACGAAAAGGATATATTTGACTTCCTTGGGCTCCATGGTGATGGGGGAGTGCTGTCTGGAGCAGTCACAGTCGGCCTGGACCACCAGCATCAGAAGGTTGCTCTCCGGGATCTGCTGCACCACAAACGTCCTGAAAAGCACAAAGGTTAAAGGTCATTTTATTTATTAACCCTTAGATGCACGAGTGACTGGACCCTACATTCTTCCATAAGTGGGTCAAAAATGACCCACACTAGAATCAATGCATTTTTATGCCAATTTTGGTTAGGAATAATCACTTGTATGATATTTAGTATTATATTTAAGAGTTGATAAGTTGATAAGAATCAAAGGTTCATATTGGATTCCATAGAAAATGCATGCAGGTCATTTTTGACCCACTTATGGAAGGTTGGGGTAGTAACACATAAACAAAAATTTCTTAAAATGTATAAAAAGTAAGTTAAACATGTGAATGGCATGATAGCAAAAATGTGTTTTTTGAGGAATACCTGGAATATGAATTGATAAAAAAAAATTCATTACAAAGATATTTCAAGAAAACAACCTGACCGGGTCATTTTTGACCCACTTATGGAATGTTGGGGTAGTAACACAAAAACTAAAATTTCTTAAAATGTATAAAAGGTAAGTTAAAAATGTGAATGGCATGATATCAAAAACATGTTTTATGAGGAATACCTGGAATATGAATTTATAAAAAAATTTTAATTACAAAGATATTTCATGAAAACAACCTGACCGAGTCATTTTTGACCCACTTATGGAAGGTTGGGGTAGTAACACAAAAACAAAAATTTCTTAAAATGTATAAAAAGTAAGTTAAAAATGTGAATGGCATGATATCAAAAACGTGTTTTTTGAGAAATATCTAGAATATAAAATGATTAAAAAATATCATTACAAAGATATTTCAAGAAAACAACCTGACCGGGTCATTTTTGACCCACTTATGGAAGGTTGGGGTAGTAACACAAAAACTAAAATTTCTTAAAATGTATAAAAGGTAAGTTAAAAATTTGAATGGCATGATATCAAAACGTGTTTTTCAAGGAATACCTGGAATATGAAATGATAACAAATTTTCATTACAAAGATATTTCAAGAAAACAACCTGACCGGGTCATTTTTGACCCACTTATGGAAGGTTGTTGTAGTAACACAAAAACTAAAATGTCCTAAAATGTATAAAAAGTAAGTTAAAAATGTGAATGGCATGATATCAAAAACATGTTTTTTGAGGAATACCTGGAATATGAAATGATAAAAAAAATTTCATTACAAAGATATTTCAAGAAAACAACCTGACCGGGTCATTTTTAACCCACTTATGGAAGGTTGGGGTAGTAACACAAAAACAAAAATTTCTTATAATGTATAAAAGGTAAGTTAAAAATGTGAATGGCATGATATCAAAAACATGTTTTTTGAGGAATACCTGGAATATGAAATGATAAAAAAAATTCATTTTGAAGATATTTCAAGAAAACAACCTGACCGGGTCATTTTTGACCCGCTTATGGAAGGTTGGGGTAGTAACACAAAAACAAACATTTCTTAAAATGCATAAAAGGTAAGTTAAAAATGTGAATGGCATGATATCAAAAACGTGTTTTTTGAGGAATACCTGGAATATGAATTGATAAAAAATTTTCATTGCAAAGATATTTCAAGAAAACAACCTGACCGGGTCATTTTTGACCCACTTATGGAAGGTTGGGGTAGTAACACAGAAACAAAAATTTCTTAAAATGTATAAAAGGTAAGTTAAAAATGTGAATAGCATGATATCAAAAACATTTTTTTGTTTTTTGAGGAATACCTGGAATATGAAATGAGTCATTTTTGACCCACTTATGCATCTAAGGGTTAAACACTAAAATCAACCTAAAGAAAATCCAATATAATATCCTTCATCTTCTAATCTGTGGGGTAAGACATTGTAATACCACGTCTGTCCTCATGAGGGCGTGCTCCACACTGAAAGACAGAATGCTGGTGAAACTTTCCCCCTCTCTCTCCCTCTCATTTTTACCTTTTGAATACTTCTCTCACCCTCCATGTGCTTGGTATAACCTCAATAATCTAATGCTGCGTCTTCTCCTCTATAAATACACATAGCTCTCACTGTGCAGAAGCGTGGAAAATTATTATTATTATAATTTTTTTTTTTTGCAGGGACATTTTGAAATGACTGGACGTGGGATTTAGCGGAAAAGCCGCACTGCAGGATTGTCTGATTAAGTGCATGTGTGTAATTACTTCTGGCAGCGTCCACACTTAATGATGCTGTTGGTCTCTTTGACTGACGGCTCGTAGACGAAGCTGGGGTACTCGGTGTCGCACGGCTGCAGGATGTCCCCCTTCTTCTTGTGTATAAAGGCTAATGGGGGGGAGAGGGGGACAAAGAAAGGTCACAGGGAGCTCCTTGAAGATACACACATGCTGAACATGAAAGGTACTCACACGTGCGGGTAGATGGCTTGGCTTGAAGGAGGGATGGTGATAATGGTGATGAGATGATGAGAGGATGAAAATGCATGAAAAAGGTGATGTGATATATGATATGATCTGAGGTTCTGAGGACGGGGGGGGGGGGGTATGAATGAATGTAGTAGACATTCAAAAACATCCAAAAAACAAATAAGGAACAAGAACCGGGATATAACTTTCCCACTTTTGGGAAGATTTAGTAGAGATAGTGGACAGTGATCAATGATATAATAATCATTATTATATTATTAATTAGCCTATTATTATTACTATCATCATTATTCTTCTTCTGATTATTACTACTACTACTACTACTAGTAGTAGTAGGCTAGTATTAGCCTGCTTATTGGCTTGCTTATTAGCCTGCTTTTGCCCTATTATATAAAATCTGTCAGAGATTTTTGTATAAAAAACATAAATAAAAAAAAAATCATTCATTCATTCGCTTTCTACCGCTTATCCTCACGAGGGTTGTGGGGGTTGCTGGAGCCTATCCCAGCTGTCTTCGAGCGAGAGATGCGGGGGACACCCTGGACTGGTGGCCAGCCAGCCAATCACAGGGCACATATAGACAAACAACCATTCACACTCACATTCATACCTATGGACAATTTGGAGTCGCTAATTAACCTAGCATGTTTTTGGAATGTGGGAGGAAACCGGAGTACCCGGAGAAAACCCACGCATGCACGGGGAGAACATGCAAACTCCACACAGAGATGGCCGAGGGTGGGATTGAACTCGGGTCTCCTAGCTGTGAGGTCTGTGCGCTAACCACTCGACCGCTGTGCAGCCTGATCAATGATATAATAATGATTATTATATTATTAATTAGCCTGTTATTATTACTATCATCATTATTCATCTACTACATACTAGTAGTAGTAGTAGTAGGCTAGTATTAGCCTATTTATTTGCTTGCTTATTAGCCTGCTTTTGCACTATTATAAAAAATTTAAGATATTTTTTTAATTAAAAAAATCTATTAAAAAATCAATAAAAAAATAAATAATTTTTATATATATAAAAAAATATAAAATTATTTAGGGAGGCATCAGAACATTTTAGGGGGAATGAAGCCCCCATAGGCTTCACGGCAGTCAAGTTGTTAGCGCGCAGACCTCACAGCTAGGAGACTGGGGTTCAATTCCACCCTCGGCCATCTCTGTGTGGAGTTTGCATGTTCTCCCCCGTGCATGCGTGGGCTTTCTCCGGGTATTCCGGTTTCCTCCCACATTCCAAAAACATGCTAGGTTAATTAGCGACTCCAAATTGTCCATAGGTATGAATGTGAGTGTGAATGGTTGTTTGTCTATATGTGCCCTGTGATTGGCTGGCTGGCCACCAGTCCAGGGTGTACCCTGCCTGGGATAGGCTCAGGCACCCACGGCGACCCTCGTGAGGATAAGCGGTAGAAAATGAATGAATGAAGCCCCCCTAAAATAGGCCTAATGATGCCACTGTATATGATACAGACAAATTGTCACATAATCCATGTTTCAGGTACACTATACGGACGGGGACATACAAGTGGCTGATAAATGAATCAGCCAGGGTGGGGCTGGATTAGACCAGGGGAAAATGTGGTCCCTTGCAAGACCAGTTGAGACCCCGTGGTCTCCTACTATATGACAGCACTGCAAAAATGTTAGTTGAACTGAACTTGTGGGCCCGTCTGATGTCATTCCCGGACCATATTTGGCATCCGACCTTAGCAAGACTTTGCCAGTTTTATGTGGGAGCAGTTTCGGAAAAAGGCATGCTATTGTGTTTTTTTTTTGTTTTTTTTTTCTCCTCACCGTCTGCAAAGTGCTCCGTGTGCCAGAATCCGCAGATGTTAAACTCAAGGAGAAAGCTTGTGAAGTGCAGAAAAGAGGAGAGTGGACAGAAAGGGAATCAATCAGGCGGCAATTGTTAACAAAAACTGGGCCAGGACCCAAAGTTGTGTCAGGGGAGTAATGCAAAAATGTTCCAGTAACTTATTGTAGCTATTTTTCATCATAATTGATCACTTTGCTACACAATATGTATTCATGATTTTGACCAAATGAATGAGAAAAAAAAATGCATGCTTGTTGCTACTAGCAACACTTACAGGAAGAAGTTGGACAGGAACCACTTGAAAGCGGCTGCCAAGCCATAGAACGACTAGATGGCATAAACATAAACAAATAAGACAAATCCAGCAGATAGATGAGACATAGATGGATGCATACGTACGCTAAGAAGAGGCCGTGCGCTGCTGATGGAGTGTACGCTCATCTTGCACATGGCCTGGTAGTCAAACAGCGACACCCTGAAGGACGAACAAAGCCAAACATCACATGATAAACACGCACGTATATATTTGCAGATGCCGAGTCAACGCCAAAGTCAACGCCGCGCGCTGTATGCGGACCTCTTACGTAATGTCCTGTGGCAAATGAAGCTTGACAAAATCTTTTAGCTGCTTCAAAAATAGGACATCACTCAGGAGGCTTGGGGCATAAAAGACGAAGGGCATGAAGGAAAGGATGGCGGCTGAAAGCAAGAAGGGGGGGGGGGGATGCAGTACCTTCTGTTTATGGATACTGGACACTCGGATACCATCTAGGCAACCATGGCGTTTCCAATATCACGCTTTTGACACATGCACCGATACGCCTAAAGGTCAAATGTCATATACGTACAGTACCTTCTTTCATTTTTGACACATATTCACAAAAAGACTCCACTAGACAAAGATCTTCTATATGACAGAAGCGCTTTGCTGTTTTTGAGAACCTATTGCCCGAAAAAATCACGAGACAGAGACCTTCAATATGAGAGGAGCACTTTGCTATTTTTAAGAACCAATGGCCAAAAAGACTCCACTAGACAAAGATCTTCTATATGACAGAAGCGCTTTGCTGTTTTTGAGAACCTATTGCCCGAAAAAATCACGAGACAGAGACCTTCAATATGAGAGGAGCACTTTGCTATTTTTAAGAACCAATGGCCAAAAAGACTCCATTAGACAAAGATCTTCTATATGACAGAAGTGCTTTGCTGTTTTTGAGAACCTATTGCCTGAAAAAATCACCAAACAGAGACCTTCTATATGACTGGAGCACTTTGCTATTTTTAAGAACCCATTGCCAGAAAAACTCCACTTGGCAAAGATCTTCAATATGACAGAAGCGCTTTGCTGTTTTTGGGAAACTATTGCCGAAAAAAATCATTGAGAACCAATTGCGGAAAAAATCACAAGACAGAGACCATCTATATGACAGGAGCACTTTGCTATTTTTAAGAACCGATTGCCAAATAAACTCTATTACACAAAGATCTTCTATGTAACACAAGTGCTTTGCTGTTTTTGGGAACCTATTGCCAAAAAAACCATGAGACAGAGACCTTCTATTTGTTTTTTTTAAGAACCGATTGCCAAAAAAACTCCACTAGACAAAGATCTTCTATATGACAGAAGCGCTTTGCTGTTTTTGGGAACCTACTACCAAAAAAACCACAAGACAGAGACCTTCTATATGACACAAGCACTTTGCTATTTTTAAGAACCGATTGCCAAAAAAAACTCCACTTGACAAAGATCTTCTATATGACAGAAGCGCTTTGCTGTTTTTGAGAACCTATTGCCGAAAAAGACGGAGACATTCTATATGACTGGAGCACTTTGCTATTTTTAAGAACCGATTGCCAAAAAGACTCCACTTGACAAAGATCTTCTATATGACAGAAGTGCTTTGCTGTTTTTTGGAATCTGCCACAACAATGTTAGCCACTCCCAAGTTTTGACCTGCAAAGATCCTCTATATTTCAAGAGGACCTACTGCAAAAGGTCCCCCATATGACAGTAGCGCTCTGCTCTTTTTAAGAACCTATTCCCAAAAATGCTGGTCAAAGATCCTTTATATGACAGTGCTCTGCTGTTTTTTGTTTTTTTTTAGGAATATGCAACAATGTTTGTTACTGCCAAATTTGGGAAGGAACCTGTCGTTCCCATGCAGGCCACTTTTGGTGCAACCTTACCTTTTGAACATGCCCATTCGTATGAGTGTGGTCATGACAGATCCGTCAACCTCGCCAAAGAACCTGCCGGCCTGTCGGCAAAGAGACGGAGACGGAGACATCCATCGTGGGTTTTTAGGGAGCGAATGGGTGTAGAAGACAACAAAACAACCTACGTCGGCACGCTGCTTGGAAATGAGGACAAAGCCATTGTTGTCAATCACGTAGCACTCCATGTCCTGCCACGAGACACAGACAACGCAATTACCACTCAAATTATACACAACAGAATAATCAGCTCTGTGATGCGGCGGGGTTGCTCCACTCACTAAGCTGTCACAGCGAAGTGGACACACTCCCTCCACGGCCGAGCACTGAAGATGAAAAACACAACACAACACAACACAAAAGTCATGACAATCTGTCACTCACAGTGATCACTCAGGGGTTCATCAGCAGGTATGAGCGTGCGGCGTGAAGGCGTTAATTTGGGCGAGACACGACTTAACTCCGGTACCCTTGATCGCATTTGCAAGTGTGTGTGTGTGTGTGTGTGTGTGTAATCTGTTCAAAGTGTGTGAAGAGGATTTCACAGAGCTGAGCAGGTGCAGAAGATGTTGACACCAGAGGTGGAGACAGAAGGAAAAAAAAAAAAAAAAAAAAAAAGTGAGAAATACTTACATCAGTGTCGTTTGGCTGTCAAGACACAAACACACACACAAATGGGAAGAAAATACAGAAAATTATATTAAATATAGACAATATATATTACATTATTTACATATTAAATCAGCATTATTATTTTTAGTAGTAGTTGTGTTTTCATTGTTATGAGTAACATTATCATTAGTATAATTATCATTATTATTATTATTATTTATCAGGTGATGTTCTTTCATGGGATGCACGGTGCTCGAGTGGTTAGCACACATGCCTCGCAGCTAGAAGACCCGAGTTCAATCCCACCTCTCTGTGTGGAGTTTGCATGTTCTCCCCGTGCATGCGTGGGTTTTCACCGGGTACTCCGGTTTCCTCCCACATTAAAAAAAAAAACATGCTAGGTTAATTAGCGATTCCAAATTGTCCATAGGTATGAATGTGAGTGTGAATGGTTGTTTGTCTATATGTGCCCTGTGATTGGCTGGCTGGCCACCAGTCCAGGGTGGACCCCGCCTCTCGCCCGAAGACAGTTGGGATAGGCTCCAGCACCCCCACGACCCTGAAATGAATTCATGTGATGTTCTTTCATGGGCTGGACGAGTGGTTAGCGTGCAGGCCTGACAGTTAGGAGACCGGGGTTCAATTCCACCCTCTGCCATCTCTGTGTGGAGTTTGCATGAATGAATGTTCGTTCATGCCACTACTGTATGAAATGAAATGAAATAATTACCATTATTATAATAAATATCAATGTTATCATAATTATTGTAATTGTTATCATATCATAAAACATGTCATGTTTATGATGTCATGTAACATAAACATTACCATTATCACCTTATCATTGTCATCATCATTATTATTATCATTAATATCATTCTTATCGGCATGACTGTCATCATTACTATTATCATTAATATAATTTTTATTACCACCCTTGTCATTATTATTATTATTATTAACATCATCTACATTATCATTATTAATATTAGTATCATTAATATAATCCTTTTTGGCATTATCCTTATCATTATCCTCATTACCATATCATCATAATTTGGATTAGCATTATTATCAGTGGGCTGCACGGTGTTTGAGTGGTTAGCACACAGACCTTACAGCTAGGAGACCAGGGTTCAATTCCACCCTCGGCCATCTCTGTGTGGAGTGTGCATGTTCTCCCCGTGCATGCGTGGGTTTTCTCCGGGTACTCCGGTTTCCTCCCACATTCCAAAAACATGCTAGGTTAATTAGCGACTCCAAATTGTCCATAGGTATGAATGTGAGTGTGAATGGTTGTTTGTCTATATGTGCCCTGTGGACCCCGCCTCTCGCCCGAAGACAGCTGGGATAGGCTCCAGCACCCCCGTGCGACCCTCATGAGGATAAGCGTTAGAAAATGAATGAATGAATGAATTATTATCAGTAATGATGATAAATTATGATCTTATTATATGTGATATGAATGAAAAAAACGGACATCATTTTCATCATCATTTCCAATGAACGTCATCAGCGTCTCTCCACACCGCCGCAGCAGCACAGCGATGTCGGAACACGGCCCAATTAACATACAGACTCATTCCCAATCCTCGGCAGCTCCGGCCGCTCTCGGCAAGTCGTAATTCACGGCCTAATGACGCTGCACTTTTGACTTCTGGTGCGTAGAACATACAAGATATCTTCTCACCACATTAGGCGTGTAATTAGACCCGCAGTAGAAAACACGGTATTAGATACATTCAGGACTCTAATGTACCTCTTGCTTCATTGTCATTCTGCAGCCTCACAACCCCCCCACACCCGCTTCCCCCCGCCCTTGCAGGTTGCAAACTTAAAAATAGACACCGTGTGAGTGTATGATGTTGCACAAAGCCAATGAAAAAAACATGTTTGACAGTGACATCATGATTACGTAAGCCATCTAAGCAGCGTGTGTGCGTGTTTATGTGGGGGGCGGGGGGGTACCTTTACTTCTCAACACATGAAAGCCAACAATAAGGTGAAATATTTATGCACCACCTAGAATAACATCTGAAAATGACACTAACGAGTTCCTCGCAGATGAAAACGGACAACTTGTGAACAGATGGACGTGCATATGTTCCACACAGGACACACTATATCACACACACACACACACACACACACACACACACACACACACACACGGCTGGTGTAGCGCCATCCATCATTTAACACCGAGCCAGCCAGCCAGAGGCCTTAATGCTCTTTTAATCGCTATCTTTGCCACCGTGGGAGAAGAAGAGGTGGCCCAGCCTTGGAGGTGTGGAAGGACACCATATATCAGTCTCTCAACGCACCACTAATCTTCATTTACCACTTCTAGTACGTACATTAGAATGGAACATGCCCGACGGTGTTGCATTCAAGTGTGTGACTGTCTGAAAAGGAGTAGGAAGAAGCTGAATTTATTTGATTCTACCCTTCCTCGGATAGTTTATTATGTCCTGTTTTTGATAAACATCAGAATTTTATGCTTGACTGAGTGTTTTATTTTTTAATTTATTTTTATTATTAATTTTTATTATTTTTTTTTTATTATTTTTTTTTATTTATTTTATTTTATTTATTATTATTTTATTTATTATTTATTTATTCTTAATATACGTAGTCGATATATGGATGATGCACTGACTGTTGTTACAATGACAATAAAGGACTATTTTATTCTATTCTATTCTATTCTATTCTAGTCTATTGCTAAACGCTATAGTTAACGCTAAAACTGAGGAGTGGACGCACACGTACCTGTGATGCAATGGCCCAAAATCTGGATTCCATCGCTTCCAGAGTCATCTGAACACCAATGGCTGCAAGACAGACATGGAAAAAGTGCAGTTTAAGCTTGGGGAAAAAAAAGGAATGTTATGACTCCTTGCAAGTTCTACACTGGTAATTCCAATAAATAAATAAATAAATACATCTTTATTGGATCAAGGAGCAGTGGCGTCATTAGGCCTATTTTAGGGGGCTTTTGTTTCATAGATTATTTTTTATTAATTGTAATTTTTTTGTAATAATTTATTAATTGATTTTTTTACAAAAAACATCTCTGAAAAAATTATATATATATATATTTATATATATATATATATCCAGTGACGTCATGAGGCCTATTGTAGGGGGATTCAACCCCCCTAAAATGTTCTTGAGCCCCCCTACATAATTTGATATTTTTTTGATTTTTTAAAATTGATAATTATATTGATTTTTTTTTAAATAAAAAATCTCAAATGTTCACTCAAAAGAATAAATGTTCTATATATATGCTCTCTCTCCCTCTCTCTCTCTCTCTCTCGCTCTCTCTCTCTCTTATAAATAATTTTATATTTCTTATTGATTTTTTAATTTTTTTATTGATTTTATATTTATTTTATTTGTTTTTTTACAAAAAAAATCTCTGACAAATTTTATATAATAGGACAAAAGCAGGCTAATAAGCAAGCCAATAAGCAGGCTAATACTAGCCTACTACTACTAGTAGTAGTTGTAGTAATAATATGCAAATAAAAATGGTACAAAATATACACACACTAATTCATTCGTTAATTTTGTACCTTCTGTCATTTAGTGGAATTAACCTGCAACAGAATATAACTAATATTGTATGAATAAGCTGACATCTACCCAACATAGTGAATGGTCAGTGAAGGCATCAATCATCCTCCAGGGCCAAGGCCACGTGTAAGAGGATCCATCCATCTCCACTATTTATCCGGTGTGCTGCAGTTCTGCGAAAAAGCCCTCTTTGTGTCTTCACACCCTTTATGCCCATCAAGCAGGCGCGTTGTGCGAATGCGTGCCTGGTGTGTTATTGCGTGCGTGCACGTTATAGTGTGGAAGGTCAGTGTGTGTGTGTGTGTGTGTTAAATGAGCAGTGTTGCTGTTTCCCCAGAGTGGAGGCTAAAAATACAGACAGGCGTTTGGACGTCTGTTTTGGAGGGGGGCCTTCTTTGACATGCATGCGGCGTTTCCAGCTTTTACTGTAGAGCAGACGCGTTCCAACCACAGAGGCCTGCATGCTAAAAAATAAAAGGCTAAACACTTCCACCTATTCAGGAAAAAGAGTAATTAACTACACTAAAAAAGTTTAAGATTTGTCTTATAGGTAACGAAGCATACTACGGTGGAACCTTGGTAAAATTTATGCTGAAACGTTGCCTTGGTTTGCATACATTTTCTGGTTAGTGTACAACATGGTGCACATCTTGTTGTGTTGTTAATACACTGCCTGTGTCCAAATGAGTTCTTAATGTATTCTCATCACAGAACATCCTTGTTAGCTTGCTAATATCATCAAAAAAAATATATATATTGAAAAAAATTTAAAAAATGATTCAATGAAATTTTAAAAATAAAAATTTAATTAATCTTTTAAATTAATGAAATAAAGTCGGAATGTTACCAAAATAAAGTTATATATTTAATGTTACAAAAAGAAAAGTGGAAATGTTTACAAGAAGAAAAGTTGCTATGTTACGAAAATAAAGTTTTATCTTTAACGTTAAAACAGAAAAGTCTAAATGTTACCAAAAAAAAGCAGCATTTCTAATGTTACAAGAAGAAAAGTTGGATTGTTACAAGAAATAAAGTCGGAATGTTACCAAAATAAAGTTGTATCTTCCACATTACAAAAAGAAAAGTGGAAATGTTTACAAGAAGAAAAGTCGTAATGTTACAAAAATAAAGTTTTATCTTTAACGTTACAAACAGAAAAGTCTGAATGTCACAAAAAAAGCAGCATTTCTAATGTTACAAGAAGAAAAGTTGGATTGTTACAAGAAATAAAGTCGGAATGTTACAAAAATAAAGTTGTATCTTCAACGTTACAAAAAGAGAAGTGGAAATGTTTACAAGGAGAAAAGTCGCTATGTTATGAAAATAAAGTTTTAGCGTTAACGTTACAAACAGAAAAGTCTGCATGTCACAAAAAAAGCAGCATTTCTAATGTTACTAGAAGAAAAGTTGGATTGTGACAAGAAATAAAGTCGTAATGTTACAAAAATAAAGTTTTATCTTTAACGTGACAAACAGAAAAGTCTAAATGTCACAAAAAAAGCAGCATTTCTAATGTTACTGGAAGAAAAGTTGGATTGTTACAAGAAATAAAGTGTTATCTTTAATGTTACAAAAAGAAAAGTGGAAATGTTTACAAGAAGAAAAGTCGTATGTTATGAAAATAAAGTTTTATCGTGAACGTTACAAACAGAAGAGTCTGCATGTCACAAAAAAAGCAGCATTTCTAATGTTACAAGAAGAAAAGTTGGAATGTTACAAAAATAAAGTTGTATCTTTAAGGTTAGTAATAGTCCACCATGCACAATCACATGTATTGTTGTGAAATAGCAATTTGCTATATAGCTATTTGTCTTAGCAGTGGTAGCGCTGTGTTTATATTCTTAGACAGTGTGAGACTTTGGCGACATGATTGACAGCGCGTGCTGATTATAAATCAGTCACTGAGGGTTGCCGCTGTGTCGTGCGTATACATTAGCACCTGCTTGCTCGCTGCTTTCAGTCATAAAGCTGCTGATTTTCTTTGTCCCTTTGGTCATGTGTGTGTCATTGTATGAGAATAGCAGAGGCTTCCCCCGAGTTCTTGTGCAAAGCATGCTGGGAGGAGGAGGGGGGGGAGAAAAGTGCTGAGTCTTTGATGCTAATATGACGTGTCATATCCTCCCTCGCAGTGCTTGCTGTGTGTGTGTGTGTGTGTGTGTGTGTGGGTGTATACAGTATGTGTTCATGCGCTGCTCCGAACTTATGCAATTACGCTTTTTTTTTTGTTGTTGTGAAAATAAAACAGACATCAGTCATTCCCCAACGTCTTGTGTCACGTATGAAAACACACAAGCACATCTCACACTGTCTAAAAATACAAACACAGCGCTACCACTGCTAAGACAAATAGCTATTTAGCAAAATGCTAAATGGTGCATGGTGGACTATTAATAAGACCTTAGACTTTTGTCCATCCTTGTGCTAATAAACAGGACAGGGGTGTCCAAACTTTTTCCAGTAAGGCCCACACAGTCAAAAATGAAATGCTGCAACTTTGCCACATTGATCATTTGTAAGATATGCTAAGAAGTCGTATAAATTTCAGGAAAAAAATGCATCTCAGCTTTGTGATGCAAGTGAAAAAGCCTATATTAATATTAATTCTGCTCCTTTTTTCGACTGTTTTTGTATGTATTTTCCAAATCTTTAAACTTTATGTTAATAATACATTTTTGTTTCATAATTGTTGGAAGAATTGTACATAAAGTTATTCTATTTTTACTATATTCTTATGACCTATTTTCTTATGACCTGCAAACATTTCATATCACTCACATAGCAAAGTAAGATTAATGCTGTGTCGCTTGCACATGTGGTGTACATCATGATTAGAGAAAACAGAACGTGACAGAACATTCTCTCAGCAGATAGTTTTATCACACCCTCGAGAGGACATAGCTGCACAGGTCAGAAGTAGATGTGACCTCAGAGAGTGCGTGTGTGTGTGTGTGTGAGTGTGGACCCAGGACCCAGAGGATCACATGCCAAGGATGAGATACCCACACACTATGGATAACATGTTGTACGAAAGAACCGGTTTCAACTGGAATAGTTAAACCACCCTTCCCCTTAGCAGTTGAAACCTCATGTAACTAGGGCGTTCCTAACTGAATAAAAGGCATGGAGAAAGGAGACTGTCTCAGAGTTGGTAAGAGGATTGTAACTGTGCAGTCTCCATCACTCTCCTTGCAGGTAAAAAGAAACTCAACTCTCTGTGTCTTCCTTTGTACAGGCAGTGTTTTACAAGTGTTGGGGTTTAAACCTGACAATAATATTATTATATTACTTCATTCCTATGATTTATTCCCATGGTATTAACTTATAACCAAAATAAATATTGTAATTGTTTTTTTAACTGACACATTTGTTTTTAAATATTTCAACCATAAATACTAAAATTAAGATATTTAATCTGACATTCTCATAAATTTATGGCTTTTTTTGGGTAGACTATGACATTTTTATCTTAATATTTTGACTTCATTCTTGTAAAATGAATGCAGATTGTTGTTGTTGGCTTCTTATGTTTAAATTATAGTTTTAGAATTTGCCGCAAGCCACTTAAAAATCAGCCGTGCGCCACAAATGGCCCCCGGGCCACACTTTGGACACCACCTAAGCAATAAGACGAACCAAGCATATTGATATTGTCTTCTGATGTTAGCGTTAAATGGCTAATATTACACACTTTGCTGATTATTCCACTAAACAAATAACCGAGGGTCGCGGGGGTGCTGGAGCCGATCCCAGCTGTCTTCGGGCGAGACAGGCAATCACAGGGCACATACAGACAAACAACCATTCACACTCACATTCATACCTATGGACAATTTGGAGTCGCCAATTAACCTAGCATGTTTTTTTGGAATGTGGGAGGAAACCGGAGTACCCGGAGAAAACCCACACACACCTCCACACACACACAAACACAGGCAGCCCCGAGTCATCGACTAAAACCTGCAAAGTTACCAAAAATAGTCCAGCGTTCTTGAGCGCAGCCTCTACAGACTTTCCTGAGTGTTCAATAAACTGATGTTGCCTGGCAACCGACACCTTTCAGTGTAGCAAACTCTGTCGATGTCCCCTTTGTGTAATAACGTCGACCAAGGCTTGATTGAGATGAGAGGCTTAGCTTGGCATCGTGTTTGTGCGGGTACGGTATTTATTTCAGTGCAACTTCCTCTTTCCAGGCTAAGAAACGCTAACGTGAAGTTGAATGTAACTCCAAGCCTGAGCTGTGACGTCACGTTACCAAAGCAACAGGCCGAGAGAGACGCCATTGGACAAAAGGCAGGATGACTCAACTACCCTTTTTTCCCGTAAACTCACTCTCGTGTTTTTATGTGCAACTTTTGAGGATGGAGGGTGATGACAGGTGCATTAGCAAAGAGTAGGACATCCGACGACCCGGACTAAATACTCCCGAGTATGATTCTCCTCACTGACCTCTTCTACTCCTCTTCTACTCCTCTTCTACTACGGCGATTATAAACTTAAAGAGGGAGTCTGTGCCTCTACTCTAAAATGTTTCCTAATCCACTTTACTTATTTATCCTGCAGTGACAGCAAGAGCGGATGACGCACCGAGTGAGAATCCTCTCTTTTTTTTCCCAACAGTGTCCCAATATGTTCACACTAGAAGAAAAAAAGTGTTATATGAGTGTCATATATCATGAAAGCTGACAAATTAAAGGTGAGGTGCAAAAAAAAAAAAAAAAAAAAGAATTGTCACAGTAAAATTTCCTGTTGTATAAGACAGGAGTAGTGTAGTTTTTAAGTACTTGCTGCAAAAATACGAGTCAAACAACTGTTTTCAAGGCAAAAATGCTTGTCAAAGATCCTCTATACGACAGGAGCGTTCTGCTGTTGTTAAAGACCTACTGTAAAAATGCCCATAATACATCTTCTATCTATCTAAGAGGAGTGCTGCTGTGTTTGAGGACCTACTGCAAAAAAAAAAAAGCTAGTCAAAGATCCTCTATATGACAGGAGTTCTTTGCTGTTTTTGAGGACCTCTGGCAAAAACAGCAGTTAAAGATTTTGTATATAACTGGACCTATTGCAAAATTGTCAAACATCATCTATACGACAGGAGCGTTCTGCTGTTGTTAAGGACCTACTGTAAAAATGCCCATAATACATCTTCTATCTAAGAGGAGTGCTGCTGTGTTTGAGGACCTTCTGCAAAAAAAAGCTAGTCAAAGATCCTCTATATGACAGGAGTTCTTTGCTGTTTTTGAGGACCTCCGACAAAAACGGCAGTTAAAGATTTTGTATATAACTGGACCTATTGCAAAATTGTCAAAGATTAGATTAGATTAGATTAGATTAGATTAGATTAAATTAAATTAAATTAAATTAAATTAAATTAAATTAAATTAAAGTCGCATGACATTACGCTAAACTAAATCAAACTAAATTAAATTAAATTAAATTCCTTTAAATGACGAAAAAAGGTCATGGCCCATTCAACCCAAGGTCCATTCCAATATCTCATCAAGGCAGATTATGGGAAATAGCCAACGCCCCCTTTGGGGTGACCATCCACAATCCACCGTATAAGTGTGGAGAGATGGATAGTGGCAGGGAGAGGTGGGCATGGCGTGGATGGACCTGATGTTAATACCAGGACCAGATGAGACCATTTGTCTTCCCTGACAGTGGTCCAATACATTACAGGGGACTGCAGAGGAGGACGCCGCTTGAAGGAGGAGGGAGAAAATTCCAGCAGACACACATTCCCTGTAAGTCCCTATACGTTTGTCCGTGTAATAGACTTCTCCCTTGCACAATAAACACACTTCTTACTCTTTACCAGACAAAAAAAAAAGCAGACACTTTTCCCCCGGAAGGCTGAATTAATCAAGTGCATCTTGCGTTCTGCTGTTAAAAATCTTTTCCCCGCGTCTTAATCAGGCAATCTGGAGGAGGAGGCGCCCGGGGGTGTCAATATATATACGGCGATATCACGTCCCGTTGGTGTATTTTAACCTGCCGTGCCCCAAAGGTAAATTAATGATGTATACAAGTCGGAATTCTGAATGAATCTAATCATGACAGTGACTCTTATTGCAAATGTTAATGCAAAATCAGAGGAGAACAGCATATTCATATTATCTACATACTGTATTGTATATAACTCTGGGAAAAACTGTTGATTTTGTTAATACTTGGGTTGTTTATATTGTTTATTTTTCTATATTGTGTATTTTGTACTGCTTAACTGATTTTGTACTCTTGCTGCTGTGCAATGCATTCCTTTTCTACCGCTTTTTCCTCACGAGGGTCGCGGGGGGTGCTGGAGCCTATCCCAGCTGTCTTCGGGTGAGAGGCAAGGTACACCCTGGACTGGTCGCCAGCCAATCTCAGAACACATATAGACAAACAACCATTCACACTCACATTCATACCTATGGACATATAGCCCTTAATTTACTTTACTTTACTTTACTTTAATGTAATGTAATGTAATGTAATGTAATGTAATGTAATGTAATGTAATTTAATTTAATTTAATTTAATTTAACACCAGCGCGAGTGGAGGTACTTTTTTCACAAGTCATTGCATACCAGGGCTATTCACCTGGTGGCCCGCGTGCCAAATCCCAGCTGTCTTCAGGCGAGAGGCGGGGTACACCCTGGACTGGTGGCCAGCCAGCCAATCACAGGGCACATATAAACAAACAACCATTCACACTCACATTCATACCTATGGACAATTTGGAGTCGCTAATTAACCTAGCATGTTTTTGGAATGTGGGAGGAAACCGGAGTACCCGGAGAAAACCCACGCATGCACGGGGAGAACATGCAAACTCCACACAGAGATGGCCGAGGGTGGAATTGAACGCTGGTCTCCTAGCTGTGAGGTCTGCGCGCTAACCACTAGACCGCCGTGCAAATAAATATTAACATGAGCACATCAATCACTCATCATTTGCTGCAAAAGTAACCACTAATATATGTCATTAATCATGAATGAATGATATTTTTACACTATGCTGAAGCCCAATAAAAAAATGAGCTGTGGGCCAAAAGTGTAATAAAATTCCCACGCCTGATCTACAATGATGAAGTGTGGCGTTTTCCAATATTAACGTTGAAACAAATCGGAACGGACATTGCTTTACGGGATAAAGACTTTGGCATTGACCTCTTCGATTAGACGAGGTCAATGAGATGGCGCCCTATAAATAGCACCCGGTGGACGGTGACACGGGCCGCTGATTGCGTGACAAAGTGAAGTGGTCTCGATAGGCCTCGGCCCAAATACGAGGTGGATAACAACAAGAATCATATCCAATTTTGGACGCGACGGCGTGAGGAGACCTCATATACGGCCTTAAAGCAAAACTTCATCCCAGCGTTCTATTTTGACGGCGCTAAAATAGAAAGCGTTTTTTTTTCCGGGAATACACGCATGGCTGCTGACACCAGGCACCAACACCCACGTCCATGTTCCGCTTGTTTGTTTGCGTATGGCGGCCAGCTGACCAGCGTGGTGTCTGAGTCATGATGGACGCTGCAGGAAGGGAATAGATGATTTATCTTATACAGCAATCAAATGCTAGTTATTATATAGCTAGTAAATGTAGCCCCTCGTGTACAGTTACAGTACAGTACAGGTGACACAGGTGGAAAAACATCTGTAATATGAAATGATTGACTTTTGCCGCTTCAATACGACCGACATTCATTTGAAAGATTTTCTCGCTACTCGTTCCGTGAAGGTCACAGGTTACAACGCCGACCTTGGAGCGTGTGTGTGATGAACCGCTCAAGGTGGCGCCTTCGAGTTAATCAGGTGCTGCTTAAACAGTGGCCTCCGCTGTAATAGAGGCCATGCCTCGATGAAACACTATATTGCCAGTGAAATAAATCTTCAAATAACCCAAAAAATATATTTACAAGTTTGTGATGACTACTTCTACAGTAAAGGTAGGGTGCGCAGTTTTTATTGATATTGTGAGAGAGGTGTCAATTTAATGTGTTTACAGACTTCTTTGGGAATTTGTCTGAGATACACACCATGCCCTGATTAAATATTAGCATGAATAGCGTTCATGTTACGAATAAACGCCACACCTCAAATAACGAAACAATAACATGGTTATGTGTCATTACCTTTGTTATGCATCATGTATATACCATAAATGACTTTATAAATGGTAAGGTGCGTAGTTTCAGTGTACAATAACTGTTATTACATAATTTATCAAAGGTTGGGTGCGCTGTTTTTGTAATGATTCTAATATTTTGCACTCCACAATGGAGCCTAATAAACACCACATCTCAAATAATACTGTGTGACTTCACAGCCTAAACATAATCTACTTAGTGGAGGTTAGGTGTGCATTTTTGGAATGTTTTCTAATAGTTTTCATCCTCCAATGGAGCAAAATAAACACCACACCTCAAATAATACTATATATATGGAGATAGTTCGCTGTGCAAGTTCACAGTCTAAACATAATTAACTTAGCGAAGTAGAGTGTGCAGTTTTGAAATGTTTTCTAATACTTTTCACCCTCCAATGGAGCAAAATAAACACCACACCTCAAACAATAACATGGTTATGTGCCATTACTTTTGTTATGCATCATGTATATAACATAAATGACTTTATAAATGGTAAGGTGCGTAGTTTCAGTGTACAATAACTTATTGGATTTAGTTCAAATAGAAGCCGCACCCCAATAAAAAGCCAATTTCACCAATTTGTAAAAAAACACCACATCTCAAATAACAACGAAAATGTGAAATGAAGGACCTTTACTATGTAACTGCTCATCATGTCGATATAATATATTTAGTGGAGGTATGGTGTGCAGTTTTTATTGACCCTGTCGGACAACCATAACAATATATTTATGATGGTGGTTTGCAATTGTGGACTATTTATAGTTTATAAATATTAAATTATAAAATTTATATATTTATATGTGGACTATTTAATATTTTCTTACTAGCAAAATAACTAAAATATAATGGGACTCCTCTGGAATTTTTCCATCAAATACACGCCATACCTCGATTAAACACCAAGTACAGTACCAGTGAAAATTTTTTTGAGACATTGAGAAATTGTCCACAACATTTTGACTGGTACTGTACACCCACGCCTACAAAATAACAAAAAAAATAATATAGTGTGCATTGAAATTGAGATAATTGTAATTATTCATTCTAAGGTAAGATAATTTGTGGCTCACACACACACACACACACACACACACACACACACACACACACTCTAAAAGCCAGCTTTACGACAGCTGCCAACGGCAATAGAATGAAAATAATGGGAGACGTGAGAGGGAGGGGAAAAAAAAAATGGATGGAGGAGAAAAGCCCATGTGGCCGAGAGGGAGATTCTCATCTTGGCTGGAATCAGCTGATGACACCCCCACCCTCTCCTCCGCTCCTTGTGCCCCTCCCTCCTTGCTACTTTATCTTTATATCCACTTTCTCCATGTCCAAGCATTCCACCTCCCGTCATCCTCTCAGAACGAGAGCTGAGGGGCAGACAGAGGCGGCGTACACACAAGCGTTACTATATTTGACAACACACACACACACACACACATACACACACACACACGCACGACTGCACAGGCATAGGGAGGCGGGCACACTGGAAAAAACAAGTGTAGACGCACACATCCTCGGACGTGTGCAGGAATCACAAAGCCGGAGCGTGACGCCAGCACCTTCTCTTCCTCTGTCCTCACACACACGTCTCGGATGGAGGACGGCATTGGACGTCTCATTCCAGCAAGGATCGGACTGGAAGACGTGGATTAAACCATCTCCATCCCTTCTTAGATTCCTCTCGTTCTTCCACAATCCCTCATTCCCTTCATCTCCAAGAGCTCCGAATGCAAGCAGGGGGATTGTCTTTATACATAAAGAAGGATTATTCTTGTTTTTTTTTTCCTGCAGGATTTTCAACATATGGATTCCCTTTTTCTCTATAACTGCTTGCCTTAAATTATAGGGATATTTTTTTTCCGTGAGTGATGTCGCTGTAAGGCTCTGAAATATTTAGTCCAGAGGTGAGTCCCACACACACGTCGCTTAACATTGATATTGACATTGATTATGTCTGCAAATATATTGCAGTACTTTGCAATGCATAGATTATGTATGGTGCCTTTAACTTTGAAATATTTCTTCATTATGTTACACTTGAAGTAAGTTTTTTTTCTGTTCATAAAGGTTGATTTTATTTCTGCATAATCTAATGATCTAACATAAACCTGTCTTTACTATAATCATATCAACAATATTTTTCAGTTCTGGTATCATTTTATTATGATTATCTCGAGCATTTAACAAATAAAAGAAAACATCTACGGTGCTGAGGTAGGGTGCGCAGCATTGCTATTATTTTGCCCTCTAAAATATAGCAAAATAAACACCACACCCCAAATAATACAACTAAAACAGAGATAATTTTCAATGTAACTTCTTTGTCTAAAAATGATCTGCTTTGCAGAGGTTGGGTGAGAAATTTGTGGAATGTTTCGAATAATTTTCTCCCTTCAATTTAGGGAAATAAACACAATGCCGCAATTAACAATAAAATAAATATTGTTTACTATGTAATTTTAAGTCTTGTGTGTGCTAAATAAACACCATACATCAGATAGCAAAAAAAAGTTTACTATGCAACTTCATAAACTTCTAAACATAATTTACTGAGCAAGTGTTGGGTGCGCTGTTTTTGTAATGATTCTTAATATTTTGCACTCCCCAAATGGAGCCTAATAAACACCACGCCTCAAATAATACTGTATATGTAAAGATAGTTTGCGGTGCAAGTTCACAGCCTAAACATAATCCACTTAGTGGAGGTTGGGTGTGCAGTTTTGGAATGTTTTCTAATAGTTTTCACCCACCAATGGAGCAAAATACACACCACACCTCAAAGAATACTGTATATATAGAGATAGTTTGCTGTGCAAGTTCACAGTCTAAACATAATTAACTTAGGGAAGTAGAGTGTGCAGTTTTGGAATGTTTTCTAATAGTTTTCACCCTCCAATGGAGCAAAATACACACCACACCTCAAAGAATACTGTATATATAAAGATAGTTTACTGTGCAACTTCACAGCCTAAACACAATCTACTTAGTGGAGGTTGGGGGTGCAGTTTTTAATGTTTTCTAATAGTTTTCTTTTCACCCTCCAATGGAGCAAAATAAACACCACACCTCAAATAATACCGGATATATATATATAGAGAGAGAGAGTTTGCTGTGCAAGTTCACAGTCAAAACATAATTAACTTAGGCAGGTAGAGTGTGCAGTTTTGGAATGTTTTCTAATAGTTTTCACCCTCCAATGGAGCGAAATACACACCACACCTCAAATAATACTATATAGTATATATAGATAGTTTGCTGTGCAAGTTCACAGTGTAAACATCATCAACTTAGGGAAGTAGAGTGTGCAGTTTTGTAATGTGTTACACCCTCCATTGATAAAAAACATAAATAAACACCATCCCTCAAACAGTAGAGAAATACAATGAAAATGGTTACTATGCACAATTTACACCGTCTATTGGACTCAAATAAACATCACACCTATATATATATATATGGTATTGAAATACAGTATATGTATGTTTGGAGGTGGGGCATTGCTATGTTATGCTGTTATACGTGACAACAATTGCACAGTGAACATGGCATTGACCTTTTGTGTCACACCAAGTGTGAGTCACATGAGCTTGATGCTATGCGTGTATGTGTGCGTACGGACGTCCGCTACACGAGTGTCATGGAAGCAAATGTGAGCGCATATTTTGGTTTCATTCGCTTGTCAACGCACACGTGTCGAGCTATCGTCACGTAGTTAGTGGTTTACCCGTGTGTGTGTGTGTGTGTGTCGTGTTCTGGCTGGAATAAGAATATCGATCTGCGGCGATGTGGATTGCGTGAACAAAGTGATCCCGCCGCTCCCGCTCGTGTGCGCAGGTGGGTCACATTTTGGCGGGAAATGGAGCAGAAACAGTTCAAAAGTGTTTTTTCACGGTGTGTAGGCATGTCGCTAGATGATTAAATGTGATCAATTAGGCAAATGGGGTGAGGGGGGTGGATGTGTTAATGCCTGACGCTTAGAAATCAAAAGGTTTTTGCGGCTGATTTGACGAGAGACAGATTACGCAAATTGCTGATTAACACTAAAAACCGTGCATTTATTATATAAATGGATGTTGACATTGAGTGTCGACATAGTAAAGGTTTAGTCCAATATGGTTTCAGTGTGTGACATCAAGGCTCACAGCAAGACGCTAGAAATCCCAGCGTGGAGAGAACTGGAAGAGAGCATAGCAAAGGAAAGAGGAGCCAGGAGGAGGTGTCATTTGATTCCCAACCTCCTCAATGCCCGACTGACTTTGACTGGCAAGCATTGACACGTGTGGCGGTGTGTGAATCTGCACATGGGCGCGGGTCAAATTGGTAAAAAAAGCTTTCTGGGAATAGCCATGATGTCATGGCGAGGCCCAAAAAGGTTTAAGGGCAAGGTGAGTGGGACATCTTCTGGTTTGGTCCAGCACCGTAGGTTAGCAAGACGGACATAGCGACAGCTAGTGCTAACATTATAGTCACATGTCATACTTGGTTAGCTTATTCCCTGGGAAAAAAAAAACGCAATCAAACAACGTATGGAGCTGACTTCCGAATAGTTGGCTAAGCTTTGTTTTCAGGCGTGTAGCAAAGCCTGAATAAAAAAAAAAATTCTAATTGACCATTTCTTTGAACAGTGGCGCAAACATTTAAGGATGATGAATTAAATTACATAATAATAACATTATAAATTATAATAAAAGGAAATGATTACATTTTTCATTATTATTATATTTTATTACTATTAACTATTACATTATTATATATATATTTATGTATTCTATTGCATAATATTGTATAATATTTTATATTATTATAACATAATAAATTATAATAAAATGAAATGATTACATTTTTCATTATTATTATATTTTATTATTACTATTAAGTACTACGTAATTTTATATATTTATGTATTCTGTTGCATAATATTTTATATTATATTATTATAACATAATTAAAATTATTTTAAAAATTAAAACAACAAACAATAATAAATAGTCAATACAATTCATATATTATAAAAGAAGAAATTTAATGATGCCCAAACTTTTTCAACCGCCAAAGGGTGCGGAGGACATTTTGATCGGTTTTATTTAGGAAAAAAAAGGCATTTTATATGTATACATACATAAATATGTATGTATTTAAAGCCACTATTGGTATTAACATGTATGCTAGCATGCACTACAATTGTTATATAGTTATTATTATCTTGAGCATTAACCGTAGGGGGCGCCAACCATCAATCACTTCCAACCATGAATGTACAGCATTTTGTGATTGGTTGTTTGTCTAATTTGCATACCCAATTAATCAATTAATCCTAATAGCAACTTCAAATATAAATTAATTCAAACTCACTTTGAAGTTCATTTCCTCTCTTTTTAGGTGTTTGGGCCCAGCAAGCCGCATTCGCCACCCTTGTGGAGGCCACAGGCATGGCCGCTTGACACCTCCCACTACCACCGCCTCTCCATCAGAGGAAGCTGTGCGCCATGGCCCCTCACAGCCACTCCCCCGGGGGCGTCGGGGCGTCCGGACCTGGTAGGCTACGTTGCCGCTCTGATTGATCCCATCTATTATACTCCCAAGTGTACGTGTGGTGGAGCGGACTGTTTTGACAGCTGCTTACGTTGGCGTGCTCGGAATACTTACACACACACGTACACACACACACACACACGTGCACACACACACAAGATAAGGGCACTGAACATGCAGTGGCCATAAGCTAAATCCCCCCATGAAATGCCACATTACTCCACAGTATCAGTGCCTGGATGCCAAACAGCAGGAAGACAACGGCCTCCAGCTTGTTTCCTTTCCTATCCTCATCTTTCCTTTCATCTTTCCTCCTTTTATATACGCGTTTGCTTTGATGTAACCTGACAAAATCTGCATACGAGGCATAAAGCAGACGCAAACTGAGGTGTTAATGTTTACAAGTCCTGTTCACGCACGTTCATATGGACAATTGGAAGATTTTTGGAAGATTGGCTCTACAAGAATGCAACATTATTTTTTTCAAAAGCACAAGGACAAATATCTGCCAATCTACTTATTTACTGTATTTTCTGGACTATAAGTCGCTCCGGAGTATAAGTCGCACAATGCCAAAACTGCATAATTAGGTAGAAAAAAACATACGTAAGTTGCACTGTAGTATAAGTCGCACAATGCCAAAAATCTATAATTAGGTAGAAAAAGACATACATAAGTCGCACTGGTGTATGAGTCGCACAAGGCCAAAAATGCATAATTAGGTAGAAAAAAACATACATAAGTCGCACTGGAGTATAAGTCGCACAATGCCAAAAATGCATAATTAGGTAGAAAAAAAACATACGTAAGTTGCACTGGAGTATAAGTCGCACAATGCCAAAAATGCATAATTAGGTAGAAAAAAACATACATAAGTCGCACTGGAGTAAAGACGCACAAGGTCAAAAATGCATAATTAAGTAGAAAAAAACATACATAAGTCGCACTGGAGTATAAGTCGCACAAGGCCAAAAATGCATAATTAGGTAGAAAAAAATATACATATCATTGGCTGTCTCGCCCGAAGACAGCTGGTGTAGGCTCCAGCATCTCCCTCGACCCTTGTGAGGATAAGCGGTAGAAAATGAATGAACTCAACTTTATGTTTATATGTTTTAAAAGATACACCCAATTGTGCTTATATTTTTTTGTTTTCCATCTCATCAAGTCGGCCATTTTTGTGGCGCGTGTTAGTGCATGTTGGATCTATTTTGTATATAAAGCTTATGTTCCAGTCCTTTTTGTTTCATTAGTCTAAATTACCCAAACCTCTTAGGAATATCAACCTCCCTGCAATGAAGTCAAAGGCAACCCGAGGCGACGATCGCCCTGCCAAAACTCCCTCCATTTCATATCCTTGTCTGGCACGTGTGAATGATATCTCTATCGTCTTCTACTCCGCCTCACTCCACTCATGGCGTCAAATCCTCCCCTAAATGAGCTCGGCTTGGGATTCTCGTGCCAGCCGACACGCGGGAGGGGACGGCGAGAGAAAGCGTCTAAGCATCTCATCTCATCTAAAGGGCTCCGAAGAGCGTCGCAATATGTTCAATCACTCCGTTGCTGAGTGTTCCATGGCATCACTTGCTTTTTCCCCCGGATGCTAATGAGGGAATTTGGCAGATGGAGGCGATAAGAATGATGATTGCTTTAATCCAAGGATATGGGAGGTCAAAGTTCAGCTTTAGGGAAGAACTCGTAAATGTTCATCCGTTGCAGTATCATGATCGTATCGGCAACTACTGGCCTTCTGGGGGGGGGATTCAAATGGGGGAGGGATCTTTTATCTTTTTTTTAATATATCTTTTATCCTTAGTGCGCAGACCTCACAGCAAGGAGACCAGGGTTCAATTCCACCCTCGTTTGTCTATATGTGCCCTGTGATTGGCTGGCCACCAGTCCAGGGTGTACCCCGCCTCTTGCCCGAAGACAGCTGGGATAGGCTCCAGCACCCCCGCGACCCTCATGAGGATAAGCGGTGGAAAAAGAATGAATGAATATTTTTACATTTAGGGCTGCAAGGCGGTCGAGTGGTTAGCGCGCAGACCTCACAGTGAGGAGACCAGGGTTCAATTCCACCCTCGGCCATCTCTGTGTGGAGTTTGCATGTTCTCCCCGTGCGTGCGTGGGTTTTCTCCGGGTATTCCGGTTTCCTCCCACATTCCAAAAACATGCTAGGTTAATTAGCGACTCCAAATTGTCCATAGGTATGAATGTGAGTGTGAATGGTTGTTTGTCTATATGTGCCCTGTGATTGGCTGGCTGGCCACCAGTCCAGGGTGTACCCCGCATCTCGCCCGAAGACAGCTGGGATAGGCTCCAGCACCCCTGCAACCCTCATGAGGAAAAGCGGTAGAAAATGAATGAATGAATGAATGATTTATCTTTTGTCGATGATCTTAAAAAGAGCAGAGCGCTCCTGTCATGTAAAGGATCTTTGACTCATGTGAACATACTGCTTCTCATTGAATTCATGATGATATTAGCCATTTGGTGAAGTCCAAATGGGACCCCTAAGAACAATTAGTAGAACATCCCTGGTGTAAACCCTTCCAACTTGCCCCAGCGTGTGCTTGTGTGTGTGTGTGTGTGTGTGTATAAGAGATTATTGCGGAGCTCTGACATGAGATGATGTGGGTTAAACCGAAGGGGACAAGGGGGGGGAGATGCTTACGGCAGCGCCTCTTCTCGCCTGTCTTAAACATCCCGGGTGCCTGGGTTGCTATGGCGACACGCTATTACCTTGTCAGGTGTTGATGTGGTGGAGCAGCTGCGACTTTGATAGTGCTCTAAATGCGCGTGTGTGTTGTGTTTTATGCCTTTCAAGCTAACCAAAACAAGCATACAGAGGAAATATTGTGACACGCTGCCACATGTTACAGACATATAACAGGAAGAGGCAACCATCCTCATTCATTTGTAGGATATTTCATTTAAGGCTTTTGTGGATGATGCTTTGATATCACATCATATTGACAGCTCATCAAAACTCCACCGTACATTGCAGGTGAACACCTAGCTGACCTTCGACCTAAGCTAACTTAACATTCATTTTCTACCGCTTATCCTCACGAGGGTCGCGGGGGTGCTGGAGCCTATCCCAGCTGTCTTCGGACGAGAGGCGGGGTACACCCTGGACTGGTGGCCAGCCAATCACAGGGCACATATAGACAAACAACCATTCACACTCACATTCATACCTATGGACAATTTGGAGTCGCTAATTAACCTAGCATGTTTTTGGAATGTGGGAGGAAACCGGAGTACCCGGAGAAAACCCACGCATGCACGGGGAGAACATGCAAACTCCACTGGGATAGGCTCCAGCAACCCCCGCAACCCTCGTGAGGATAAGCGGTAGAAAATGAATGAATGAATATTTTAACATTTAGGGCTACACGTCGGATGAGTGGTTAGCGCGCAGACTTCACAGCTAGGAGACGCTAGTTCAATCCCACCCTCGGCCATCTCTGTGTGGAGTCTCGCCCGAAGACAGCTGGGATAGGCTCCAGCACCCCCCGTTACCCTCATGAGGATAAGCGATAGAAAATGAATGAATGAATGAATATTTTAACATTTAGGGCTGCAAGGCGGTCAAGTGTTCAGCTCGTAGACTTCACACCTAGGAGACCCGAGTTCAATTCCACAAGCGTGGGTTTTCTCCGGGTACTCCGGTTTCCTCCCACATTCCAAAAACATGCTAGGTTAATTAGCGACTCCAAATTGTCCATAGGTATGAATGTGAGTGTGAATGGTTGTTTGTCTATATGTGCCCTGTGATTGGCTGGACACCAGTCCAGGGTGTACCTCGCCTCTCGCCCGAAGACGGTTGGAATACCTCCAGCACCCCTGCGACCCTTGTGAGGATAAGAGGTAGAAAATGAATGAATGAATGTTGGTGTAGTCTCCCTTTTTTAGTGGGGAACTGATATTTTCCTAAAACTAACCTAAGTTGTACTGCTGACTACTAAAGAGTTCAATTCCACCCTCGGCCATCTCTGTGTGGAGTTTGCATGTTCTCCCCGTGCATGCGTGGGTTTTCTCCGGGTACTCCGGTTTCCTCCCACATTCCAAAAACATGCTAGGTTAATTGGCGACTCCAAATTGTCCATAGGTATGAATGTGAGTGTGAATGGTTGTTTGTCTATATGTGCCCTGTGATTGGCTGGCTGGCCACCAGTCCAGCGTGTACCCCGCCTCTCGCCCGAAATCAGCTGGGATAGGCTCCAGCACCAAATGAAGAAAATGAATGAATGGCCAATAGGATTTGTGCATTGTTCACACATACTACTAGTATTACTACTACTATTATTAGAAAAAAAACAACAAAATGATAAAATCTTTAAATATTTCTCCTGTTTTCTCACTTAATCTACCACCTACTGTATCCGTATACTTTAAGCTAAGCAGAGGAAGTACATATTTGGTTGCCTTGTCGCCAAGTACTGAACCATTAGCGCCTCATTCCAAATTACAATAAAAAGGAAAACAATGCTTTGGAAATGAGGAATATCTTTCATTGACGGACAAAAAAAAACCCACACTAATGAACACATGTTTCCTTTTAGATCCTGTGTTTGTCATTAACATGGCGGGAACGTCTCATTGTAAATTAAAGAGTTAAGACCTCAGGACAGCTGGCAGGGCTCGTAATCAGATAGCGGCGAGTCCTCGGCCCGTTGTCGTAACGTGCGACCAGGAACGAGAAGCACCCGTGGCAATGACATCGTCGTCGGGGTCCAGTGTCACCCGGGGGGGGGGGCCCTTGGGGTATTAAATGTCAGACAGCTGATGCCCCGAGCTTCGTTGTCAAGACAACACTGGCTAAACATTCCAGTGTTTACGACCCGATTCCGTAGCAGACGTTCCAAAGGTACACTGCTCTTGATCGATGAACTAATCGGCGCTTTTCCCCGACACATGTCTGTGTTTCGTGTTAAAGGCCTCGCGTGTCTACCAGGCTGCATGTCGTCCTTTCGCTTTGTCTGCAAGATACAGCAAAGCAGAGGATTTGCAGCTAAAATAAGCCAAACAAACCTCCTCCTCCTCCTCCTCCTCCTTCATGAGAGCGGCTCAAACCTCTCATAAATGTTGAAAGTTATGGAGGGAGAGTGGGAGAGAGCAACACGAGAAGAGGAGGCAAAGCATGGAAGAAAGGATGCATGCATGGAGGAAAGGAAGGACGCCATTCGGGGAACGGTGGAGATGACAATTTGACGTTTTCACATTCCGAGGAAAGTTGCATCCTAAACACCGAACCGGCAACTCAAGTCGCAGTTGCGTAACTCCTACCTCCGACTGTCAGCTTAAATCTCGTCTCTAACCTGCGACGCTAAATTCAAAGCCACTGTGCGGCCAAATCCCTCGCATGAGCTTCCGCAACGAACATGTGGGGGGATTTTCTACTCTCTCGCTCCTGTGGAGAAGTGAGTCATTTTTGCACGGGGGGGAAGTGGATATTAGCGGTCACGGTTCACGGTCAGGTTGTGTCTACAGTGGCAGGTCTGAGGACAAGATGCTATCTCCAGACTCTTATCTATCATGTATGATGATACTCAGCTCTTATGTCGCTGAAGTGCATCCGATGTGGAATGAAATGGGAAGGCTGAGACGGAACGCGACATGATGGATATCCTGGAAAAATCCAGACTATGGAGAATTATTGATGGACCTTGAGACCTGAGTTCAATTCCACTCTCATCCCAATCCCATCCATTCATTTTCTACTGCTTATCCTCACGAGGGTCGTGGTGGGGGTGAAGGGTGGTGGGTGCTGGAGCCTATCCCAGCTGTCTTCAGGCGAGAGGCGGGGTACACCCTGGACTGGTGGTCAGCCAATCACAGGGCACTCTTGTCAAAATTTCAATTAAGCTGCACGGCGGTCGAGTGGTTAGGACCTCACAGCTAGGAGACAAGGGTTCAATTCCACCCTCAGTCATCTCTGTGTGGAGTTTGCATGTTCTCCCCGGGTACTCCGGTTTCCTCCCACATTCCAAAAACATGCTAGGTTAATTGGCGACTCCAAATTGTCCATAGGTATGAATGTGAGTGTGAATGGTTGTTTGTCTATATGTGCCCTGTGATTGGCTGGCCACCAGTCCAGGGTGTGCCGTGCGTCTCGCCTGAAGACAGCTGGGATAGGCTCCAGCGACCCTTGTGAGGAAAAAGCGGTAGAAAATGAATGAATGAATGATTAAATTAAATTAAATTAAATTAAATTAAATTAAATTAAATTAAATTAAATTAAATTAAATTAAATTAAATTAAATTAAATTAAATTAAATTAAATTGAATTAAATTAAATTAAATTAAATTAAATTAAATTAAATTAAATTACGAAAAAAGGTCAATATCTCATCAAGGCAGATTATGGGAAATAGCCAACGCCCCCTCTGGGATGAGCATCCACAGTCCAGGGCAGGGGTGGGCAAACTTTTTGACTCGCGGGCCGCATTGATATAACAAAATTTCCGGGGGGGGGGCAGACTATATATTTTAATATTTTACACGTAACAGTCCACCTGGTATTATTGTATCTGTAAAATTGTCATGCAATCTGCTATTATTATTTATTATTTTATATTTATATTTAAATATTTTAAAAATTATAAAATATTATAATTAAAATAATAATTATATTATTATTATGTAAAATATGCAAATACAACAATATTTTTATATATAATTAATATAATAATTAGCATTAATATAATAAATATAATAATCATAATAGTTTTAATAATAATATAATAATTATTATTTTAATTTTTATAATTATTATGTGCTTGTGTCTCTTTTTTCAGGAGCACTTTGTAAACAACAGACCATGTCAAACAACGAAATTGATACAACCATCAAAAGGTTGGCTCAGGCCATGATGCCAGGTTGTATGTTGAGTTTAAATGAAATACTTGGAAAGACTGGGCGGGCCGTATTCAAACACTTGGCGGGCCGGATGTGGCCCCCGGGCCGTAGTTTGCCCACCCCTGGTCCAGGGTGTACCCCGCCTCTCACCCGGACACCTACCCCCCCCCGGGACCCTCGTGAGGATAAGCAGTACAAAATGGATGGATGGAGAATTAATAATAAAAAATGGGGGGCACATTTCCAGAAGGACCATTAAGATTGTACTAATCAAGCTTCACCAACACAAAAACTGACGCTATTATAAACGGACACAACACAAAGATTGGTCAAAATTCATAAAAAGGACCACCATTTTTGTCCCGTGTTGGAACACCAGCTGGTTCCCCAATACGTTTGTCCATATAGATGAAAAAGGAGCTCTGCCGCACTGAGATATACAAGCTAATTCGCATGCAGATGATGCAACTGATTAATTCTGCCGCCGGGTGGAAGTTAAAAGTGCTATGTCTGTGTCTGGAGTGTTTTGTTTTTTTTTTAATCTCACACTTTGCGAGCACTCGGCATATGCACGCAACACACACTGATAAGACGGCATGGAAACAAAAGCTAAACCAGTCACGGAGGGAACGCATGTGAAATGATGGAGGATGGAGAAAATAAATCTCCTTATCCTAACGCAGCTTTCCGTTTTTCCCCCCCTTCTAGCTGTCCTCTGCCTGCTGGTGGCGCTCTTCAAGTCGGCTACCCCATGCCCCGCCCCCTGCGTCTGCTCCTCAGAGGGCCTGGTGGTGGACTGCGGGGGAAGAGGCCTCACCTCCCCGCCTCCCTTGCACCTCCTGCCTCCGGGGAGCCGCTTCCTCTCACTGGCCAACAACAAGCTCGCCTCGCTGGGAGCGTCTGCCCTGGCTAACCTCTCCTCTCTGGAGGTCGGTGTTTAAGTTTTTTTTTGCTGCAGTGGACAAGAATAAGGGATGGTTTGACAAAATGTTGCATGGGACGGCTGCCAAGACTCGGTAAAGTCAAGTGAAGCTGACACTTGAATCTTTACATAGTCGCACATTATGTGCACCCAGGGAAGGGATTTTTTTGCAGACATTTCAATGCAAAGGATTCAATGCAATCAAACAGCAAAATACATGACTTGTTTAGGCTTAGCAAAGCTAATACTTCCTGCAGCCCAAACGCTTATTGGACTTTTTCCTCAAGGAAATCTAGTGGACAAAAAAAGCAATGAAGCACTATTAATGAAAGATCAAAGCACTTACTATGCAACACTTTTACACTGCAATAATTGCCGCTAGAAAGCATTATTAACACCTTTCGAGAGCAGTGGTTCTCGAACTTTTTAACACTTTTCTACTACAGTGAAACCTTGGTTGTCATTCCATCCAAACAGTTTGACAAAAAACTAATCGTACAAAAAACATGGCAAGGTTTCCCATAAAAAGTAAATCCAAATATTTCACTAAAGACAGTTGAGAGTAGGCTGCACGGTGGATAGTGGTTAACATGCAGGCCTCGCTGCTCGGACACCCGAGTTCAATCCTACCTTCGAAGTTTGCAAATATTTCACTAAAGACAGTTGAGAGTAGGCTGCACAGTGGTCGAGTGGTTAGCATACAGGCCTCGAAGCTCAGAGACCCGAGTTCAATCCTACCTTCGAAGTTTGCAAATATTTCACTAAAGGCAGTTGAGAGTAGGCTGCACGGTGGTCGAGTGGTTAGCATACAGGCCTTGAAGCTCGGAGACCCGAGTTCAATCCCACCTTTGAAGTTTGCAAATATTTCACTAAAGACAGTTGAGAGTAGGCTGCACGATGGTGAAGTGGTTAGCATGCAGCCCTCGCAGCTAGGTGACCCGAGTTCAATCCCACCCTCAGAGTTGCATGTTCTCCCCGGTTTTCGCCGAGTACTCCGGTTTCCTCCCACATTCCAAAAACATGCTAGGTTAATTGGCGACTCCAAATTGTCCATAGGTATGAATGTGAGTGTGAATGGTTGTTTGTCTATATGTGCCCTGTGATTGGCTGGCCTCCAGTCCGAGGACAGCTGGAATAGGTACCAATGAATAACAGTTGAGAGTGCTAGCGAGACTGGGAACTCGATGTCCAGTGTGACCATCCCAAAGTAGATTGGCAAAGCCAATCCGTTCCAAAAGCAAACTGATTAGTTTGTTAAGTGAAATATTGTTCGAAAACCAAGGTCAAGTTTTTGGGTTAGGGTTAGGGTTAGAAAAACCACAATCCTACAAAAACCGGGATGTACCAAAACTGAAGACTTTGCTACCTCCACTAACAATCACAATACAACATATTCAATTTCAGCAAAGTGGTACTAATCATCATCGTTTCTAGGATTTTAGGATTCTAGCCTGTATGGTCCTGATGTGTTCCATCGTGTGTCACAGGAGCTGGACCTGTCCAACAACTACCTTGACAATTTGCCATCTGGATTATTTCGAGACATGATCAATCTGACCAAACTGACGCTACACAACAACTCCCTGACGGTCATGGACAAAGATCTCTTCCAGGTAATCACTGCATACACTCTTGTGGGATGTAAAAATAGAGATAACCTAAGAGAGGAATGGCCTCAATGTGTTCTGCAGGGTTTGGGGGGTCTCCAGAGTCTGGATCTATCACTAAACGGTCTAGCTTCTGTTCCTTTGGGAATCCTGGACGAGTTGCAGAGTCTCAGGTAACCCACATATCGCCACAAAGACACTTAAATATTGTTAGAATGTGTTGACTTTGAGTCCAAATGTCCCAAAAGGTGGCTGTCCCTGGCTGGTAACCGGCTTCACGGTTTGGAAAGGGCAGCGTTCGAGCCCCTGGCTCACCTCCAACACCTGGAACTGGGACAAAACCCCTGGGAATGCGACTGCAACTTGCGAGATTTCAAGCACTGGATGGAATGGCTTTTGTACAGAGGTGAGCGCTTGATTTATGACGCGGGAGCATGCAATTGGAAATCATCCCCCATCTCATTTGGGTGGAGCGCGTGTATGGTCCATGTCGGTCGGTACGTTGGCTTAGTACAGCTGCTCTCTCCTCATGTGTAAAAATTCTGCATTCACCTCAACGCCTCGTGCCTCGGCTGCACTGCTAATGAAGCTGCATCTCCTCGCCGCTTCGTTACCCTCGCTCTTCCTCCCACTCTCTTCTGCTTTGGTTCTGACCGGTAACCCCCAATCTTGGAGAACTTCACCCCTTCCAAAGACAGGCCGTTATTTTTATGCTAGGTTCAGATGTTGAATATAACATCTGCACACTTTAAAAAAACAAACCTTTTTAATGTTATTCCATTCCATTCGTTTATGGTCCGCTTATCCGGGTCCAGGTCGTGGGGGCAGAAGTCAGTAAGAAAGCCCATACCTCCTCCAGCCCCACTGGGAGGACGCCAAGGCGTTCCCTGGCCAGCTGTGAGACATGATCCCTCCAGCGTGTCCTAGGTCTGCCCCGGGGCCTTTTCCCGGCTGGGCATGCCTTGAACACCTCACCAGGGAGGCGTCCGGGAGGCATCCGGACTAGATGCCAGAGCCACCTCAACTGTCTCCTCTCCATGTGAAGGAGAAACGTCTCCCAAAGGACTGAGTCCAGCTACCCTCCAGAGGAAACTCTTTTCAGCCGCTTGTATCCGCAATCTCAATCATTTTCTACCGCTTATCCTCACAAAGGTCGTGGGGGTGCTGGAGCCTATCCCAGCTGACTTCAGGCAAGAGGCGGGGTACACCCTGGACTGGTGGCCAGCCAATCACAGGGCACATATAGACAAACAACCATTCACACTCACATTCATACCTATGGACAATTTGGAGTCGCTAATTAACCTAGCATGTTTTTGGAATGTGGGAGGAAACCGGAGTACCTGGAAAAAAACCCATGCATGCACGAGGAGAACATGGAAACTCCACACAGAGATGGCCAAGGGTGGGATTGAACTCAGGTCTCCTAGCTGTGAGGTCTCTGTGGTAACCACTCGACCACCATGCAGCCTAATTGAAATTTTGATAAGAGTGCCCTATGAGTGGAAGGCCACCAGTCCAGGGTGTACCCCACCTCTCGCCCGAAGACAGCTGGGATAGGCTCCAGCACCCCCGCTCCACCACCCCATAGACCCGGTCAGCTGAGTCGAGTCAGTCCGTTCACTCATGTTCACGTTCGTTCCGACTCAACAGTGCAACAACACGTGTTGACTAGTGGTGCGTCGTTCATGAACGAACAGGTCAAAAGAACTAGTTCTTTTGTGTGAATGGAATGAATGAGGTCACCGACAGTCTCGGTCTTTCAGTCAGCTAACCCCGCCCACGGGGTTAAGACAGGCAAGCATGCAGATAGTCCCGCCCTGGACTAGGAACGGTAAACTAACTCTCCAGCGAATCAAAAAAAAAAGCATTTGCAACTGAACAGACTGAACAGGTATTTTAGGGGCGGTGACCTCGTTCATTCCGTTCATAGAAAAGAACTAGTTATTTTGACCCGTTCGTTCACGACTGACACACCACTAAGTTTCCTTGCCTCTGTCACCAAAGCGCTTTGATGTATGAGGAGATAAGCCCAGTTGTGAATTGGTGCTAAATAAATATAAGACGCGAGCAAACTGAGGTGTGTGCTCAGTGAAGTATGACTCATCGCCTGGTGCTCCTTCCACACTTCCTGTCTTCTCCGCTTACTCTCAATTAATACTAAATGTCCTTTCTCCTCCAGGCGGCAAGGTGGACGCGGTGGAGTGCACGCTACCCAAAGAACTGAGGGGGCGAGACATCCGTGGCGTTCCCGTGGAAATGTTCGACTACTGCCTCCAGCTTGAAGATGAGAACGGAGGAGTAGGAGGAGGTGGTAGTTCTCCCTGCAGCAGGAGCAACCTTAACCCCAGCGGTGCACCACCAATTTCTGGTGGTGATGACTCCTCTACAAATTCAGGAGGAGGAGGAGGTGGTGGTGGCGGAGAGGCTCCTGCGGATTGCGTGCGTGCCCGCTACCGGCCTGTGAGCGTGCGGCGCGCCATCGGCACGGTGGTGATCGCCGGCGTGGTGTGCGGCATCGTTTGCATCATGATGGTGGTGGCCGCCGCGTACGGGTGCATCTACGCTTCTCTCATGGCTAAGTACCAAAGGGAGCTGAAGAAGAGGCAGCCGCTCATGGGAGACGGCGAGGCGGATGGGGACGACCGGGAGGAGAAGCAGATCTCCTCGGTGGCGTAGAGGAGAGGCTACGAGGGACAAGTTAGCTAAAGGGCTCAAGGAGGAGAAACAGAAAGTCATCCTTCCATGTCTTCCTTTTTCAATCTGTGTTCCACCAACCTTCATTCTCCTCTTTCAAAGCCTGCATATATTTTTTTAGCAGTCATCTCGCCTACTAACCACCTACTGATGCAGCTGCTGAACCAGCATGGTGGAGACAGCAAGACTATCATATGCAAACTATCATCACAACATGGATGATGGCGTTGATGGCCGGGGACTATGGAGTGTGCAGTTGATGGGACCAATGTCCAGATACATGAATGTGATCAAACCCCCTCGTTTTGAGGCTTGTCTAAGCCTCCAAAGAAGTCACCTAAACAAAGTTACATTGAAGTATATCACATTTATACTCATCTGAAAAGCAGTAGGAAGAAACTGAGCTTAACTGAAGCTCATGAGTCAACATAAAGTATCGACTGTTTTGCCGCAGACAGATATTTCAGCTTCTCTCTGGACCGTCTCAGGACCTACATTGACATAAAATTGATGTACAGTGGTGCCTTGGTTAAAGTCATTAGTCTGTTCTACTCAAACCAAAATGGACTCTAACCAAAACATATTTTCCCACAGAAAATAATGTAAATCTAATTTATATGTTCCAGAAACTCAAAAATGTTAACACAAAACACATTTTTTAGACAATAAATATAGTTCTAAATTATGAAAAAATCATGATAACCTAGCCTTGACACATTCACACACCTCTGAAATGACAACGGTCTTAAAAATTTAAGTCGAAAAATTTGGAGGTCTTGAACGCTTGTCTCGGTACGGTCCATCGCCTTTGTCGTTTTGTGCGGCATGAGTTTGTGGCATCGTGTATCGCTCTACAACTCTGATACAAACATCTTAAATATCCAGATAATTGAATGTGATAAAACGCCTCGTTTTGAGGCTTGTCTAAGCCTCCAAAATGCCCGTAGGGATGTTAGAAGTCACCTAAATAAAGTTACATAGACGTATATCACATTAATACTCGTTTGAAAAGGAGTAGGAAGAAACTGAGCTTAACTGGAGCTCATGAGTCAACATACAGTATCTACTGCTTTGCCGCAGACATGATGTTCAGATATTTCAGCTTCTCTCCGGACCGTCTCAGGACCTACATTGACATAAAATTGAGGTACAGTGGTGCCTTGGTTAAAGTCATTAGTCTGTTCTACTCAAACCAAAATGGACTTTAACCAAAACACATGCAAAAATCATGATAACCGAGCCTCGCCGACACATTCACACACTTCTGAAATGACAATGGTCTTATTTTTAAGTCGAAAAATTCTGAGGTCTTGCACGGTTGTCTCTGTACGGTCCATTGCCTTTGTGTTTTGTGCGGCCCATGTGTTTGTGGTATTGTGTATCGCTCTACAACTCTGATACAAACATCCTAAAAGGCCGGCATTCGTCTTGTGTGGGTGATCCAACATGGCAGCGTAAACAAACCGGGTGAATACAAGCCAAGGCAAAATTTTGGTTGTTAACCAAAAAATTTTGTGGACTTTAACCAAGGTACCTCTGAAAAACTTCGTCTTTTTTGACCCACGGGGGGTCAAAGTCTCCCGCAAAGATCCATTTAGTGACTTTCCAGCACTTTATCTCTCTAATCACCTTGTCTACATTTTCTCCCCTTTTATTTTCTACAACTTTACGGATGCGTTAATGTGTGTTAAAAGAGCTAACAAGGGATTGATGCTGCTATTACCCCCCCACCCATCCCTTTATCTTTCCATTCATCTTTCTATCTACAGTATATATGAAGAGGCACCCCTGCCCCCATCTATCCATAGGCAATACGCAATGGAAGAGGATTTGATTGACTTTAAAAACTTTATTTAAAACTTTCATTGCATATTGCACTCTGTCCCCTCTTATTTTAATTGGCGGTTGATAAAGCTGTAATAATAATAATAATAATAATAACCATGTGTTATATATCTATATTAACCTCTACCACATGTTACCAATGCACAATGTTTGTCCTTTGTTGTGTATGTTTTCTTGCTCATTAGCGTTTCATTTCATTGTGCTTCGTGTTTTGACAGGGTTTGATTGCCCAAATAGGTGGAGAATATGTGGCCATGTTTAGTCATATTGGACAAATTTGATGTAAAACTGCATAAACAGTAAGGTCCAAAGTCTGTCCAATGAAACCTCCTGGTCTGAAGGTCTCGTGCTGTTGCTAGCTAAGTATCTTAGCTCTTATAGCCCGTGCGTGCAAGAATAATAAATTCTAGTTTGGTACTTTCACTGCCCAAAGCTGGGTAGTGGTGGTGATGGTGATGTGTTGTTGTTATGATGATGATGATAAAAGAAGCATTTCCTGGTACATATGCATTGACTGGAATAAAAACATATCACACCGACTTGTGTCTATTTGATGAGACAAACACAGAGAAGTTATAATATAAGTGAGTAAACCCACACAGGGAGTTCATGTTTATCCTGTTCTTTCAAAACACCGTCCTTCTCATCTCCTCTGGCTTTATCTGTTGTCCATTTATCTTCCTGACACATCTTTCCTCATCATTTGGAGTGTTTTCACCTTGCTTTTTTTCCGACACATCTGTGCCCCTTTTTGTCTGATATCCTTTTTGTCCTTCTCTTTTTAATTACAACCGCTAACCTACCTTTGGATTCCTGTGTCTGTTCTGAGGGCAACATTTTCAGAAAGCTCCACGCTCCGTTCTTCTTATTTAGAATATAATGAGGCTCTGACATTTTTACATTGGTGTTGTTCATTAGCGACTCTTAATTGACCATAGATATGAATGTGAGGGTGAATGGTTGTTTGTCAATAAGTGTTCTGTGATTGGCTGAACACCAGTCCAGGGTGTACCCCGCCTCTCGCCCGAAAAGACAGCTGGGATAGGCTCCAGCACCCCCCGCGACCCTCGTGAGGAAAATAAATGGATGGATGTTCATACTCCAGCACTGCACAATGAATCGGTACTTGTATTGTATATTTCCTAGCTAGCCTTTTCAGTGTTAAGCTGCTGTGTGATGAGTTTTGCGTTTGTTGGAAGACGACACTGTGATGCAGACTGTTCAATTGGTCAATGACATCCTGCGATTTCCAACGGGTTGACATTGTAGAGGTCGAGTGGTTAATGCGCAGACCTCACAGCTAGGAGACTCAAATTCAATCCCACCCTCGGCCATCTCTGTGTGGAGTTTGCATGTTCTCCCCGTGCATGCGTGGGTTTTCTGCGGGTACTCCGGTTTCCTCCCACATTCCCAAAAACATGCTAGGTTAATTGGCGACTCCAAATTGTCCATAGGTATGAATGTGAGTGTGAATGGTTGTTTGTCTATATGTGCCCTGTGATTGGCTGGCCACCAGTCCAGGGTGTACCAAAGTCGGTTGGGTTAGGCTCCAGCAGTTGAGAAAATGCCAGAAGTGTTCTTCCATCTTTAAGGACACACTCGGGCTGGGTTTGACTTGCCTTACACCTTTTCAATAGTTATATGTACTAGGACTTGTTTTGCATCAGTTATTGTCATTGCGTATGACTGATTAGCTCATAAAAGTCTGGCTCATTGGTTTTCCCGGTGTCCAGAATTGCAATGGTTAAATTCCCAAAGGGCTGGGAGGTGAATAAAGCAGGAGGGTTCATTTATAGGTGACAGCAAACAACGCATTACCACCAACTGAACGCAATACTCGATTGAGGTTTATTTTAAGGCAAACACTGACCTCTACCGGTTGTCAGGGGAGTTGCAATCTGCGAAGTAGTGGATTAAGCCACTATTTAATAACCAGGGGCGTCACTAACGTTAAAAAAAATCCATAGAACAAGTAAGGAATAAGAACCGGGATATAACTTTCCCACTTTTGGACAGATTTAGTAGAGATACTCAATTGTTTTAGGCCACCATTAAATGTACACAAGTACACACAGCTCTGCAACCATTCTGTCCAGTGGACAGTGATCAATGATATAATAATCATTATGATATTATTAATTAGCCTATTATTATTACTATCATTATTATTCTTCTTCTGATTATTAGTACTACTAGTAGTAGTAGTAGTAGGCTAGTATTAGCCTGCTTATTGGCTTGCTTATTAGCCTCTTTTTGCCCTATTATATACAATTTGTCAGACATTTTTTTTTGTAAAAAATTTCAAATCTATAAAAAAATTAAAAAATCAATTAAAAAAAATAGCAAAATATTTAGGGGGCTTAAGAAAATTTTCACCATTTATTTTAGGAGGTTTGAAGCCCCCCTAAAATAGGCCTAACGACGGCCATTGTTAATAACACAATAATGCTTATGACCTTGTGGCTTTAAATAAATCAAACCAAAACTGAGCAAGCCGATATCAACGATGAATGTGTGAGAAGAACTTTAAGAAAGAATAACCCCCCTTTTTTTTTTTTTAGAAATCCCTTAGAAAAAAAAGAGTTTTGTTGTCCTACTCTACCTCCAGCGATGGCTGTTTTCTTGCCCACTGTCACAGTGATGGCAGTGGTGGCGATCACGATCCTTCCGGCTGGAAGTAGAGCAGCACAAATACACAAATAAGTGGGTGTCATTGCGATCATAATAATAATAGGTCGGGCGACATAAAAGGTATATTGTACTACACGTGCTAATAAATGTGTATTGACATATGCATTGCAAACATAGAGTACATGCATGCATCCATTACATTGATTTGCTGTCCTTATATTGAATATTAATTATGCGTAAATGTATCCAATCCCTTTATAGGTGATCGTGTAGCACCCTGCATGTAGAAGAACCTACATGCTTCCAAAAAGAGGAGAGGAGGTTTCTTACATGAACGTTTATGTTCATGCCAGAAATAAATCAACTAAAAATAAGGCTTTAAAGATATAAAAAAGATAAAAAAAAAAAACAAGGAGTCATGCTATGCAAAGTTAAGAAAACCCAAACGGCAGCATGCCAAGTAACATTTTTCCTCTACCCTCCTCCTCTTCCTCCCCCTGTACTCCCCCTCCCTCCTCCGCTCGTGGTTCCATCTCCTCTGTGCTCAAGGTGGCGCTATAGTCAGCGTCATAGTCCCTGAATATGTCTGGACACAACACATTGTTTAACAGACACAAATATGTGTGTGTGTGTGTGTGTGGGTTCTGTCCGTTACCTCTGGTGTCCTGTCGGGGCATGTAGTACAGAAACTGTTCAGCAGGGTACTCGGCTGCCCGGCGGTACCACAGCGGGAAGTGGTCCAACGTGAACATGTTCTCCTTGTCCGTGGATGTCAGAAAGGACCTAGAAGACACCCGGTCAATGATATGACATCATGTGGTTGATGTATCACTGCATATCATAGCAAGAAGCCGGATGTCATGCAAGTATGTGTATTCTTAGCTAGCATATTACTGTTAACCACAGTAGCTCATACTGCTTTCCAACATGGCCACTGAAAGTATATTTAATGGTGCTACTACAAGTAAATTAAGTAGGAAGTGCTATGATCTTTTGATAATCACTGCTGCAACCGTCTTAAAGATCAATAAAGTATCGATCTATCTGACTCTGCATGATTTATTTCATTATTTTAAGACCAATACTGCATAACATTAAATAATCCAGTTTCATTTAGAAGTAAATATATGGACATCCACTAGAGGGCGTGGTTTCCCACTTTTATTCTAATGTTCCATTGTGGAGTATTAGCAGGCTAATCTGTCTAGACTTTGTCACCCTTACTCCAGTGATTCTCAAAGTGTGGGCGGCATCCCACTGGTGGGACGTGATGGTACTGCAGGTGCGCCATGATAGGTCATTAAAAATATGATTCATTTTTGTAAATATTGTTTTTTAAATTATTTTTATTGTAAAATATTTATTGCGGGACTGCACGGCGATCGAGTGGTTAGCGCGCAGACCTCACAGCTAGGAGACCAGAGTTCAATTCCACCCTCGGCCATCTCTGTGTGGAGTTTGCATGTTCTTCCCGTCCTCGTGAGGATAAGCAGCAGAAAATGAATGAATGAATGAATGAATATTTATTGCACTATTAAAAAAAATATTTATATGCCTAAGTAATAAGCTATTGAGTGTTATTGACCTGTCACAATATTTTAGGAACCTTATATAGATTATGATTGGAACGTAGCTCTCTGGTCATCATGCCATGCTTTTAATCTGGAGCCCAGATTAAAAGTTTGGGCTTCCTTTATCCCCCTGCTTTCATTCCAATCTTGAATCTTTATAATAATAATAATAATAATAATAATAATAATAATAAGTTAAGTGCTTTTGTGCTGTTTATAGGACAAAGGTGGGCTGCTGACATTTTTTAGATTTTCAAGTTTGCCTTACTCACTTGCCAACTCTCTTTTCAATGCCACTGTATCGCTGGAACCTCATCAGACCGGAGCGAGTACCCAGGAAGGCAGTTTCCATGCCCTCATCCATACTAGAAGACAAAATAGATGCAGAAATATTAAACAGGAACTAAGATTTAAAAGTACAGTACTGCATTTGGGGGGCGACGACTCACCCGGCCGCGTTGAGCATGAGGGCCGTCCAGTAAGCTTCCATGGGCGCCGTCACCACCGCGTCGAAAAGAGTTTGCTGCAAGAGTTGCACGTCACCTGCAGAGAAAAAATGATATCTTATCAGGAAGCAGTTAATTAAACACCGAAGAGTCCTGACTTACAATCCAGGTCTGGTTCTTTGCCCGTCAGGTATCTGACCACAGCCTGCAGCTGGCTCAATTTGCGATGCGCCGGGTCGATGTCGGTCTCACAGTAGGTCCTGCAGGATTTTAGAGATACTTCAATAGACCGACGTAGAGTAGTACTGTCCTTCTACTACTGTGTTTCTACTCACCATTCGCTGGCTATGGTCAAATCAGGTGCTATTAAATCATGAAGACCTGCACAACCGAGGAACATTTAGCATGGAATGGAGTACAAAGCAAAATAAAAGGCTTACCTTCTTCAACTGAGACGTTTCCAATGAATATATACTGTCCATTTCCTCTTGTTAGTACGATACCAAGGCTGACAGACGGAGAAATACACGGAATTGACTGACAAATAAACAAAACATCAAACAAAACAATGTAATCCAACCTGAAAGGTGTCTCGTTGATGCTGGTGTAGAAGTAATCATTTTTCAGGAACATGACTCGTTTCTGATCAAAAGAGAGAAATGACATGTACAACATAAAAATAACTGGTGGATTGACGACCACAATGTACCCTACAAGGCATCTAATGGAAGTGGATGGAAAGTACAAAGTAAGAGTGTATGTAGGGGCTACCTCAATGACGATGAAATATCAATAATTGAAAAAAAAAAAACAGAAAAATCTAACATTTTGGCCCATAAAGTTATAAAAAAAAATGTCTACTCACTCCTTTGTCCACTGAAGTTCTCACATCTAAGGACAAGGTACCGGTTTCTCCTTTGACCATGGCCGTCCTCAGCTGCAAGGACACAAATGAATGAATGAATTCTTCTAGTCCTGAACCACTTCTCTTAATCCGAGTCAAGTCCTCAGTCATTGATGTCAAGTCCAAGTCTTTCTCACCATCTCTTCCATGTCCTCCCATTCCACCTCGGACAAATCCACGCTGTTATAATTGGGTTTGGGCTTCAGCTTCTTCCCCTCTTTGTACTGACAAACGTAGAAAAACATTAAAAAAGTGTTTTTTTTTAATTGAATAGGCATCTTTAAAATGCAAGTAGTTCACCAGAGGTCGAAGGTCAGGATGAGACAGGATGTAGCCGTTGTTTGTGATGAGGTAGGCGTAACCGTGGACACCCAGCTAAGAAGACACACAACAATTGTCATAAACTGGTGGCTAATATTGAGGCAAAGCAGTGAAATGACCAGTGTTGGGCACGTTACTTTAAAAAAGTCATGAGTTATAGTTACTTCACCAAAAAAGTAAGTTGGTAAGCAAGTAAAGTTACTAACTGAGTTACTCCACTACAAAAGTAACTAGTTACCAGTAAAAGTAACTATTCCCCCCATCATTTTTACCTTTCATCTCAACGAGGTTAAAGTAGTGTCTGTACTTCCCTTTAGCTAACGCTGTATTCTCATTAGACGTGCTCTAAACACCCGCCCACATAAGTTCTCTGATTGGCTGAAGACGCAATCTTAACCAATCCTCATCGTTTATGTGCTCTAAACACCCGCCCACCTAAATTCTCTGATTGAAGACGTAATCTTAACCAATCCTCATCGCTTATGTGCTCTAAAAACCCGCCTACTTAAGTTCTCTGATTGGCTGAAGACGCAATCTTAGCCAATCTTCATCGCTTATGTGCTCTAAACATCCGCCCACTCAAGTTCTCTGATTGGCTAAAGACGCAATCTTAGCCAATCTTCATCGCTTTATGTGCTCTAAACACCCGCCCACTCAAGTTCTCTGATTGGCTAAAGACGCAATCTTAGCCAATCCTCATCCCTCTCCCTTGTCACTCTGCAACACTCAATGTAACGGAGTGTCGAAAATAGTAACGGCGTTATACTGACAGCAAGAATAATTAGTTAGATTACTTAGTTAATTAGTTATGTTACTGAAAAAACGGCGTTAGTAATGCCGTTTATTTAAACGCCGTTATTCCCATCACTGGAAATGGAAATTTTTCACCTTGTATCTGGGCGCTAATCTCATCAGTTCTCTCAGCGCGACGTCCGTCCCCACAACTCCCAGCAAAATTCCATGAGACAGCTACAAGAGACAAATGGCAAAAACTTCATAATAATAAAATCATCTGCTGTTCATCTAAAAAAAAATTAAAAAATCCCTACCGTCTCTTTTTTCTTGCTGAACACCGGCATGGCCACCGAGGTCATCAGGAGCAAACTCTGAGCTTGACTGTTGAACAACTGCGACACAAAAATGAAGCTAAACTCGTAACAAATACGTCTACTGGGTGTGGTGGTAGTTCTTTTTGCTGTTGTTTTGCTATTAAAATAACTATTAGCTATGCTAGTGAAAGGGCTACGCTAACTAGATGCTAAGCTAAATAAAAATGTCTCTCGTATGACTGATTTACCTCTTTAGTGCTTGGTAACTGGGGGGGGGGGTGAAAGGAAAACACACATGAAAAATGGCGGCTAACAAGATGGCGGCATAGTATTCAATTATAAAAGTACTACAGTATTAACTACTAATGGTACAAAAAATCATGTCAATATTTCTGCTGAAGACTTTTATCAGTTGAAATAACACATTATGAACTTTTCATTCAGCTTGTTAGTGGTTTCTTACAAGCATGCTAATGTTAGCAACAGTCTGCTAGCCTAAAGGGTTTGTTTAAAGTTGTGTGGGCTCATAATATGCGCTTCAAAGTTCTAAAAATGCTAAATAAATGCTATAATTCATTGCTAACCAGTCTTACAACCAATTAGCTAAAAATGTCATGTATATGACAAAAAATTAAAATAAAAAAATTTAAAATACAAAATAAATAATAATTTAAATAATTATAAATTAAAATATAATAATAGATTAATAATTTAATTAATATTAATATATAATATATAATAATATATTAATTACAAATATTTAAATTAAATTAAATAAAAAACAAATAAATTATATTAGGAAAGCAGGAAGTGAACAAATGTAACAGTTACTGATTTTAAAAGTACCAGATGGAGGGGTAGGATTTAATAAGCTTTGCTTCTTCCTACTCCTGATTATGTGATGCATTCAATTGTAATCTGATTTGATGAGTTATGGATACAAAGATAAGTGGGAATTTTTTTCCAAAATGGCCGTGACCTACCACACTGTCCATGTAGGCCTCAGTCCAGATGATGTCGTGGTCGTGGTTGATGACCATGGGCCTGCTGAGAACATGCAGGTACTCCATGACATTTTCTTGCACGTCAGCTAGCGTGGATACATGTGTGTAGTAGCCTGCAACACAAACACACACATACACACACAATCACATTTAAATGGAATATTTTCATTTTGTTTTTTTTGGCATTGCGGTGCGGTAAACCTATTATCAGACATGAAACATTGTAATCCCCAAACGGCTGAGCCGTTTTGGGCTCCTTGTTGTACAAGTGAGTGACGTCAGTGGGTTACCTGCTGAGATGTTCTATTTGCTAAGCACTATTCGTTTCCAATGATGACTTCAATTCAAGGCCTTTTGTGTTTGGCTGAACAGAAGCGAGCACATCTGTTAGCCAAGGCTGTGTTTACAGTATATGTATTCTGATAATCTGCTATTTAATCCCAGGTTTTCATGGACTCCCGGGAGGCTAGAAGGTGATTATTTTTTTGGTCTTCTGCTGTAATTCCATGTTATTCGCAAGAGGGCAGCGCTTTTTTTTCCCCACTCCCATGTATTGCTACCTGAGGATGGAGGACAATTGAGGGAACAGTGGAAGGGAACTCAACTAGGGAAAGAAAAAAAGACGATTAATTCTACCGCTTTTTCCTCATGAGGGTCGGGGGTGCTGGAGCCTATCCCAGCTGTCTTCGGGCGAGAGGCGGGGTACACCCTGGATTGGTCGCCAGCCAATCACAGGGCACATATAGACAAACAACCATTC